>NC_092415.1:76368930-77013930 GCF_040894005.1 Engystomops pustulosus | reverse complement strand
GCATGATCTTTTCTTTTGGAATTTGTCTATGAAAGAGGTAAGGTATTCTCTCTTGTCTTGTGGGAGAAAAGAAGCTTGGCGCCTGGAATCTAACATCACCCCTAAGAATCTTGTCTCCCTCTGGGGGTCTAGATGAGACTTTTGGAGATTTATAATCCAGCCCAGATTTTCCAGGGTTCGGATTGTCCGAGCTCTGTGGTTGAGAAGAGTCAGGGTCGAGTCTGCCACTATGAGGAGGTCGTCCAGATATGGAATAATGGAGATTCCTTCTTTCCTCAAGAATGCCGTCACTTCCGCCATGACCTTTGTGAAGGTCCTTGGGGCTGATGAAATTCCGAAAGGCAAGGCTCTGAATTGAAAGTGGCAGACCTTCCCCTGTGGCGATTCTACCGCGAATCTTAGGAATTTCTGATGATTTTTGTGTATGGGGACGTGATAGTAGGCGTCCTTTAGGTCGATGGTGCACATTTGTGCGCCTGGAGGAATTAGTGGGGTGGCTGTCTTCACCGATTCCATCTTGAAATATTTGTATTTTATGTTTTTGTTTAGCCTTCTAAGATTTATGATAAGTCGAAGGGTCCCATTTGGCTTTTTCACAAGAAATAAGGGGGAGTAGAAGCCCTTCTTTTCTTCTTCTTTGGGAACTGTAACAATTACCTTCATTGTTAACAGTTCTTGAAGATTTTTCCATAACTGTGTTGTCATTCTCCGAGATGTTAGGTTGGAGACAAGAAATTTTTGTTGTGGAGGGGAGCTGAATTCTATCTGGTAACCTGATTTGATGATACTCAGGATCCACTTGTTTGATGTGATCGTCTTCCATCTGTGGAGGAAGAAAAGAAGACGCCCCCCTACCTGGTAGTCACTGTTTTTTTGATTGATGTGGAAGGTTGGAGAATAGGTATCCTCGGCCTCTTCCACCTTTGTTGTAGGACCAGCGGCCCTGTTTTCCTCTGCCTCTGGAGTCTTTAGGATCCTTGGGATTCCGAAAGGAAAAGCTTTTCTGAGGTTTTTTAATTTCAGGAAACCCTTTCTTTTTATCAGAGGCTTTTTCCAGAAGAGTATCTAGTTCAGCGCCGAACATGAAGTCTCCTGTGAATGGGATGTTGCAGAGCTTCGTCTTGGACTTTACATCCCCTCCCCACTGTCTAAGCCAAATAGCCCTGCGGACTGAATTAGATAGCGCCCCTTCTTTTGCTGACAGTCTGATGTTTTCTGCTGAAGCATCAGCAAGAAATCCTGTCGCTGAACGCAGCAGCGGTATCGTCTGTAGAAGGAGATTCCTGTCCGCATCTGTTTTCAGGTGGTCTTCTAATTCCCCCAACCAAAAAAACAGAGTCCTTGCTACCGAAGTAGCGGCTATGTTAGACTTGAGGCTAAGCATGGAGGATTCCCAGACTCTACGGAGTAGGCCATCAGCCTTCCTGTCCATGGGGTCTCTTAATTGGGAAGAGTCCTCAAATGGCAGGTCCGTTTTTTTCACCACCTTAGACACTTGGATGTCTACCTTGGGGGGGGCTGTCCCAGTTTTCTGTCTCTTTGGGGTTTGGTTTATGGGAAAAACCCTTTTCCTTTTGGATTTTAACCCTCCAAAAAGTTCGTCTTGAATGGATTTAGGCTCTACCACCTCTTCCACATTAAGCGTATTGCGTACGGCTTTAAGAAGGTTATCCAGTTCGTCATTGGAAAAGAGGTATTTTGAGGTTCCTTTGTCCTCAGATACCAAGGAGACGTCTTCAAGCGAGTCCTTCCAAGAATAGGTAGGAGCCGCAGAGTGTTTATCATAGTCGGAATCAGTATCTAGAGATCTGAGTCTTTTAGGAGCTGGCTCTAGATATAATCCCGGATCCTGGTCTGGTTCAGGTTCAGGATTTGGCTCAGGACCTAGTCCCAGTACCGGTCGGTTTAAATTAGTGAACATCATAAGGGAGGATTGGAATTCCTCCCGTATGGCCGCTTTAAGCTCATTTAACATTGACTCCTTTTCTTCTTGTAAGGCCCTGGCTAGGCATTCAGAGCATAGCGATTTTGGATATAACTCTGATAATCTTATGTTACAAGAAAGGCATCTTTTTGATTTAGTAACGCATTTCCCTTTTTTGGGGTCCTTGTCTTTCCTCTCCTTGTCCTTAGGTCTTGAAGGGTCATCCTAGGACAAGGAGACAGACTACATTAAAATCCACAAAATAGTGCACAACAAGATTTTTCCCTCTTTAAGAAAAGTTTTTTGGTTGTACTCACGGTACCCGGGACAATGGGGGAAGAACCAGGGTCGTCCGCCATAGTAAAGGATTATTTCCACAGCTTCAGCAGTGAGCTCGTTGGTGGTATAGAGGCTGACACTAAGCAGGAAGCATTTTTAAGCTTCCCGCCACCCCCTAAGCCAATCAGATGGCTTCTTTAGCGATCACGTGGCCCGAACCCGGAAGTCGCGCGTACTGCGCATGCGCGAACCGGCCGGCGATACACGGCCGTCGCGCAGTACGCGTCGAAACGAACAGCCGGCGTTCTGAGGGGAAATAGCTGTGGGAGGTAGCCCCCGGAGGCCGGGAGGCACCTCATCCAGGGTCCGGAGACCCATGCCCCCCTCGGCTTTAGCTCTGGGCCGCAGGAGGAGGGGGGCCAGGACCGTGTCCTGCAGGACACCAGGCCAGGAAGGGAGGTAGGACCCCCGCTCGCGACCAGTCCTGGAGGGGGCTCTAATTTCATCCCCCCCCAGGGGGAGAGACGTGGTCTCGCAACCCTGACCCTTGGTAGGGACAGGAATACACTGGGGAACAGCGGCAGAGGAGGGGCCTTATAACCTTCGCAACATCCTGTCCCTACCAAAGGTCAAGGTGCAACCTCCAGGTGCCGTCATGGGGGACGCTATGGAAAAATGAAATAAAAAATGATCAAAATGTTGCACAGACCTCAAAATGGTAGCAATGCAAATGTCGGCTCATTTTGCAAAAAATGACACCTCACACAGCTTCGTGCGCCAAAGTATGAAAAAGTTATTAGCGTCAGAAGATGACAAAATTTTTTCTTTTTTGTACACATTCATTTAATTTTGGAAAATGTATTAAAACACAATAAAACCTATATAAATTTGGTATCACTGCGATCGCACCGAACCAAAGAATAAAGCTGAGGTGTTATTTTGAGTGCACAGTCAAAGTCGTAAAAACTGAGCCCACAAGAACGTGACTTTTTTTCAATTTTTCCACATTTGGAATTTTTTTTCAGCTTCGCAGTACACGGCATGTTAAAATAAATAACATTACTGGAAAGTAAAATTTGTTACGCACAAAATAAGCCCTAACACAGGTCTGTACACGTAAAAATGAAAAAGTTATGGATTTTTGAAGATGGAGAGCGAGAAATGAGCGGAAAAACCCTACATAGTGATTCCAATAAACTGGTGAATTCAAGAATATACCCCAAACAGGTTTATAGGATGAAGGCAGTCTGTCACTACAGAGCCCACACTTTCTATGGCTTTTTATTAAACGCCTTCTTGGATTCATCTTTCATGTTCTCACCGACTCCATATTATATAATGCATACCATGAGAGTAATCAAATAAAAGTTGACATACCACTCTATTAAGTCACACCACTGCAGAGGTCTTTAAAAAGGTAGGTAGGTGTGTGTGTGTGATACTCACAGGAAACAATTTAGTGGGGCACATGTATTTGTTTTCTTTTAGATGTTTTTAAAGTTGGCCGAGGTCAGCATAATTAAGCATGTGTTGCATGTCTTTCTAAATGTGCTGTGAATCATGACTTTTTCCTTTGGCTCCAATTGTTTTTATTCTTTGTGGCTTTTTAGATGCATGTATGGAACGAAGCATGGGTCAGTTGTACTTCCTTTTTGCACCTAAGTCAAAAAGTAAATTTTCTCTACAAAAAAAACAAAAACATATGACTGGAAAGATACATTTAGAAACACTGCAACAGACCCCACAATAGCAAGACCCTGGCATAGTCACAAAAATGCACCTAAGTTTTTTGTATCATTTTTTTTCCCCTCTTTTTATTTTTTTTTTTATACTTAAGATACGTGTACACCAGAGTGTGTTTCACATATTTTTTGTAGCACCTCATAGCCCCCTGAGCTCATGGGTTTAATCTAACAGCATATGTTCTGTGTGGGACCCAAAAGGGTGCATTCACATGTTTCAGTTAAAACTGCATCGCAATCATCTTTGAGGTGGTTTTAGGTCCAGTTGTCAATTGAACAGGTGAAAGACATGAAGAGTGATTTTGATTTAAGGGGAAACCTGCTCCACAAATGTCATTCACCCATTCAGTTCATGTCTTTCACCTGTTCAATTGACAAAACTGCACCTAAAACCACCTCAAAGATGATTGCGATGCAGTTTTAACTGCAGCGCGTGAACGCACCCAAATACTGGCCAAAAGACCCGCTGTGCCAGAAGTCCCACCCTCCCAGCACCAGAACATTCACAACTAGCAAGGCGTGTCTTGAGGGGGAAGGGTTGCAGCATGTGTACAGCTCTGAAACCTGCCTCTGGAGATGAAGGACACATCTCTTTGCACACATGCTTCCAGCAGTGTGCCGCAGGAAACTTGAACAGGCGCTCCCTTACTCAAAGCATCACAACACGGCAGCTGTCATGACGCTGACATTAGCCAGGACATGCAGCAACCCCACTTATGCGGCCTTGAACCATATCAAAAACTCCAGATCTGGGTTATCACTCCTCAGCTTATTGGCCAAGAAAGATCTTGTGGAGTCAAGCCACAAGAGCACTGCAAACCCCAGTACCTGCCCCCAGAAGGGCACCAGGTCGCAAACCTCTTCACACTCCACGCCTTCAGGAGACATGAAACCACTGAGGCTAGAAGGGAAGCGCTTAGGTTTCCTGTCCCAAGGGAGCGGATCCCTCTCAGGTGGTTGCTGTAGTGATCATGAGCAAGAAGAAATACACTTGCATCTTTTGTATCCAGTTTCCTTTTTTGGCTACCTGGGGTTTGCAACTTACGTGAATAAGGATTACATGGTGTGAGGTTTCCCTCAATGGGGGGGCGGGGGGAATGCTACTTTATTGTACATTGCAGAAAGACAACGTGGAAGCCAAGTTTTAAATCTTGTTTATTTAAAATTTTTTATTGTAATCCAATTTCAAACAAAAGCTAGATACAAATTTAAACCAGGTAAGCACTAGTATTAGCCAACAGGAGCAGGCCTATACAAGTTTAATCAAAAAGGTACGTTAACCCTTTGAGCAAAGCTTTTTTTTTTCCATTAGAACAGTAGTCAACCTTATTTTCATTGCACAAAAGAAAAATATCTGCATCCAATTCCACACGCTTTAACTTTCAATTACAGTTTGCAACTGTTTTATAACTTAGTTTCCAGAACCCACCATGGGTTTACTATTATAGAAGTATTACTTTATACTAGGAAAGTAATAACTGCACAAACATTTGCAGATTTCTGTCTTATATCCTCTTTCCACAGTGCTCAAGTACTTGAATTACATTTATTATAGCCACTGCAGACTTCTAGGCTATATCCCCATCAATGCACCCACAGTGGGAAATGCAGATTGTATGCAGCAACTGGGAGAAGAGATCAAAAATTTAAGTGCCTGTACACTTTGTCTCACCCCTGCAATATGAAATATGGTATGAAAGCAAATGCTGAATAGGATTCTCTTAAATCTTTCCAAAGTCAGCTTTTTTTTCCCCTATTACTGCTGCAAATCCTGACTTAATGGAAGTGATTCAGATAGTGCTTTCATAGTTTGATAAAGCAATGAAGCTTTGATACCTGTTACTTTCATATTTCACCCTTACAAGTGTAGTCTAACAGTCTAAACTTTATTAGGGGATATGACCAGTGCAAATGGGAAGACCACCAAAAACAAATAATACCTTGTGCTTTCTGATACATTTGATTCAGTGTGCCAAAGTCCCATCATTTCACATTTTACAAGGCTAAAGCATAGATGTTTCACAACATCATCTCTTTCACAAGGTCCATGCAAAACAAAACAAAAAAATTTAAACAAAAACGTTCTGATGATGAAAGGAACTAAAATTACAAAAATATCCAGCATGAAGGTTCACAATGTACAAGTGTTCTGAGCATGAGTCCATATTCTTCTTGAAATTGGATAAGAAAAATAAAATTGTTGAGAAACTAACTGATCTTCCCAGATTGACTGGTCACAACCTTATTCGGGCATGTATGGGCGAAGGTGATCCTCGATAGTGCCAACCGCCCAATGGGTGAGCTGTTCCTGTGGCAGGTAGAGGCAGATGCTGCATAACTTGAGGATCGTGGCTTTGCTTTTAGGAGTCTGCAGGAGGGGAAGAAAAAAGAAAAGTTATATATATTGAGTCTTGGATTTTAATCCTAGTCATGTTTACACAATAAAGAATTTTTGGCACTAACCTGCAAGTGCTGTCTATCTATGAAGAGAAACACCGACTGGTTAGGATTGTTAAGAACAATTCCAGTCTTGTCGTTTCGGCTTAGTACATGCAGAAGATGTTTTTCATAATCACCATGATGAAATTCAAACTTGGCCTAAGAGAAATCACAATGGTAAAAAAAAAAAAGTTGTATTAAAAGAAGTCTGAAAGTGCTTAGGGATACAGGTGTCCAGACAACCGCAAATGGCTAAAAAATGAAGAGGCTGAGCTTAGTGCCCTAGACTATTAAGAGGCTTTCCAAGCAAGACTGATCGGTTTATGGATTCATACAAAAAGTGTATATTTTTTTATGGTTATAGTATGCACAAGCTTGAAAGCGGATACTTACTGTATAAATAGAACTATTGCAACTATAGTGCATGCAAAAAAAAAAAGCTGTATTGTATTTAAAGCTCATTGTAGGACAATGGTACATATGCACAACTCAGTATACTTGCCAAAACAGGCCTGTAGGGCTCCTCTGATCCCTTCCATCGTGAAAACAGAAGACAAACAATCTTCTCAATATCATGCCGAGGCCAAAGAATAAAGTCCATCTCTTGAGTACATCCAATTACATCCTACAAAATACAGACATTTAAATCATTAATGTAATCCTATTGATAGAGAAATAATATATACTGTATATATTTTTATTTTTTTTTTTATTTCAAATAAACCCTCAATGACATGACTTGGCAGTAAATAAAATCTAGCATCAAACTAAAGCATGAAAAACCAGGGATAGATCCAGGTACAGTAATTCTGGTAAGCTTATATTTGTTATCCATGACCACCTTCCTTCCAAAATAAACTGTTATAATTATGTTAATGAGGCAGAAGAGTGCAGGGCGAGGTCTTTTGTTTACAGAGCCCCTCTATGGTACAGCTTCACAGGCTGTTTCAGTGTGCCAAAACTTTTACTGCTGCAGTGAGATTACGGTCAGAAGGTGGAGAGATTGCCAATTAAGGCCGCCTTATAGGCATGTGTAGACTTAAAGCCTTAGATGCTTCACTAGGGAATTCTGGGAAGTATGGAAATAGGTTTTCCAAGGTGTTATGCCTCCTTAATTCTAATACAATGATGTGGGATTAAGCCAAACCAGTATACCTATTCCAGAAGGAACAGGCTCCCAAATGTAGACGGCAATGTTTTCAACCAGTACAGCGTACTGAGGAGCCCCAAGCATGTCGAAACAGTGCTGTCTACAGTTAAGTCTGTTCCTTCTGGAATAGATATACTGGATCGGCATAATGCCACAGCATGTCATTAGACATCTTGTAGGTCACACTTTTTGCTCAGAATGACGGTTACACTTTAACACAAAAAAACCTAAAAAAAAAAAAAAAAAAGGAATTCTCCTCCAGGTGTACCTTTTTTTTGGCCCATAACCATGGTTTCCAGCTCTCAAAAAAGCTACAATCAGCAAGGAGGGGGGACAGGACCTGACTCCTGTCACCTCATCACAAGCACCTGCTGCTGACCAATGAAACCATATCCATTTCTATCTCTCTCTCTTCAGCACAGCACATGATGGGGCAGCTTGAAGACTTGGAGTCTCCCCCGCCATTTCCTGCTGTGGAGTGTGAGGTGAAGGCGGAATGTGCCTAGCAGAAGCCATATGAAGAGTCACTAACGGGGGGGGGAAGGCTGCAGAATGCAAGAGGAAAGAGCAAGATTTGGGTAACTAATACAATTGCAAAAGGGTTTAAAATTACCTGCCCTACAGCATATCAAAAGTTTTTTGAAATGACAATTACCCTTTAAGGGGCTGCCTTTTAAGGTAGCAAAAGGAGGCATTGTTTTCCATTTAACACCTTGGAAAGCATATTTCCATACTTCGCACTAATATTACATCAGGCAGTGGGAGGTGGAAGTACTTAAGAAGAGGGGGAGGGTTGGAGTGCAACAGGCTCCTATAGGAGGACATGGATAAAACAAATAGAAGATAGTTCCAGGCACCATTACTGAGGTTATAAGCAAGTCTCACTGGTTAATCATGGTTGATTTTGATGGTAGATTTCCTTTATGGATGTTTGGAAAAGGTTTACAAGCTCATACATAAGCATTACTAGTGTAATAGGATAGCAGAATTTTCATCAAATACTGTGATCCAGTTGTATTGCAGCATATTAAATGAGTGATTAAACCTCTACAGTTAAGAGAACCTATGGGACTGAGAAAAAAAAAATATTAAAAAAGTGATCTGACCATTGTACATTTCCCAAAAAAGATATTAAAAACTTCAGCATTTCCTGCAAATAGATGACCCCTTATATGAAAGTCTAAAGAAAGGTGTCAAAACATTCCAATGTGACACATATGCTACAGATCGGAACTAATGCTGTAGTAGGCGACAAACAGTGGTCAGGACAGTTCCGCCTGCCTTTGTAAACAAACAAGCACTGAAGTGACGTACGGAGCAACGGGAGAATAAAATGTTTATTGTTTACATAGTCTACCAAGGCATATATTGCTTTTTTTCAAAGCCTGGATAACCCCTTTAGATTATACATCTGGGAAGTACAATTTTAACAACAAAAAAAAGTCCTCAAATGTCTTAGCTTGGGAAAAAAAAAATAAGTATAATGGTTTTTGGAAAGCAGAGTGTTAGAAAAACAGCAACTGGTCCAGAAAGGGTCATCACTTACAATGTTGACCCCAGCATATTAATCAGACAAAAGTAATAACACAACTCTGTTTACCCTGCGCATTGACTGGTAGCGAGGTGCATGAAGCTGTACTATATCTTTCTGCAGAAGCTCAAGGGAACTCTCCAAGGAATAGCTGGAATCCCGCACACCTTTCAGAATATTTTCTTCATAATTATTAGTCATAACTGGTATAACATCAGCCACTTCAAAGAGAGCAGACTTCTTTTTCTACAGAGGAAGGAAGAACAAAAAAAAATAAATAAATCCAGAATTAGATGCATCTGAAGGCTATCACACGGGCATTTTTTAGTGATTTTTATGGATGACAACTTAAGGTGTCATTGTTTTCACATTTCAGTTTTCCACTGATTCGTGAAACCCATGGACCACGGAAGGCAATAAGGGTGCTGTCACACGATAGTTTCAAAACCGAATCAAAATGATATCAAAATGCTTGTGTGACAGCACCCCAGGGTCTTCAAATCAAAAAGAAAAACAACTTCAGTATCACGGATGTAATGCAGACAAAAGAACAGATCCATTGTCAATGGACGTGCCAACATGAAAGATCACATACTCAAACAATTCTGTCTCAAAAACATTACAGATGGCTGGAATAAGAAAACATAGTATGACCCAAGCCCACAAACATGGAGTGAATATACAGGGTTTATATCAAGGGTTTTCTCCAGAGGTCTTAAGATCCTTTGCATTACTGTAGGCCTGCTTAAATCTATAACGAGGTGCACGCCTCATCATAAATGAGGTTCACTCTGCAGCAGAGCCTACAATGAAATTCATGCCAACTCCTGGCTGGTGTAGATTTCTATCACTTAAAGAAGACCTGTCAATTCAAAATGGTCCTTATGGACTTGTGGTTTTGGGCCCCACATATGACTTCAAAAAGAACAAAAAAAAAAAAAAAATAATGAACTTAAATACTTACCACATATATAGCCACATTAGACTCACATCAGGAGTTCCCACACTTCTCGCGACGCAGGAGGTGAAGCCGGGACAGTATCCCGGCTTTACTGCGCATGGGCCGTACCCACAGCGTTTGTGCAGCGAAGCCAGGGTGTAATAATCCAGCTTCATTGATTGGACTGCACAGGTGCCGAGGAAACTATGGACGAGGCGAGTTTATTTACTCAATACCCGAAAATCAACCAGGGGTGCTTTGGGATACTAAACCACCTGTGGGTGGTTTAGTGTCCTAAATCGCCCTGAGGTGTTCCCTTTTAGGCAGAAATCTGCCAGACAACAGCTTGTATACAACATACGCCAAGGAGAATGATGGTACAATTTCCTTTAATGTTGAAAATCTATTTAACCACAGGATGGGGGTTAAGCTAGTCAGTGAGGGTCTGACTAAGGAGCCCCATTGAGAACAGGAATCTCAGCAATCCAAAAAATGATTCACTAGTATGGGAGTAGCAGATGAACACTGATTGGGACTCTGTTCTTGTGATAGGCGAGGGTCCCAGCAGTTGGACCCTCAACAATCAGCTTGTTATCCCCTATATTCTTTAGCAGTAGACATTTATGATATATCCAGAGGAACCTCAGCCCTCACTTGCATTTAGTAGAGGGGAGCTTTAGAGGCTATATATGGGTTCTTAAGGCCAAACATAGCAACTGGATCGCCATGTAAAGCCCATCACTGTATACTGAGACAAGACTGGTTTATTCAGCAACCCCCCACCCCCACCCCAACCAGGAATTGACACGTAATCTCTTTACTTTTATAACTCCAGGTCATTTTACCTTATCTTTGAACACAAAGGCGATATACATCTTGAAGTCAAACTGGTCAGCTAGAGACTCTTTCTTCTTCCTGAGCTGAGAGCGCAGTCTGTTTAGAGCCTGCTTCTTCCGAGAGTTGGGGTCCCCCATTTCTGTGATGCCGCTGGTGCTAAGGCCTATGAAACTTCCTAATTTGTCACTAATGTCGGGTATTTTATTTTTATGCAGGCAAGACACCAAGTCAACAGAAACAAGCCATGTCACCTCCTTCCAATGACTCAGTCAGGTGATTGCAACCTAGACCACTACTTAGGCAACACGTGACAGGCCTGTCATACTACCAGGGTCAGGAAATGGAGCGGCGGCTCTACGACCATGAAAGGAAGTATGGGGTCTTCTGAAGAAACTAAGAGAGGCATCATTTACATGTAGAAAACCAACAACGCAACAGGTAAAATGCTAGGGCCCTACGGTGAGAAAATAAAGCTGTCTCCTTTCAGCCTATACCACAAAATCAAAAGCCATCCTGCATAGGCCTGCTTGGTAGGCCTTCCTGCATACAAAGGGGGTAACTACAAGAGCCCTGCCAGCCCCAAGACTGCATCATAGGAGAAGAGATGATGTCACTGTACTTCAAGAGATCCCTGGCTATTACCTCTACAGTGCAAATAGATAGAGAAGTTATTTATCTGTCTGACAGGTGGGGGTGGGGTGTTCACAGCACAGCATGACTAGCCCAAAGATCCCGGGCTTGGGGGCACGCAGGAAGCCCATGTGGAAGTTCAGCCGACACCCCAGAGAGAGGGCCACCATGATGCCGGAGCACGGGGGAGCTAGCCTGAGTCTGGTAACACTGTCTGAGCTCCTAGACGAAGGCTCAACGGTAAGGGGTACAGGCTGTCATGTCGCGATCAGAAGCGACAGAAAAAAAATAAAACTAAATCAAACTTGTGTGGGAGAGGAGCGACTACACGTGCGGTCGGGGAGGAGGGGGCTGTCTGCTGTCCTAGCTCCGCCGGCGGCTACCTGTCATGTCTGCTACTGCACGAGGCTGAATGCTGGGGTCAGGCTGCCGGCTCAGCTGTCTCTTCTTCTGGGGGAGGCGGGCGCTGGTCAGAGGGACGACTCCAGGGGGATCCATGTCAAGAAAACACCAGGGACCCCAACGGACCCCTCTGCTTGTGAGCTACAGGCCTCAGCGGGCTGTGCACCCTACTCCACCCCGACCCACCCATACTCCGGACCGGGGCTCTCGCTGTGACGGAGGGAGAGGCGGAGCAGGCGGAGGCCCGATACCACGCAGAGAACAAGGAGGCGACCCCAGCCCGTCACACGTTATGTCCAGGAAGGAGGCAGCGTCAAGACGCGAAGGAACGAGCCGGAGAAGCGTCCTCACAGCCCGGGAGAGAAGAACACAAACGCACAGAAGGAGAAGATGGCCGCCGCTGCGTCACCTCCTGCCTTCTCCCGCCAGGGATCCTCTGGAGTATACCATCACAACGTAGAGCAGTGAAAAGCCAGCCCTACGATAAATTTATCCGCTGCTTCACCGCAGCCGTCCAACTGCGTACTGAGAGTAACATTACAAAGACACAAGTATCTCTAGCTTTATATCACGTCACAGCCCGCAGATAAGTGCAATACAAACAGTTCTACTTCTCACAGACACCCCCTTCTCCGAATGGTCGCGCCCACAATGGAAATCCCTATGTTTAGCTTAGAGCGGCTGCTGACGTCGTTTCACATGACATCTCGAAGTAGATCGGTAATGGAGATTTTCACTAAACTTTATTAACATGAAATCAGTCAACAAAAACAACAGGTGAAAGGAAATATAAGCGTGAGAATGTTCAGTTCCCATAGACGGCAGGGACATACTTATACATATAAATAATATCAAAATATTGGGGGAGATTAATCAAAAGTGTCTAAGAGCAAAACTTATAGCAACTAGTCATAGCTCAGCTTTCATTTAAAGGGCACCTACCAACACAAATCTACCTATAAAGGTAGATCGGGTGGTAGGTGAATCAATGGGACGTGAGGATAGCCCTTTTAAGGGCTAATCCTCACGTCCCCGCACTTTTTTGTAAACTTTTATTACCCTAATATGTTAATTTTGTTATGCGGCTACTTGGGCGATGAGTAGCCGCATCTGAGGTTACACGAGGCGGCTACTCCACGCCCCGGTAGCCACTTTACCCCTCCTACTCACCATGTTCGGCGCGCAGCTGCTCGTAGCTGCGCGCCCTCGTCCGCCGATCCTGCCGTCTGCGCATGCGCAGAACAGCAGGCCCGCGCCTGTGCAGCCCCGGCTTCGGAGCAGTGACCGCGCAGGCGCGGGCCTGCTGTTCTGCGCATGCGCAGACGGCAGGATCGGCGGACGAGGGCGCGCAGCTACGAGCAGCTGCGCGCCGAACATGGTGAGTAGGAGGGCTAAAGTGGCTACCGGGGCGTGGAGTAGCCGCCTCGTGTAATCTCAGATGCGGCTACTCCACGCCCAAGTAGCCACATAACAAAATTAACATATTAGGGTAATAAAAGTTTACAAAAAAGTGCGGGGACGTGAGGATTAGCCCTTAAAAGGGCTATCCTCACGTCCCATTGATTCACCTACCACCCGATCTACCTTTTATAGGTAGATTTGTGGTGGTAGGTTTTCTTTAAGAAACTGCTGTGGGTAAATGAAAGCTGAGCTCTGATTGGTTGCCATGAGCAATGCTACATTCATATCTCTGTATCACCGCCAGGACTATGCCGTGTCTGTAGACAGCCGGACACTGCTGTAGAACAAACACGGTGGAGGAAGAGGCAGGACGGTGGCGGTGGAACAAAGAAAGGTGAGTACAGATTATTTTTAATGAACAAAAGAGGGGGAGCAGTGAGGGAGGCATAATAAGGAAGGAGAGCAGAAAGGGAGAGCACAATAAGAAGGGGCCAGAGAGGGGACCACAATAAGAAGGGGGCCAGAGAGGGGAGCACAATAAGAAGGGGGCCAGAGAGGGGAGCACAATAAGAAGGGGGCCAGAGAGGGGAGCACAATAAGAAGGGGGCCAGAGAGGGGAGCGCAATAAGAAGGGGGCCAGAGAGAGGAGCGCAATAAGAAGGGGGCCAGAGAGGGGAGCGCAATAAGAAGGGGGCCAGAGAGGGGAGCGCAATAAGAAGGGGGCCAGAGAGGGGAGCGCAATAAGAAGGGGGCCAGAGAGGGGAGCGCAATAAGAAGGGGGCCAGAGAGGGGAGCGCAATAAGAAGGGGGCCAGAGAGGGGAGCACAATAAGAGGAGGAGCAGATAAGGGGCATAATAAGGAAGGAAAGCAGAGAAATGGGGGCCAATGAAAGGGGAGAGAGACTGGGGCATTGTACAATGTGAGAATATGTAAGATACATTATTCTAGGTATAATACTGTGTGGGCAAACTAGGGGGTTGGGCTTATTGCTCAAAAAATATAGGCGCACCACTCTTTTTTCTCTCTCTCTTTAACGCAGAGGTTTGGAGGTATGCCATAGGAAATAGCGTCGCACTGGCGTTCTTACAGCTGAAGGTGAAACTAGAGCAAGCTCAAGAAGGCAGCAGCAGCTGGTTCAACTTCCAGGTCTCAACTTTGCACCGCCAGTTTGTCAAACTGGAGACCAGGAGATGGGACATTGTGGTAGAGAACTGGACATTCTCCTGTTAAAGATATTACACTGGACTCAGACGCCATTTTCTATATTGTCGGACATTTTAAAGATTCAGTATCCATTTCACATAACTTTGTGTACTGATAACTGAAGTTTGGGTGGGTTTCATTCCTTTAGAAAGCACACAAAGACTTAGTGCTCGCTAGCACCACCTAGTGGAAGGTATCCAGGTGGACATCTGGACATTTGGTTTATGTGAAGTTTCAGTATTTGCATGTAGCCAATAGTATTAGACTCCTTTGTGTGCTTACATCCAATAGTGTTACATTTCCTGGGTGAGAACACCCAATTATAGTTGCTGCTTTTCTAATTACACGCCTTATGTAAAGTGCCTTATGGTTTTCTATAAATGTGTCAGTCCCACAATAAAGTAACGGTCTTGTTGCTAACTTCCTGCAAGGACAGGTCTTGTCTTTTCATTCAAGTTAGTCAATTCCAGCGCTGGACACAGACTCATTTAATTTGAAAGTCACCTTACAATGATTAGGGGTTTGAGCCCCAGATATAAATCTACAAGAATTGGCGTCTTCCTGGGTGGCCATACTTTTATGGGCATCTAACCATCGAGGTGACCTCCGCAAGAGTCCAGGCGGCCAGTGACCAGAACTGACAATGAGCGCTCGTCGGGGTAAGTCATGTCTATTTTTGTCTACCTTGACTGTAGTTCTGTTTCACTGGCTGAAAGGGACTGGGTAAGGTCATCTCCTTGTGTGATATTATGTACTTTGCCTTACATGTCCATATATAATAGTATGTTCACTATAATTTCGGCAAATGATATCTTGTAAGGTGATGGACAGAGACTGGACGTGACAATGTATGTTGTAGAAAAAGGTCTGCAGTGCCCTCTTGTGAATTGTTGATGTAGTTCAGAAAGTTTGTGATGGTGTTGAGATTTTTGTTCATGTAAGCGCTGATAGAATCTGGAAGTTTGCAGAGACAAATTCTGGCCAAATTTACGTATCGTTCCTTCGGGATTGATGCGGCCCCGTGATGCGGAAAGGACAGAGGCAGGAAGGACACTGACGGGAATTTTACAGTTGAGCGTTATCTCCTTGATTTCTGAAATATTGTGTGAAGGTCTCTAATTTGTTCTTACTGATAGTTAGCGGGGTAGTCTGGAGCTGTATGTACGGAGGATATCTATAGCCCTTGAACAAAATCAGGTATTCCACAGATTCCACAAAATGGGTAGTGAGCAAATTAAGACTGTAGCTGGACACTGCAGACCTAAAAAGGCAACTGACATAGTGTAACACAGGAAAGGTAAAGAGTGGGTTAAAGGAAGTTATGAGGTATTGAAGTTTTTGGGTATGTTAGATGATCCCCTGAGTGTGCAGAGGTAGGAGACAGCACTTAATGTAAATGGTGGCTGGCTCAAAGACAAAAAGTGGCACACCCATGCAGAAGGTTGTTTTGATGTAAGTAGAGAGTTAATGACAAAGGAAAGTGGATGGGGTTGATTACTGGAGACTTAGACCAGTGACTACGGACGGACCAGGACAGAGGGACAGGAATCCTAGAGAGTGCTCAGAAAAAAAAAAAAAAAAAAATCTTTTGGAATGCAGACCAGCACCCTCTTAGACTCCACCCCCGTATCTGGGGGTTAGAGAAGATGACACGCCTTACCATCTTTTAGTGGTGGCCATCTTAAGACAGTATATTCCCTTCAAGTCCCTGAAAGTTAATTGCCTATAACTCTACACTGTAGGCTGGTTGTAGGATAGCAGCCGAGTCACCCTTGAGGCATCCTGGCGGACGTTTGAAATAAATGCCGGCAGGTGAATATTTTCACCAATTTCAAACATTTGCTATGGGTCTTGAGTGTGCAACGCTGTTTGTTTATTTTATTTTTTATTTTAAAACTTATTTGATTCTGACAATTGCAGAAAAATTACTAGAAAAAGTGTTGCAATGTCTCTGGTACCTGCTTTCTGGAGTTGGAAGAGTTAATCAGGGGGAGATCTCTGTGCAGCTGGGCTTTGCTTTGTCTTATCTATGTCTGTGAGAAGTGGCCTTGAAGCACACAGAAAGCATCTGTGTTGAGTGGGGGAAACAGAGCTGACAATCTAAAAGACTTAAAGGAATTTGCTTGTGATAAGAATACAAAAAGACAGTATGATGTGACGTCCTCCTTTGTACCCCACGAACAGACTAAGCAAGAAGAAGCCCCTAACTGTATTACAGAGCCTACGACTGACTTTTATGAAAAAAAAAAAAAAAAAAGTGTACCTGACTTCTGTTTGAGACTTGGAGTCTGGCCAGAACTTTATAGAGAGCACAGAACACTGAACTAGAGATGGTTGAGAGAATCTTATATGTCTAGATGAGATAAAGCGGAGACCGGTGTTAGCAGAAAGCCAGGAAGAACAGAGACTAGTTTCACAGACCGCGCCAAAAAGAGACTGAGAGAAAGCTGGGTTCCGCCGACAGCCAGACTCAAGTGGGCGTTACAGGGAGGAGACATTAATGAAGTGACTTCCCACACTCTAGGAAACGTAGACGGCCCCAACATGGCGGGACAAGGGGGGTGGTAACGGACAAGGATGTCAGCGAGAACAGTCCCCCTCTTCTGAAAGCCCCCCCCCAAATAGAGTTAGTGCCTTTCATTGTAGAACTCTTCCCTGTTGGCAAATGTTTTCCTCTCTGTGCCCCTACATGAGGATTACCAGGACCTATTTGCCTTTACCAGTGTAGTATTCCAGTATATCTGATGCAGTTTCCCACAAGGGGGGTAAAACTCCCCCAGCCAGTGCTCCATGCTACACAGCCCTATAGGGAGTAGACTGGCAGACTAGCCCCTTACTGGATGTTCTCCTTTTCAGTATGTGGAGGACCCACTGTTTTTGTTTGCCAGGATGCATGTATTGACCTTATGTGTTTTCTGTTCCAGAAGGGTTGCAAAGTTTCCAGAGATAAGCTCCAGTACTGCCAGGAGAAGGTGGTCTTCCTAGGCCACTGCTTCTCAGCCACAGGCAGAGACCTGACAGAGGAAAGAAGGCTGGCAGTCCAGAATGTGCCCCTGTCCTGAGGCCCTAAGCCTCTTTACATGTTTCTAGGACTGGCCAGCTCCTGCAGCCTGGGATAAGGTCTGCCTCCAGCCTGATGTTGCCCCTTGATAATTGAATTGCCTCTTCTCCATTTGCCCTTAGTCAAGAGGCAATTGATGCATTCTATAGCCTTAAGCTGGCAAATCCTGTCTGCACCGGCCCTAGGCACATCCTATTGGATAAGACCTTTTGTTTTATTTTGCACTGAGTATCTAGGCCACGCCACAGGTGTCGAGTCCAGGAACGTGGTGGCCTCCCCAGTGGCCCACTATTAGGCCCGGTTAGACTCAGTCGTGAGGGGAGCCCCTCATGTGTCAGTAGCTGCAGCAGCAAGGCCAGTGAGTTGATCCTAGACCCTAGATCACTCAGTTACAGTGCAAACCCCACATACCTTGCACAGTGTCCTCACCCAAGTACAGCCCAAGCATCTGAGCAAAGGCCAGACAGCTCAGACTCCAGTGTGCACTCCTGATACCCCGTCACACTGATAAGGTGCACAGCTCTGAATCCTTCATTCTGTCACCAGTCTTTCAGGATTCAGAGAGGGGGGAGAGAAGGGTGATTAACCCAGATGTTGAGTTTTTTCTCATAGATGGCTCCAGGTCTGCAGGAGAAGATAGATGGTTCTACAATGGATATACAGTGGTCCGTGGCGCACATGAGGTAGTACAAGCAGAACCACTCCCTCCACACAGGTCAGCGCAGGAGGTGAAGTGACGGCACTCAGGGAAGTGCTACAGCTGGTGGAAGGTAAAAGGGCAAACATCTATACTCAAGGTATAGTTCTGGAGTCTAAACACGACTATGAACCCATATGGAAGGCTAGAGATTTCCTCACCTCTGCAGGGACCCCCTTTAAGCATGGCAAGCTGGGTAAAGAGCTCATGGATGCTCTCTTACTTCCACAAGAGGTGAGGATAGTAAAACTAAAAGCACACACAATCTGGTAACTCCACAAGCCAAGGGCAAGTATTTGGCTGACGGGATGGCGAAGGCAGCTGCACAGATGGAGCCCAGAGACTGTCCTGAAGTCTCAGCGCTGAGTTCTGAGCTAAAAGTTTGATCCACAGGTGTTCCAGTCCCTGGTAGCCCGAGAGTCATCAGAAGTGAAGGGAGTGTGGAGGAAAGCTGGAGCCCAGATGCTGATGGGACCTGGATGCTGGGAGAGAGGGTGTGCCTGCCCAGAGCCCTGCAGGCACACCATGCTAGTGCACATAAACCGCAAGTGGTTTGCCCCGGGCATTACTACCCCTGTCACTAGACTAGTGAAAGCCTGTATAGTCTGTGCCCGCCACAACCCGGGTAAGGTGGAAAAGACCCCACAGAAGGTGACACCCAAGCCGCTGTATCCCTTCCAGAGACTGCAGATGGATTTTATCCAGCTACCAAAAAGTGGTACGTAGGAATACGTGCCTGTGTGCATTGATCTCTTTCCAGGGTGGCCAGAAGCTTCTCCCATGACCAAGGCTACTGCCAGAGCTGCAACCAAGAAGTTGGTGAGTGAGATTTTTCTGCAGGTTTGGACTTCCAGAGACCATAGAGCCCGGTCGCAGAACCCAACTTCACTGGACAGGTAAATACCTGAAACCTTGTCCCTCCTGGGTGTAGAACAGGCCCTGAACACCCCTTGCCCTTCCCATGTTAGTGGTGGGTTTGAGAGACTAAACAGCACTCTTAAGTTAGAGATCCGGGAGGCCATGGAAGTAACAGGGAAACCATGGCGTGAGTGCTTTCCTGCTGCCCACAATTCAATTAGGACCACCCCCAACAGAAAGATGGGATTGTCCCCCTTCGAGGTACTTTTTGGCTGTGCACCCAGACTAGGCCCCTACTTCCCACAGGCCCTGCAGCTGATGGCAGGAAACCAGGTGGAACATGCCACACAGTTGGGCCAGGCCTTGGAAAAGGTCCGCAAAAGTGTTTCTGATTACTTTTTCAGATCCAGACAGAGACCTCAGGATGCATAACCTGAAGCCTGGAGACTACGTGGTGGTAAAGAGACACCAGAGAGACAGTCTGGAGCCTCGCTACGACGGTCCTTTCCAAGTCCTGCTGACCAGTGCCACGTCTGTGAAGCTAGAGGGAAGTCAGCACGCTTCCCACACTTACTGTTGCAAACTTACTTATTCTTCTTGCTAGCTGGTTTCTTCCAAGTGACTATATACTCACGGACACCCCAACCATGACTATCACTGTATCTATAGGGCTGACCAGGATGCCCCCAGGGTAGGAGACTTTACCTACGGTTGGTGCATACACGACAATGACCTTCTATAACACTGACAGCACAGATAACCCTGTATTAGCAGTGTCTGATGTGTACTGGATTTGTGGGGATAGGAGAGTCAGGTCAGGCCTAGAGGCTGGGAAGGTGAGTGTACGGTGATAACATTTGTGTATTCCTTCCTCGTCATCCCCAGGGATAAGTTTGATCGGACACATAAAGTAAAGGTAGAGAATCCCAAAGGATTCTGGAGGTCTGAGAGAAGCACCTAGATGACAACGTTTATATAGATACAGTGGGAGCACCAAGGGGGGTCCCAGATGAGTACAAGGCCCACAATCAGATATGGGCAGGTCTAGAGTCCATTATTCCCCAGAGAGCTATGAGCAAAGATGTTGGTTGGGTTAACTGGTTGTATTGTAATCAACAGAGATTTATGAATTATATCCGAGATGCTTCCCAGAACCGCACGGCTTTGGACATGAACCTTGCTGAGAAGGGAGGAGTCTGTAAGATGGTGGGAGTGGCTTGTCGCATGTACATCCAGGATGACATCGCCCCCTATGGATCCATTACCCATGCACTTGAAGTGATTGAAGGACTGTCCAGGGAACTCGAGAGAAACTCTAGGGTGGACACTTTGTCCTTCACTTTGTAGTTGGGGGATTGGAAGGGTTTCCTTTAAGTGGGGGTGATATTGGGGATTGTGATTTTTGCTCTCGTCACTTATTACGTGTTGTGTGGTCCCCCTCATCAAGTACACCATGTCCCAGATGGCCGTCCAGGTGGTAAGAACCACGACAGGAGAAGTGCCCGGAGCGGAGGATACCATCTTGTTGAAGAACCAGCCTGTTAATAAACCCATAAACTATGGAAACACAATTATGTGATTTGAGTATGCAGGCCTGTAAACCCCCGAGTGACTGGCCTCCAGGGGATCTGGTGAAGAGTTAACAAAGTCCAGCAGGTAAGGGCTTAGCCTACCTGTATGTACCTGGAGTTTGAGGAGGTCACTCTGGACAACAGTTACAGGCCATGCAAAGCTCAAAAGGGGGGAAATGTTAAAGATATTACACTGGACTCAGACGCCATTTTCTATATTGTCGGACATTTTAAAGATTCAGTATCCATTTCACATAACTTTGTGTACTGATAACTGAAGTTTGGGTGGGTTTCATTCCTTTAGAAAGCACACAAAGACTTAGTGCTCGCTAGCACCACCTAGTGGAAGGTATCCAGGTGGACATCTGGACATTTGGTTTATGTGAAGTTTCAGTATTTGCATGTAGCCAATAGTATTAGACTCCTTTGTGTGCTTACATCCAATAGTGTTACATTTCCTGGGTGAGAACACCCAATTATAGTTGCTGCTTTTCTAATTACACGCCTTATGTAAAGTGCCTTATGGTTTTCTATAAATGTGTCAGTCCCACAATAAAGTAACGGTCTTGTTGCTAACTTCCTGCAAGGACAGGTCTTGTCTTTTCATTCAAGTTAGTCAATTCCAGCGCTGGACACAGACTCATTTAATTTGAAAGTCACCTTACAATGATTAGGGGTTTGAGCCCCAGATATAAATCTACAAGACTCCCTACCGCCTGGGATGATGGGAGCCATGGGAAAAAGGACATAGATAAGAGTGCAAAACTTACATTTAATTAGGATAAAATATACTAAAACCCTGTTTGTGGATTTATGTTTTATTTTTCACATAATAATAATAATCATCTTTGTTTATACCATCAAATTCTGTAGTACTTTACAAATTATACAAATATACAAATAAAATATATGACTCATATAGAGTCATATGAAACAACAGGAGTGAGGGCCCTGCCCGCAATAACTTACAGTTTATGAGGATGAGGGGGTGACTCAAGACGTATAAGAGCTTGCATAATGGTCCAGCCATTTTTTATAAGGGAATGGAATAAAAATAATTTAATAAATAGGAATAAAAATAATTTAATATATAAAAGTCCAAAGTCAGTGGGACAGAGAAGCATTTTCCGGATAATACACTGGCTTAGTACCCAGAATTGGTTAATAAAATGTTATGGTTGCATGCAGTTATTGAGTGTGATAGGCCTGCCTAAATAAATGGATTTTAATAGTATGTTTGAAGCTTTGGGGGTTTGGTATTAATCTTATAGACTGCGGTAGGGAATTCCAGAGAATGATTGCAGCTCTGGAGAAGTCCTGAAGACGTGACTGGGCGGGTCGAATTAAGGAAGAGAATAATCTAAGATCACTGGCAGATTGAAGAGCACAGGTTGGACGATTGCATGAGATAAGAGAGGAGAGGTAGGAAGGTGTAGCATTATGCAGAGCTTTGTGGATGAGAGTTATTAGCTTAAACTGTATTCAGAAGGAGACGGGCAACCAGTGCAGTGACTGGCACAGACTGGAGGCATCCATATAGCATTTGGTCTGAAAGACAAGCCTGGCTGCTGCATTGAAAATGGATTGTAAAGGAAAGAGTTTAGTAAGTGGAAGGCGGATTATTAGGAGTAACAGTAGTTTAGATGAGAGTGAATCAGAGCGACAATTAGTATTTTAGACGTTTCAATTGTAAGAAATAGGTGGATTCTGGAGATGTTTTTAAGGTGCATCCTGCAAGACCGTGCAACAAATTGAATATGCAGTGTAAAGGAGAGGTTGGAGTCCAGCACAACCTCAAGACAGTGGGCCTGTTGCCTCGGGGGCTATGATGACTTCACAAACAGAAACAGAAAGATCAGGGTTAGGTCGGTTAGTAGACGATGGAAATACACAAAGTTCCATTTTGGAGGGATTAAGTTTTAAGAAGAGAGACAACCAAGAGAGTGCAGTGTCCTTCAGGCCAATGGAGCAAAGCATCCTGTGGAGCAAAGCAATATCAAATGCTGCCGAGAGATCCAGAAGAATGAGTAAGAGCAGTTTTAGTGAAATGCATAGAGCGGAAACCAGATTGTAGGGGGCCAAGGAGTGAGTTAGCTGGGAGACAATGGGTTAGTCGAAAATAGACTGGGCGTTCCATGAGTTTGTAGATGAAAAGGAGATTACGAAATGGTTGGTAGTTAGCAGCACTGAATGGGTGCGGGGAAGGTTTCTTTAGTAATGGGGTGACAACAGCATGCTTGTAGGAAGAGGGATAGACACCAGAAGAGAGAGGTTGAAGTAAGGTGAGTAGTGACCACTGGGGAGAAAGACTGTAAGAGATGTGAGAGGACGGGGTCACTAGTGCAGGTTGTGGGGCAAGCAGAGGAGAGGATCCTGGACACTTCTTCCTCTGTGACCGGTTCAAAGAAAGAAAGCGAAAATGGTGAAGTAGCGAAGGGGATTCATGGAATTAGTGGACTGGAATATTATTTGCTGGTGAATATAGTCAAATTCATCATTAAAGTGGCCAGATTTTCAGCTCCAAGGATTGTAACAGGTGGCCTAACCTTTGGCGTTAATAAGGAATGAAGAGTATCGAAGAGCCATTTAGGAGTGTAAAAATGTTGTAATTAAAAATTGAAAAAAAAAAATAATGAACTAAATTTAGCGAAGTGCCCTGTGGGGGATCTGGGGTCAGCTTCATTCCTGGGCTGCTCTGTAGGGGATCTGGGGCCAGCAGCAGCCGCAGCCCACTCTGTGGGGGATCTGGGGGCCAGTGTCAGCCCCGGCCCCCTCTTGTTTAATACATGATGTAATATTACTATACAGGCAGTCCCCTACTTAAGAACACTCGACTTACATACGACCCCTAGTTACAAACGGACATATGGATATTGGTAATTTATTGTACTTTATTCCTAGGCTACAATAAACAGCTGTAACAGTTATCAAATGTGTCTGTAATGAAGCTTTATTGATAATCCTGGTTCTTATGACAAGCCAACATTTTTAAAATCCAATTGTCATAGAGACCAAAAATGTTCTGGCTGGGATTACAATGATAAAATATATAGTTCCGACTTACATACAAATTCAACTTAAGAACAAACCTACAGACCCTATCTTGTATGTAACCCGAGGACTGCCTGTAATTGTCTCAAGTGGCTACTTATTGTGTGAATAGACGTCTATTAACACTATATATAACTCAGAATTAGGGCTCTTTCACATTGGCGTTAGTTGCGCATCTGTTGTGCCTTTGTCTTTCTTCAGTTTTTTTTCTCTGTGATGCATCTGTTTTGTCTCTGTGTCTGCAAAAAAAGTGAAGAAGTGAAGGTTTAACATTGCTTTACAAACATCACACCTGCTTTTTAAGTTTTCATCAGTGAAAAAAAACGGATGTTTCATGTGTTTTTAGCGGACCCATAGACTTCTATTGCCATCCATGATCCGCATCACTGAAAAAAATAGGACATGTTTCATAATCTTGAAAATCTGTGAAAATACAAAACAATGTGAAAACACCCATAAGAATCAATGGATTTGTGAAGCATCCGTGGAAATCACTGAACCACGGACATGAAAAACAACACCAATGTGAAAGAGCCCTCATACATTTGAATTACTGGAAATTTCATATTCCTCCTCAACTGAAAATACTCCTCAAAAATGGTGAGAGGAGTATTATTACCCTTCTGGAAAAATGTTAGTGCTACCTCTGCATCCATACAAACAGAGGCCAGCAGTTACACCCGGCGCCGAAGGAGGTGAGTATAAGTTTTTATTGTTTTTCTGGCCTTATATAAATTCAGCTCAGCTGTGTTTCTGTATTTGAAAACATAGATGTTAAAATCGTAGGTGTCCCATATTGTCTTTATACAACTCTGCCTATTGTAACCATGCACCCCTCTTGGCTACCAGGACCACTGCAAAGCCAGCTGGGATTTAGACAGAGCATGGGCATCCATATGGTACAGGAGACTCTTCCAAGAAGAAGCCAAGGTGAATTAGCGAATCACGTGTTGGGATACTCTCACCTGTCAGCTGTAGCTTGGGGTCTATAATACTAAGAGGAAGGGTAGGCTAACACAGTATTACAAAACCAAAAAACACAAAGAGTATTCAGGTCCAACAAATCAATACTTTATTATAAAGAATATCATTAAAATACATAACAAATATAATTAAAATGTCAAGAATAGAACTCCAAAAAGACTATATTACTACCTGGCCAAGGTAATACCAAGGAGTATGATTCAAAGTATATAGGTGCATAGTGCATCTAAACTTTAATGGGTAAACAATACTAGAGATAAGCTTATGATATCTCATAAAAACAGTAAATTTACAGTTTTTTTTTACCTCTGCCCCGTGTCCCTGGCAGCTGAGAGATTGTCCCGGATATTACCTCCAGGTCCCGCAGTGGCTGGGGTTGTCAAAGCCAGAACCTGTGATACTGAATGGCTTCCACAGACTTCAGGCAGGGAATCCTTTTGAGAGATGTGTCGGATTAGCGGAGAGCAGGGACCATGTCATCAAGATCAGATCACCATCTGTCCATATATGGGTCTCCACATCTCCTAGGGATTCCCCAGACACAAGGTTCAATTAAATACATTTTTGCCGGTAACAGGGGTGACATCGGTTTCTCTCTCAATGTGCCCAGGCTCTAGTGATGGGTATTAAGGCTCTTCTTAGTGAGCTGGCTCATTAGGCTCCACTCACTAAGAAGAGCGGGGTCCTTATTAATTATATAATAGGAAGCCACAGGCCAGTGAATCACCCCACACCACTCCACTTTTAACCCGATTGTATCACTACCAGGGTCATTTACATAATAAAGAAAACATGATTTTAGAATGATTAGTGTATGAATTGACTAGATAAAGGCTGGGAAGGATCCTTTTGCCCTGCTCCAACAGGTATTGTTGACAGAAATAGTGACAGAGACCTGATGACAGGTGTCCTTTAACTCCTCTCCGACCGCCCGCTGACTTTAGACGTCAGCGGGCGCAGGTCCGGAGTCTGCAGCGACGTCTTTAGACGTCGCCACAGTTTCTGCTGCTCCCGCGCTAATCGCGGGAGCAGGACCCGGTCTCCGGGTGTCAGAGGCACCCGGAGACCCTAGGGAGAAGGGAGATGCGGTTCGTTACCGCTTCTCCCTTCTCCGATCCTCCCTGCATCGCGCTGAATGAGCGCGATGCATAGAGGATTTGAGCGGCGCTGCTGCCGGCTCCATAGACTCGGCGGTCACGTGACCGCCGGGTCTAAAGGGGTTAATCAGAGCTGCTGGGTCTAATAAGACCCAGTACAGCTCTGATCACCTGTCCCCAGTGACAGGTAATCGTTTACCCTGTAACTGGGGCTATTATAGATGCCTCAGTTACAGGGGAAAACTTGTAATAGAAAAAAAAAAAAGTAAAATGTAAAAAAAAAAAAAAAAAAAAGTGAAAATGTCCCCCAGGGGTCTTTTATGACCTCATGAGGGACATAAAGTAAAAACACCACTCAAACACAAAAAATTAACCCCTTCACGCTCTGCATCCGATATATCGGACGCTGAGCGCAGTGACATAACGCTCAGCGTCCGATATATCGGATGGGAGCGCTACTTGTATGGCGTGGAGGAGCAGGCGTAGCATGGAGGAGCAGGCATAGCGTGGAGGAGCAGGCGCAGCGTGGAGGAGTAGGTGTTCTGTGGAGGAGTAATAGTAGCGTGGAGGAGCAGGCGTTCTGTGGTGGAGCAGGCGTAGCGTGGAGGATCAGGAAAGAAAAAAGATGTCGAAAAAAGATGTTGAAGTCGGCACGGAACCCGCCTTGTTTGCACAGGCAAAATGCAGTCACATGACTAAGAGCGACTAGTTCGCTCGAAACGCGTAGGAAAAATGGATTAACACTGTGGATTATTACAATTTGACAAAATAAAAGTCTGAAAGATCACCGATGTTGGCTGGACCATCAAATTTATTTCCCGTAGCGTGGAGGAGTAGGTGTTCTGTGGAGGAGCAGGAGTAGCATGGGGGAAGTAATAGTAGCATGGAGGAGCAGGAGTAGCGTGGTGGAGTAGGCGTTCTGTGGTGGAGCAGGCGTAGCGTGGAGGGGTAGGCGTTCTGTGGAGGAGTAGGCGTTCTGTGGAGGAGCAGGCATAGCGTGGGGGAGCAGGCGTAGCGTGGGGGAGCAGGCGTTCTGTGGAGGAGTAATAGTAGTGTGGTGGAGCAGGCGTTCTGTGGTGGAGCAGGCGTAGCGTGGAGGGGTAGGCGTTCTGTGGAGGAGTAGGCGTTCTGTGGAGGAGCAGGCGTAGCGTGGGGGAGCAGACGTAGCGTGGGGGAGCAGGCGTTCTGTGGAGGAGTAATAGTAGTGTGGTGGAGCAGGCGTTCTGTGGTGGAGCAGGCGTTGCGTGGAGAAGTAGGCGTTCTGTGGAGGAGCAGGCGTAGCGTGGAGGAGTAGGCGTTCTATGGAGGAGTAGTAATGGCGTGGGGGAGTAGGGGTTTCTATTGTACTGGTACCTCAGGGGCACCCCAACACCAGTCTAGTGAAACGGGTGCTCCAAAAGCTAGATTTTGCTTGTCCCTTCTCCGGCCTGCCGTGTCCCCAGCCTGTAGACTATTGCTACGCATGGGGCATTTCCATACCCGAAGTAACCCACTGAATGATTTTTGGGGTGTTTATCCACAGTGGGATGAGTTGGGCTGAATACATTTCTTCATACTTTTGCACATTTGAGAAAACAATGCAATTTTTACTCTGCCCCCATCATTTTGTATTACATTTGACCCAGCATCTCAGGGGTTGAAATGTTCATAGAACCCTAGATAAATTCTTTGAAGGGTGCCCCTTCCTAAAATAGGGTCACTACTTGGGGGTTTCTATTGTACTGGTACACCCCAACACCAGTCTAGTGACAAGGGTGCTCCAAAAGCAAAATTTCGCTCCTTCCCTTCTCAGCCCTGCCGTGTGTCCAGCCTGTCAATTTTTGGCACATGTGTGGTATTGCCGTACTCGGAACAACCCAAAGAATTATTTTTGTGGTGTTTGTCTGAAGTGACATGAGTTGGACACAGTATATTAGGTGCTAAAATGACATTTTTGAGATAAAAACACAATTTTTAATATGCACCATTTACTTTGCATTAAATTTTGACCATCATTTTGGAGGTTAAAATGCTCACCACACCCCAAGATAAATTCTTTGAGGGGTGTAGTTTCTAAAATGGTATACTTTCTTGGGGGTTTCTATTGCACTGGTACCTCATGGGCCCTGCCAACATGACATGACCCTCTAAATCCAAACGTGTGAAAGCGGAGCTGCAAAAGCAAAATTTTGCTCCTTCCCTTCTCAGCCCTGCCGTGTGCCCAGCCTGTCAATTTTTGGCACATGTGTGGTATTGCCGTACTCGGAACAACCCAAAGAATGATTTTTGGGGTGTTTGTCTAAAGTGGCATGGGTGGGATACAATATATAAGGCAGTAAAATTAAATTTTTGAGATAAAAATGCATTTTTTACTCTGCACCATTTATTTTGCATTAGATTTTGGCCAGCATGTTGGGGGTTAAAATGCTCACCTCCAACCCCAGATAAGTCTTTGAGGGGTGTAGTTTCCAAAATGGTATAATTTCTCGGGGGTTTCTATTGCACTGGTAACTCACGGGCCCCGCGAACATGACATGGCACTCTAAATCCAAACGTGTAAAATCGGAGCTGCAAAAGCAAAATTTCGCTCCTTCACTTCTCAGCCCTGCTTTGTGCCCAGCCTGTCAATTATTGCCACATATGTGGTATTGCCGTACTCGGGACAACCTGCAGAATGATTTTTGGGGTGTTTGTCTAAAATGGCATGGGTGGGATACAATATATTAGGCAGTAAAATTACATTTTTGAGATAAAAATGCATCTTTTACTATGCACCATTTACTTTGCATTAGATTTTGGCCAGCATGTTGGGGGTTAAAATGCTCACCCCCCCCCCAACCCCAGATAAATTCTTTGAGGGGTCTAGTTTCCTAAATGGGACATCTTTAGGAGTTTTCTATTATACTGTTACTTCAGGGGCTCTTCAAGTACACTGTGGCACCACAAAACATTTGCAGTCAAATTGGCCTTCCAAAAACCCAATGGTACAAACTCTGTTCTGGACATCACTGTGCAGTGAAACAGCAGCTGACATCCACATGTCTGGTATTACCGTACTCGGAAGAAGCAGGGCAACAATTTTGGGATGTATATTTACCTCAAATTCCTTCTGAATTTGTCCATTTTAGGGCTAAATGAAAATAATCTTATTCAAAAATTGAAATATCAAAATTTTCAATCCATTTTTGTTTGCTTCCAGAGAAAGATTTAAAGGGTTAATAGACTTCTCAAATGCTGATTTGAATAGTTTGAGATGTTAGGTTCATAAAATGGTGTTACTTGTGGGGGTATATAGTACATAAGCCTTTATAGAGCACTTCCAAACTGAATTGGTCACTAAAAATTTATCATTTTTCAAATTTCTTGAAAATCTGAGAAGTTGCTACTAAAACTTGAAACCTTCTCAGATCCGTAAAAAAAATGGAAATGTAAAACAAATTATGGAAATAAAAATAAGACCAATGGCAAAAGGTTTCTACAAAAAAAATTTGTGTTATGACTTTTTGTCTAAAAAGTATAACATTTGAAATTTGAAAATTGTCTTTTTTTTTCAAATTTTTCCTAAATTATTGAATTTTTACCCCCCAAAAAAGAAACGGATCACTGAAATGATAATACTAACATAAACTACAATATCTCACGAGAAAACTATCTCAAAATCACAAGGATATCTTAAAGTGTTGAAAAGTTATTACCACAGGAAGAGAAACTGGTCAAATTTTAAGAAAAAGGTCTGAGCATTAACTTAAAAACCGGCTGCGTCATTAAGGAGTTAACTCACCTGCCAAATAGATACTTTTCTTTAATTGGATGTTATTTAATAAATGTGTGAAGATAATTTCCCATAAATGTTGACATTGTCCCTTAGAAATGAGATTGTTGTCACTAGATACGACCACCGCTGCTGGAGGGATTACACAAAGAAACCAGTCGTTTTTGCATATGAAATGGCTGGGAGATACTGCATGTCTAACAGCCATCCTGTAGTAATCAACACTGAATCTAGTACTATTTATAATTCCTGGTCTCTGGACTGCAAGCGTGAGCGCACAAAGGGATGCCTCTATCTTTCCTACTTTGGATTATTGTTGTCAGGTCATTTTCATGGATTTATTTATTTGCAGAGCCAAGCTGTTGGACCTTATGCACACTAGGGTGTGCTTTTAAATGTTTTTAACCAGATTCTTCTTTCTAATAAAGATTGATATATTATTTGACCCCTCTTCTTTTAACTTGTTATGGTTAAGTTCTCTAGGATGTGTGGTTGCATAGCATAATATATTTTTTGATTTCCCCAAATTTGTGCAAATCATAATTAACAACTAGGATGTCACAAACAATGACCTTGATGTCAAAAAACAGCATTTTGATGCCACAGAAAAACATTGGTTCGTAGTTGTGCAAGGAGTTGAAAAAGAAAATGAAAAAGTCACTAGATAGATGAAAACAGTATTTATCTAAACTTTTAAATAGATAAAGGGGGACATTTATCAGCAAACCTTTAACGCCAGCTCCATGCCAAGAGCCTGAGTCGGGCAGGAATACACACTCGTTACAACCAGTGACCACTCAAGCTAAGCACAGCATGGGTAGATATATCAAGAGGCTGGAGCCTCCTGTCTGCAATGGGAACCATTTGATTTTTTTTAAGAGGTTATTCCATCTTAGATTTTTATGACATACCCACATTACCAAAGAGATTTCCCACAAAACAAGTTAGGCCCTATCCATACTGAGACCCCCACAGATGACTAGAACGATGTACCCCGTTGGACTATCAAGATGAGTGTAGCAGCCTGTCATGCCTGGCCGGACCGCCAGTTTATCTATATGGAGATAGGGCCTTACTTGTTTCATGGGAAAAACTCCTTTAACCTCAGTCTCATTTGCTGCCTGAATGGTACAGTGGTTGGAATGAGCTGTACACTTTACAGGGAAAATTACCAAGCAAGTAGTCTTAGCTATTTTTTCCACTCTCAATAGATTGAGAGTAGAAATCATGTTTATATCCCATGGGCATACCATGGATACCTAAGATAGGACAAATCCTTTTAAAGAATATTCAGAGGTTACAGAAGAAATTGTCATCGAAAACATAAAATATTCCTCATATATATTTCTGGCAATTTTATGGTCCAAAATGTATTGCTAGATGCAATTCAATTGAATGACCAATATGTGGCACTAGGTGTGCAGTGGTTTGTAAGTGTAATAAAGTTTAGCTTTCTTCAAATAACTCTGTCAATGGAAAAAGGACTGTCGTGCTACTGCTATTTATTGGTGTTGTCCCAACAAATAAAAGTCCCATGTTCTCTCGAAGTTGTCCACTCACTATCCCTGAAGGCAGAACATCAAACAACAACGTGTATTTTTGTTCGTCCATAACCTTACTTGGATTCACCCTATTGCTCTCAGATTAGTAGGGAACACAGAGGACGCTGCGAGAAAAGGAGCTATGGCAGCTGAAATTGGGTAACTGGTGCTGGAACAGCGGAAATCAGGTACATTTTTTTTATTTAGTTTACCACATTACTGCATTAAGATTGATTTTTATTAATGTCAATATCCTCTGTAACTATTTTTTTCTTCTCTTTGTTTGCTACACTCCTGAGTGTTTTTATTGTTGTAAGAGTTCTCCTTTCGGAAACTTTGCCAATTAAGGCGTGCAGGTGTGTGTAGGGATTTAGCCGTGTATCAAAAAGAAGCAATGTTTTCCTTGTCCTATCCTGGAAAATCCTAGTGAAGCATCAATGTCATAAGATCTTAACAAGATAGTATAGGACAACTCAGTTGTTACATAGTATATTCCCATTGGTACCTGACCTGTCTTGCCGATGCTTATCGGAGACAAAATCCATGCTACATTTATGGTGGAATTGCCCTCTAGTGAACCGTCTCTGGGAGGTGACAGTAGGTAAAGTGTTAATAATTAGCACTACACTCACAGTGGTCACCACCTATTATACAGATAACTTACACCAGGAAAGGGACAAGAAGAAAATATAAGAGCGTAAGGGAAAGGGAGGGAAAAATTTGTGAGTGTGAAAAGATCAAAATCTAACTTTTATTAATAAATATTAAAGATAAATTGTGTCTCCTATATCGCCCTTAGATTTTCCCTCCCCGCTTTGAGGTTCCATGTATGTATATTGTCCATTGTCAATTTTGTCTATTTGTCACATCTGTCCCTATTTTCCATATCTTTTATTGTTACTTTAATTCGTTACTGTGTTTGTTTCATTGACTTGTGCCATGTTATTTCCCTTCAGTGTGTATCTTATTCTATCCGCTTAATAAAAATGTCATTGACCCATAAAAGTCTATATCCTGTATGTTCGATCCCCGATACCTCCCAATAGAAAAGTACCAGTGTTGATAGCCAGGTTGGAGCCATGTGTTGGAGGTCTAGCATCATTGTAACTATTAAATCAATTAAATGAATATCTTTTAATTAAAGGCATTTGAAATTGAAACATATTTAATAGCCTATAAAAGAATTATATGTTCTTAGGATTTGCTTTAGTTTCACTAAATAGTAACTTTTTTTTTTGTAGTTTCCAAATAAATTTCAGTTTCTAAATTGCACTTCCATTTTTTTAACCCCTTTTTTTAAGGGGTGTAGTTTCTATAGTGGAGTGATTTGTAGGGTTTTACTATTATTAAGGCCTCTCAAAGTCACTTGGAAGCTGAGTTGTTCCTCAAAACATGATTCTAAGCCTGATAACATATTTAAAAAACCCATGCCAACATAAAGCAGACATTCTGGAAATGTTACATATCAAGCTATTTAGAACATTTAGATTATTTTTATCAGAACGAAACGAAAAACCTTTTACTAACATTTTTCAACTAACATGAAGTACAATGTGTCATGAAAAAACAGTCTCCAAATCACCTGGATATATTAAAGTGTTCTGAAGTTATAACCAATTATCTTGACACCAAACGTAATGGAGATGTACAAAGCTTGCAAGTTATCTCCCATCCATAGAATAGTGGATAACAAATTGATCAGTAAGGGTCAACTGCTGGGACCCACACCGATGATGAGATCACAAGAGGGATCCAGTTTAGCATTGAGAGTGGCATCTAAATATTTTAAAGGGCTATTCCCACAAAGTTTCTTAAATGTACTCAGGATAACAAAATCCACATTCTCGAATTCACTGTTATTAACAAAAATACAGCATTTCACAGTCGAACCTGTCTCTGGTGTACACAATATCAGTTGCCCCTGGTTTCTGTCCCTGGATGTTTTGACTTTAGGGTCGGCAGCCATCTAGCTTTTCTGCCTGACGCTGTGGAGCTGAGACACATCCGATCTGATAGTGTGTGTGTAGCTGAGATGTAGCAAGAGCTGGAGAGTGTCATTGTGTGTAATATACATCTCATGAATCTCATCATCTCTCATCTCTGATCTGTCTCATCTCTCTTTCTATATGTCATATACTAGTAGAATGTTCAGAAGGTAAATGAAAGTGTTTATTAACCTGTACCCTGATAATTTAACCACATTTTCAGCACACATAACTAGATGGATGAGATTGGGGCAGATTTATCAGGCTGTCTGAATGTCAGAATATTCTTAGTGGCCCATGACAAACAATCACAGCTCCCCTTTAAAATATTCATGAGCGCTGGTAAAGTGAAAGCTAAGCTGTAACTGGTTGCCATGGGCAACTAAGAATATTCTGACTTTCAGACAGCTTGATAAATATGCCCCAATGTGTCTGCTTAGAGAGTCCCTGCCCACACTGGCCAGCCTATGGAGTGATGAGAGCTAAAACAGCAATAAAACGGAGTAGAATTGTAAAGTAAAGGGTTAAAAATGATCTTTATTGTGTTAACATCATTAGGGGATTGAAATTTGAGAATTTTCTTTCGTGGGCAAACCCCTTTAGAAGCTGCACTCAGGGCCTGCCAGTCTGTCAATGGATCCTTCTGTGCCAATACGATCACAGGACGTAACTGTGCGTCTTAATGCAGCAACCAACTGACGTTTGCCATGTTGCCAGAATAAAAAACACTGAGCTGCTGCAGAAATGCAGATGCAATTGTTAAAAAAAACGGTTACCCAGCAGGACAATTCATGCAAATAATCTTGCAAGATATAAACAATGTTTATTTGCCCCTTATCACGGACACTAGTTTTCAGCTTAAAGGGGTATTCCCATTTGGACATTTACATTTAATTGAATTCATTTTCCTTATGTAAACATTTCTTCAATTGGATGTTATAAAAAAAAAATGTTCCTGTGTGAAGATAATGGGGGTCATTTACTAAGGGCCCGATTCGCGTTTTCCCGACGTGTTACCCGAATATTTCCGATTTGCGCCGCTTGTACATGAATTGCCCCGGGTTTTTGGCACACGCGATCGGATTGTGGCGCATCGGGGCCGGCATGCGCGCGACAGAAATCGGGGGGACGTGGCCGAACGAAAACCCGACGTATTCGGAAAAACCGCCGCATTTAAAAACCGAAAATGTGTCGCTTGGGGAGCGCTCACCTTCACCTTCTATGGGATGGTGCATTCCGGGGCGTTAAGATTATTTTCTGCGCTGCAGCGCCACCTGGTGGACGGCGGAGGAACTACCATCTTAAATCCCAGCCGGACCCGAATCCTGTGCAGAGAACGCGCCGCTGGATCGCGAATGGACCGGGTAAGTAAATGTGCCCCAATTTCTCATAAATGTAGCCATGTTGTCCCTTAGAAACGAGATGGCTTCCTCAGATACGACCACCTCACCTTTTGGCAGGAGTGGCCAGACATGCGCTATTGAGTCCTGCCTGACCACCTGGATTCAGAGCTCATTACCACAGGATGGCTGTGGGATCTGCAGTAACTCCCGGACATTTCATATACAAAAACCTTTTGTTTCTTTGTGCAATCCCTCCAGCAGAGGTGGCCGTATCCGAGGGAAGCCATCTCGTTTCTAAGGGACAACATGGCTACATTTGAGAAATTATCTTCACACGGGAACATTTTTTTTAATAGCACCCAATTAAAAAAATGTTTACATATGGCAAATGAATTCAATTAAATGTAAATGCCCAGATGGGAATACCCCTTTAATGACCAGATTCGATTTTTCAAATCTGCACTGTGTCACGATAATTGGTTAGAACTTCGGAACACTTTAACATATCCAGGTGATTTTGAGACTGTTTTCTCGTGACGCATTGTGCTTCATGTTAGTTGTAAAATTTAAGTGATAAGTTTTGCGTTTCGGTCTGAAAAAAGTGAAAATTTGGCAAAAGTTCGTAAAAATTAATTTTTCAAGTTTGAATTGTTCCGCTTTTCAGAAAGGAAGTAAAACTACCCAAATAGCTTGATAATTAACATTTATGGAATGTCTTCTTTATGTTGAGATGATATTTTATGCATCCTCTCATTTTTCTAGGAAGTTATGAGGTGCAGAACTTTAGGTGCGATTTTTCTCATTTTCATGAAAATCCCCAAAACTCACATTTTGAGGGACAACTCAGCTTCCAAGTGACTTTGAAAGGCCTAAATAATAGTAAAACCCCATAAATTACCCCACTATAGAAACTTCACCCCTCAACGTATGTAAAACAACTTCTATTGAGTCTATTAACCCTTTAAGTGTTTCACATGGGTTTCACAATATGGACCTGCGATTTAGAAACTTTTGAATTTTTTGGGAAAATAAATTCATTTAGGCCAAAACTGACAGTTTCATAATGAATAAAATGATGAAACGCACTGCAACATTTGATGCCCAATTTCTCCCACTGATACCCCATATGTGGTAGTAAACTGTTGTATGGGCGCACGGCCAGGGATAGAATGAAAGCAGCACTATTCATAGCAGATTTATATTGTCACATTGTAAAAGGTATAAATTTTAATTTTTTTGGTAATGCAAACATATGAGGGCTTATTATTTGCGGGATGAGATAAAATGTAAAGGTAATTATTTTTGGGGGTCTATAGCTTATTCGTGAGATTTTATTTAACTATTTCAAGGGGGACACAAACAAAATCATCAATTTTTATTTTGGATTTTTAGCACTTTTTTTCCCCCGCTCACCGTAACAAAAATAATATTTTATCTTTATTCTCTGGATCACTACGATTGCGGTGATACCTCATTTATAGAGGTTTTCTTATCTTTGCTCAATTTTACTGCGAAAAACCAATATTGGAGAAAATAGCATTGTTTTTACTATTGACAAATTTTCTGGGCCATAACTTCTGTATTTTTCTGTTGTCAGATCTGGTTGAGGGCTTATTTCTTGCGTAAAGAGTTGTTCTTTTCATTCGTACCATATTAGGGAACGTAACTTTTTGATCACTTTTTAGAACATTTTTTGTGGTGGTGTTTGATGAAAAATAGTATATTACGGGAAGTTTTTCGCATTTTTTTTTACGTCGTTCACCGAACGGCTTCAATATTGATTTAGATTTATTGTACAGATTAATATGGACGCGGTGCTACCAAAGATGTACTTTTTTCTGGTGTTTTTGTGTTTTATATACTTTATTTCCATTTTGTGTGTAACTGGGGAGATTATGGGACTTTTATTACAATTATTTAATTATAAAATGACTTAATTTTTTTAAACTTTTCTACATTTTCTGACTTTTGGCTTGAACAAGGGGTTCATCCGATCGCTTGTTCAAGCCTTTACACTGCAATACACTTGTATTGCAGCGTATAGTGTAAGTAACTGAGCATGCCACCCAGTGGATGCTGTTTTTCAAACTTGCATTACCTGTATTGACCCAATGAATTTGATTAGATTTTAATTATATCCAAATTAACTTCATTGTTACTTTTGTTACCAAAATGGTCTTTTTTCAAAAATATTTAGATCAATGTTTGTTTATTTGCATTTCAAAACTGTATTACTGAGTGTAAAAGTGTTTTGCAAGTTTAACAGGCTTATCCTGCGTCTCCCCACAGTGTGGCTGTAATCTCATCTGGAGATTTATGGTATCTGTTGAAAAGATTGTCCATGTGCAGCATCAACAATTTGTGAAATGTGTGGCAGATAGAGTAAGTGATAAACAGATTTTTTCTGAATATTTATGGAAATATTTAAAGATATTCAACCCTAGAGTCACAAAACAAATTGGTGGGGCTACTGTCACTTTATGAAACAAGCATCTTCTAATGACTGTATATTCAGCAAGACCTGTTCGGCAACTAGACCATGTTTATTTTGTTTTTTTATTTCTGAATGAGTACATACAAAAAAATTATCTGTATGTTGACAGATCTTGGATCACAAAAATCAAAGGAAGGCAGTCTGTTTCTAACTATACCTTCAGGGGTGCACATGTGTTGGTTGGATGATGTTGTAGACCTCTCTTTGTTTGCGCTTAAACCCCATACCTTCATTCCCTTGGAGTATGACATCTGTATACACAGTGGGAATGCTCCCTCAATAGACATTAAAGGGAACCTGTCACCAGGAATGTAATTTTTAGCTGGTGACAGCTCCCAATAGCCTATGCCATGCTGCGGTTTATAAAAATTCATTTTACATTACCTGGCTCCCTCCCAGTAGTGTTTGTTGAGTCCCAGAGGTGAAGCCAGCTGCAGCCTGTGTGTGCCTGTGTCAGTCTCCTCTCCTCCAAACTCATGCAGCTCCCTCTCCACTTCCTGTCATGTGCATAAAGCAGGCAGGGGCGGCATAGAGGAGAGGAAGAATGCATAAGGAGGCACACACAGGCTACAGCTGTCCTACCTCCAGGACTCACCAGGTAATGTAAGTTTAAACTATTATAAACTACTGAAATGATTCAGAATACTGCCAAAGGCAATTTTAAAATGAACATAGAATAGGATAAAGGAACCTGACAGCAGCTAAAAAATGAAATTTCCGGTGACAGGTTCCCTTTAACCTCTTAGCACTGTCACAGGTGCTCCCGTGACCCACGTCTCCGGTTGCGGGGTCACTCGTGCCCCTCCGGCCCCGCAGCGTCACTTACCTGTCCCCATCCATGCTCCGGCAGTCGCGCACGTCCCCTTCTCCTAGGGTGAACGTGCGCTGGCTACCAGCGTTGATTGCTGCTGGCCATTCCTAGAATCCTTTATAACCCATCCTCTCCCTGCAAACCCCGCTGGATCTTTGTGCCTTTGAGAAAGCTTTGTTCCTGGTGCATTGTGCTCACGTTCTAAATTCCCGTTGTGACCCCGGTTCCATTCCTGACTACGCTCCTGTGCTGCCTGCCCTGACCTTCCGCTTCATCCCCAACTCTGATCCTGTGGTGCCTGTCATGCCCTCGACTGTGCCCTCTGATTGCTGCCTTGAGGTTGTGGAAATGGTAATGGACAAGTCACAGTTGGGTTGGTTAGTACATGACAGAAAGAAAAGTGGGGAGATTTAATAGAAGTGTCTTGTCACGGGTGCTCCTGCGATCCATGTACTCTGCTGTGTGTCGTGTCCCTGTCCCTCAGCCTGGACTTACCTCTCCTGATGCTGCCTCGGTGCCGTCCAGGCCGCACGCCGGCTTCTCCCACTAGGCTGCACGCTCCCGCTGCTAGGGTGTGTGCGCCAGCTCTTTAAGACTTAAAAGGCCAGCATTCTCTTGATTGGAGTTCGCTAATCCGGCCTCGCCCTTATAATCTGGCACCTCCCTTCACTCCCTGCCGGATCTTCTATGGTTTCCATACCAGGCTTCCCTAAGCCGTTCCTTTGAAAGAGAAAGCCCATTAGCGTTCCCAGACACTTTCCTGTGTGTCTCCTGCATTCCCAGACGCCTCCATGTTCCTTTGTCTCCAGCGTTCCCAGCCGCCTCCATGTTCCAGTGTCTCCAGCGTTCCCAGACGCCTCCGCGTTCCTGTCTCCAGCGTTCCCAGGCGCCTCCATGTTCCAGTGTCTCCAGCGTTCCCAGAAGCCTCCATGTTCCAGTGCCTCCAGCGTTCCCAGATGCCTCTGCATTACTGTGTGTCTCTAACATTCCCAGGCGCCTCCGTGTTTCTGTCTCCAGCGTTACCAGTGTTCCTGCTGTCATGCCAGGCTCGCACTGTTTCCTGCATATCCTTTACCTTGGCTGCTACCGCGGGCCTCATACCATCTCCCGTGGTGGTCATGTGGTTCCACAGACTCCTCCCTCTGGACTCTTCCCATAGAGACTTTTAATCCTGTTGTCTGTGTGACCGTCCGTTACATCTGTTAAAGTCAAAACTGTTCTAGTTGGTTGATGGCAACCAATCAGAGCTCTTATTTTATTTCATAAACTGGGAAAATGGGAGAGTGTACAGGCAAAAGAAATAGGACCTTTGACTGAGCCATGAGAAATCCTAAAAGAGGAACAGTAAGAAGAGGGGGATACAAAAGAGATCCAGAGAAGCATATACCTGAAGTATATCCGACAGACAGTAAGAAAACCAATTAGAACTGGTTGTCCAGAGTAAAGATACAAATACAGCTCATACAAAAATGTTAAAGTTTTAGTACACACAATAATCAGTAAGGCTTTGATCACATCTGCTTTCAGCAGGTCCCCCCCCCCCCCTCCAATATGTAATAGCAGAAAAAAATACCGCAGCCCTTGTCTTTTTTGTGTGCTATTTTAACGTAAATGTAACAGAAGGCAACCTTCTGCGGTTGTCAATGGGAAAAAGAAGGTACGTGGACACTTCCCATTCAATCTACCTTTTCTGTTACCCTCTCCTAATATGGAGACTATAACAGAAAGCCTGGACGCAAGTGTAAACTAAGCATAATACAATTTACAACCCTACCATCTAAAAGGACAGCTGGAATGTCTAGTTGCAATAGACAGTAAGCAAGGCAACATTTTTCTTTTACTGTGGAGAGTTTGCTATTTTAACTTTCAAATATATAGTTTTAGACTTTGTTCTTGAAAGTTACATGCTGGACAGTCAGTGGGCCACATGTTTCAAACTTTTGGCTTGCCTTTTTCTTTAATTTTGGAGACTTTTTATACTGTTTGTGCTCATTTTCGATTTTATTTTTTTACGCCTTAAACGGTCTCCTTATAGAAGTTCGCAGTGTTCCCTGAGTTATCACAAGATTGACAAATATTCATGGTGAATTGAAAATTTTTAATCCATTTCCGTGGTGGATGTGAGCTTTTGGAAGCTGGACTGCAAAATTTTTCTATGGACTATGTGTTCGTAAGCTGGTGTGTCCATGCTTCCAAAAAGTCGCAAATTTACTTTAGACCAAACGCCCCATGTATCAATTAAGAAAAACCTCAAAGCAAACCAAGAAAAGTCCCAAAAAGCAGACGGGCATGATACATGTGCCCCAGTGAGAACACTTATTTAAAAAGATGACATTAATTTACTTTTGAACATATTCTGTTTTAATAAAAATATATTTTTTCCATTCAAATACTTATTAGCAATTAAAACATTTAAAAAAAAAGTAGTAAAGATGCAGACATTTTAAATGGTAATGACCCCGAGTTTCACAGGCTTTGTTTTCTTAAGTGAAACACTTTACGGTGAAGATCACACATCTATTGTGTGACTACAATATCACTACAGGAGGGGTCAGGAGAATGCAGTTTCTAAATAAACACAGCCCTTTTTACCACAAAATACGAACAATACAGCAAGTTATCCTGTTTTACATGTCCAGTATCCAGCAAACAGATGCAAGGAAACGCATCTAAAGAGCTCTTCCTAGTCCTGAAGCTATTGTGTGTAGTACCTCAGCATCTATAATGCTAATAAGCAATGACATACCTATCCATGTAAGAGCTTTGCCAACTTTTACAAATGGTGATCAGGGAGTATCTGTAATGGGTCTGATCTCTCATACTATATACTGCAATACTATTGTATTGCAGTATATAGTAATTTTACTACTAATCTCGAATAGCCGGCAGGCTATTCTGCACAAGAAGTAACCAGGCGAAAAATACCCCAGGGAGAGACGCACCTACTTTTTGTAGTTAGGACCCACTTCTTGATTTAATTTTCGGGAGAGCGTTTTTGCTGTGGCACCCCTTAGCTTGTAAGTTTAGTTTATTATTCACTCACATCTGCAGGGATCTAGGGAAACTTTTATGAGTTCTGTGTACCATTGCTTCAGGCGGAAAGGTGATACTAATTCTACGCTCTCTGTTCTAGTCATATATGTAATAATAAAGTTTTTCCATTATTTGAAAAACCCCTTTGTCCGTCTTTGTGTCGCAAGGTTTCCAACCGACCTAGCCTTATCAGATATCTCAGTTGGGCGATAACTTCAGGAATGGCGGGCATAGATGGTTGAATCCAATGCGAAAAGTAAAAGGGCAAGCAAGTCTAGATGTGCAGTGAGACCCATCCCCTTCCTCAGCATAAAAGAAAAAAGCAGAGCATCCATGGTAAGTTTAATTTTCTAATGAGTCCAAATATATACCTCTGACCGAGGAATTTTTCTTCTTACTTTCTGATTTTCACCTATAACTGGAGCATCTATAAGAGCCCCATTTACAGGGGAAACTGACAGCCTGTGGGGGTAGATGTTTGATCAGAGCTGGACTGGGTCTGGAGCTCTGATTAACCCTTACATACTCGTCAGTGGGCAGTTTGGGATGAGTTAATGCTCTTGAAAAAAAAGATTAGGAGAAGAAAAACTTGTCAGGAGTAGTAAGAACTTCAGTTTAGCTGTGGGAGCCATAACTAAGAAAGTTCACTAATGGAAATAGTAATAATAGAAAGAACATACCTGAAAACATTGTTTTTCTACTAACAATGTTGTTTTACTGTAAAAATAGTTATTTGAAAATATTGCCTTCCTTCTACCCATACATTTTCTACAATAATAAATGGAAAATCCTATATAGATGGCAAGATTCCTGTGAACAGAGCTTATGCAGATCCATGCATCCATCCAGAGTCCAAGGGGGAGATTCATTATGACTTCTCCACCAGTTTTCTGGCTTCTCTGGCCCACATGCCACTTAGGGCGTTTCACGTCGGGGAACGGGCCAAGGGGGTCAACAACTTTGAACCAGAAAACTGTAGTATACACTGTAATATAAGTACCCCCTGAGGAAGCATGGGCGAAACGCGCGTTGGGGTGTCTGAGAGCTGTTCCTACCACATCACACTATGGGTAAGACACTGGTCTTTTACTTTCATCTTCACCAATGTTTATTACTATAATTAGTAGGTGCATTCCATGGGATATATGCACTTCGGAATTTATTGTAAAAGCACCAACTGTGATAGGTCTTTGGTGAATATACCCTTTTGTGTTAGTGAAGTGGGCAGCTAACTCGGACCAATATTATTGGATATCCTCCATTTAACATCCATTGTAATCAATTTTTAATATGTTAACTAAATAAAAAAAAATTGATGTAATTTTATATTGGAGAATTGAGTGACTCCTTATTTTCTTTTTGTGGTATTGATTACGTTTGGGAGCAATTCCGTAGCTTGAGGGTGGAGGGCTTGAGGCCCGGTCCCATCATGTAGCAATATGAAGATGTGGTTTTTGTAATATAAGTATGATGCCATCTTAGCCAAGTCATAAGCGTTACATATATAGACAACCTACCATGACTATAAATAACATTAAAGGGAACCTGTAACCATAGGGCTGTTTTCAGCCGTGCCCAGGTTCACACACACATAGTAAAGTACAATCCAAAACAGTTTTTATAAAATCCCCGAGTTTTATGGTTAGTGAAATACATTATACTAAAAATTTTACCTGTCTCCCTGCCAGCTTTCATCTTTGAGTCCCAGGTTTGTGTGTTGAAAGGAGCAGTGCCCCCCCCCCCCTCCGGAAAACATTTGTCCCCCCCACATTTGACCCCCACATTCCAAGAGCATAGAAAGGAGCACATCTTTACTTTTTGTAGTCATGCTGCTGAGTGGCAACAGGGAGGCTAGACAGTGAAGAGCAGACAGGCGAGTTGCATACTCGGCTCACTGTATAGCAACCTGCTACGCGATACAACGTGTGTGCAGAGAGAGTGGAGACAGCCGGCCCATCTTCACTGCTATCTGCACATATAAAGTACTAACGGCTGTCAGCGCAAGCACAAGATTTTATGCTATATGTGCAGTGACAGAAATTTTATTGAAAGTTTCCTATTAGGGAATGTTCACATGTATTAACAGGAAAAATCCAGTGTCAAAAAAATTTGCTAAGCGGTGAGGATTTTTAGGCTTATTGCCCATGAGCGAGTCTGATGTGATTTTTTTTATCACGTATATTTTTATTGAAAAGCCCCAACGCTTTTCCTTTTTATCCCCGTTATAAAACAATACTAACAATCACAAAACAATTCCACATCTAAACAATCCCCACTCCCCTTTTCTCAGTCCATGGAAATCAAATGTCCATACTATAAAGTAGAAAAAGCCCATTAAATTATCCCTCTAGTATCCTCGGCGAGTCTTAGTCATACGTTCCGCTAGGCGTTGGTTCATAACACGACGCTAGCCCACAGGAGCGGTCCTCGGCCCGAACGCACATGCTTATTAATTGCATGCGTTTTCCTGGAAGTGCATGTGTGTTCGGGCGGAGGACCGCCCCCTGTGTGCTAGCATTGCGTTATGAACAGACGCCTAGCGGAACATGTGACCACGTCCTTATGCGACTTAGTCTTAGGCTACATTCACACGGACGTATGAAAACGGCCGCATCCATACCGTACTGTTTTTTTACGGATTACATACGGCCGCATTCATTTCAATGGACAATACGTCTGACCATTTATATTGCCGTTGTTAACTCTGTTCCGTACCGTGGCCGTATAAAAATATAGAGAATGTCCTATTTTCTCCCGTATTTCAGTTCCGTATGCCCTAGAAGTCTATGGGGACGTATAAAATATGGGTTACATACGGATGAAAAACGTCACGTATATACGGCCCGTAAATACGGGACTGGAGAAATCATACGGTCGTGTGAATGTAGCTTTAAGCTTACCTGAACGTCCGGCCAGAACGCTCAGAGACCGGAACTTAACTGACATGCTGATTTCAGCTCTGGGACGGACATTCAGGCAAGACAAGGAAATCACATCAAACTCTCTTGTGGGTGATAGGCCTTGTGCTACAAGGTGAGATCCATGGTAAAAAGCTGAAGCAGGATTTACTGAATTGTAGAGTTCAGATCCATTTAGAACAGTGATGGCGAACCTTTTGGAGACAGGGTGCCCAAGCAACAACCAAAACCCACTTGCATGTCGCAAAGTGCCAACATGACAATTTAAGCAGCAACTTATTGATCCCCTGCTGGATCACAGGTTTTAATCGTATTGGCATCCTAAGTTCATCAATACAATTGAAAGATGATGGAGAAATTTGGATTGTAGCTTCCCTCCAGGGTCCAATGAAGGAGAAGGATCAGGGGACCTAGAGCAGGAGGTCCAAAGACAATCCATCTCTATCCACACTTCCTGTAGTCCTGGCAGACAAATAGCGCTGAGCATGGTCTTGAGTCCTAGCTGTCAAACTCTGTGTTGGGGTGAAGGCTTGGGTGCCCACAGAAAGGGCTCCGGGTGCCACCTCTTGCACCCGTGCCATAGGTTTGTCACCACTGATTTAGATGATGCAGTTTACTGGTTCCTGCCCTCAACCCGTTTGTATATTTTTTATAAAATCTAATCCAATGTTTTTGAAAAATCAGTAGGATACAGGCGGTCCCCTACTTAAGAACACTCGACTTACATATGACCCATAGTTACAAACGGACGTCTGGATATTGGTAATTTATTTTACTTTAGTCCTAGGCTACAATGATCAGCTGAAACAGTTATCAAATGTGTCTGTAATGAAGCTTTAATGATAATCCTGATTCTTATGACAACCCAACATTTTTAAAATCCAATTGTCACAGAGACCAAAAAAGTTCTGGCTGGGATTACAATGATAAAATATACAGTTCCGACTTACATACAAATTCAACTTAAGAACAACCCTACAGACCCTATCTTGTATGTAACCCGGGGACTGCCTGTATTTGCTTCATGTGAAGGTAACCTAACAATGCCCTGAGATTAAGGGGGGTATGTATCAAACTTTTTTAATTTTTTTTTCTTTTGCGACTTTTGTTGTCATTTCACAAAGTTAGTTGAAATAAGTTTCCAGATGTGGACCTCTTAAAAAGTCAGAAATTCTGCAAACATAGTGAAAAGTCTAAATTTTTTGTGCAAGTAACCTTTAGTCCAGAATAAGAGTTGGCAAGGCGTTGCTTAGACATTTGAGACTTGCATATTATCTTTTTAAATTGGTTTCTTAATATGGTGTCTTAAATTGTGGTTTCTGCCATGTGTTTTTTTGTGTCTGCGTTTTTGAAAATGCATGCGTTAACATGCACAAACAGCAGGGATAACAAATTGTTCCATTTTTATAAATTCCAAGAGACACAAATATATTCAATTAACGCAAATGCAAGCAATCATTCAGGGCGCGTTCACACGTTGCGTTTTGGTCGCGGTTTCATTGCGTTTGAAACGCATATACAACAGCTGATGAGAGGTGATTTGCCTAATTACATTACCGTTTAGGTGTTAACACATGTGTTAACACGTTGTTAATGCATGCGTTAACATCATGTTTACTATGTGTTTTGTAAATGGAAATGTTAACAGTGATGTAATTAGGCAAATCACCCCTCCTCATCTGTTGTATATGCATTTCAAACGCAATGAAAACGCAGGTCAAAACGCAACGTGTGAACGCGCCCTCAGAAACCGATTACAACAGTGGAGGAGAGGTGATTAGCCTAATTACATTACTATTAACATTTGCATTTACAAAATGTGTTAAGACATTAACAAAACGCAAATACATTGTTAACATTGCATCTTGTAAACACAAATGTTAACTAATGTTAACACAAATGTTAACAAATCACCTCTCCTCAGCTGTTGTAATGCATTTCAAAACTCACCGTGTGACCGTGCCCTCAAATCTGCTCAAAAACGCAACAAAAACACAATGTGTGTCACTGGCCTAATGTACATCTAGCACTGGATTTTAAAACACAAAGGTACATTAACCCCTCAACGCTCTGCGCCGTAGCTCTACGGCGCAGAGGTATAAGGGATGTATGAAGAGGGCTCACGGGCTGAGTCCTCTTCATACAGAGGTGGGGGTTTTTGCATTTTGCACAAAACCCCCACCGCTAATAACCGCGGTCGGTGCTTGCACCGATCGCGGCTATTAACCCCCTAAACGCCGCCGGCAAAGTCGCCGGCGACGTTTAAAAGACGGCGGCGCGCGGGCGCCGCCATCTTTTTTTCGATCGCCACGCCCCCGAACGTCATCGGGGGGCGGCGATCGGTTGCCATGGTAGCCTCGCGTCTTCTCTTGACACGAGGCTACATGGCAGCTGCATATTCGTTACAATGAGCCAGTGGCTCATTGTAATGAATGTGTTGCAAAAATGCCATATATTGAAATACAGAAGTATTGCAGTATATGGTAGCAGCGATCTGACCATCTAGGGTTAATGTACCCTAGATGGTCTAAAAGATAGTGAAAAAAAAAAGAAAAAAAAAAGTTTAAAAAATAAAAAAAAATTAATCAAATATTAAAAGTTCAAATCACCCCCCTTTCCCTAGAACGGATATAAAACATAACAAACAGTAAAAATCACAAACATATTAGGTATCGCCGCGTCCCAAAATGCCCGATCTATCAAAATATAAAAACGGTTACGGCCGGCGGTGACCTCCGAGGCAGGAAATGGCGCCCAAATGTCCGAAATGCGACTTTTACACCTTTTTACATAACATAAAAAATGAAATAAAAAAATGATCAAAATGTCGCACAGACCTCAAAATGGTAGCAATGAAAACGTCGCCTCATTTCGCAAAAAATGACCCCTCACACATCTCCGTGCCCCAAAGTATGAAAAAGTTATTAGCGTCAGAAGATGGCAAAACATTTTTTTTCTTTTTTGTACACATTCGTTTAATTTTTGAAAATGTATTAAAACACAATAAAACCTGTAGAAATTTGGTATCACCGCGATCGCACCGAACCAAAGAATAAAGTAGGCGTGTTATTTGGAGCGAAGAGTGAAAGTCGTAAAAACTGAGCCCACAAGAACGTGACGCACGTGCGGTTTTTTTTCAATTTTTCCACATTTGGAATTTTTTTTCAGCTTCGCAGTACACGGCATGTTAAAATAAATAACATTACGGGAAAGTAAAATTTGTTACGCACAAAATAAGTCCTCACACAGGTCTGTACACGGAAAAATGAAAAAGTTATGGATTTTTGAAGTTGGAGAGCGAGAAATGAGGCGAAAAACCCTCCGTCCTTAAGGGGTTAAAGAGACATTTACACAACACTTCAAACCGCAACCTTAACGCCATGTGGACATTTAGCAACGCCAACAAGTTATAGACTATCCTCGTAACTCCTTACGATAGACGGCAAGCTGCGACATTTTGTGCCCACCGCACACCCACAATTTCTGATATTAGAGATGTATCAGAGCTGCCTCCTCTATTGCAGTTTGTTTGCCTTCCCCTCCACATGAGCGGGAAGAAGACAGTGACACGTGATACCTCGGCGCTCAGAGGGAGAAAAGGCGGGGAGGACGGAAGCGCCGTCACGTGATGTCTGGGCGCTAAGTATAAAGGAGGCGGAGCGCGGGAAGGTTACACTCTGTAGAGAAGGTGATTGTGGAGTGAGCAGTACAGCGTGTACAGACGGTGAGTGTGGCTTGGTTTGTTGGTGTGTTACGAGGTGTCCTCCGGTTGAGGTTCTCGGCAGTTTCCCGAGTATAGGGCGGCGAGTGGCCTGTCTCCCTATCGCGGCCCGTGTAGTCTCCTCTTGTAGAGCCGATGATGTGGCGTCATGTCCGCTGTCTGTGTGCAGTGCTGGAGGCCTGAGCAGCGGACACGTCACAGTATTTGCCGCCTTTCTTGTAGCCTCGCTGTAACTGTTCTGAGCCGATGCATGGTCTCGTGTAGTAGTGACTGTATAGTGCTGAGGTACACAAAACCTCCTGGTGGCGGGCTGCGGCGTTTCCCTCCATAATAAATATCTTGAGTCTAATGTTCTTGTGATGGGCTTGAAATATCTGACCTCAGGCCTCATACAAATCACATCTGCTTCTGTATAAGTTGGGGTGAGCAGCTGAGACCCCTCATGCAGTGTCTCCCTCCTATATAAACCGTGAAACTTCTCCAGCACCGAAGGCAAGTTCTTAAATATCCTTGGTAAAAACTGCATGTGTAATTAAGTGGTACAATAATATAATCATGGCTCCCGGAGAAGAAACACTAATATTGTCACTTCTAAACAAAACTTAATCATAGTCCGCGTTAGTCTACAACTAAGATTTAAGACTCAATGTTAGTTTTCATGCTGCCATGAATATGTATATATGTATGTGTACAGATTTGCTCAGGCAATTTTTCTAAGGATTTGTCTTATTTGACAATTAGTGTTACGGTATCAAACTTGGCTCTTTCCTGTTCAGTGTGTTTTGATTGGATCTTTAAGGTGAGCTGAATAGCTTTGCTAGTGTTTGTCATTTTCCCTCCTGTGCTTGTTTTTGACTGAGCCTAGACTTCTGTTAACTTTAATTGAATGGTTTTGCATTGTCCTTGACATCTTAAAGTCCTCAAATCCAAAAATAAGTCCTGCTTGTGGTGGTTCTTGTGCACTATTCAGACAATGCAGCATTCATAGATAAATCCCATGCAGAATAAAATTGTACTTGCCATGATGCTGGTGGTAGCTTCACCTGTTTATTGAAACATGAGGAGCAGCAGCTGTATTAATCTACCCCCTTCATCCAGCTCCTATATGTACAAGATTAGGGATGGCTGTGACTTGCCTGACTATCATGTGTAGTTGACTAAAATTTAATTACTTTTTACAACTATTAATGTGTCCTATGATTTGCAGATTATAATGCAGTCTAACAAGAAATCCCGAACTGATATGGACAGACCATCCATCTCCATCAAGGTAACTATTTCATGATAATGGTTTAAAATGTTATGTAAGTAACCTGCAGTGATTAGTTTGGGATTTAAAATATGTATAACCAATGGATTATAGTTCAGTACATTGGGATGGATGGAATTTAAGCAGGAAGATGCACCTTGGGCTTGGTTCACATGGTGATTGCCTTTGCTGTAAGGATGTTTCCTGCTAGTGGTAAGGCTGCTTGTCTTGCTACATCTGTATAGTCTTCTACTGGTCTCTTCATGCCTTAGCTTTCCTATCCAGTGCTAGGAGCTGGTGGGGTTACATGCAACAGTAAGAATCACAGGCTGGCTGTCTATTCAGAGTTCTGTTGAGAGCGGTCTTATATATTTTTTTTTTTAACGGAAACCATCATTTTAGATAAAATTCATTAACAAATTCTGCTTGGTTTGTAAAAAAGTTACTCCCTCCCATAGATGGCTGCACAACCTCACATCTAATTTCCCTGTGTTTGGTAGATGGCCGAGCGGTAGGATTAACCCCTTCACTTTAAGCTAGACTGTGAAAATAATGCTTATGGCATACTACAGCCCGGGAGTGCAGAATTGGTTGACACACAGCTGTGTAACAGAAGATACCGGTCTATAGTCTTGTAGAGATTTGCCATAGAAATGTAGAAGTAACGAGGAGGCACTTTACAGTCTATTTTAAAAACTAAGGAGTTCACAACTCTCCCACTCCCAAAAAATCATAATCAGAAATGTATAACAGTAAAAGTTGTAGGTGTGAAAGGGCACAGATCAGACCGTGACTCTGAACATCTGGAGCGATGGAGGCGAGTACAAGTTTGTTTTAAAAAAGCCCAGCCTGACTCGGCTGTGTTTTGTTCCAGTTGTCGGGTAGAATTTTTTATGACCCTGAACTCTTGCTGTTATATACTAATAATGTATAAGTTTGAAAATAAATACAATGTACTCGTATCCAACATGAGGACACATTTAATGTCTCCCAATGGTCACAAGCTTGCTTGGTGTCTGCTCTCCCATTCTGCTTGGCTCATGGTCCTTGTATTATGGTGTAAAAACTAAGGGATCCCACAATGTACAACTTTTGCCCACCAGACCTAAATTGGGAGTTTAAATTACTAGAGTATACACAACTTATGCTTTACTTGAGGGAAAGGTTTGGTGGTTGTTTTTGTTGTTGGGTTTTTGAACAATGGTAGTCTTGCTGATGAGGGGGGCACTGCATGGGCTAAGGTCCCATGCACACTTATTTTTTTTTTTTTCCCTGTTCTGCATATACAGATGGTATGGTTCACAATTCAGCCATTGAAATGGATGGCCATATTTCCCATTGAAATAAAAGGGGCTTTATGCTACACATTTGTATACAGCAGTGTTCATACATTCATGGCATGAGGCCTAGGCAATATGTCGTGGTATGACCTGTAGTAATAAAATTGCTTCCCCCTACTAGCAGTGACTTTAATGCTACTTCTACAGCAGGGCTGTGGTGTTGGTGGAAGGGTCAAACATTTGGTTTAGCCACACAGCTTTTTATTTCTGGTACCTCAATTACAAAAACTTAAGTTTGTTAATGCACAAACCACTTGGTGAAAAAGTTGCAAACAATCTGATTTATCAGACACATAATGAATGGACTGTGGGCTAAATTAAGATTTTCCCATGAGATAACCTGTTGTACAGTTACATGACATAGGAGCCTCTGGTGTCAAGTGTTGCAACTTGAGAATGCAATAATCCATAACTTTAAAGGGTTTGACATAATAGTTGAAATGTTTAACAATGCAGGTTCCCACAGTCTTCAGCACTTGTTCTGATTGACAGCGAGATAATAATCGGCAGTAGAACCTGACCGTGGGAAAGTTGAGCTCGTGTCAGATGGAGTATAGTGTGAATAAGTGACTTTCTCACGGTACTGTAGTGATACAGTTCTAACCTGTTATCTGGCTGCTTGTTTGCCATAGTGTGGCAGCAGTACACCTATTATAAAATCATTCAGTGTAATCCCTGTGTTTACTCTGCTTTATGGACCCTGATTAAACATTTCAGCCAAATGGTTTGTCTAAGCTTTGGTCTGTTCTCTGTAAGATTAAAGGCAATCGATTGCTTTCTGTAAGATTAAATCTAGTTCATATATTGACACTGTAAATATTCTATTCTAGAATTTCTTTACTGATAAGGCATGTGAAAATGCCCAAAGGAGGACCCTTAAGGTGATTCAACCCTCTGCCACTGGTCAACTTGTTGGGCGTACTACAGAGGTAGGTATTCTGGGAGACTCTATTCTTGGGCGCTTTTAAAGCATAAGTGTAAAGATGCTGATTTTGACAACTTGTGTGACTCCTCCTCTGAAAAGATGCTAGCTTTGTGCTTCTTGCCATTTTCTTTCCAAGGTTATGGCATTTTCTGTTCTGAAAGTTTGACAAATCTTTCTCCCCAAAGGTGAAGTGGGCAGAGACTAATGTCTGCCTATGCCCCCAGGCTGAGGCCAGTTAGCTTAACCACAGATCCCATGATGCATTATGTTCTCAAAGTAATTTAGCTTGAAATCCTTTTAGTTTCCCATAAGTAAATCTACTGAGCAGTGCACATACAGGATGCATATGGTGACATCCTGACAGCTTCCATCACATGGAAGAGCAGGGAGCATGTAATAAGTGGTAGAAATCGTAGGTACATAGTCTAATGCCTGTGCTATGTGAGCGCTTGGGGTTAATAGCTTCTCTGTGCAGTGCTGTTGCTGCTGATGACAAGGTGGGGGAGCAGCATGAGGAGAAAGTTCTGTAGAATCAGAACTGGGCTGGAGGGACTAAATGGGGGAGGTCTTGTACCTCACTCTTCTGTGCAGGAGACCTCTATATAGTCACTATCTTGGACACATTGAGCTCTGCTACATATTGTCACATGACCCCCTCTGAGTAGGGAGCAGCAGCCTCTCCCTTCCTATGAAACTGTCAAACAAATCTACAGTATGAAGCGCCTACTGCAGCAATAAGGTAATCTAAAGGGGTAGCAAAGAAACTACTTAATATAGGTAACAAAGATGATAGGCAAAGTTGTTTTACATCTCAAGAGCTATTGATTTGTGAAACCTTTACAGTTGCTCTTTAATGTTTGGGAGGGTTGTTGCTACATCAGTGGCTCTGTTATAGCCTTGGAGGGATTTTCTTACAAGAAATTGGCAACTAATGTCTTATGTCTTTTCTAGACCAAAAACTCAACAAAAAGAAAGCTATGGAATGATCAGATCACCTCAAAAAAGGCAAAAGTTGAAGTTGCTGTTGACCCGGAACAAAGTGAGAATACAGATTGTACAAACGAAGCTTATGACCTCATGGTGAAAGGTGAGTGCTTGTTGGTAAAAAGGCAATGCTAGTGGATAAAAGGCGCTGTATGGAGGTAGTTTCATAACATAAATATAATACTTTCTATTTGTATAGAAAATCCTACATCTCAGTACTGGAAGGAGCTTGCAGAGGAAAGGAGAAGGGCGCTCTATGAAGTACTACAGGAGAATGAGAAGGTAATTACAAGCCAGATAACAAATGGTTCATTCTTGCAGTAAATCTAATGGTTCAACATCCTTTATACAATTAATCTCCACCTGCACACCAAAATAAGGCCAAGTTTACACTGGTTATGCCTGTTACTTTAAAGAAAATGTACAAAAGCATTTAAACTTCAACCATTCATGCTGCTGACAAGCTCCCACCAGTGTAACTATAGGGATATACTAGGTTTATAGTTCATTAATAAAGTTAATTTTATGTACATGAAGCTTTGTTACTACAGTGGTGTCAGCAAAGCCACTTGGGCTCTCTCGTCAGCAGTGTAAATGGTTATTTTGACAAAGTTGACATCCAGGTAAGTTTAGATTCCATTATGGAAATCTAGAACCAGGACTGGTGGTGTGAACTAGACACAAGGAGTCCCTAAAAACTGATGTGAAACAATTTTCGCATGATCTTGTGCTGCAGTCTTTTGTGAAGTTAAAAAGATGATTGTTTCTTTTACAGCTGCATAGTCAAATTGAGCTTAAGGATGGGGAGATTGCACGGCTAAAACAAGAAAATGATGAACTCTTAGAACTAGCAGGACATGTGCAATACATGGCAAACTTAATAGAGGTAAGTATTAGACTTTTGAAAGCCAAAATCTCAATGACAGGATGTCTTGTAAGAGTATGCACTAACTTGTATTTCTTGCTCTCAGAGGCTTACTGGAAGTGCACCTCAAAGTCTTGAAGACTTGAAGAACTTGGACTTGGAAGAGGCCAGATGTGAAGATGAAGCAGACCTGGAGGATCAGCAGTCAAGTTTATCTTCCAGTATGGAACATGAATATGATGATGATGCATAAACTCAAAGACCTTCAGGGTTTTCTTTGATCATAGACTGGCTTTTAATGCCGCTACAAATTGCCCATTTACTGGTATTTGTGGAGAACTTCAGGACTAAGGGCATCTGTGGTGATGAAAGTGGTTGCCAGTCCAGACTTTAGTGTCCTAATCACTGCCTTTCCTGGTGGCCACTTGTCATAAATGCAAATACTATGTATTTTCAAATGTCTGTATATAGTTTTTAATCCACTAGCCTTGATAAAGGTGGTTGTACATTTAGTGTTTTTTTTAATAAACTGAGTTCATAATGGAAATGTAATGTCTGGATTCTTTCCATCAAGTGACATTTGGTCATGGAAGTCAATATTGCCTCATTTCATATCTTTCAATAATGAATCCTGTAATTTTAACTTGCCAGTTCTTGTGATCTTACTGTTGCTAGCTAGTGCCAAGCAGCTTATCCACAAGGAGCACTCCTATCAAAACTTCTGATTAAAATTGACCACAAATGTCAGGAAGGGGTTAAATGGTCACTGAAGTGCAATTTGTTGTGCAGAAAACAAGCCCTTAGAGCTCTACGTGTAAAAATTAAGTTCCAGATTTTTGAAGGTGGGGAGTAAAAAATAAGAACAAAGGGTCAGGTCATTAAGGGGTTAACTGCCACCCTTTTAGTTGCCTTGTTTTCCCTTGCATTCCTTGGCATCAGAAGGCTTGTCCTCTACAACAGTGTACCCCAACCACCGGTCCGCGGCCCAAGACCGGGCCTTGGAACACCTGGTACTGGGCCGCGCCTGACCTCTTTAAAACAAAAAAAACCCCACCAAATAATGCACTGCTCTATTGACGACAAGCGTCATGATGTCATAACATCATGCTATTAGTGAAGGGAAGGAAGAGAAGACTGTTGCAGGGGAATGAGGAAGGTAAGTTTTTTTTTGTTTTTGACAGAGTTCGGCTGGGAAAGGGGACATTGGAAGCATATGGTGAGGAAAGGAGACATGGAGGGAAGACATAATGCAGTAAAGGGGACATGGGAGGGGAGCATGCTACAGGAAAAAGGACAATACAAGTTTGGGTGCTTCTTCAGGAAATGGAACGATGTAAGCTAAGCACACGGAGTTATGGTGGAGCATTCAAATATACATTTTTAGCTATGAAACTGACACCAGACCGCAACCCCCCCACCGAGCTGGTCCCTGAAGAAAATGTATGTTTACAGCTGGTCTCTGGGCAGAAAAAGGTTGGGGATCACTGCTCTACAATACTATAATCTACTAAATCTCCACTCATATCCCATGCCTCTTTTCAGCATGTCATGTGACCATCAGATGTTTTTGCATCCTGGCAGCAACCTGTACACCATTTATATATCTTACCACATGAAGTCACAGCAGCCTCCACGATTTAATCTGATCAGATACATAGATGGGGTTGTTGATGTATTCCTCTACAGCGGCCATCTTGAGCAAGAGAACAAAACAGACGCCATTATTACGGACGTCATCTCGCTGCCGGCAGCTATCTCCTCCTCCCTCAAAGGGTTAATTAGGACTCGCCTTACAAAAGTCAAGAGGGCTGTTGGGGCCCTGCATAAAAATCCCTATCATGGTAGATATAACAGGACCTTTGATGTCATCCTGGTCACATGACTAAGTGTCCAATGATGTAACTGAGCTGTTTCATACAGCAGAATATAGCCTGTTGATCAGGAACAGGCAGGGCAATGCAAGTAAATTTTAATGTGACTCGACAGGTGTCAAAGTGATCCAGTGTTACAAACTGGCTTAATGTTGCAGCCATGGAGAGGGACCATTTGGTAAGAAGGGCAATGCTTATAAAACAGTTTTTAAAATGAAGTCTATTTTGGGTGGGTTAATTTGCATTACAGGTTCTGTCATTCAGTTTTGCAGTAAGCTTGGCACTTATACTGCCACCAGTATGTTCATCCATTTTTTTTTTTTTGGGGGGGGGGGGGGGAGAGAGAGTAGTTGCATGTGTAGGTAGATGAAGTCATTGTGGGTTAGCTTAAAGGGCACAGAGTATGAAATGACACAAGGAATTGATAGTGGCAGCAGTAACTGCATTGTATAGAACTGCATTCGTTTCATTTGTAGGTTTCATTTTAACAGATGTAAAATGGTTTTGCATCAAAATGTAATGCAGCTTTAAATGCAACATGTGCACATACAAGACCGCATTCTGCAACTTTGAAATGCAGATGCATCTTGATCACATGTACTTTATAAGTGACATTCTAGTTGTCATTCTCCATTCGGCAAGACTTCTCCAGTTAAATGTACTTCACACATGAATTTGTGCTCTTGCATAGTTTACAACTATTCATGCAGATATTCAATGTTCTTAGTACTTAGAAACCACCAGGTTTTCTCCCCTACTCTACTACCAGTTGTGTTCTGGCTATTCAATTCTAAGTTTCCCTTCCCCTTTTTTTTTTTTTTTTTTTTGCAAAACTCAAACTTCACACTCTGTTCAAAAATGTCATCTTCTGAATTGAATGTCTTGAGTGCTGTTGCAAATGACTCCTTGTGTAAAGCTTCCCATTGACAGATTGCTAACTAAACATTTGACATGCTGACCATGGAGAACATTAAAAGCGGTCAACAGGCTTTAGCTTTCCATTGGCCTCAGTGACCTGCTGTATGTGTAGGAACTGCCCCCCAAAATTCAACATTATTGATCCAAAGTTTAAATGAACATCAGTCAATTCCCTGAACCATAAGACAGTGGGGGGAATTTATTGTCATGGGACTTTAGAAGTCAGTTTTATTGTGTGTTGAAGGTTTAATATGCTTGGCCCTGCTTTGATATGCTATTTCTGCTGAAGCAGGATTGTGACATTCAAATTTTTCAAAAAATATCTAAAAATGTTGCTGTTGGTAAACATGGCTGTAAAGGAAATACAATCTTTTTTTCAAAATTGAAGGTGACAAAGTTGCACAATTCTTACACAATTGCCCTGTTTGCAGTCTTATTTTGAAGCCCAAGTTCTATAGTTTAAGTTTGATTGTTGCCAGAGAACAGACAATTGTTTAATTTCTTGTCATTTTAGATCTAAACTCTTCTATACCTTTTAAGAGGATTTCACTGAGACCCCTATTTTCCTCTGCTTCCAGGTTTATCTTGACACATACATAACCAATCATTGGCTCAGAGGTTATTCCCTGTTAAGAGGGTCCACAAATTAGCCCCTAGTAGTGGGACGTGAAAGGAACAATAGGTGAGGATTACACCCATCTTCTCTCTTGGATTTGTTTATAGCGTTAGAGAAGGTTGCAATAGATTGTTCAACAGGATAAAGTTGAAGAGCCTGGTCAGTTCTTGACCTTCGTTTCGGTTTGTAGCTAAACATTTGCCATGTGGGTAAATATTGATCAGGATAAATGAAAGTTCTTAGTTCAGTGCAGACTTTAGCAAGTTAGATGTGAAATTTATAACTGGCTTCACAGACTTGTGTGGTAAAAAGTCTTAATGGTAAAAATTCTGTAGATTACATTGTATATAAACAACCAAGATTGTAACAAATATTAAATATTCTTTTAACATTTAACAAGAATCTCCATTTGCATATGTATTATGCACATCTGCAGAAGGAGGCTATTTAAGGTTTCTCTACTATAACATTTTCTACTCAGTGGATTGTTGATGTGGCTCATATAATGTCTGTATTCTAACCGATTTCAATGATGACAAGAAGCATAGGTGGATGCTGTCATGTATAAGAGATTGTGATATGATTTCATATAAATAACAAAAGACATAAGGGCTCTTTCATCGGACTGTGCGCCTTTTCTGGGGATTACACGGCTTGCACAGGTATTTAATCTGTCTGCGCTGATATTGTGTCGCATGCGATCGGATTGTGTCGCGGCTGTGCTGACTTCCATCAGACACAAATTGAGGGGGAGGGGGGCCGTCAGATGGTCCGACTGATTTGGACTGAGCACAGGATTTAACTTTCAGATTGTGTCGCAAGCCCAAGCACTTACATACACCACTAAAATATGATGAACTCTGTCGGACTTGAGCGGGGAAGCGACACATGCAGGATATCGGGCGCACGATCTAAGTGAGTCAAGGAACAGTGCATTATTAGACAATTCACTTTTGGAGAACTCCAGCGCACAGGTAAGGAAATGCTCCCCATTATTTTCCTATGAGACAGGTAAGCCTTAGCATCCTCACTACAGATTTGGTTTAGTTGATTGTTAGCCTTGTTAAGGAGGTCACACTTGTTTCGGACGCCATCTTGACTACTGTCTGCCATCTTAGATACAGCGGCCATGTTCCCTAACCATTGTCAAGTTAATGTCATGATTCAAACTTCATTTTATGTAACCTGTTTGCTTGCCTGTCAGCTAATACCCTGTGACATGTAATGAGAAGCCAGTCTGTCCTCGATGCTGCATGATACTAGGATTCTGGAGCCACTTATCCCTAACAGCCTTTATGGGCCAGATCCCTTCTACCTCTGCACCTTTCCGTGACTAAGTTCCTGGTTATTGTACTTTTGCCGATGTTTGCCAATCTTTACATATGTATAGTCCACAGAATTAATGCGGATTGTGTAATTGGTCACGATAATCTGATCTTGTGTATCTGGCCTGCATAAACTTTGTTCCTGATCACTACATTGGTTTGAATTGCATACATAATCTTTATAATAGAATAAAAGGATTATTTGTTCAGAAACTTGTTTTTTAAATGATAAAATCCCTGTGCCAATGGTTTCATTTTGTCCATACAAATGAAACCATTACTGAAGCTGCATGGTAGCTTCTTATTTTTGCAAAAATATTACAAAACTTCTGCATTTCACCTTAAAGTTAACTTCAAATTCCATTACTTTTTTTTTTTTTTTTTATTAGGTCTGTACTTTGGTCTATGATATAACTGAAATCACTTGTTAGTCGGCCAAAAGGGTTCATTCTATTGATAAACATTAACAGAAAACCTTTGAACTATTCATCTTTAACAGCAAGGAAATAAGACATTAACACCAATCTAACTACAGAATAATGGAACAAAGGGTTGAACAGTTACCACCCCTGGTGCAAAACATACGAATAGCTACAAATAGAGTACTTATTTGTATGGGGAGATGTATTGTGCAAATTAAAGACAATTGGTAGACGTGTCCTACTAAAAAGTTTCTTGAGGAATGATGTTCCTCAGGGCTTCTTTGATTGTAACTCTATGTGCCACAATTGTGGCAATATAGAGTTATAAAAATGATAATAAGTTTGGGGCGCTCCGCCCTTGTCACTGGAGCACCTTGTATTGTAAGTCACTTACACTCCCCCCGTACAATAAAAGTGCTGCCCGTCCACAGTGCATAGAACAGGTGACGCCTTAGTTGCCTCCAAACATTTCTAATGCTCATAATATTTAGCCTGGTGGAGCACATTGTTTTTTATTATATTACATTGAACACAGCAGGGTATGTTTACTTTTCAGCAGAATTTTTCAGAATATGTAGACCGATTCCATATGTGTGCAGCTCCAATAGCTCCTCTATTGTACACCTGAAGTGTCTGGCACAGTCCCATACCTTCTTGTGAACAGATCGGCATGTTGTGCATGGATGCGTTTTGGGTAGCTCATAGAACAAACGTTTTCAGTCCATTATATTATATATATTTCAGTCATATATTATAACCTCCTATATTATATATAATCCACTACTGGAAAGGAATATAAGGAAAGTTTACTAAGTTCCCTACATAGTACTGGCTTTTACAGATTTCACGAATTACAAAAGGTTCCAGCATAGCAGTAAAAGATGACACTGTAAGTGAATGGTAGTATTTCAAAAATAGTCTTTATTGTGACTTATACACAAAGGAAAATAGGCTTAGTACAAATACTGCAAATCTAAAAAGGCACAATAGCACAGGTCAGTCCAGAGAGGAATCACCTCATGCGACAGAACAAGACACTGTTAGGAGTTTAACATCAATCCCTTACAAGGATCGGTAAGCTTCATGGACGCCGCTTCACCGAAAGCAACAATCTAAAGTAACTCGTATTTATCTTTGTCTCTATTCTTTATGGTTTAACTTAACATGAACAAAGTATAATAATAACTTTATAATCTATCAATAAATATACACCGTTCCTAGCGCTGTTAGAAAAAAGGGTCTGCCAGGTGTCTTGGCAAATGTTAATGCTGGAACACTAGAGTTTTTACATAGCATTACAGTACGTCCTATGCTGCACAACATTATAACAATTGCAACAATACCTCATCAATTACTCCTGGCCATATCAAAGCACCAAAAGCTTTTGTTCATAAGTCATGGTGCGTGGAAACCTCTTACCTGCTATTTACATTTCCATTATGACAAAGGATTGACATCAAGGGCACTGTTCTAGTAGAAGTACCAGACTCGCTGTCACTTTCATCTGCTCATGAAAGGCGAGTGGATCAACTTTTATTTACAATAAAATAATACCGTACAGTTACCTGACAATCCCTGAATAAATACAAGTGTGCTCATGACAGTATAAAACAATGTCATCCTAACTACTACAGCTTCATTTAGTTACTGGGAGCAGCGGTGACATTTGTATCGGGAAGTGAGCTTGTAATACAGGCAGTCCCCGGGTTACATACAAGATAGGGTCTGGAGGTTTGTTCTTAAGTTGAATTTGTATGTAAGTCGAAACTGTATACTTTATAATGGAAGTTCTAGACAATTTTTTTTCTTTTGCCCCAGTGACAATTGGAGTTTCAAAATTTTTGGTGTAATTGGACCAAGAATTATCAATAAAGCTTCATTACAGGCATCTTACAGATGATCATTGCAGTCTGGGACTATAGTAAAGCATCCAGAGAGCTTCAGCAGAGGTCACAGTGGGCAGAGGGGTCCGTCTGTAACTATGAGTTGTCTGTAAGTCGGGTGTCCTTAAGTAGGGGACCGCCTGTATTTGGAGGCAGGTTGGCTTTTTTTTTTTCCATCATGACATTCTAGTGGCTCAAAACACACTTTTTAGCAAATATTCTAGCATAATTAGCATTTTATACATATTAGCATGCGGTGGATTAATCACTTAAGAGTCCTGTCTGAACAAAACCTTGGTTAACTATCTTAAAGGGGTTTCCAGGTAAGTGATATTGATGTCCTGTTGGCTGTTTATGGCAGCCTCTGGAATTCACACTCCCCCTGAGCTCAAAGTCCATCCTGGAATACAAAAGCATTATTCACAGTCCTGCTGCTACTAACAACACACACAAAGCTATAGTGACACAGATTTCCAGGAAAAAAAAAAGCTTTGAATGGTTTATATGGCTGTTAGCGTTGCTATAACAGTCTGATGAAAATGTTTTAAGGGGATTTATAGCCAATTTTTATTTTGCCTCATGCCATCTTTAGAATATTTTTCTAATTTTCTGATTAAAAAGTAATTTTTTTTATTAAATGAGATGACTGCTGCATAATTTTTAAGTGCCAGTCTAATATTATCTAGTGGCCAGAGTAAAAAAAACTGGATATAAATACAGATTACTGAAGATTCCTAAAAAATATGTTTAAGATAAAAACTTGGTTAAAAGGTAGAAAGTTGCTGCAAGGTGACCGTGGCCCCACAGTGTGATTTAGGTGGAGCCTAAGGAGGAAGATTAGACATAAATTGGTAGATTATGTTAAAAAACTTTCCATTGCTCGAGGTGCTGAATACCTGAATGAAATACAGTGAGTGGCTCTGACATGGTGACAGATTAGGATCATGTGAGATGTTATGGGGTGCAACCCTATTCACTATTATCAGTTAATGCAATAATCTGGTAAACTCTGTGCAGCGCTGTGTAATCTGTGTGCACTATATAAATAAAGAATTATTATACTGATACCCTTACCTAAGCACACAACTGTACGTCATGCGGGGTGAAGCACACTGCCAGCTGGAGGGGGAGTGCTGATCACCCCACCCCTCTCCATAGGAAGCTGAGCAGCTGCACCACCAATCGAGCCAACGATGCTCTACATTTTACAGCTTGGTCATATTGCAGTGTGTGTGTGATTATCATAGACCTCTATGGGGGACATTATCTGGGCAAAATTTGTGCAGCCAACTTACGGCCCCAATAGGGTTGTGTACACGGGACTTAAAGGGAACCTATCACCAGGGACCTCATTTTCACTAAAGACAACTTACAGAAGCCCATCACACCTGCATTGCAAAAATGTCTTTCTGCTTTCCCTAAGCATTAGCATTAGAATAAAACTGTGTGGTATAACTTACCTTGCACCCTGACAGAATCCTATGTGTAGTCCTAGGGCTTTGCTTTGGTTTGGATGCATTTCAAAAAACAACACATGACTTGTCTGTAGTGCTCACTCCTCAGCTCTTGGCCCCCACCTTTGTGCTCCTGTACAGCTCCTCCCCCACTGATGTCACCAGGTTGTGAACTCTGTGAAGGAGCAGGAGGGAGCTTTACAGGTGCACAAAGGTGGGGTCTGAGAGCTGAGGAGTGAGCAGCACAGACAAGGCTTGTGTTTTTTGAAATTCATCCAAACCAAAGCCCAACCCCTGTGACTACGATTCTGTCAGGGTGCAAGGTAAATTATAACACACAATTATATTTTAATGAAAATTCTTAGTGAAAGCAGAAATAAATATTTGCACTGCAGCTGTAATGGGCTTCTGTAACCTGTCTTTAGTGACAATTAAGTCCCTGGTGACAAGTTCCCTTTAAATAAAACAATCACCATCATAGATTTTTTGAGTATTTAAAAGTGTTTTTCACATACTTAATTTCATGTAAAATGAAAAATGTAAGCAAAATTACAAACTAAAAGCATCACTCTTTGAATATGATTTACAAATGACTGAAAAAGTATTTAGTGTCAGTTTTGAGGTTACACACAGTATGGCTAAGAATGGTAAACAAAACATTTCTGGTGACACCCAAGAAAATATCCTTACTAGACTGTACAAATGACTTAAAAAACACCAAATACTTCTACATAAAAAAAAGATGATAGATATATATAGTCGTAGAAATGAGGTCATATCTGGAGTGGATTGATTATATGGATGGCTATTAATATTAAATTCTGACAGTGGTTGTCTGGGATTTTAGAGGGATTGTCCATGCTCAATTGAATCGGACTGCACTCTAATCCCAAATACAGCCCATGTTGAGATAATAAGCACGGGTAACCCTCTTAACAGCAAGGAATGAGATTGATTCAGTAAACTTGGATAGTAGATTTGCAAAAACAGAATGAAACGGTGAAGAGTGGATAAAACATTTTGGAAGTTGAAAGTACACCGGTGGTAGGTCACATGTCACCTGCCCGCTCTGCGCTAAAGAATAGTGGGTAATGGTATAAATCTCAAAGGATATAAATAAATTCACATTGGCCCATGTACAGTAATGCATCATCCATAGTTTCTACTGACTACAGCACCAACTCCTAAAGGCAGAAATATTCTATTCCGACGTTCAGTCTTTATGTACAGAACACTAAAACGCAGTGGCAGTAGCCGGGACTCGGTGCTCTTCTATAGTCACCACTTGTGGAGTGGCTTCCCCTAAGCTTTCATAGTCCGTCCCATCTTCCGTCTTTGGAGTCACTTTGTCAAGGCATTCATACGCCTGACTTCCATCTTCTTCTGCAGTGGCTTTGTGAAAACATTCATGTGCCTGCCTGCCATTTTCTTGTTCTGGAGTAACTTCCTCAAGGCTTTCATGTACACACTTTTCATCTTCTACTGCTGTAGGGACCTCCTCAGGACATTGGTTTGTCCGCTGTCTGTCTTGTGCTTTTGGAGAGGCTTTCTTAGGGCATGCATACTCCTGCCTATCTTCTTTATGAATTTCCTTTTGAATATTTCCATATGCCTGCCTTCCATCTTCCCCTTCAAAAAATAGGATTATTATACTTTAGTATCAGACTCATCAGCTTTTTTAAGAATTTTTTTTAAATCTAAAACATTTATCTCCTTCCCCTGTCCAAAGAAAATGACCATAATGTTACCCAAAGTACCCATCTAGGTGGGGTAAAATCTGTAAACCAATAGGTATAGTAAGTAGGACTTCAATGATGGGATTGCTCTGTAAGTCCTTCCAGGAAGTTCCCTAAAAGTCCATTCATTTCAATGGGAGGAGTCAATCCTAGAGCTCTTAGTCACCACATGGAAGCTCATGGTGACTTGCAGCTCTACAAACTTTCCCTGGAGGGAGATCAGAACTTGGCTGTGGGATTTCAAAATGCTTTAGCCTTTTTTACTGAAGGGATTCAAACCATTGCCAAATGGGTCTGGCAGAAACATTCTCACCGTAGAAAATTGATTTTCAGGCAACCATAAACATAAATGTGTATGAAAGAATTGGGAAAGATAACTGAGCTGCAGGAATTTGTTCAGCTGATCATTGTCTAATGTGTAAGGCCAACTCTGCTTTAAGATCTCATGTGTATAGGTGTATATATCAACATTCTCCTATTGAAAAGATGCAATACTCAAGTTTGATGCAAGTTTTATCAATACAAGTTACGTTATATCCTCGAGTATAAGCAGAGGCCCCTAATTTTACCACCAAAAACTGGGAAAACCTATTGACTGGAGTATGAGCCGAGGGTGGGAGATGTATTGGTCACAGCCTTTCAGTATATAGCCAGCAAGCCCCCAGTAGTATATAGCCAGCCAGCCTCCTGTAGTATATAGCCAGCCCCCTGTAGTATATAGGCAGCCAACCCCCAATAAAATATAGCAAGCCAGTCCCCTGTAGTATATAGCCAACCCCCTTTAGTATATAGACAGCCCCCTTTTGAATACAGCCAGACCCCTTCCACTTTAGTATACAGCCAGCCTAGTGTAGTATATAGCTAGCCAGCCCCCAGTTTCCCCAGCACGTAAAAAAAAAAACTTATCTGCTTACCTTCAGGCACCCCTGATGCTCAGGGCGGCTCCTCTTCTTCCTCCTCTCTACTGTATTAGCCGGCAGAAGCACGTCCATGCACTCCAGTGCTGATCGGTGCACACTAAGACGTAATCAGCGGCGACACGGCCACATCATAGTGTGTGCTGGACGGGCCTCTGCCAGCTAATACCACAGAGAGAAGGTGAGTATGTAAGTTTATTTTTTTACTGACTCGTGCTGAAAAACTTGGCTTATACATGAGTATATATGGTATTTGGACATTACTAAAATAGTAAAATTTTTTATGTAAAGGGGCATTTATTTTCAGCAAATAATTGATATTGTCTGTGTAATGAAAATCTATAGAATTTTCTAATACACCTCTTGTATCAATTCCTCTCGGTTTTCTAGATCTGGATCTAGATCTAGTAATCAGAACTGTGTGTTATAATAAGCCGTGCACCTGTGTGAAATCACATGACCATGGACCATAGGAAGTAAACAGTGGAGCTTCCTGTTGAATAAAAACAAGCAGAGATGTAGAAAATCATGAGGAGTTCATACAGAAAGTATATTGAAACCACATCAATTATTTGCTGAAAGTGGACAACCCCTTTAATGGTTTTGTGATAGCCATTTGAAATTTTGTGTTGTACATGTGATCTTTACTATGTTACGAAATAATTAAATTGCTATCTTATCCACCTTACCTAGTCATTATCACCATAGGCAATAGTGAACAACATCTGGGAATCACCAAAACACCATTTATGTAGACACTCAATAATATGAGTTTGTGAACATTAAGGTGAGATTAAATGCAAGGTGATACTTATCTCCATATACAGCTTCAGTATCTACAATTGACTTACCAAGTGACAGTAAAGTTGCATCACAAAAATTGCTAAGTACTTCATTTTCCGACTGACAGACAGAGACAAGAGTATTAATGGTTTCTGTAGCCTGAAAAACATAATAAACATTCACATAAAAATATGTTCTGTAGGTTTGTTAATTTGTAAAGTTAAATTTGTAAGCTAGCCGGATCAGGTATATTTCAAGTGTTACTCCAGACAAATTTTTTCCCCCACTATCAATTGGATTTGAAAAAGTTTGGGTTGTCATGGAGACAATGGCTGAGATGTGATCTCTATTTGTCCATGAAAAATTGGGAGTTACAGACCACATGACCCTTCAACTGCGACCATTTTATGGACAGGAATGTCTGGCTGATGAGGTAAAAGACAGGAGGCTTCACATATCAAGAAAGCAGAGCAGAACTATTAATAGATGAATAATAATAATAATAATAATTCTTTATTTATATAGCGCACACAGATTACGCAGCGCTGCACAAAGCATGTCAAATTGGTCCCTGTCCCAATGGGGCTCACAATCTAAACAACCTAACAGTATGTTTTGAAGTGTGGGAGGAAACCGGAGTACCCGGAGGAAACCCACGCAAACACGGAGAGAATATACAAACTCTTTGCAGATGTTGACCTGGGTGGGATTCGAACCCAGGACCCCAGTGCTGCAAGGCAGAAGTGCTACTCACTCAGCCACCGTGCCGCCTTGGTAAATTACCTAATATCCTGCCCCCCCACACTTAAACACACAGTACACAAAATATGAGCTAAAGTGGCCAACACCTCTAAGTCAGGGACGGCCAATACCCATATTTTAAATATTTGACATAAAGTTACACTACCATAAAAATGTTATTCTCTGTCTTGTTTGAAGGAAAGATGATGAAAACTGCAGTTTAGGTCTTCTCTATTTATTGGCCGCTTTTCTGATTAGTAAGACCCCATCTGTGAACAGCCAGTCAGTTTCTCTATTACTGTTAATCTTGAGGGTGCGGTTACGCTTGGTGTTTCACACATGAGTTTTAAAACGCAATGCAAAAGCGGAAGACAGATTTTCTTAATTAAATTGCTGTTAACATTTACAAAATGCAACCATTAACATTTAAATACAAATGTTAACAGCAATTTAATTAGGGAAATATCTTGTCAACTGTGGCATTGCCTTTAAAACGCATGCGCTACACGCCACGTGTGACCGCTCTAAGGCTCTTATAAAAAGGAAACTGACTTCTTGTCCACACATAAGACATATTACCGGCTGTGCCATAAGCCGGAGAGTCTGTTTGCTGGTACAAAATGGGAGAACTCACACATACAGCCACTAGTAAGATGACCTACAGCATGTAACTTACAAGGCAAAAGTATAAAATCAATAAAGGTGCGTTTATGTATGGAAATGTTACAGCCAAAAAGGTGGGAATGATTGCACTGACCAGCCATCATTTGTGAGAATTTGCTGGAAAAACTTGTCAACAGTTTCCTAATAATTGCTTGTAAAAATGTGAGACTCATTTAGTATCATAGTTTATACAGTTGAAAGAAAAACACTTGTCCATCAAGTTCAACCATGGAAGGGATTGGATGAGGAAGGGATTTAGGGGAAACAATTCTATAAAACATTACCATCAATGTTATTTAGGTGTATTTAGTACATTTTCATTCTTTATTGGTGGTCGGTTGGGGTTAGATGTAATGATGACTGCACAAGAGCTCCCCATGACCCTTCATAATAATCCTACTATAAATAAGATATTTACATTGGTCACTTTTGGTTGTCATTTGTACAGCCAGCAGATGTAAAACCAAAAGTGCTCTTCTCTCATTTATAAACAGTTATGTGCTTTACAATTCAGCTTTGGCTTGGATCTCTGCCACTTTTATCCTGCCAAGATCCGCATATAAAAGCTAAACGATGGGGCTTAGGAATACAAGGACATGGCGCTGAGATAACCGTCAAAAATTCAGACTTCAAAATCACTTGTAAAAACTTGCCCATGCCGCCTGGTGAGTGGAACACAAAAGACAGATGGCAGCAGGATTTAGCTACTTTTTATAGTTCATACTCATTACACAATGGGACTTTTTAGTATGATTTCAGGTAGTGCCAGCCACGTAGACAGCAAACTACCAAACTGTCTGAATTTACAGCCAGGAAACTAATTCACTATGTCATGGTGAGAGCTTTTTCTGCTCTCTGAGGCAAAAAGTCAAATTTTGCATTTAACATGCTTCCCATCATTCATTTCAATAGTATGCATCACTCTAACCTTTGCTCCATCTATACGTATACAAGGAAATACACTTACTGTTCATATATATCATAGTATAATGTATAATGGGGTGAGACACAGCATAAATCTTGTGCGAGTATAAGTCTCTGACCCAACAGAGCTGCATCACTGTTCCTAGCAGTATGAAGTATGACAGGGTCCTGTTCTGAGGAGGGGGCTGCTGGGGACTTTTAAGGAGGCACAGATATTTAGGGCAGTAGCACGAGTTATGGGAAAATAAAAAGACGCGAGACCTCAATTAGCAGAACTTATTCTGATTTATTATACTCTTTCGCCTTGAGGCCAAAGGTTCAACTCGTCTTACCTCAGACGAGCAGAAGGCTTACAGACTGCTCGTAATGAACAAGACAACCTTTCTTACAAGCGTTTTAGTAAATTTGTGACACATTATACAATACCAACACTAGATGGATCAACACGGTTTAGCAACAGGAAAGGAATTTATTCATTACATTGGAGGTGGTAAAACTTCTTACATGAAATGAGTAATGTGTGCACAGCAGGAGACACTACTGTCAGTGAATATCACGTGACCCAAACATGCAGTAAAATGGGTAAGAAACAAAATTCGTATTAAATGGGATCTTCAACACCTTTCAATAGGGGAGGGCGTTATCATAACTCCGGTGGGTGTGATGTGAGAGTTTTAGGCGACTTTTTAAGGTAAATATCACAGCCCACCTCAGAAGTCTGATGATGGACATTCCTTGTGATCGTGGAATAAAGTGTGGCAACATTGCAGCTTAAATGTCACAAAACACCAGATTTATTATTATTTCTTTTTTACACAAAAGTCGCAAGAATGCTCTGTTCATATGTCCCTGTGCTGGAAGACTGGAAAAGTCACAGTTCTCAGGCAAGCATTTAGAGTAAGTTGCTGAGCAAAAGTTCCCAAATTTCGCTCTCCAATGAATGAACATTTTAGTTGCAAAAACATGCACATCACACCCACCACAGTTGTCATAAAATCCCCCCAATGGGAGCTGAGCCTGCAGCCCCACTGAACAGCTGGCTGATGGCCTCTGTTCCTATGGTGTACCGGTACTAACTCGAATTCTACAAAGATTTATGATTTTGTGGCCTGGAACAGGGTCAGTGAACAGCACACCACTTACACTAAATTTTTAGCTTTCTTAGATGTTATCATACAAGTTTTACGCTCCCCTTTTTGGCATTTACGGTCACGTCCATCAAACACTCATTTATTAGATCAACAGTACTACTGTTGTAAAACCGTCAATGTACCCAATAGAGGTTATGTGTCAAGTAATAATACAGTAGTTTTACCCATAACAATCCCCCTGCATCTCAGTCACCTCTTCTCTCATTCCTTAAATGCCACCCTCTACACTCCCTAAACTACTGCTTGTTCCTCACATACTCCACCCTAACCTGCAGAGCTTTTTTACTCTTTTAGACATCACCCTACTTGTAACCTGCGTCTAATAGCTTCCCCATACCATCTTCCCCAAAGCCTCTTATCTTTTCTGGAATTACCTTCCTCACTTTATGCACTTCTATATAACTCTTGGGGTTAATGTCCATATGGTTTATTTTATGGGCTGAAAAACACTGAGAAAATGGTAAATACCGGTTGTTGTTTTTTTTTGGTGTATTCCTTTTCGGGCAGCAGAAACACCAGCAAAATAAACGCCAAATAGCAAACAAGAGTAGCTGGAAAGGGACTTCATTTAGCAGCAAAGGGGGAAAGGTATAAATGTGAACAAATGTATTATTTAACATAATAATATTGATAAGTACGTCTGCCCCAATATTTTTCCATGCACAACATCAATGGATATAAACAAATTGTTCAATGATCTATTTTCTGCCCCAGCATCTGACATGTTGGACAATTGCAGATTAGTATGTTGGGGAGTCGGTGGGATTTTTGTAGATGAAAATTCTCATAGTCTGTAAGCTCTTGTGAGCAGGGCCGTTCACACCTATTGCTCCATATGACTATTTGTACTATGTAATTCTCTGTACAGGCAGTGCCCAGGTTACATACAAGATAACGTCTGTATATTTTATAATTGTAACCCCCAGCCAAATTTATTTTGGTCTCTGTGACAATTGGATTTTAAAAATGTTGGGTTGTCATTAGAACCAGGATTAACAATAAAGCTTCATTGTAGGCACCTTAATTAGCTGTTTATTTTAGCCTAAAGCTAAAGAACAGTAAAATACCAACATCCAGAGGCCGTTTGTATCTAGGGGTCGTCTGTAAGTCGGGTGTTCTTAAGTAGGGGAACGCCTGTATTATTATATTTGTATATGTCCCCTATGATTTGTAAAGCGCTATGGAATTTTATGGCGCTATATAAATAGATGATAAGTTTATTATTATTCACCATGTTACAGCATCATACCAACCCATCTGTAATGTGACAGTTACTTCACCGTGGGAAAAGCACTTTCAACCTTAAACAAAAATTTACAAAAGCACAAAACTAACTGCATAATATGTGAAATATTCTGGTGGAACATTTCAGCCTTGATTTATTTACACCATTCTGGCCAGTTGCTATAGATTCAGAAATGTGCAATATGTGTTTTAGCTCATGCTGGTCATGTAAAGAATTCATATGCAGCCCATACAGATTTCCCAGAGGCTTAAAGACTGCACTTTCCCACGACAATTAGGCCACCTTTCTGCAAAAATAGAGCTCAGTGGCGGTATTACCAGCAAACCAGGTTTTTCCCTCTGTATCACTGTCAATGCTGTACACGTGGGAACTGCCCGAGGTGAAACAAATTAGCTGAGCAATGGCCAAAAATATGACAATGGAAACAAAGCTGCATGTATAAAAGTGACTGGGGCAGAAACACGCACATGTACTACATCTAAACTGCTCAACATTCATGATTGGGGGGGTTAATTATTATTTGCAGTTGCATGATCTATTTTTCTAGTCACTGAGTGGCATTACTAGAACTAGTAGTTTGCTTGGTTTATGATCTAGAGGTGTGGCACTGCATGCAACCTAATGCCCTGATATTATCTGGTATCAAAAATGTATACTTGATATTCTTGGGAAATAGTCAAAAGTGCAGTTTGCTCTTACAGATTACATCATGACAAGTATTGGGAATAAGAAGTTACCTGTGTTGTCCTAGCTACCACAAAGCAGGTGCAGGGAGTGTTTTCATACTGAGCAACCTTAGTATTAGAATAAGATACCAGGTCTAGTAAATCTATAGTAATACATTTCTGGGAGAGGAAAGCAGGTATCAAACAGAAGTTAAATAGTTAAATAGTCTTTCTGCATACAGTCCCTGGGTTATATACAAGATCAGTTCTTTAGGTTTGTTCTCACGTTGAATTTGTATGCAAGGAAGAACAGTTATAAGTTATAGTTGTAACTACAGACACATTGACAAAGTGACAAATTTTGCGCTGTCATGGATTATCAGTAAAACTTCATTATAGACACCTTACAGCTGATCAATGCACCCGCCGGCTAGAGTAAATCCTCCAGAGAGACTTCACCAGAGGTCACAGTGGGCAGAGCCCATAACTAGGGGTTGTCTGTAAGTGGAGTGTCCTAAAGTCGGGGAAGGCCTGTACTGATATGCCCACTGCCAGAGACACGGGAACCAGGTTTTCATTCATGAATTGACTGCCCGGCCACAGAGCTCAGAGCAGGTCCTATTCTTGGCCGTGTTTGCATTTGGGGCAGTCTGTTCTCCTGTCATCAGTGTGTGACCTAACACACAGGCTAGAAACTACAGACCACAGGCGCTTGGCTTGCAGCCCAAGAGCACAACGTGTGTGTGCATGTAGCCTTACATGGAAGATTGGACTGTATTTTATTGTGACAGTTTACCTCTAAATCTTCTTAATATACCAATAAGCATATCCTTTCCCATAAATATAAATAAAAAAACGAATACAATAAGCAATAAAAAGCATAATTTAATGATATACATAATAAAATGGATTTGTTTTAGTGAAGATATAAACAACTAATATATAAACTTAAAACAACTATGCCACTACTGAAAATAATGATGTGTTTACTGCCCTGAGGTCATGGTGCGTGTCCATTAATACCAGCTAATTTACAGCAATAACAGTACACAAAAAAAAAAAAAAAAACACAGAACAATATGCAAAACCGGTCGGTCAGTCCTGCTGCTCGGGGGGATGTCATGACTTTTGGTAATAAGGTTATGTTATCATCACAAACATTAACCACCTGAAGGCATCTAAGATCCATCATGCAGCTTTCTGGTGAATTTCAGGCTGGATCAGTCAAAAAAAACGAGAAAATCGTAACACTGCTCTAAATGCCTTTTAAACAATGGTTTCGGCAATAGTTCTGTCTTAATTTTCTTCATATTAAAAGGTTCCTTTAATTATAAGCAGGTCACCAAGTCACCGCAAGAAATCAGCTGTATTCTCTGAGGGAAACTGAGAAATACACCACAGGGTAAGCATCAAACATTGCCTCTTCACATTATTAGGGTGACCATGTCATGTGGGACAAGGGTGTAATACTATAGCAGATGAAATAATCCTGTCTGTTGGTGCAAACATAGACTGAAGCACTGAGAATCCCATCACGAAAAAGACACCAGAATCATGGTTCTAGGTGTTATAGTGCCCAAGATAGAGGAGTCTGAAGTGATGCTTCACCCCCATCCTCTACAAGGGACTCATTTTAGGCAGAAGGGGACTCTTTTCAGTACATGACTTTGGAGACATTTTTCTTTCATAGATAAACAGGGTGAGATTTCACATAAAAGAAGGAATTCTACATTTCTAGTTTAGTGATTTAAAAACTGGTGACATTGTCCCTTCAGGCATCTCCTAAAATTCAGAAAGCCATGACCCTTTTGTGATAAGCCCTAAGCTTGTTGGACAAGTCAGAGAAGTGGGTTTAAAGCAAAGAATAAATGTGGTGTCTAGGCCTGTTTTAACCCCTTAACGCATTATGACATACAGGTACGTCATAATGCAGTTAAGGATGTGGCTTCTTCATACATAGTGGGAATTGGCTGCAGTACAAGCACCGATCTAAGGTGTTAACCATTTGCCTGTATGGGCGCTGCCATCTTGGATCGGGTCACCGCCCCCCCCCCCCTGTGACATCGGGGAGAGACGATACGTTCTCATCGCAGCTAGGAGTCTGTATGAGACACAAGGACCTGTCATTTGGCAGAATCTATAAAGAAAGTCCCCAGGTTATGTACAATTGGATTGGATTTTGACTTTCACAATTTTGGGATTATCAATAAAGCTTCATTACAGACACCTTACAGCTGATCATTGCAGCCTGGGACTAAAGTAATGCATCCAGAGAGCTTCACCAGAGGTCACAGTGGACAGAGAGTAGTAAAAAATAAATATAAAAAATTCTAATCACCCACCTTTCCCTAAAACCGATATAAAAATAAACAATCATAAACATGTTAGGTATCTCAAAGTCCCAAAGGTCCCAAGGTTTTCCTTTTTTTTAAAAATCTTTTAAATTAAAATAAAATCTTGATAGATTTAGTATACCCGTGATCATACTGACCCAAGGAATAAATTAGAGATGTCATTCGGAACATACATTGAAAAACGTGTGCCCACAATAAATTGGCGCAAATGGGGCTTTTCTACAATTTCATCACATTTGAAATTTTTTCCAGCTTCCCAGTAATCGGCATGGAATATTAAGTGAGCTAACACAGCCAGGAGCCTTCTTGGGAATGATGCAACAAGTTATTCACATCTGGATTTGGCCATTCTTCCTTGCAGATCCTCTCAGGTTGAATTGTGGATGTTGGTGGACAGCCATCTCTCTCCCGAGATGCTTAGTTGGGTTAAGATCAGGGCTCTCGCTGAGTCAGTAAAGAATGGTCACAGATATGTTCTGAAGCCACTGCTTTGTTATTCTATCTGTGTGCTTATGGTCATTGTCTTTACATCCAGGAGACCTTGTTCTTGGCCACATTCATCTTTCATTCAATTGCAATCAGTTGTACGGTCCCTGCAGCTGAATAACAACCCCATAGCATGATGCTGCCACCACCATATTTCACGGTTGGGATTGTATGTAGTAGGTGATGAGCAGTGCCTGGTCTCCAGACATGCCGCTTAGAATTAACACTAAAAAGTTCAATCTTCGTTTCATTAGACCAAAGAATCTTATTTCTCATAGTCTGGGAGTCATTCATGTGTTTTTTGCACACTATAGGCAGGCTTTCATTTGTCTTGCTTTGAGGAGAGGCTCCTCTTCTTACTGCAACTCTGGAGCTCAGGCACAGTTCTTCTTTATCTCTCCCCCACAATTGCTTAGTGGACGGCCAGGTTGAGGAAGAGTTCCTTAGACCTAATTATTCTTTTGTACTCTGACATGCACTGTGAGATGTGAGGTCTTATGTAGACAGGTGTGTGCTTTTCCTAATCAAGTCCAATAAGTCTAATTAAACACAGCTAGACACCAATGAATGAGTAGAACCTTCTCAAGGAGGTTCAGAAGGAAATGGCACAGCTCCTTGGGCAGTTCCTTAGACCTAATGATTCTTTTGTACTCTGACATGCACTGTGAGATCTAATGTAGACAGGTGTGCTTTTCCTAATCAAGTCCAATAAGTTTAACTAAACACAGCTAGACACCAATGAAGGAGTAGAACCTTCTCAAGGAGGATTAGATGGAAATAGACAGCATGTTAATTAAATGCGTCACAGCAAAGGGTCTGAATACTTAGGACCATGTGATATTTCAGTTTTTCTTGTTTAATAAATTAGCAAAAATATCTACATTACTGTTTTTTTTCTGTCAAGATGGGGTGCAGAGTGTACATTAATGAGCAAAAAAAAAAAAAACAATAATGACGTGGTCCCATTTGAAGCCTAAATGCCCTAGAACTATTTTCACCCACAACTTTAAAAAGACATTTTTAAAGGGGTTGTGTGAGAGTTCGAAGTCGGGCTGGGGCGAGCTTTAAAAAAAAAAAAAAAAAAAGTGTACTCACCTGCTCTTTCGCTCCTGTTGTCCCGCACCACAGCCTGACTGATTTGTGCCCCTGTCTGGCCAGTCGAGGTGGTCGGTTACGCCCACCCATCCCTATTCCCAGCACTGTATCAGGAGTTGGGATATGGGGAGCACTACTACCGTGCCCCTGTAAACAAACAGGGGTACGGATCAGACAGACCACGGCGCGGAACATTAGGAGCGATGGAAGAGGTGAGTACACATTTATTTTTTTTTAAAAAGCCTACACCAGCCCGAATACTAATTCTTGAGAACTCTCGGACAACCCCTTTAAATTTTTCCTCATCAAAGCTGTATATAAAGGCTTGATTTTTTTCCAGGTGGATCATTAACAAACTGTTACTAACTTTTTTGTGTGTGTTCGTGAAAGGGACTGAGGAGAAAATATAATTTTGATGCTATTTTTATATTTAAATTTACGGTGTCACAATTTGGTATAAACAACAAGACAACTTTACTCTCAGCACAATTTACATTTTTTGCTTTATAAATAAAAATAAAAATGCAAGAAGTTACTGGAGAATTATCAATGGTACAAAAGTGGTTACTAATAACAAAATAGAAAACAGATCCAGAAATGTGTAGCTTGTGCTAATTTTGGTGTAGTTACTATATACAAGACAAGCATAAAACCCGACTATAAGCTGTCCAGTGGATTGCTGTCTATTTGAACCTAGTTTTGGATTTAAAGAAAATCTACCATTTGTTTTTATGCATTGCAAACCTTGAGAATGCTGTAGCTGCACTGATGCAGAAACATATCTTGTTTTATCCCTGAACCAAGAGGTTTTGCTCAAAAAACCATTATAAAATTCAGGACCTTGGGAAAGCTGGGTGCCTACATAAACACATAGGAGATTCCTGAACTGTGCAGACATAACTAATCAACCTTAGCTAGATCACTCATCAGCTGGGATATGGTGCAGCGATTGATTACTTCTGCCTGTCAGGCGCAACACAGTGATGAGGTATTCTCCGCTTATGCTGGGCAGGCAAAGGCTGGGGCAGAGCATAATTAGGGTGAGGAGAAGCGCTGAGCCAGCCACAGGAGCGACAGTGCCTCATTATCATAATTTTATAATAGTTTTTTCAGCAAAACCCCTCAATTCAATTTCTGCATCAGTGCAGCTACAGCATTCTCAAGGTATGTTTGGTTCATAATGCATTTCTTCCTTTAAGAAAAACAGGAATGGATCTCAAGTTAAAATTAGCCGCTTTAATAGTTCTTCCATTTTTGGATCCAGCCCTGGTTACAAAAAATGGGCAAGAAATTGGATTCAAAAAGAGAAAACACAAGCAGGTGACACAAGGGGGGAAAATGAACCAGGTACGGGTCAGACCCGGAACAAAATGGTGGTATCAAAAGGGGCACCAAGTGTTTTTGAAATGGAATAATCTAATTTGGCTAAGATCATACCACAATTTTCCAATACAAAAATAGTTAACCAATTTTCATGAAATCTCTTTCCTACCTCTTTTCTGTACTCCTTTGATTTGGATGAAGCAGAGGTGCGCATGTGCAAAGCTTGACTGACATCATTATTATTTTTAGGCAGCGGATTGAATGACATTAGAATTTCCTGGGAATGAGGCGAGGTGCATGCATCTGTCCTGTTATCACCATCCACCGAGGTCTGGAGCTGCAGCTCACCTGAAGCTGGGAATAAATATATGAATATTAGAAGTATTTGCTTTGTCTTCATCGGGTGTTTCTGATGAAGGAATACAATGGCACTGAAAGTGGAATAATGAAGATGTAATAATGTATGTTTGTTTATTACATAAGAGAGGATGTAGAATTCTATTACCAAAAAGTCACAGAAGGGAGATATTTTGGGGGGTTTATTTACACATATCTATTTGTGGGTCAGGAATTGGAATGATTATCCTTGTCTGTCATAAATCTTTTTATGAGTTTCCCTGTCTCCGGAGGACCCAACGTGCACATTGGTAATGCTTCATTCTCCTATAGGAGGGAATTGAAGGCTTGCTTCCAGGATGCTCTGCAGCATACAACTGCGGGATTACAGGGTATCTTATCAGTGGGATGTCTTTTGGTCACCATTGTCAGCAAACAGCTCCATATACATATATATGTAAGTATGTATTTATATTATGTATAAATATATAATATAGGATGAGAAATAAATACTGTACCTTCTTTAGTGAGGTGCATCAAATAGCTTTTAAGGTCGGTAATATTATTGCAACTGAAAAAATCATAATACTGAAAAACTGTGATAGTTTCTGCAGATACATTGGATGACAACATATTCTCTGTTTTGTCAAGAATGTGAGCGACCAGCGTTCTGTAAACTAACGGAAACAAAGACTACAATTAGTGAGAAATACATAGAGCACATTTTATAGTAACATGGACTTATAGCTACAAACATTAACAGAAAACCTGGTCAAGAATATCATCCTTCCATAAGAGCATCAGGTTATAGGGATGGAGTAACCCCATATATTTGGTTTGATGGGAGAAGTCTTTCTTTTTCTAGAAGGGTCTTGATATAAAGCCATTCCTATAAACATTAATGGAAATGTACATGCATAGTGTCTGAGTGAAGGCGATGCTTGTCAGAAGGAAGTTCCGAAGATGAAGCTTATGTTTCAATATATAATAATTGTTGGCATCCCCTGCTGAAGTGATGACTTTGGCAACATTCCCACCATGTTTTTCTCCTCTGTTATAAGGATACATCAGGTGGATTCCTGATGTACCCTGAATACAGAGGGAATGGAGGAGCTGAAGGCCATAGATGATGACAGAGTGACATTGTTTTACACCACATAAGCCATCTGAATGACCTTCAGGGACTTTCCTTCTTTTGGGTGTCATGTGGCATCCTGCCAAAAATTGTATTCTCTTGCTATTTTCTTTTTTTCTATTTCTATTTTTTGGATTTTTCCCTCCATCTAAACCATCCCTTCAAGTGTCCTAGTGTTCTACTCCATCCTTATCCCCTTTTCTGTTCGTGTGTTTTCTGTAATTGTGTGTGTCTGTCTTGTCTAGGTTCAGGTTGGCTCTTACTCTCACATGACCTATGAAAAATCTCTCACAATCTACTCATTTTAGGCTACTTTTTCATCTAGATTGACATCTATTGCAGAGGAATAGGTCAACTGATTTCATTATTACTTTATGTTACTGTTTTGAGAATGTATATGTCGCATGTTATCTAGAACGTACCTTCTACTCTCAATAAATGTTTATTGCCTAACTACTGAGGGCAAAGCGCATCCTTTGGGATGTGTCGTCCAGTTTCTCCCCTACCTCCTGAAAGTGAATCAAGTTGCTGCTGCCAATGTTGAGAGTGTTTCCCCCAGTGATATAGCTGTCCTTTAATGAATGGTTATATTAATGGGGACTTCTGTAAGCATACACTCAGCAGAGGCCTGGGGTGGATGCAATATATTGCATCCTTCCCCCATAGGCTTCAATGGCCGCCACTGGGCATATGGATGGAAAGAGACAGTTTGCTACATATACTGGTCAGACAAACGCAAAAAGGATGAACCATCTGCTAGTGCATACACTGAGCATATACACAATGACAACAGATCGGTTGTCACTTGAAGTGGCCAGAATTTACTTTTAAAAACAGGAAATATATATGACCATCAGGGACGTCGCCAGGTAAAAAGATCTGGCTCGTGCCCCGGATCTTTTGGCTGGAGCCCCGGATCAGCATGATATTTGTCCCGCTGCCCGGGCATCCTCCACTCTCTCATCACGATCTGTGAACACAAACTTACAGTATTTGGGGGAGATTGTTAGGGGCAGCAGCCAGATAACACTGTCAGGGAACCAAGATGTAGGGACAATGAGGAACATAAGATGTGGTGATGCCTAATAGAGAAGATAGAGGAGAGGTCACCTGCAGTCACTGGATGTAACAAGTAGGGATTTCTCCTGTGATGTCTCTATCTGTATATACACTGTAAACTTGTTATTGGCACAACCACATGTGAGGGGGTTATGTACAGGGGTGGGCATTACTGAAAGAGCGCTACACATGCATTGAGCCTGTGCCCCGGATCTTTTACCACCCTAGCAACGTCCCTGATGACCACACTGAAAAATATATATAGCCACTGATAGGGAATTTTACTTTTTTATATGATCTACTGTAATTTCAAATATGGTTTTCATAGTTAAGATAAGTTTATTCTACTTTAGCTGAGATTCCATAGACTACAAGACAGATGGTAGAGAAACAATGCATAGATTCACTGAGAAAAAGTTACTTAAAGGGGTTTTCCCATGAACACAAGTTAGGCCTTATCCACAGTGGAGGGCCTAATTTGCTGATCAGTGTTGGTCTCAGTGTTGAGACTCCCACAGATTGCAAGAATGAGAGGTCCAATGGGGTCCCACGTACCTCCGTCAGACCCCTTGACGCTCCGTCAGACTAATGGAGCAGCCTCATGTGAGGCCGTCTGCTCCATTACTATGACGGAGTGATGAGGGGTTCGACGGGTCTCAGTGATGAGATCCCCACTGATCAGCAAGTTAGGCCCTATCTTGTGGATAGGGCTTAAATTGCGTTCGTGGGAAAACCCTTCAAATAATATCTTACCTGTATCAGCAAGTCCCGGGCTTTCAGTATTTACCATTTGGGTAAAGGTTTCATGCAGCTTCTTCAACATTTTGTCCGCACTTATGTGGTAGATGTGAACAGGTGTGGTGCATATTGTCCAGAAGGACAGAAGTGAAGGCATATCATGAAATCCTGAAATAACTAAGAGGCAAAGATACATTATATTTTTACTGTAGAGTATTTGAAAACAGCATTACCAGATTTTAATAGTGATTGCCTAGGTTACCATACTAAGCTAAAAACCTCAAAGCTCCTTGTCTGAAGGGAGCAACACATCCACGTGAGAGAAGTCCAATAGTAGTGGCTTGAATAAAATTCAAATTACAACCTAAAAAGCTTTGTGCAACTTTAAGGACATTCCAGCAAATAATTGATATTGTTTGTGTAATGGAAAGTTATACAATTTTCTAATAAACTTTCTGTTTAAATTCTTCACAGTTTTCTAGATCTCTGCTTGCTGTCAGAATTCATACAGAAAGTATATTGGAAAAGTGTATTACTTTTCATTACACAAACAATATCAATTATTTGCTAGTGTGTACTTAAAGTGGACAAAAAAACTAAAGTTAACTACTAACATACAGTATATCGAATATGTATCAAAGTTATTCAAAACCTACAATTACTATCCCACATCAGTGAAGCTAGCAGCATATGTTCACAATGGTTACTACAAGGATGTTATGGGCGACTTTCTTTTACTGCCTCTGCTCCCTGAAGTGCTGATGGTGGCCATCACCAGAGGTCCTGATTCTTCACTCACCTTCTACGGCTGAGCTCGTGTTGCCCATGTTCTCTTTGCTGATGTCTGATAATCGCTTGATCACTTGACTTTGTCTGCTCAATTTCTTCTTTAAATCTCTCAGTGCAAAAAGGACTTGACTTGAAGTAATAATTTGCTGCAAGTAATATAAAAAAGATTGATAAAAAGTTTTTTGTTTATTTGTATGTAAGTTAATATCCCTTGCCATTTACTTTCTTCACACCTTACCTTAATAAGATCGGAGCAGTACTGCAGATGCCTGACCAGTGAGATGTCCAGACTTTCATTTCCCGTAGTAAGGGGCAGCGGACTACTTGCTACACTAGTGCCAACACCCGTGTCTTCAGTTAATGCCTCACTTAGGTGTCCTCTGGCCTCTGGGTGGTCCGTTCTGTAACTGCAAAACATGGACTTTTACTAAGATGACATCTCAGTACACAAGATTATGGCTGTGCATTCATGATACTATGCATGCTACAAGCCCCTTGTCCAAAACTAATGGATGACATTCCATGCTGCAGGATTCCTACAATAACGCACGTTTACACTATTGCCAGGTTTATAACAGTATATCACTAGATTTGGTGGAAATACATTTGAAACTGTTACTTCAATATTTGCCCATTTTCTCAAACCTATTTTGTTAGATCAAAGACCATGGACAAGAATAGCATGGCTTTGTGTACAACAAAAAAATACAGTGAGGAGGAGAGGCTGAGGCGCCGAGAAGTCAGGTTTACAGTGCAAATAGTGTCACGGAAAGAACCATGTAAATATTAAGATGTAATGGGGTCATCATCAAATCCTATACATTCATCTATCGTTCAGCACTACACTAAAGATAATAGTGTCAAGCTTGTGGCCACTAGATAATGTAATAGATCAAATGCTGTAAAATTCTGATCTAAATGGTTTAGGGAAAAAGGAAATGTTGGGATTTTTTGGTGTATTTCGCTATGAAATGGCATCTACCACAAATATACAGTACGACTGCAGACACTGCAGGTTACATGTCTAAAGGGCATTCATCTTTAGGAAGCAACCTATTTAACCCCTTAATGACTTGGCGCTTTTTTGTTTTTGTATTTCCATTTTTCCAACTTCAAAAATCTATACATTTTTTCCCATGTATAGAGCTGTATGGGGGCGGTAAAAAAACAAAATGTGGTAAAATTGGAGGAAAAAAACGCATTTGCGCCATTTTCTTGTGGGCTTTGCTTTTACGCCTTTCACTTTTTATTCCAAATACAAAATTTACATAGTGTTTAAAAAAATTAAAACCTTTTGTACAAAGAAAGACGTCTTCTGATGCTTATAATGTTTTCATACTTTGCTCTATGGGGCTGTGTAACGTGTCACATTTTACTGCCTGGAATAACCTTTTTATATATATATATATGATAGGTATTGCCACATCGCAAAAGTCTCTAACATGTTTATGATTTTTCCTGTTTATTTATTTTTGTATCAGTTCTAGTAAAAGGTGGATCATATCTTTATGATTCAACAAATGGTTTTAATGAATGCTGCATAGTAATAAAAAAATCTGCTCAGCATTGCATACATTGTAATTTTCATATAAAAGTGTATACAGCTATTATATTAGTATGTGCTTTCAGATAAACAGTACCTCATCTAGGTAGATAAATGAGGTAATACATTTACAGAACAATGGCCTAGCTGCTAGTTAAGAAGTCATAAGCCGCATCCACAGACAACACAAGATACAAGAGTAATGTGAGGTCTTGGGAAAGAGAGTGAAAAGAGACCGAGGTATGGAAGAGGGAGGGCGGTGGTAATTTTTTATATCTTGTACTTTTAAACTTTTTTTAATTTTATTTTTAACATTTTTCAGACCCCCTTGGGTACATTAACCCTAGGTTGTCTGATCAATCCTACCATATACTATGCACATTGTAACAGATCTCCTTAAATAACAAGTCTCCAGGTCTTACAAAGACCCCGATGCTATCATGGTGATGGAACGTCGCTCCCTGATGACACCGGGCTCTGCTGAGCGGATACAAGGCTCAGCAGGAGGGAGCAGAATGGAAACATGCAGCTTGCTATTTCTTTCTATGCTGTGTTTCCCACATGTACTGGTCAGACAGAGGCAAAAAAGATGCCCCTGCCTGTCCGTATATGTCTATGGATACACTCAACCTATTAGTCAGAAGCTTTCTTGGTGTGAAACAAGACAGTGTTGTCCAGTTCCTCTTATTCGTCCTGTAGGGTGTAACCCTACCCATCTGACAATGAATGAAGCAATTAATCACCAAGTATCAGCATATAGAAATAAATAAACTGCTGGTGACATCGGTGAAAGGATGTAAAATGATTGCCTAATACAAGATGGGGCTTATTTACTAAGGGTCCCGCGGCCGCAATTTCGTTAGGTTTCCCGACTTTTCGGGAATGGTGTCGCACGCGATCGGATTCTGGCGCATCAGCGCCGGCTTTCATGCGACAGAAATTGGGGGCGGGCTGTCAGACGATCCGCCGGATTCAGACAAACCGTGGGATTTAACATTTAAATTGTGTCGCAAGCCAAAGCACTTACATACACCGGGAAGAAGAAAGTGAAATACGGCGGACCTGATCTGGGAAGCGACACATACAGGATATCGGGCACACGCTGGTAGTGAATCGCGGCAGTTGTGCATTCTCGTCAGGGAACACGCCTCGGGGATCGCACAGGGACTGGTAAGTAAATCTGCCCGACTATATTTAATACATAGTATGTATTAGAAATATTGACACAGATTTCTTTATTCTCTATAGGCAACAAATAAAAAAATGATTTATTGACAAAACTACCCCAAGCTCCGTAGGTCCACATTTTCCCTGGGAAAATAGCAAAAACGTGATATCATGAATTGTACAGTAATGACTCAAGCCCAGCGTTCATGGAGAATCCAATCAATCAGACTGTTTGTATTGTCATCAAGTGTACATTAAGGGTTGAGTTATATGTAAGGGGGTAAACAATGGTCTGTGAAGTATCTCTAAGTTATATATACATTTAGTAATATGTGAATAGAACAATGTGAATGTAAGGCCGTGAGAAAATTACACACCAGGCTTTCCCTCCAATACTGATACAATGTATGGTAGTAGAAAAAGAGGTCTGGTCTAAGGGAAATCCCTGCAGATCTGAATAATAGTGAAGGGTTATCCAGTGTTACATAACAGCACACTGTGCATCGTATGATCTAATGTAAAGCTCTCTTATGCTGCGCTCATTAAAGAGGTTCTTTACTGCAGGGACAGATTTATACAGAAACCGGAGACAGAATGGGAAAAACTTGACCAAGGCCATAGAGCTTCCTAACCACCTTGCTGCCATAGTGTATTGAGGATTTTCAGTAAACTCCTAATGTAAACTTTTCAGAAGCAAAAATATTTACATATTGGGGGAGGTCGGCCGCTGCCGATAGTGGGTGGGACTGGGGCCGGTCAAAAAATAAAAAACTCCCGCGCAACTCCGCTGATGCAGTCCAGCCGCAATGATACATCAGTGCTCCGCCGGCGTTACACAGACTTTGACGTCGGCAAGCGGCTCACATCATAGTTTGTGAGCCACCGGCATGTACGGCGCTGTCGCTGCTGGCTGGAGTGCATCAGCAGAGCTGCGGGGAGCGTTGGAAAGGCGAGTACCTCCTTTATTATTTTAATGTGCTGGGCAGCGGCTGCTGGCTGTATACAGGGGTGGGCATGCTGTCTGGCTGTATACAGGGGTGGGCAGGCTGTCTGGCTGTATACTCGGGGGGCAGGTTGGCTGGCTGTATACTCGGGGGGGAGAGGACGGCAGGCTGGCTGTATACTCGGGGGGGGGGGGGGGCGGCTGGCTGGCTGTATACTCCAGGGGGGGCAGGCTGGCTGACTGTATACTCCAGGGGGGCAGGCTGGCTGGTTGTATACTCAGGGGGGGGGGGGGGAGGCTGGCTGGTTGTATTCTCGGGGGGGGGGGGGGGGCTGGCTGGCAGTGTGGGGGTGGCAGTGTTATAGTATACTGAGGAGGGGCAGGCTGGCTGGCTGTATACTAAGGGGGGGCAGGCTGGCTGGCTGTATACTGTGGAGGGGGGCAGGCTGGCTGGCTGTATACTGTGGGGGGGCAGGCTGTATACTGGGGGGGGCAGGCTGGCTGGCTGTATACAAAGGGGGCTGGCTGGCTGTATATTGGGGAGGGGCTGGCTATATACAATGGAGGGCTGGCTGGTTATATACTGGCGGGGCTAGCTATATACTGGTGGGGCTGGCTATATACTGGGGGGGGCTGGCTATATACTGGGGGGGGCTGGCTATATACTGAGGAAGCAGATTGGTTATATACTGGGCAGAGGCTGGCTATATACTGGTGAAGGGCTGATTGGCTATATATTGGGGGGTCAGGCTGTTTATATACTGGGGAGGGGCCGTCTGGCTATATACAGGGGGCTGTCTGTGTACTGGTAGGACTGGCTGGCTATATACAGGGGGGGCGGGGAGTGGCTGGCGGTGTTATATGGCATAGTAGTTATATTCCCGTACGTAGGGGGCAGTATTATAGTAGTTATATTTTTGTATATGCAGTATTATATTTGACTTAGGGGCAGTATTATAGTTCCATTCTTGTTTATCGGAGAAGGTATTGTAGTAGTTTTTTTGTATATATAAGTCATTATTAACTTGTGTTCTTTTAGAAAAGAAGCTTTATTCCTGGCAGTATGAGTCTCTTTCTCTGCACTGTACTTGTTGATTTAGACCATCTATAAACAGTTTGTGTGGAGTTTAGTAACTCCACCCACATCACATGGCCATGCCTAGGTGTTATGACCCTGTAGCGTGTATATAATGTGTGTAGAGTTTATATGGTACAGTGTTTATATATGTGTGTTATGCATATGTAGTGTATGTGTGCTTATGTATGTGCAAAGTACATATGGTATATGTGTTTTCTGAAGAATAACATGCGGTATGGGGCCGGCAGCAAGGGTTTAGGTATATGGGGGGCCCCGTTTCTAAGTTCGCACTAAGTTAATACACCTGGATAGGTTTCTACATACCCTAAACTTAACATATGAAAAGTCTGAAAGGAAGTGAGGGATTGGTGGAGGTCGGGTCTCTTATGAATGCCTCTGCCATCCTGATGTTCCAGCGCCCACGGAATCGGTCATATTGGCAATAATGGTGATGGGTCGGTTCCTTTGTGGACCTGGTCAGGATGCCCCAGAGGTGGGTCTCTACCAGAATCCATTAAGGCTTTTTCACTAGCAAGATTGGGGATAACATCAGACTTTAACTAGGGAGATCCACCTCCTAAGGTGAACAGCATGGTAGTTGTGTGGAGGTCAGGGAGACCCATACCTCGTCTCTAGTGTTGCAGAACTAACAACCTATGGGATAACCATAGTTTTTTTCTGACTTCATAAGAAACCAAAGAACAAGCATTGGACTTTAGATATGGAAGAGTCAGGAAGGCAAATAGGCACTTCCTAGATGACATGAAAGAGATGTGGAAGGATATAGGATTTGAGGTAGTTCTACCTCATCCAATAACCAAGGGGAAATGGAGGAATTGCAATAGTGACCGTAAGTTTTGAAGAAGGTGGGGGTGGGGGGGGGGGTGAGGGGGAGTTTGTTAGCTGCATAAGATGGTGCAGTAATGATTGAAGTTTAGTACCTAGATATTTAATCATGCATATCAGGCCATTGGAAGAGGGTCAGGCGCCTGATTGCTTGTATTTCCTCTCGGGAAGCTCCAACTTAGCATAGTTAACTTTGTATTTTTGAGCAGTTTGGCCACTCCTCCTACTTCACAGAATAACCAAGAAAGACTGTCTGGGGTTAATGTTCATTAAACAGATTGCCCACTCAGTAATTTTATAGCACCCAGCTGCAGGTTCCAAATGTGAGGAGACTAAATCTTTTGGATAAGTGTCTACATGGTAAGGATAAATAAGGTAGGGGAGAGGGAACAGAGCTGAAATTTCCTATTTCGGTTGGGAAATGGAAGCGAGATTATACCATTAATTCTCTGCTTTGCACTGGGGTCAGAGTTATGGTAGAAAAATGGCTCTATGAATTGTTCCAGGAAGCCAAACCTGAGGAGAGTCTCCCTCATGTAGGAAAAGCCAACCCGGTCAAATGCCATTTCATTATGTGTGCCCAGTAAAACCAGAGGAATGTTGCTTAAAAGGGCATGATAAACTTGTATCTGTCTGGTGTTCTTTGCCTTTTCTCTCCGGGACAAACCATACCTGTTCCGGGAATAGAAGTTTGACAAGGAGAGGTTTGGTGTGGTGTGAAGTGTAGCATGTACCTATAGGGATTGCAGCTTTTGCTGTAGTCTCTTATAACATCTTATTGGGAAGTAAGTGATCCCTGTGATGTCATACAAGGAGGTGTAGTATGAATAGACATATCATCAGTAGAGGTGACAAGGATGCTATTGGCCGTTTTAATCAAGATCACGGAGGATTCTCCTTTTACTTCTTAACCATGGGTCACATAACCTTATGTCCCTGTGTGGGTAATGCTTAAAGGAGCATCTCTGGTACAATTTGGGCCATTTGTTTTCAAGAGGGCTTGCTTCTTGACCCCATTGCAAAATCTGTAATATGGACATCTGCTTTTGTTGCAGAGCAGCCTTTGGAAGCCCTACAGTTAGTAGAAACAACTACAACACTTTACACCTATCTACATACCGTAAGTATTTCAAATAGAGGTCTTTAAACAGGCGGTCCCCTACTTAAGGACACCCGACTTACAGACTGACCTACGGTGAAGCTCTCTGGATGCATTACTTTAGTCCCAGGCTGCAATAAACAGCTGTAAAGTGTCTGTAATGAAGCTTTATTGATAATCCTTGGTCAGATTATAGCAAAAAATTTTAAACTCCAATTGTCACTGGGGCAAAATATTTTTTTGTCTGGATCTACAATTATAAAATATACAGTTTCGATTTACATACAAATTCAACTTAAGAACAAACCTCCGGACCCCATCTTCTATGTAACCCGGGGACAGCCTGCTAAATACGTTGTTTGTGTTCTTGATTTATAACACAATTTTTGGCCTTTATACAAGTTATGTTTTCCAATATTAAATGGGAGTCTACCAGTTCCTCAATTACAACATCTTTTTTGCTTGTCAGTTATCTGTCATTTTTTCAGAAAATTAAGTTTTTATGTTTAGGCTAATGAACTTCTCCCTGCACCAGGGATGGGTCCATGCCTGCAGGGTCACCAAATTTCTTCTCGCTAAAGTTTTCTTCTGCAAGTGTCATAACTTTTGTAGAGGTAGATCAGGAGTTGTCTGTTGCGGCGCACACACAGGTTCAGATACGATACGTCATATTAAGGATAACATTTATTGATAATCACAGATTATTATTATTTTTTTTTTTAAATCGGTACAAATATACATATATGACTGTAAGAACAAAACTTACAGATAAAGATGAATCTCTTAGAACTGAGGTATACAAGAAGAAAACAAAAAAAGAGGAACACAGAATGTTGGATAAAGTCAAAGAACATTAAAAAAGGCCTTGCGTCTGGGACAGAATCTTTACTTCCCACGCTTCAGTCTCACACCACTTGAGAAAGGAGTCTTTGCTACTCCGAAACGCATTGTGATCCGTGATTATCAATAAGTGTTATCCTTAATATGACGTATCGTATCTGAACCTGTGTGTGCGCCGCAACAGACAACTCCTGATCTACCTCCTGGCAACCATGTCTTGATCCACTGTCTGAAGGCAGCACCCGCACACTCACCAACGTACAACCAAACGCTAATTAGTGTTGTGCCTAACGTAGCACAACCCCATCTGGTGAGCCTCAGTCCAATTGTCTTCATCTATCACCACCACCCATGTTCGAATAAGAATACTACTCTATGAGTGCTATTCGGTTTCCCCTTGTTTGCCTTTCATAACTTGTGTAGAGGCAGTGCTGACTACTGGTGAGAAGCATAGAAAGTATAAAACAAGTTCACCATCAGACATGACTTCTTCCTTAAATGACAGATTGCTGGGAAGCAGAAATGGTGTCTGAAAAGCTGGTTGACTGCCCTATGCAATATTGTTTTTACTTGCGGGGTGATTTGGGAGCTAGTAGACTCCCTATAATTCTTACATGTACCTGGACTGTTCAATGGAGACTTACTACTAGAAGATCTTTCACTAACAGCACTCTCAGAAACAGAATATTCTGCTCCCTAACTCTCTATTGCTCAGGCAGCAGCAAGGAGAACATTATACACAATGCTGGGTGGTGCTGATGTGAATAATGCACTATGGTTGAGCCATAAGTGTTTAACAGTTCAACGTTGTTTTAATACACACATGCAAAGATTGCAGGTAGGTTGTTTTTCTGGACTTAGCGCAGCATTTTTCTACTGGTACCAAACAGCTGCTGCTGGGTGGCTCATGGATCCCTGCAAACTGTGCATGAGACACTCATCACCTTCCACATGTGGCATGTATCACTTATAACCCTGTTGATACTCTCTTATATCTAGCAATAAAGAAAGGAGTGTGTCCTACACAATTGACAATTATTATTTATTGACAATCACACAGTCAATGTATTCATAATTTTCTATGAACAGAGCAACACTAAACTACCACATTCTCGATCTCAATTAGTGAAATATACCCGTCACAATTCTTTATTCATTACATAGTGGAATGCATTGAAACATTAAAAAACATAAAAATGACCAAGGAAAATCAAAATTAATATCCCAGGCCTGGATTTCGGTTGATACTCAAGAGCAAAGTGGAAAATCAAATTCCAGGCTAATCCTAATCCAAAGTCAATAAGTATTTTATTGAATATGAACTTTGACAAATGACAAAGTCGATGACAGGCATGCAAGATACAGTATGATGTACAGGGTCTCCGAAAATACATGTGACATTCAGTGCATAATGGTATCAAGTAGAGTGCAACAAGTATGGAAAAAAAAACTATGAAAAACACGTATAACCTGAGTGGGCCCCAACATGCCAACATGAATAACATGAGAAAGGCGTAGATGGGGCAGGCTGATCCAACTTTAGTGGAAATACCTCAAGACAAGCCAAAGAGGGTTAGTAGTGTGTGTGGCCTCCATGTGCCTGTATGACCTCCCTACAATGCCTGAGCATGCTCCTGTTGGGATAGTAGATGTTCTCCTGAGGGATCTCCTCCCAGACCTGGATTGAAGCATCTGTCAACTCCTGGACAACCTGTGGTGCGGTGACTACGCTGACAGACACAGCAAACCTTCTTGCCACAGCTGATGAGCTACAAAACCTGTGGGTCTTAGACACTGCCTCATGCAAGGGGGCAGAGCAATGATAAATTGCAAAACTGACCAAAACAAAAGCCATAAAGGATGAGAACAGAGATCGTTTTTACCTGGTGTCTTTTGTCTGTTATATTTGCATAACAGCAGGAGAAATTGATTCACAATCAGTAATGATTCATAACTGGACAGGTTGATTTCACAGAAATGTGATTGACCTGGAGTGACATTGCATTTTGTAAATGAAGCCTACCATCAAAACCAAGCATGGATAAACCAGGGACACCTACTCATAGATCCAGGCACTGCGACTGTGGTAATCATCTTATATTTGTTATCCATGGCCTCTTTCCTTCTAAAATAAACTTTTATTATGCTAATAAGACCCTTTGTGTGGTAGCTTCACACGTTATTACACTGTGCACAAGCACTTTCCCCCTCCCACTGTTGCTTTAAGAATACATCATGCAGCGAGAGAGGGGAGTTTCATGGTAGCAGTGCAGAGGGCGAGCAGTGCAACAACTTGTGCACCTACAGCACATAGGGGCTCTGGTAAGACCACCAAGAGACCTTCTGAGTCATTAGCATAATTTCATCATTTTAAAAGTTGATTTTAGAAAGAAGGAAGGATGCCATGGATAACACATATAAGAGGATTGCCACAGTCACACTGCCTGAATCTATTAGTAAGTGTCCCTGGTTTATCATGATGGATTTTGATGGTAGATTTCCTTTAAGTGTCCCCTTTGTTTTCTTTAAATTTTTCACTAAAACTAAGACCAAGAAGTGAACAAAAGCATACAATAATCAGCACATAATATACATTAACAAAAACGGACTCATATATAAGCAGGCAGGGGAAACAAAAGATGCAGTGAACAAAAAAAAAAAAAAAAGTTTTTGCCAATGAAAAAACAAAAAGCCTACACCAGAGGAAAAAAACATTGAACCTTGATAATGTTAGAAAGGTATTCAAACTGTATTCAAGGAAGATTTTCAGACAGTTATGACTTGTAGAATCCTCCAGTAATTGTAAATTTCATCAAAATAACATAAAAAATTCCAGTGTACTCCATCACAATTGAACTATTAACTAGTTCACTTGGACTCATGCGGTTCTATGCCCATAAACCAGCACATATTGGCACGCCCGGGGTAGCACTTACCTTGTTTTCTCCACAATAGTGTCAGTAAAGACCGAATCTGCACCTCCACCATTACAAACACCACCATCCTCCTCACCATCATCTTCATCAAAGTCAGAGGTGTTCAGGAAGTCAAAGCTCTCTAGAGCGCTCTCAACTGTTAGACTTATGCTGGAGGACCTGCTGCGATGTACAGATGACTTGCACTGCAAAAGGGAGAAGGGACCGGTGAAGAACACAGAGACCAAGATTTCTCTTGTTATTTCTCTTGTTTCTATTACACTGTAGACAGCTTTTCTCTGAATTTCAGAAGATTCATAAATATTATTGTATAATGGAAATTTTACCAATACACTTTCTGTATAAATTCCTCACAGTTTTCTAGATCTCTGCTTGCTGTCATTTTAGTTACATAAATTTACTTGCTGTGGACAGAAATCTGCCCCTGGTCACACAGTTGTACGGCACGTTAGTATCACAGAGAGCAATGAAAGCAGTGCGTTATAACGAGCCGTGCACCTGTTTATAACTTATTCAAACAGTGATACTGAAAAGCTAACACCCCTTTAAAGAAATCTACCATCAAAATCAAGCATGATAAACCGGGTACACTTACTTATAGATCCACTGTGACTGTGTAATCTTCTTATATTTGTTATCCATGACCACCTTCTTTCTAAAAGAAAAACCAACTTTTAAAATTATGTTAATGAAGCAGAAGAGCTTTGGTGGGTGTTACCAGAGCCCGTCCACAGGGCTGAATTATGGGGTGTGCACATGGCTGCCCTAACTGGCTCTCTGGCTTTTATGAGCCGACTGTTAATGCAGTAGCTGGCTCAAAGAGCCTTGTTTCTATGGCAGAGTGAGGGAATATATTCCCTTCTCTGCCATAGACCGCGGAGAGTGCAGGACTTCAACATCCTGGTGCAGGCCACGCAGTAACGTCACACACTGCATGCCCTGCGCCAGGATGCCGATGTCCTGAAAGAGGAGGTCTTCGCTCACTGAAGGAACCGGAGAAGGCAAATACAAGTTCATTATTTTACAGGAAATAGACACTTGTTGTTACACTGTCTCCATCAGCGCTTCCCCCCTACGCCTGATGTAATCTCACAACATTGAGCGGCTCTGGTAACACCCCCGGAGCCCTTTTAGCTAATTAGCATAATTCTAAATGTTGATTTTAGAAGGAAGGAGGCGATGGATAACAAATATACCGTAAGTAGATTACCACAGTCACGCTGCCGGGATCTATAAGTAAATGCCCCCGATTTACCTTGATGGATTTTGAGGGTAGATTTCCTTTAAGAAATAGTAATGGTAATTCAATGATGTGACTTGTGCCTAGATCATTTTAATAAATATGTTGCATTACCTTCATTCGGTAACAGCGATCATCCTCCCTTAGTATACATTGCAATTTGCTCCTTTGGGAGCCGGAATAGATAGGAGAAGTTATCCATACAAGGCATCCCATTTAAAGTTCAATCGCACACAATTTTTTTGTACATTTAAGAAAAAGCAAGTATTACTAATGTTTTTATGGCGCTTTTCCAAGCAATTGTTATGGCATTTTTCACTATGTCACTGTATTGTTCTTGACTCCTATAGGTGTGTAAAGTACTGTAGGTGTCATCGAAGACCGGGAAAATTTGTCTCTAGTGCCACCTAGTGGGGGTAGCCATTCTTGATATCTTGCTGATCTCCACAATAAAAACACAGTCCTTTAGAGAGAAGCCTGAGGAAAACCACCATAAAAAGCACATACCACACACGCTGCATTTGTAAAATAAAAATAAAAGTGAAAACATTGTTTAAACTAAGCTTTTTATCTCATTATAGCCGAACTGTAACATCTGAAAAAAACTATGAAAAACGCGGTGTGTGAAACCAGGCTTAGGCTGAGACACACTTGCACACAATGCTTCTCTGTGGACTTGTGCTGCAGTAAAGCCTGACCATAAAAGGGCCAACATACTCGGCTTCCCCAGAAATCCTACTACAATAGCGCAAATGCAGTAAATTTCCCTGCAGATTTGTTACACAGCATTAGGATGGGATTTGTTCCTATTCACATAACCACCAAGAGTTAGCAATTGGCAAATGTGAATTGGTCAACCAGTGGCGACTATACCTCGTGTGTCACTGACCTTTACCCGGGAAATATACAAATATTATTTCCAAGGTGGAAAATGGAAAATCATGCCTCCTTTTGCTACCTTATAAGGCAGCCCCCTTAACACTAAGCATGGCCTACAAGAAGTCTAATAACATCATGTGGGATTAAAGGGATATTCCCACAAAGATAAGTTTCCTATATGTACTCAGGATAACAAAATAACACATTCTCTAATTCACTGCTATTTCACAGATTAGTCTAACACGTCACATAACCCTGTGACTTCTGACTTAGGGTCGGGCCGCCACCTTGGATTTCTGTATGATAGCCTGCAGATGAGATTTCTGTCTCTCTCTGCCTGTAGCCACGCCCCCTTCATGGAGCTCAGAGACACTCACAGATCACATCCTGCCAGGAGATCATGAGCAGAGAGAGAGGCTGCAAACTACAAGGAGATAAGGGGGAGGCAGGCGCATATTTGTGAGATGTAGCAGAGCTCACAGTGTAAAAGTCTGCCAACCTCTGTGTAATAGGCATAATGCATCTCTGAACGGTCTCATTTTGCTCGGTGTGTCAATGTGTTAGTACAGAAGCCAGATGAAAGTGTATTTACACTTGAACCCTGATAATATAACCACATTGTCACCCCCACTGAACTACATGGATAAAAATGTGTCTGCCCACACCCTGAAATCTTACACTGAGCAGTCTAGGGAGTGATGGGAGCCAAAACAGAAAGAACACTGAAAAAAATGGTAAAGTAAGGGGTGAAATGATATATGTGATATTGTATTAACATAACTAGGGGATTGTGATGCCACACATGGCGTTTTGAACCAGTTTTGTTTTTAAGCAAAACGCATGCATTTTGCTTAAAAAACGGCCAAAAACAGATTCAAAACGCCATGTGTGGCATCACCCTAAGCCAAACCAGTATATTTATTCCAGAAAGAACAGACTCCAAACTGTAGACAGCACTGTTTCAACCTGGTTGGGTCTCCTCAGTACAGCATAGGGAACTGGTTTGGCTGAGAGAGGCCATTGACTAGGGTCAGGTAGTAAACTCTCCATAAGGGGAACACTGACTTCCTGACATTAACCCTGCATACAGGAAAAAAAGAGAAATGGTCAGAAGTATGTGCAATAAGGCAGACAAATAAGAAAGTAAAGAATAAGTTACATCTAGGACTACATGTTATTTGTATACAGTTAGTATTAAAGTAAAAGTACAAGTACAACACTCACAAAGTGCACCATGATATTATTACTATATTCAGGAGTAAGTACGCTATAGAAATCCTAGGTCCAAATAGAATTTACAACAAATAGAGCGACTTTCCATGGTTCACCTCTGTCACCCATTTGTTGAAAAGCACGAGGCACAGCTGGATGGCAGAGGGCACGGCTCTGTGTAAGTAGTACACATTATATTGTCAAATTTGGGTTATTATTAAAAAGGCAATTGGTGGTGGAATTGGAAGCTTTCACCACCATCAGGATGATTAATTTATGTCTGAAATTTCAATAAATTCAACATTCATTTTGGGGAATTTCTCAAGTTTCACATTTAGGGAAATATAAGACATGTTAATGGCAAGTAAAGTACAAATGAGTAAAGACATTGAATATGGGTGTTTTTATGTTAAGTCGAGCATACACTGAGATAGTTATAGTAGTAGCAGTAGTAGTAGTAGTAGTAGTAGTAGTGGTGGAGTGTAGGAGTGGTTAGAGTGATCTCCATGGTGCATATAGAATTAAAATTTCACTTTCAAGGAGAGAGACAGAGAGAGAGAGAGAGAGAGAGAGACGGAGACAGACAGAGAGAGAAAATACATTGATCGATGGGAAAGGGATTTGGGGTGAAATGTGTGAATAATGGAACACTTACTCATAGATCCAGGCAGAGAGACTGTGGTAATTTTCTTATACTTGTTATCCATGGCCTACTTCCTTCTAAATCAACTTTTAAAATTATGCTAATGAGTATGAGGGGACCTGAGTGCGTTATCAGAAGCCATTTGTGCTGTAGCCACACAGACCGTTACACTGTGCAGGAGCACTTCCTCCCTCCCACTGTGTGTTCACTGCATCCGAGATTACAGGCAGTTCAGCGGGAGACCTAGACATGCTGCTGCAGTGTAACAGCCTGTGAGGACAGAGCACAGAGGGCTTCTGTAACATACCCATAGCCCTTCTGCTCTATTAGCATAATTATAAAAGTTGATTTAAGGAAGAAGGCAATGGATAACAAACATAACATAATCGCCACAGTAACAGTGCCTGGATCTATGAGTAAGTGCCCCTGGACTTTGCTAGTGGGTTTTTTAAGGGCTGTGAGAAAAAGAGTAAATGCCCTGAGATTTACAGCAGAACAGGCAGATTTGATCCATCTCATTCACCATTGCCTAAACCATTTAGTTTTGGTCTTAAAGGAAACCTACCACTGCTGATGGTAGGTATTAGATGTAAACACCTTACCTTTGCTAGTGTTTTAAACCGCTATATCGCGGTTTAACCCTTTCAGGACCTAGCCCTTTTTGTTTTTTCATTTTAATTTTTTACTCCCCATGATCAAAAATCCATAACTTTTTTATATTTCCATGTAAAGAGCTGTGTGACTGCTTATTTTCTGCGTAACAAATTGCACTTCATAGTGATGGTATTGAATATTCCATGCCGTGTACTAGGAAGCGGGAAAAAAAATTCCAAATGCAGTGAAATTGGTAAAAAAAACGCATTTGTGCCGTTTTCTTGTGGGCTTGGATCTTACGGATTTCACTGTGCGCCCCAAATGACATGTCTACTTTATTCTTTGGGTCTGTGCGATTACGGGGATACCAAATTTATATAGGTTTATAATGTTTTCATACATTTAAAAAATTAAAACCTCCTGTACAAAAATTTTTTGGGGGATTTTGCCATCTTCTGGCGCTAATAACTTTTTTATACTTTGGTGTACTGAGCTGTGGGTGGTGTCGTTTTTTGCGGATTTTGATGACGTTTACAATGTTATCAATTTTAGGACTGTTCGACCTTGTGATCACTTTTTATAGAATTTTTTAATTTTTTTAAATGACAAAAAGTGCCATTTTCGACTTTGGGCGCGATTTTCCGTTACGGGATTAAACACAGTGAAAAACCGTTATCATATTTTGATAGATCGGGCATTTTCGGACATGGCAATACCTAATGTGTTTATGATTTTTACTGTTTATTTATATTTATATCAGTTCTAGGGAAAGGGGGGTGATTTGAGTTTTTAGGGTTTTTTATTATAATTTTTTTTTTTTTTTAACTTTGTTTTATTTTTAGTTTTAGTACTTTTCAGACTCCCTAGGGTACTTTAACCCTAGGATGCCTGCACGATCCTATCATATACTGCCATACTACAGTATGGCAGTATATGGGGATTTTACTACTCATACATTACAATGTGCTGATAGCACATTGTAATGCATTGGTTAAACCGAAGTAGCCTCGGGCCCACGCGCCGCCATCCTTTTGAAGCCGCCGGCAGCATTGCTAGCATCGATCGCGGATGTTACCGGTAAGCCTTTGCTGCGATATGCAGCGAAGACTTACCGGCTATGGAGAGGGCTCAGCGCGTGAGCCCTCTCCATGCACCTGCGGCCGACCCGTGACGAGCTATTACGTCACGGGTCGTGAACGGGTTAAACACATTTTGATGAACAGCCCCGAGGTAGCTTCGGCCGTGCGCGCGTGACGCCTCCGCCACTTCCTATGGAGGCGCGCGTGCGCACGGCCGTGCGCAGCGCCAAAGCTACCTCGGGGCTGTTCATCAAAATGTGTTTAAACCGTGATATAGCGGTTTAAAACACTAGCAAAGGTAAGCTCCGCCACCAGCTCACCCAGAGCTGGTGCCCGGTGTTTACATCTAATACCTACCATGAGCAGTGGTAGGTCTCCTTTAAGTTAAAGACAGTATCAAGACAATATTTGAAGTCTATTTGGGTATAGTCCTTTGGTTGCATCTCACACAGGTGGTTGATGTATGACAAAAGTGTTCAACATGTATTATTTGTGTATTTGGAATGATTGCACATTCTAATAAAATGATCATCAATGAATTGACAGAGTTACATTTTATGAGAGATCTGAAGGAAAGTATCAAATGTTTCTTGATAAATGAAACCCATGGTTCATTTACTCAGAGGATGTTGTCACAGTAAATCTAATTTTCTAATATCTGCCACAACTGCAGGCAGGGGGAAGGCAATAATATGTTATTATATAGTGACTTGTGAGTAACTAAATGTAAAATTTTTTTTTATTATTATTCTTTAAAAATGGAGGGAAAAAATAGTGTACCAAGATATGCATCTAAATGAAAGAAGGACTTAAAAACACAGCTGAGAGCATGCATAAAACAAATTTTATTTGTGTGAAATATAAAACATGTATCTAAGTATATGGACACAAGTTGTCACAGACAGGGTGTAGAATGAAAACTTTTAAACCCTCCTCCAAATATACTAAATCACTTATTACAGCTTCACTGTGGCTTGTGCTACAACAAGTGGGCATTGACACTTTTTAAACAAAAAGGAAAAGCAAAAAATACTTTGAAATGGAACAAACAACATTTTTGCAACCCAAAATGCATAAAGCAGATATTTAAAATAAAATTAAAAATATATAACAGGACTTTCTCCTTTTTTGATACGAATTTAAAAGAAGCAAAATTCTATTTACAAACTAGGAATATAAACAACAATGTTATAACATTTTTTTCACCCCTCAGGTTTTGTGCCAGAATAACACTTGAGCTGTATGTAACATCTTCCTTAAAGGGACGCGGTCATCAGATTCACTAATAAGCCTAGTAAGTTTTTATACCACGTTATTAACTTGTGCCCACACTGGTTTTAGCTAAATAATGCATGGTTTCTATCTTCAGAAACTGAAGTTTATAAGCCTACCTGGCACCCTGCCTGAAGGAGCAGGGCATCCTATTCATGCAAGGCAGTGTGTCTGTCACCTCAGGTCTGCTCTTTCCCCCTCCCCCCTGCAGTGAAGAGCAGAGGACCCAAAGGGAGGGGGAGGAGGGACTTCCTTGCAGACACCAGGTGAGATAAACACCGCTTAACATGTGTAAAACACACCCTTGGGACACCCTGCTCCTTCAGGCATGCTGCTAGGTAGGCTTACAAACTTCATTTTCTAGAGATAGGAACTATGCATTTCTTGAGCTAAAAGCAGCGTGGACACAAGTTAGTATAGTGCTATGGGAACTTGTTATGAGTGAAAATCGGGTGTTAGGTTCCCTTTAACATGTCTCAAGACTACTTAGATAATTCAAGTAAAATAAAAAAATTTTAAATCCACATTGGAATAGTAACCAAAAGAAGACCCTATTCCCAATAAACTATTAAATTAACACTGTTCCATATAGTGATACGCTGTGCATTAAGAGTGCCTTGGGATACCTGCAGTGTCACAAAACGCACAACCACCACACACAGGTACAATCACAGACTAGCTAAAGACAGAGTGATGCTTTGCATTCACTTACTTTTAAGACATCTTCAAGGTGAGTAATTTCATGGTACAATTCTTGGTACTCTGGATACTGGTCCTTACAAGGCTCAAGTGTCAGTAGAAGTCCTTGTAAAGACTCTTCTAAAGTTCCATCCAAAAAGGATCTAGACGCCTCAGATTCACTATATGTGGAGCATTCGGAGTGTAATCTCTCTGGAGCAGGTATCTCGGTAGATGTAAGCCTCTTTACCAGCTGTTTGGTAATATTTCCTTCACATGTGTCTAGCTCCACAGGCTTCAGCTCAGAGGCCTCTTCCGAATCTTGTAAAATTGACACTGAAATATTTGAACTAATATATATATTACTATCCATAGTGGGTAGAAGGCTTTGGCAAGCAGGAAGGTCTGACTTCTCTCCTGTAACAGTTTCCTCAGTTTCACTAACCCGCTCTACAATGGACGGAGAGTCCTGTAACTGACTAGCTGTCTCTGCACAAGAGATGGCACTTGTACTGTCTTTCATTGGGTCCTCTGACGACAAGTCACTGAGGTTGTGTTCCGGTGGGGTGACTGTGATTTCTGGATTGGAGTAGCCCAGTGAAGATGATGGAGTTGATCTTGGTGGTGTACATTCACCATTAGGCAAATCGTCAAAACTTAAGGACAGGACTCTCTTCTCAATGGCTTCCACACCACCATCAAACACATCGTCTTGCAAGTTAGACTAAAACAAAAAAAAAAAAAACACATCACAGAAAATTACATAATGTTCACTTTTGGCTGGATACTACAAACAGTAACAGTAATTAATATAGAAAACAACAAGGCAAGTCATTTCAAGGACCACAACAAATACAGCACAACATAATTGATGCTTTCTTACCAGGCCAAGAAATTATTATTATAAACAGAAAATTAAAAAAAAAAAAACATTAAAATAAATTACAGCAAATGCTATTGTCCTCTCAAGCAGTAATAAGTGTTATTTTAGCATCTTGTATTTTCTTTTAGTTTGATTTATTCAGAATTTCTGGCATGGAAGAATACATTTTTCACATGTGAACAAGAAACCAGGACTGAAGATTTGACAATTTTAAAGTGCACCTCCAATGCATCTTATGGTCTTGCTGGGATACGTTTTCTCCAGGCTATTCCTGAATTTCATTCCATTGCAGTCTGCCAGTCTATAGATGGAACCGGCTACCTAGAAGTATTTCTGCAGCACTGGCAGAGAGAATGAGGTAACCAGTCTGTAACTGGGCAGCATGAGAGGCCAGGAGGAGGCAGGGTAATGTTAGCCACTAGGCTACAACTGGGGTTTGGCGGGGAAAGCTTTACAAACAGCATAGCGTAATGGAGGTACACTTTAAAGGACAATATAATTTCTATTATAGACAGTGTGAAAAGGTCAGAAAATGAAAGCACACATAGATAATGAACTGCAATGACTACTCAGGGTGTTATACATAGTATAAATTCTGGCCCACACTACTTCTAGTGTCCTGTTCCTTTTTATTTTCCACATTATTCGTTATGATACGGCCAAGTATCATTAAACCACAATAATATAGTGAGTATAGTGAGCATATTTCCCCCACTTTTGCACAGGGGTCTCTGATACTCTGTATAGTGAGCAGAGACATATTACAGTACTAAAAGCAATACAGTAGGATACAAAAATGGACATAAAGCAAATCTATTAAATATGCTCTTAAACAGCTTCTCTATAGTACACCACCAGAAACACTGTTTTATGCATAAAACAACTGGCCAGACACAATCAATAGAAGTCTAATATAGTAACTTAACAAGTTTGTGCCATACAAATATATTGTTATATCCTAACAATACCCCACACTAACAGGATTTTATACAGCTTATCACATTTCCCCATGAATGAACAGAGCATAACTTGTCTACAGACCACCATGAGTAAAGTGTCTTTTCTTGATTAGTTGTATATCAGCAATTTACTCTAGCGTTGGCTTTCTTTTCCACATTGTGACTGTTGTCTCCCAAAAATATGAAAACATCATTGAAATGAAAGGAAAAACAATAGTGCATGCATGAAAACTCTGAGGCACACAGATCACTTGTGAATAACTCACATATCTCTCTCGGCCTGATCTAGGCCTCAGCCTGAGAGACGGCAGGTCACTAAAAGAGCGACTGCGCCGGAGTTTGTCAAAGAAAGTCTCCTGCAGTGCATCCATTATGGACAGCCGTAACCTGTCTTGAGGAGGGTTGAACCATTTCTTCAGCAGGTCAGAAGCAAACAGGAGGTTAGTAAATACAGCATATACAAAGTTCTGGAAAATGTAAGTTAATAAGACAAGAGCAGGATCTACCATGCACGCTTCTATGGCTTTATATACAAAATGACACTTTAAAATGTAACCGTCATATCAAAAGATTTTTGATATTGAGTGTGGGGTGTGTTGTGAACATGTTTGTAAAGAAACAGGCTGTAATGCATCCCGTAGTTACAGTGATGTGTCTACATTGCTATGGCAAATCTGTCTACAGGAGTGAAGACGGGTCTCATTCTCCTTTCCCATTTGTCACACAGGTGTGACAGATTAACCTTTCTGCTCTCTCTCAGGCTGTAGTATGCTATGAGCATTATTTAAAAAAAAATCAAGCAGAAAGTGAAAGGTTTAATCATCCCATCTCAGAGCCATTTAACCAAACACAGGGAGATTAGATGTGAGCTCATGCAGCCTCCATAGACACAGACTATACATGCTGGAATACAGCTTGTATACAAACTAAACAGAACTTGTCAAAAAAATGCACCAAGAAATTCATAGTGAAAACTTTCTAAAAATAAATAAATAAATAGTCTAGGTGAGTTACGTGTTCATGGAGCAATTTTAATAATGCAAAGCTTTCTGTTAGCCTTCGCTTATAAGTAAACGGTTGTCTAACTAAGGTGTATAGGACCCGGGTGTAATGGAGATTATGACCTTGGATTAAAGGTCAGTGGTCAGGTTTTAAGAGTTTCTTAAAGGACACCTGTCATCAGGTCTCGGTCACTATTTCTGTCACCTCTACCTGTTGGAGCAGCTCACAAGGATCCATCCCAGCCTTTATCTCAGGGGTAGGGAACCTATGGCTCGGGAGCCAGATATGGCTCTTTTGTTGGCTGCATCTGGCTCTCAGACAAATCTTTAATAAATAGTGATGGCTGCTGTGTGTCTTAGACTAATCACTGGACACAAGCAGTGATGTTACCGCTGCCTACGTCCTTTGTATGACCCAGGCGCCATCGCCGCCATTGTCTAAACCTGGGTCAAAGAGAAGAGCATGGGAGTGATGAGGAGCTGGCTGCAGGGAGCGCTGGTAAGTGAATATTCATTTTTTCATTCATTTTTGCTGTGACTACCTATCTACTGGGGGGCATGTGCTGTGGCTACCTATCTACTGGCAGTGTGTGCTGTGGCTACCTATCTACTGGGGGGCATGTGCTGTGGCTACCTATCTACGAGGGGCATGTGCTGTGGCTACCTATCTACTGGGGGGCATGTGCTGTGGCTACCTATCTACTGGGGGGCATGTGCTGTGGCTACCTATCTACTGGGGGGCATGTGCTGTGGCTACCTATCTACTGGGGGGCATGTGCTGTGGCTACCTATCTACTGGGGGGCATGTGCTGTGGCTACCTATCTACTGGGGGGCATGTGCTGTGGCTACCTATCTACTGGGGGGCATGTGCTGTGGCTACCTATCTACTGGGGGGCATGTGCTGTGGCTACCTATCTACTGGGGGGCATGTGCTGTGGCTACCTATCTACTGGGGGGCATGTGCTGTGGCTACCTATCTACTGGGGGGCATGTGCTGTGGCTACCTATCTACTGGGGGGCATGTGCTGTGGCTACCTATCTACTGGGGGGCATGTGCTGTGGCTACCTATCTACTGGGGGGCATGTGCTGTGGCTACCTATCTACTGGGGGGCATGTGCTGTGGCTACCTATCTACTGGGGGGCATGTGCTGTGGCTACCTATCTACTGGGGGGCATGTGCTGTGGCTACCTATCTACTGGGGGGCATGTGCTGTGGCTACCTATCTACTGGGGGGCATGTGCTGTGGCTACCTATCTACTGGGGGGCATGTGCTATGGCTACCTATCTACTGGGGGGCATGTGCTATGGCTACCTATCTACTGGGGGGCATGTGCTATGGCTACCTATCTACTGGGGGGCATGTGCTATGGCTACCTATCTACTGGGGGGCATGTGCTATGGCTACCTATCTACTGGGAGTGTGTGCTGTGGCTACCTATCTACTCGGGTTTTGTGCTGGGGCTACCCATCTACTGGGAGGCATGAGGTGGGTGTCAGGATTTAGAGTAGTGAGCCCCCTGGACCACCACGGACGATGATGTAAGGAGACGCCTGGGATCAGAATCTAAGTGGCACCGGTCCTCACCAGAGCCCACCGCAAAGTAGGATGGTCTCGCTGCAGTGTGGTACCACCAGGTCATTCCACAGTGGCAGCCAAGATCGAGGTACAGGATCACTAGGCAGTCTCGTGGTCAGGAACAGGCAGACAGTCAAGGCAGGCGGCAATGATGTGAGGTCGGGGACGGAGCAAGAGGTCAGGGCTGGCAGTGAAGGAACAGAATCAGGAACAGGTTCGGGGTCACAACGGGAGGTCAACACTTGGGAAGGAAACACTGTGGAAAGCTTCCTCATAGGCAGAAGCACTAAGATCCGGCGGGCAATTCTGGGAGCCGCCGGTCTTTATAGGAATCCGGGAAGTTGGCAGAGCCAATCAGTGGCGTGCTGGCCCTTTAAATCTGCGAATGCCAGCGCTTGCGCGCTGGGCAGCCAGGGCTGGATAATGAACGTGAAGAGGTAAGTGAGCCTGGTAAGGGGCACCGTCACGGAGAGGGGCACGGGTGTGCCTGCGATCCAAGACGTAGATCCCAGGGGTACCCGTGACAATGGGACTACCTATCTACTGGGGGACATGTGCATATTGTACGGCTCTTACGGAATAACACTTTAAAATATGTGGCGTTCATGGCTCTCTCAGCCAAAAAGGTTCCTGACCCCTGCTTTATCTGGTCAATTCATACATTAATCATTATAAAATCATCTATTCGTTATTATGTAAATGAGGCAGGTCACATGGTCAGAGGCAGTGATGTCACTCCTGTTACCCCTCCCCTCTCCTCCCCCTGCTCATGTCTGTGTGTAATGTATAGTAAAGCATGGCTAGTGTGTGTGCTGCATCTACTGACATGCTGCATCCTCCTAATACACAGACATCAGCTACACAAGTACCTGACATGTTCTGCTATAACATGGCTGCCTGGAGCTGTTGTATCTCTCCTATACACACACAGGCTGCAGGGGGCGTGGCCGCCAGCACCAGGAAGCACATGGAGGAGCAGTTACACCATTATACAGCCTCACACCATTATACAGGCTGTCAGTCAAGCACTGGGTGTGTGGCTGTACCTCCCACTCATGAATAAGCTGGACAGCTTGAATATGCTAATAACTCATTGGACATTTCACAGGTCATTTGCATACAGCTTTAGGACCTCATTGCTTAGGTTTACAGACATGTAGAGGGACAATGAAGGGATAGAAGCAATGCTCTCTAATGGCAGTTTATGAAAATATATTTAGTTTAGGGGGGTTATTTTGCCTGACGGGTTCTCTTTAATAAAAGTTACATTTTAAATTTCCGTACCATGTAATTATTTTAATTCTATATTTGTGCTAATAGATTATGTTAACCATGCAGAACACATACTGGTATTATCTTTTTCTGTCAAAAATTCCACAAAGCATAAAGAGGAATCATTAAGTAATGAAAAATGTTTTATAAGCTGTGTAAGGATAACACTTACAAAGAAGGAATGGTCTTTAAATGTTGGGGTCTCTGGGGTGCCCTGGCTGTAGATTGAGACTCTTCGCTGAAGAGCAGTAGCTTTGTTTATGTTGCCTGTAGATGGGGTCAGATCCTCGGTATCAAATGGGCTGAAACATAATAATATTATTACATCAGAGGACTCTCATAGTAATAAATCTGAGTATTTCTCAGGAACACAATGTACATATTTCATAGGCTGCATACATATCTCCATATTACCTGCATTTTAAGAATACGTCAGGAGGATACCCAACATATGCTTACAATGGAGGGCTACAACAGATTCCAGTCTATACTTAACCCCTTATCACCAACGCTTTTTTCAACTTAAAGGGGTATTCCCATCTGGGCATTCACATTTAATTAAATTCATTTGCCATATGTAAACATTTCTTTAATTGGATGTTATTAAAAAAAAATGTTCCTGTGTGAAGATAATTTATCATTAGTATAGCCATGTTGTCCCTTAGCAACAAGATAGCTTCCTCGGATCCGACCACCTCACATTTTGGCAGCAGTGACCAGACACGCACTGTTGAGCCCTGCCTGACCACCTGGATTCAGCAATTATTACCACAGGACGGCTGTGGGACATGCAGTAACTCCCGGACATTTCATATACAAAAACGTTTTGGTTTCTTTATGCGATCCCTCCAGCAGAGGTGGCCGTAGCCAAGGACACAGTCTTGTTTCTAAGAGACAATATGACTACATTTATGAGAAATTATCTTCACACAGGAATATTTTTTTAATAACATCTAATTGAAGAAATGTGTATATATTATCAGATTAAAATGACCAGACGCCATTTATAGAATCTGCCATGTGTCACGATAATTGGTTATAACTTCGGAACGCTTTAACATATCCAAGTGATTTTCAGATTAATTTTACATCTAACATGAAGTTCAAAGTAATAAGTTTTGCGTTTCGTTTGGAAAAAAAAATGAAAATTTGGCAAAAGTTTTGAAAAATTTTTCATTTTGAAAGTTCAAAATATTCTGCTTTCCAGGCTTGATCACTAACATTTCCAGGAATGTCTGGTTTATATTGGAATGATATTTTAGTAATTGTTTTTTAGGATGTTATGAGGCTTAGAACTTTAGCTACGATTTTTCTAATTTTCAATGTACAGGCAGTCCCCAGGTTACGTACAAGATAGGGTCTGGAGGTTTGTTCTTAAGTTGAACTTGTATGCAAGTCGAAACTGTATATTTTATAATTGTAGATCCAGACAAAAAAAAAATTGGCCCCAGTGACAATTGGAGTTTAAACATTTTTTGCTGTAATGGGACCAAGGATCATCAATAAAGCTTCATTACAGACACCTCACAGCTGATTATTGCAATCTGGAACTATAGTAAAGCATTCCGAAAACTTCACCAGAGGGCAGAGGGGTCTGTCTGTAACTATGAGTTGTCTGTAAGTCAGGTGTCCTTAAGTAGGGGACTGCCTGTATCCCGATGGTTTCATATAAAACAGCAGGCTAAGCTTTTGACAGGTTTACAAAACATCAAACAAACATAACTCTTCACTGAGTATTTCGGAAACACTTACCACCAAGTTACTTCAAGGTTAAGCTTAATGGTACCAAGGTCATTGATGTCAACAGCAACAGCTTGAGGATGGGCGGCAAAGAGGTCCTTCGTTTCACAAGTAACACTCCCAACTAGGATATGGGTTGCAATCCCCTTAAGTTCTGTTACCTTCAGAAAAGAAGCAAGGCAGTCTGAGATACATTGAAGCCTCCTAGACTTTATCAATATAAGGAAAGATTTGTTGCATGCCATATTCACCACATTTGTATTTAGTGTTCCCTTTAAATAGCTTATCTATATCAAAGTGTCATCTATCATTTGTTGTTACTTACCTTTATTGAAATTAAGCTGTTTATCAGAGGAACAAAAAACATTTCATCACCATCCCATGTCTGCTTGCCATTGACCTCTATTTTGCCTTTTAGTTTCCACCTCTGTCTTCCATATCGCATAAATATCTGTGGAAACCAATGTAACATTTATAAATCTCTTTAATGTACATATTTTTGCATTTAAATATACATATTGTATACTGTACATGTGCAAGACTGTTTCTGAAATTACCATTGACATGAACAGAGAAAGACCTGTACATGATCTCATAGTGACTATAGGATAAGCACTACTACCAATGCAGCTAGTGACAGGTTCCTATATAGTCCTATGAACTAAATGACACCCTTCTTTTAGCTAAAAATACTTTCCCTCACATCTGCCAATCAGGAACCAGGAGGCAGGGCAATGCCCGGGATTTGAAGAGAAACAGAGTGCCGTCAGTCAAAATAAGGGGATGTAATTGGCCAGGTTGTAGTTGTGTTTATATGTATAACAGTAACAATGCAATAATAAATAAACAGTTAAATAATGGGGACAACTTGTAACCTTTTACCCGCAGGTATTGTTGGTTTGGGGGGCAAATTTCTGGTGGCAGGTCGTCTTTAAGAGCAAAATGATTGAAAAGAACATGAAGACACCGACCTTTCAGTGTTATTAAAAAAACACACACACAAAAGCTTTGGGGCTAATATACCTCATGCAAGAAAAAGTTGCATGGCAAACTCCATGGAAATTATGATTTTTTGGCCTTGTGTGATACAAATGCTTGTCCCAATCATGCTTTCATGTAGTTTGCAACCCACCTAAATGACTCCCAATATGTTTAGCCAGCAATCGCTAATATAAAGCAATATCATGGCATAGGAATTACTCATCTGTACAAGTATCACCGGGTTAGCCAGCCAACACAAATTCACTAACCTCATACTGGTCTCCAGGACACAGACGTGCAAAGCCCGCTAGACCTAAAAATAAAGGTTATTCTAGTTTTATTGATCATTTATCAAAAAAAGGTAAAGTTCATACTCTATAGCAGTGATGGCGAACCTATGGCATGGGTGCCAGAGGTGGCACTCAGAGCCCTCTCTATGGGCACTCATGCTATCACCCCAGTGCAGAGTTCGCCAGACAGGACACAAGGCCTCTTGCAGTCCCAGGCAGCCCAAGACCCTGGAAGGAAGCTACAATAATAACCCAAACTTCTTCTCCTTCTTTCTACTGTATTGGTGTCCTCAGGTGCCTATACAATTTAAACATGTGACAGAGTAGGGAGTAATAAGTTACTGTTTAAATTGTTGCATCTGCACATTGCGAAAAATATATGGGTTTTGGATATAGTTTGGACACTCTGTCTAAAAGGTTTGCCATCACTGCTCTATAGTCTCATGAGAACAAATATACCGGTACTACTTTACAGTTTACAATATGTAACCACTAGGTGGCAGCAGAGTTTGACATGAAAAACCCAATTATCACTAAACCAAAAAATGCTTCATTTTATTAACAATTGTATTAGGTGTCACATTTGCCTATGGTTTAAAGGTTTTTCTTTTCTACCCAATAAAAAAAAAACTCCAAAAAAAAAATAAAAAAAAAAAACTTGATAAGTTCCTGCCATTGGCTCTCATGGTAATTTTAAAAAAGCTCATCCACTTGAAGTAAAATTAAAATACTATAAGCACAAGATAATATTTTTAGTCAAGAAATATCAATTTGTTACACCAGGTCAGGCCAAATGTATACAGATACAGAATGAATTACCTTTCATTTTGATGTAAAATTCCCCCAACAAATTTTCCATTTCGGACTCCACTGTGCACATATTCTGTAAATTATAAATATCAAAAATAAAAACCAAACCATGCAGAGAACTGCCTTACATCACTGCTGCAATCTTTACAATCTACACTGCAAATGTGACATTTTTTCAAATAGCTTACACCCTTTTCACTACTGTGTTTGGCCCTTCACATTATCATCTGTTTAAATGCCCATTGATTTCAATGAACTGTTTGGTTTTAGTGTCAGTTTTCATCACGTCCTTCAGCGATTCCATTAAAAAAAAGCGGAAAATAAAAAAGCCAAGCCGCAGTACTATTTTTTCTGTGTCAAATTTTGGAAATGGTGGAAAATGGACACTAACAGAAACCATTAAAAGGTCCATTCAAAACCAATGGACATTTTAACAGATGAGTTAGACCTACATTATTATTATTTATTGTGGTATTTTTCGGTTTCTCTCCCCCAATATTTTAAAAAGATGGATAAATTAAATACAACTCTGTGGGTAATGATGAACTTATTGTCAAAATAAGCAAGTGTGCTGTGATCAAACTCCAGTACATAAAATGATCTTCTTAGTAAGCAAGGAGTGAATATTGGAGTGAATATTGGGAACCTACCTCAGTGTACTCTTTAAAACTCTTATTTATTTCAGACAAACTTTCCCGAGCTGCTTTACTTGAAGGTGAAGTGGCAAATGCTTGCTTCATCTTACATGCCCCCTCGCGTAGGCGCCTCTGGATACAATACGCTTCATACAGTTCATCAACCTTCCAAAAGGAAAAAAAAATATAAATATTGCTTTAACAAACATAATCTTATGATCCAAGACGAGGGTTTGGTCATCAGACCAGGAAGCAGATAAACCAATAATTTCTTTTGGCCAAAATCATTGCAAACAACAACTCCTTTGTTGTTGTGTAAATGCCCGGACAAGCAGATAAAGTACACATCTAACATGTCATTAAGAACCCAGTAATTCTGTTAAGATCGCATAGCTTGATTCTTTATACAAGAAAGAAAAAAAATGATGGAATCTGTTACCTAATCTGTTACCCATAAACAAGAAGTGTTGTACTACACATTACAGGACATGGGCAACAGGTGGCACCAGAGAAAGAAGTAGATGGGAGCTGCATGCAGAAACGTGACCGACCACAAGACAGCTGTAAACCCTGCTATTTACTAGAAAATAACCTCTCTATTTATAGCAGCTCTCCAACATGGAGTTATAAAGCGGGAGTTGAGGCACAGTACAAGGTGCAAGTGTGTGACAGGCATTTCCCTCAGTAATTTACTAGATTGTGCTACACCAATGTGGGTCCCAAATGGCTTTTTAGTGCAAATTATTACACTCTACAAATATTAAACTTTAATGACCAAAAGAATTAAAAACTCAGCAAATCAGTAAACCACTAATGAATAAATAGTGCCACCACAAAAAAACTGTAAAAAGTTGTAGTGCAATAACAATTCAGCACTCAAAGATTACCAGAAAGAAGTATACAAAACTGCAATAAAAACATTTACCGTACCACCAAATTACCTTAAATGAAATATAGTATGAAATATATGAATTCTATAAGCTTTAGAGACATACTTCCTGTTACGCAGTGACCTGGATTTTGGAGAAAATTCAATTATCATTTTTATTTAAGCTTCCCAGTGCACTAGTGGTAGAACCACTAACAGAGTAGTTTCCAGTACAGCACAGTGTAGTTATTGTGCATAACCAATGCAGTGCCTACACACTATGCAACCAACAATAACATTTTTTGCTTCAATATCAAATTTTTATGTTTCTCCTTTGAATACATCACGTACAATGATGATAAAGGTTTTACTTCACCACCCTGTATACAAGTCCATGGAGTGAAGATACAATACTTTCTGTTTGACACTGAGATTGAGATAGCACTAGGCCGCAACTTCCTCCTTCGGGCCCCCTTTACACAATGGGGCACATTTACTTACCTGGTCCGTTCGCGATCCAGCGGCGCATTCTCTGCGCTGGATTCGGGTCCGGCCGGGATTCATCAATGCAGTTCCTCCGCCGTCCACCAGGTGGCGCTGCTGCGCTGAAGTCCGCTGGAATGCCTCGAAATACACCGGCCTACCCAGGATGAAGGTGAGTGAAATTTTCGCGACACAATTTTTTTTTAAAATGCGGCGGTTTTTCCGAATACGTTGGGTTTTCGTTCGGCCACGCCCCCCGATTTCCGTCGCGCATGCCGGCACCGATGCGCCAAATTCCGATCGCGTGCGCCAAAAACCCGGGGCAATTCAGGTACAATCGGCGCAAAACGGAAATATTCGGGTAACACGTCGGGAAAACGCGAATCGGGCCCTTAGTAAATGACCCCCAATGAGTGACACCCTTTGCAGAAAGGCATCCACTTTCCAGGTGCACCAAGAAGCTAATTTGCATACAGAATTTTCTCCAAAATGACAGATCCCTGTACAAGGAGGGTAAGCCACAAAAGGTCACTGCTAAAGAAGCTGGCTGTTCAGAGTGCCGTGTCAAAGCATATTAATGGAAGGAAGGAAAGGAGCACAAGCAACGAGGAGAACAACAACTTTGATACGATTGTTAAGTAAAGGTCATTCAAAAATTTGGAAAAAAGAGTCACTGCTTTAAATGAAACCAGTCAAACACTTGCACATAATCAGCCAGTGACAGGTTCCTAAGGAGCTCTATGAACTGACTGACCCCCTTCTTTTAGCTAAAAATAGTTTCGCTTACATCCACATAAATCACCTTTTATCTTCTATTACCTGGCATTAGAGGAGGGCATGTCCTCCTCAATTGGCCCCTCCAATCTAATCCTCCCCATGCCTTATGCCTCCTTACCGGTCACAGTTCATGTCATGTGACCAGAGTGACATCATCTCAGGATCTCTAGCCTCTTAATAGCAAACTGTACCCCATGTATGTACCCCGTTTCCCCAAAAATAAGACAGTGTGTTATATTAATTTTTGCTCCTAAAGAGGCACTAGGTCTTAGTTTCATAGGATGTCTTATTTTTCCATGAACAAATATTTACATTTAACATTGAACAAAGCCGCTGCAATGACTGCCGCAAGGTCTTATTTTCAGGGGAGGCCTTATATTTCTAAGCCTAAACAAAATTATACTAGGTCTTATTTTTGTGGGATGTCTTATTTTAGGGGAAACAGGGTACATGACCACATGAAGTCACAGCATGCTATGATTTCATGAAATCACATACATGGGGTACAGGTTGCTTTTATTAGAAGGCTAAAGTACCAGCAATTATGTCAGTGGTCACATGTCATGAATGTAACACAAGGCACCATGTAAAAAAAAATTGACACAATATTTCACACCTGTTCCCAAAAAATTTTACCATTTGTTGAATGATTCTCACACTATAGTAAAGTAACACTAATAGCTGATACCATCTAATTTAGACTGAAAAGAACTCTATACAAAAAAAAAAAAAAAGTGTACTTTAATTTAGTACTGTACACCATGTTTCTGATTATATTACCTTACTCATGTGAAATTCCAGTCGTCTTATATATCGTTCAATAGTCTTGATTTGCTAGAAAAACAAAAAGGAAACATTTTGTTTAGTTGTTTTCCAAGCTACTGTGTGAAACCAAACACAATAGCTAAAATACAAGCTTACTGTATATACCCAAGTATAAGCCGAGGCACCTACTCTCACCACAAAAAAGCGTAGGAAAACTTATTGACTTTAGCATAAGCCTAGGGTGGGAAATGCAGCCTCTACTCACCCCCCAGGATCCCCTTCTCCTCACATATCTTTCATGGCTCCATGGGTCTTGCTGGCAGCGTGGACAGGGGTGCATTTATGCGCTCAGCCCAAACACATGCAATGACATTACACAGCAGGGACACCGCCAATTCATTGCACGAGTGCAGGTGAAGAACAGACGTGCCTCTGCCCGCACTGCCAGAACCCCACTGGGAGCGGAGAGGAGAAGGGGCTGAGCGCTGGAGGCAAGTATTAAAGTTTAATAGATGGATATATACTGTATAAATATCCATCTATCTCTATACACACACATTCCCTACAAAGCCGAGTGGGGATTTTTCCGTACAAAAATTTATAATAATCATCTTTATTTATATAGCACCATCATACTCTATAGCACTAAGATTCTGGGAAACATATACAAATAAAATAAGACAGGGTAATTAAAAATAAGTTACAGGGTAATAACATTCATATGATACAATAGAAATGAGGGCCCTGCTCGCAAGAGCTATGAGGAAGAATTATGCTGAAAACTCAGCTTATATTCGCGTATATATATATACGGTAAATAGGCAAGAGCTGGCTACGTTTTGTGAAATGGGTTTGTTACCAGGTGCAAATCTCAGGAAAAAGGAACATTTCTACACGGGAAGCTGCACTGTTGAACTTTTAAGACAAAGGAAGTTTCATCATTTTTTTTTTAAGAAATTAATTTTGCAAGTGGACCTTGATCTGATGTTCTTTTCCGTTATGTCACAGTTTTCCTGTTGCAAAGCTATAGACTTATGACAGGTAATATAGCACTTAAAGTGCTTTGCTCTTATAAGAAATATAATGTAATCTTTTATTTACGTCTACTTTTGATTAATGCAAAAGGTTTGTCGGAAATGTCCTGAGCATTTAAAGCAAATAAGACGGACTTGAAATAAGGTTATTATTGCAAAACATACAATAGCAACATACCTTATCCAGATCATATAATACCCCCTGCAATGAAAAACAAAGCTGTTAGGACAGGAATAAATGAAAACCAATTAAACAGATTATGTCAATTGTACCAGTGTGAGTAAAGAATTTATAGCTGGGCATAACATGCAACATCTAGATTACTGTACACTGTGTATGGCATTCACAAGTATTCACGCGACCGGCTTTACCCAGACCAACTCCAGGAAATATTCTAGTGCGAACGACTTACCAGTCTTGAATTTCTCTTCATGTCTTTTAGTTGGGCAGTCAGCTTGTCTAGCTCAGCTTGATGAACTTCCAGATACTCACTATCAAGAGAAAACAAACACCAGGCAAGTGAAAAACAATAGGGGAGAAATCAGGCAATTGTAAGAGCCAAAGCTTATGGAGAATTCACAGGTAGCCTCCTCCTGCCGGAGATATTCACAAGCCTCATTTCACTACAAAACCACAGTCACATCATCCAAGGAGACAAAGAAACACTGCTATACCAAGAAACAGGCCAATGTGTATAGGAACTCTTAGGCATTCACAGTGCCGCTGCCCGCCGTACCGTAGCGGGCAACGGCAGCACACGGGGAGAGGAGGAGGAGGTGAGCGCAGCTCACCCCCGCCCCTCTCCATAGGAAGTTATGGCACACGGCGCCGTACTACGGAGGAAGATAGGACATGTCCTATCTTTTTCCGGGGTACGGTGACGCACGTGTGCTACACCGTACCACTCCCGTTGGGCTCCGTGCGGTCATTGCCGTCTATGGGGGACGTATATCGGCCATATATATGTCGGACGTATATACGTCCCCCATACGGCAGTGTGAATGTAGCCTTACACTGAGCCTGGATCTAAGAGTACGGGTCACTGGTTTATTATGCTGGATATTGATAGATTTCCTTTAAAGGAAACCTACCATTTGCTTTTATGCATTATGAACCAAACATACCTTGAGAATGCTGTAGCTACACTGCTTGAAAATAGCTACATTGAGTTAGCTGAAACGTCGCTTTCCTTTCACCTGGTGAATAAACACCTTTGAACTCTGACGTGGAGTGCTGCTGCTTCTTTGGTTGGATACTGTAGCTACACTGATGCAGAAACATATTTTTTTTAACCCCTGAGCCGAGTGGTTTTGCTGATAAAACAATGATAAAATTATGATAATGAAGCAGTTTTGCTACTCTGGCTAGCTCAGCGCTTCTCCTAGCACATTAGTTATGCACTGCTGCAGAGGGTGATATAATCAAATGGGTTGTGCCAGAAGGCAGAATAATCAATTGCTGCACCACCCCCCAGCTGCTGTATAAGAGTGATCCAGCTCAGGCTGCTTAGTCTTGTCTGGACTAAGCCCCGTGTGTAATACAAACTCTGTGTAACTTGTGAAATCAATGTTATCATTATTTATAATATATATAAATAAATAATAATAATATTAATATTTTTATGCTTGATAAATCGGTCCCTGTCCCCAATGGGGCTCACAATCTAATCAACCTAGCAGTATGTTTTTTTGGATTGTGGGAGGAAACCCACGCAAAACACAGAGAGAACATACAAACTCTTTGAAGATGTTCTCTCTGGGACTTGAACCCTAGTCCCCAGTGCTGCAAGGCTGTAATGCTATCCACTAAGCCACCATGCTACTCTTTATAGTTTTTTCAGCAAAACCACTCAACTCAGGGATTAACCAAGATATTATCCTGCATCAGTGTAGCTACAGCGTTCTCAAGGTATGTTTGGTTTATAATGCATGAAATCATGTAGGATACCTAATGCATGAAATGCATGTAGGTATCCTTTAATCTAAGAACAATGGCCACTTTATTTCACAAAGCGCATCACCACAAACGGATTTTGAGAACAAAAATGGCAAAAAGTGTCGATTTAGAAAATAGAGCCCAAATGTCCCTAACAGTGCTCATGGCAGTGAATAATGAAAAAAAAAATTTTTTGATAGAGCGGGCATTTTGTGACATGGTGATACCTAACATGTTTATGATTTTTACTGTTTATTTTTATATGTGTTCTAGGGAAAGGGGGTCATTAAAAAACTTTTACATGTTTAAAATTTTTATAATTCTTTTTTTACAATTATTTCAGGCCTGAATAGCTTTCCATACAGCCCGCTGAAGATCTCGTAGTAGGAGGATCCAAAGAGGCTACTAGGGCATGGAGCAAACACACCGTGTAGCTTCAGCTCCAGCTACTCCACATCCCAGTAGCCTCTTTCAGATATGTGCACATTGGGTGATAAAAGATTTATAAAGTTATAGGCCACTCAAGGATTAACCCTAAAAAGGGCTCCAATGTCATTCATTAGTTGAATCAGCCACCGGATCTACCTTAATAGTTACATCAGAGACGGTTAATAACGGATTCTTTATACTTCTGTTATTGTTCATTTGGCGACTGAAGGATAATAGCATAGGTCCAAATGCATGTGTAGACTAGGCCTCAGAAATACTACTCAAAAGAGAACTGCATCTGATCAAAGGAAATCCAGAAAACCCTACATCCTAAAAGGAAATAGCATCTAACAAAGAAGTTACTACTAGTCTGTGATGCATTATGTATTATTGTCAGTATAAGCATCTTACAGGAATATGTGTGAAATACAAAAGATGCCTTCATGAAACTAAAGTTCTTTCCTACTCGATTTACATCTTGTATTGACAACCTATGGTCTGCTGAACTTATATTTAACGGTATGTGTTAAGTATCTTCACAACTATGAGACAAAAGAGGAGACCTGGAATGAGCAAAGAACAGGTAAGAGTTACAAAAGGCAAATCATTTTTTAGTTTATATGCAAATGACTCATTTATACTTACTCTAGACCATTTTTCAAGGCGCTATAGATTTCTTCTACTCTCTCTGGCTGAGGTTCTTTGGAAGAGCTGCCGCTTTTGTGGCCCAGGTTATGCATTTTCTTTTGCTTTGCTAATGGCTTTTTAGGTACTGAGGAGTTCCCAAGAAAAGAATTGCATCTGTTGAAAGAAAGTTAAGTTCTTCAAGAACTTCATTACAGATTGGATGTTGCCGTGCTTTTCCTGGGCTGATTTTAAAGAAAACTTATATTAAGGAGAAAAAAAAGCTCTCTTAAAACAGGAATGTGTGTAGATCTACGATATACAGGCAGTCCCCGGGTTACGTACAAGATAGGTTCTGGAGGTTTGTTCTTAAGTTGAATTTGTGTGTGATTGTAACCCCTGACAAATTCTTTTTGGTCTCTGTGACAACAGGATTTTAAAAATGTTGTGTTGTCATAAGAACCAGAATTAACAATAAAGCTTCATTGCTGACGCATCTGATAACTGTTACAGCTGTTTATTGTAGCCCAAGGCTAAAGTACAGTAAATTACCAACTAGGGTCGTATGCAAGTCGGGTGTTCTTAAGAAGGGGACCGCCTTAATGATAGTATTGCTTATTTTGTTATTTTATCGAAATACTTTTCATAAGTGCATATAACAACACAATGCGTTTATTATCAATTATTAGACAAAAAAAATAATTAAAAAAACAAATAGATGTGCCAGGCCCTATAGACCACTATCAAGAGGTGACAAGAGACCAGACCTGACAGGTAGCCTCTACAAAACAAAATACTGCAGAGCAATATTTATGATGAGGCATTGGAGATAACATAATGTACTTGTGAAGCAGAAAAGTAAACATTTGGCCTGCAGCATCTGCCCATTATGACTTACCTAGACCTCCTTTCTGGAATGCCGCTAAAACCAGCAAATGACTGACTTCGGAGAATGCCATTAGGCCCTCCTGGAGGATATGTCGGGGAACTCACAGACATGATATCCTGGCTTCTAAAAGACAACTCTGAAAAACAAACCAGATCTGGTTTTAATACAGTGTCTTTGTGTAAAACAAATACAATAAGGAGCTGTCTGTGTAATGTAAGGGATTACAACAGGTACGTTTGTGAGACAAAGTTTAAATTAGTTTCATTTTCAATAATAATTAAAAAAAAAAGTTATACCGTATATACTGGAGTATGCACCGACCTGAGTATAAGCCGAGACCCCTAATTTTACCACCAAAACCTGTGAACCCATGTAGTATACAGCCAGCCCCATGTAGTATACAGCCAGCCAGTCCGCCCGCCCCATGTAGGATACAGCCAGCCAGCTCCCATGCAGTATACAGCCAGCCTGCCAGCCCCCATGTAGTATACAGCCTACCCCATGCAGTATACAGCCAGCCAGCCCGCAGTTTGCCAAGCACATACAAAAAAATAAACTTACATGCTCAACCAGCTCCGGCGGCTCCTCTTGGGTCTTCTCTCTGCTGTATTAGCCGGCAGAGACACGTCCACACGATCTGCCGGCTGGCAGAGACGCGTCCATCTAATACAGCGGAGAGAAGACTGAAGAGGAGCAGCAACAAGCATTGGGGCACCTGAGGGAGAGTACGTTTTTTTTTTTTTTTTTTTTTAAATTGACCCTTGTATAAGCAGAGGTGAGGTTTTTCATCACATTTTTTGTGCTGAAAAACTCAGTTATACACGAGTGTATACAGTATATATCAGCAAAAACAAAACACTGCACAGCCTCCCAAATAATACAGAGCAGCAGTTACAGTTGTTTCCTGGTACAGAGAGCCCTGAGGCTGATAATACGGACTGTCCGGATGGAGTGGGGTCCACCCTCTCTTCCCCACTCCAGCAACACAGACCCTAGTAGATTTAACAAAAACCCAGTGCAGAGTCATCTGCAAAAACTGACACATATCCCGTTTGCTTTTAGTAACAATTAAAAATGGAGCATCTTGGGAAAACATATACCCCATCTACCACTTCTCCCGATACTCTGTCACAGTAATCACATCAAAACCTGAACAATGCTCTAAGAAAGTGATGTCTTTCTACCTTGGAGGTATATTTATACAGAAATACATGTGTCTATTATATAAGACAAGATGACCAAAGAAAATCATCACATTAATAACAGGCCATCACTATGTTGCGGCCTCTGAGGGTTTGGAGTACAGAACATGTTTCTAATGGAGTATGAAAATTTAACCTGTTAAAGAACCAGGCCTCTTTCCTGTGGCCGTGCCATAAATGGCAGACCCTGAGCCCATAGTCACACCCATGTCTATGACAAGCCCTGGCTGCAGGGCATAATGTACTTGTTAACTTTTCTTATATTGTAGTTTCTCCTAGGATCAGCTATACTGTACTTCATTCCAGTACAGAGTGTACAGACTGGACAGCAAGGTATATGTGCTTGACGACAGCTACAATGAATGGGAGTCCGTATACTTTACTTCATATACATTACGGTTGCCAATATAGTGTATAGCCCAGTAAATACAGTAGATCAGGGAACACAGAGTCAAAGAGATGAATACAATGTGGAGTGCCAATATCCTTTCTTATCTAGGCCTCCAGCAGTACAATACAGCTGTTATCAGAGGATTACTCAGGCTTCAACTTCAAGACAATGACAAGGGAGGCTCATCAATCTAATAATGATCACATATCCTACAAATAGGTCATCAACATTAAATGGCAGAAAAATCACCTACACTGTAAAGATCATAATGGGACCCTGCTCATCTTGTCCCAGTTCAAACAGCAAAGCTGAAAATAAGCTGGTAACACTTTGGCCAAAGTGAGCAGAGCCCTAGTACAACGATCTGTCATATCAACCTGAGCCGACTGATCATTAAAGAAGCTTCTATTTATAAGTCCAATTATGCCCCATATCTAGTAGTAAATGTATACAAAATGTAGTATAAATAGTTTTTTCACCAAGTGAATACATTGGGGCTCATTTACTAAGGGCTCCACGGCCGCACTTTCGTCAGGTTTCCCGAATTTTTCTGTTTTGCGCCAAATTCCGCCGGGATTTTGGCGCACGGCTTTCACACGACAGAAATGGGGGGAGGGGGGCGTGTCCTTCGATGGACAACCCGATGGATTCGGAAAAACGCGGAATTTAAAAAACGAAATGTGTGAAGCAGGCAATGTGTGAAATGTGTGTCAATAAAGGCATTATCAAGCATCATGCTCGATAATGCCTTGATTGAATTGGCGAAACGTCGCACTATTATGGTGGAATAAAACTTTGTTCTTCAGTGGAATTTCCGGAGTGCTGCTTCTCAATTGTCTACTACTGGATATCGGGCGCACGGCCTTAGTGAATCCCGGCAGAAACCCGAATCCACGTTGGACAACGCGCAGCGGGATCGCGACAGGAACGGGTAAATAAATGAGCCCCATTGTGTTACATAGAAGGTATATGTGTCCCACAGGGCATGACATCACTTAGTACATTAGAAAATGCTGATAAAAAATACATATTTAACAATAATACAGTGCTAGTGCTAGCTACATGTAATCATCCCAAAAGCCTTATAAAGAAGAAGAAGTGAGGTGTGGGGGTAGACACTCCAAAGCACATGGGTGTTTGTTTGTAAACAAACGCACTGAACATGCTCGCAGTGGTTGCTATGAAACCAGAATGCCAGCCTGATACTAGTATGTTAATGGTTGGTCACATGGTAAATCTCCCATGTGATCAACAGCCAGTCATGTGATCTGCTGCCATCCACATGACTCAACCACCTGATCCATTAAGGTTGGTATCAGCTGCACATAGCTTTAACCGGTTAAGGACCAGGCCCGTTCCTGTTTTTTTCATGTCCATTTTTCGCTCCCCACCTTCAAAAATCTATAACTTTTTTATTTTTACACGTAAAGAGCTGTGTGACGGCTTGTTTTCAGCGTAACAAATTGCACTTCATAGTGATGGTATTAAATATTCCATGCCATGTGCTCGGAAGCAGGAAAAAAATTCCAAATGCAGTGAAAATGATGAAAAAACGCATTTGCGCCATTTTCTTATGGGCTTGGATATTACGTCTTTCACTGAGCGCCCCAAATGACATGTCTACTTTATTCTTTGGGTCGGTACGATTAAGGGGATACCAGATTTGTATAGGTTTTATAATGTTTTCATACATTTACAAAAATTAAAACCTCCTGTACAAAAATTATTTTTTTGATTTTGCCAACTTCTGGCGCTAATAACTTTTTTATGCTTTGGTGTACGGATCTGTGGGTGGTGTCATTTTTTGCGAAATTTGATAATATTTTCAATGATATCATTTTTAGGACAGTACGACCTTTTGATCACTTTTTATAGATTTTTTTTTTAATTTTCAAAATGGCAAAAAAGTGCCATTTTCGACTTTGGGCGCTATTTTCCATTACGGGGTTAAACGCATTGAAAAAACGTTATTATATTTTGATAGATCGGGCATTTTCGGACGCGTCGGTACCTAATGTGTTTATGATTTTTACTGTTTATTTATATTTATGTCAGTTCTAGGGAAAGGGGGGTGATTTGAAATTGTAGGTTTTTTTATTATAATTTTTTTTTTATTTTTACTATTTTTCAGACTCCCTAGGGTACTTTAAGTTGTCAGACAACTTTAGGTTGTCTGATCAATCCTATCATATAGTGCCATACTACATACAATATGCAGCAAAGACTTACCGGCTATGGAGAGGGCTCAGCCCGTGAGCCCTCTCCATGCAGCGCGACCCGACCGCCGCCGTGAATACACGGCGGGCGGTCACGAAGTGGTTAAGCTGATAATCAGGTAAAAGTCTACGCCATATTGCTATTGACCACGGCCTGCCTTGTGGGGGAAGGGGGTGACCGGGTTAAGGCTTTAAAACAGTTTGAGGCTACATGGATTCATCAATTGTATACAATTCAAACACATGGTCTTAAAGGAGTTTGCCCATGAAAGAAAGTTCTCAAAATTTTAATCCCCTACCTAGGTTTACACAATAAAGCTAATTTTTAACCCCCTTAATTTACATTTTTACTCTGTTTTATTGTTTTAGCTCCTATTAATGGTCAGTGTAAAATTCCAGGGTGTGGATGGGGACTCTCTAAGCAGACATTAGATTAGTGATGGGAAATCTGGCTCCTCTTGGTGAGCTGGATCATTAGGCTCTACTCACTATGAAGAGGCGGCTCTTCTGGCTCCTGAACGGTTCCCTATTAAATATATGATAGGTCAAGAAAGTCAACCCACTCCACTTTTAGCGGGTTAAAAGGGGATGGTGAGCCGTTTAGGGGCGGGGTTAAGTGAGCTATCGGCTTCCTGAAGGGAGCAGTCTCCCATTGTTCATTGGAAAGAGCCGGTTCTTCGTCCCAGCTCGTTCGTGACCCATCACTATTCATAATCCCTCTAGTACTGGGAGATGTTGTGTGCTGATAATATGGTCAGATTATCAGGGTACAGGTTTATCTATACTTTCATTTAGCTTCTGAACATTCTTCTAGTATCTGACACAGCAAAAGAGAGATCAGAGATGAGGAGATCCACAAGATGCATATAACACAAAGTGACACACTTCAGTTCTGTGTTACGATTTATAAGTTAGAAAACTGTATAACTAGAGCAGCAAGAACTAGGGAAACAGGGAAGGAAAAACTGTCCCTTACTCCAAGGGTAAGCTAGTCCCTGCCTGCGGGCATTGGTCAGCTTACCTGGGCAAGTTCCGAACTCTACAACTTCTCTCTGTCTCTCTGAACACGAAAACCTTTCCAGATAGTAGGGAAAAGGACCAAACGACACCAGGTTCTGGCCTACCAAAATTTGCCCCCACCCCCAACAAAACAATTGCTGCAAGAAAAACTTGGCGAACTAGCACTCGCAGAACATATACACACACACACGGCTGAATACATGAGGGAGGGCAAGGACAGGAATAGTGGGTAATAACCAGAGCAGGTCCACTAAACACTCAACTATTAAACAAACAGACAAAAGGGGAAACGACAGGAAAGCGGTGCGTGAATACAAGATGACAGACAACTTCACAGAATCTCTCACCACAGTCAAAAAAAACAAGCTATTTAGAAAGTATAGATTTTCAAATAGAGCCAGGGATAAGCTGAAGATACAATAATACCTAGCAAATACTGAATGACAAAACCAGAATTAAAGGGGTTGTCCGAGAGTTGTGAAAAAAAACAAAAAACTCTGTAAACAAACATGGCCGCCGGAGCAGTGCTGGATTCAGCTTCCGGCAGGCCCCGGCAACCTTCCGGACCCCATACACAATGCTGTGAATAGGGACGGATAGGCGTGGCCGGCCGGAAGCTGGATCCAGCACTGCTCCGGCGGCCATGTTTGTTTACATGGCGCCCGAACTGGAGTGAAAGCAGCGCGGGACACCAGAGGGCGTCAGAAGGTAAGTAGATCTTTATTTTTTTTAAGCAGCCCCCTCCGGCCACCTTAATTTTTTTTTTTACAACTCTTGGACATCCCCTTTAAATGGATCCTGAAAGAATAATACAAATTACCAGAGCTGAGAAATAAAAACAGCAGCAGGAAATGGAGAAACACCAGCAACAAGTAGACAGCTATAAAACAAATCGGGCTACACAGCGGTAGAGATCCAACTAGTAAGGCCAAAAGACGCCGGTTCAAATCCTGACACTCTGCTCCATCCCAGGTACAACACACAGAGTGCCTCTTCCCCCCAGGATAAAGATCGTATTTTGCCTGCAGCTTGTAAAACACATATAGTATATACATCATATAACAATACATACAGTATACACTCACCATGTATACACACACACACAGAGTATAAGCACATCATATACCCACATAGGAAATTATTTATCATACACCGGCGCTCGTGAACCAGCATATGACAGCCCCGCTGCTGCTCTGGCTCGGCCAGATACATCAAGAGGCGGGGTGAGCAGGGCTTGGTGTAGTAATAAACACAACATCTACACAAACTGTGTATACATACAACATATACAAACAGTATATACAGCAATTATACACATACAGAATATACATAAACACTCAGCATCCGCACATGCACATATATACATGCATATATATACACACACACACACACACAAACACACACACACACACACGTATACGTGTGTGTATATAGATTATAATTTATAAGCACACACACAGATATACACATGTATGAATGTCATGGAAGGACTTAAATTCAGTGTGTACAATTGGAGTGCATGTGGTGTGACTGTATGAATGTGATTTCTGCTCAATTTGTGTCCTGAGTGAAACGTGAGCACAAGTTTGAGTCGCTTAAACTAACCCGTACAGTCGCACGTCAAGTCCCATGACAAGGCAGTGGCGTCCTCGCCATGGCAATGTAATGGAATGATTTTGGGCGGATGTGAGGGGAGTAGGAGAGTGCGGGGCCATCACGAGGGTGGGGAGTTCTCTTCAGCACAGCAGGCAGAGCCCCATTACTGCGGTGCTGATAGCAGGGAGAGAGGGGCCAGAGAGAACAGCACTAATAAATTGTGCTCCCGCCGGCCATCCCGCGCCCCTGTGCACCACGGGCCCCGTAGCAGCCACTATGGCTGTTATTACGCCACTGCTTTGTGGGAATATCCCTTCAATGTTTATATCAATTCAGGCATTTTTGCTTGAGGACTTCCGCTTTCGACTACACAACAGGGTGTTACAAATTACTTTTGTAGGTTTTTGACATTGTTTTTTGTCAGCGATGAGGAGGAAACTGGCCAGTTGGTATGATCTGTGGAACGTTTCTTGTGCACTGATGAATTCATTAATCTTTGTATTGCTATTTTTTCATGAGCTTCTTACTTATTTTTGCATGAAGCAATCCTAATCTCGTATACAGAGTTTCACCCCATGGTCTTCTTATATCATATTAACATGATACTCCTTTAAGTTATCATTTATTATCCTGCCTTCTGACTATAATTATTTTTAATAATGGTTGGCCTTGTCCATAAAAAGACTGATAACTCCAAGAACACAGGACGTTACATACTATACTTATACTTTGTGTCCGTTGCCCATGGATACCACTCCCTTCTAGACTTGGTATATTTTGTAACATCAAGCTGTTGTTTTGGGTGTACTTTGAGACACATCAGGCAGATTTCCTGCATCTGCCACTTGTGCGTTACATTTATGCAGTATTGGAAGATTTTCCCATACTTAAAATGGTTTTAGCAGTACAACTAGATGGATGATGATAATGCAGTGGATGTTGACTTTTACCTGATTACCAGCTTAGAGCTATGTGCAGCTGATACTGACCTCAATGGATCAGGTGGTTGAGTCATGTGGGTGGCAGCAGATCACATGGGAGATTTACCATGTGACCACCTGTCAGCAAACTAGTATCAGGATGGCATTCTGGTTTCATAGCAACCACTGCGAGCATGTTCAGTGCATTTGCACTCACCGTTGGGAGTGTCTGCCTACACCTCACTTGTTTATAAGGTTTTTGAGAAGGTATTGGCATTTTCTTGTATGTATATTGTTGAATATTCATGAGCACTTAATGAGGTCTTCTCCTGTGGGACATATATACCTGTTATGTAACACAATGTATACTTGAAAATGACTTCACGGAGCTGCTGAAATGTACATTTCTTACTGTTAATGTTACTGTGAATAAAACATTTATAGTTCATTGTTTCCTTGGAGTTTCATTTGTGACTTATGCACACCTCGGAGCCAGATTTATTTGAGACGTGCACCCAACCTCTGTACAAAGATCCATTATCACAGTGCTATTCTTTTCCTATTACTGTATCTACACTCACCGGCCACTTTATTAGGTACACCATGCTAGTAACGGGTTGGACCCCCTTTTGCCTTCAGAACTGCCTCAATTCTTCGTGGCATAGATTCAACAAGGTGCTGGAAGCATTTCTCAGAGATTTTGGTCCATATTGACATGATGGCATCACACAGTTGCCGCAGATTTGTCGGCTGCACATCCATGATGCGAATCTCCCGTTCCACCACATCCCAAAGATGCTCTATTGGATTGAGATCTGGTGACTGTGGAGGCCATTTGAGTACAGTGAACTCATTGTCATGTTCAAGAAACCAGTCTGAGATGATTCCAGCTTTATGACATGGCGCATTATCCTGCTGAAAGTAGCCATCAGATGTTGGGTACATTGTGGTCATAAAGGGATGGACATGGTCAGCAACAATACTCAGGTAGGCTGTGGCGTTGCAACGATGCTCAATTGGTACCAAGGGGCCCAAAGAGTGCCAAGAAAATATTCCCCACACCATGACACCACCACCACCAGCCTGAACCGTTGATACAAGGCAGGATGGATCCATGCTTTCATGTTGTTGACGCCAAATTCTGACCCTACCATCCGAATGTCGCAGCAGAAATCGAGACTCATCAGACCAGGCAACGTTTTTCCAATCTTCTACTGTCCAATTTTGATGAGCTTGTGCAAATTGTAGCCTCAGTTTCCTGTTCTTAGCTGAAAGGAGTGGCACCCGGTGTGGTCTTCTGCTGCCGTAGCCCATCTGCCTCAAAGTTCGACGTACTGTGCATTCAGAGATGCTCTTCTGCCTACCTTGGTTGTAACGGGTGGCAATTTGAGTCACTGTTGCCTTTCTATCAGCTTGAACCAGTCTGCCCATTCTCCTCTGACCTCTGGCATCAACAAGGCATTTCCGCCCACAGAACTGCCGCTCACTGGATGTTTTTTCTTTTTTGGACCATTTTCTGTAAACCCTAGAGATGGTTGTGCGTGAAAATCCCAGTAGATCAGCAGTTTCTGAAATACTCAGACCAGCGCTTCTGGCACCAACAACCATGCCACGTTCAAAGGCACTCAAATCACCTTTCTTCCCCATACTGATCCTCGGTTTGAACTGCAGGAGATTGTCGTGACCATGTCTACATGCCTAAATGCACTGAGTTGCCGCCATGTGATTGGCTGATTAGAAATTAAGTGTTAACGAGCAGTTGGACAGGTGTACCTAATAAAGTGGCCAGTGAGTGTATATTAGTACAATATGTATCTAGTTGTATGTATGTTGCACATGTGTTACAGAGGTGTAGTCATTTCATGTGTTTATGTATGGATACTTAATGCACCGGTGTATATTTGCCAAGGAGCTGCAGTAGTGATACTGAAAGGTTAATTATTATAACATGCCATCCAAAACTGAAAGGAAGAGGATTTTTGCTCTCCTTGTAATAAGTGTTCTTTTTGAGCCTTGTTTGGATTAATGATTGTTTTTTTTTCCTGTATGAAATGCTGTATGCCAAGTAAAAACGTTTCCATAGCAGCCAGTGCTACGCCATATTATTCTGAGCCGGCAAGAGCCAGCTCCATTTATATTCACATTAAAAAAGTGAAACGCTTGTCAGATTAACAAATCATAGTACAAGGTAGACCTTTTGCATAGTTAGGTTTCAATCTGATCATAATTAAGAAATAAGTTTTTAGCTTTCATTAATTGTTTTATCCATTTTAGGGAAAATATTACACTTGGGGTGGGGGAGTAGAGAATGTCAACCGAAAGCATTTGTAACCTGCTCTACAACAGTTGACGAATCCATCTCGGACCCCTTGTAGTCATTCTCTACCTTCAAAATTTACTCCACAGCGTTCAATCGTTAACAAGTGAAGGAACTTTAGGGTGTCAATAGAAACTTGTATGCGGGTAGCCTAACTCCTAGTATACAATTAAGAAAAAAACCCTACTTATCAGTGCTGGTCCCAGTCCTCAGTACCAGTATAAAAGGTGGCCAGTGTACGGTGCTATGTGTGAAAGCGGCTGGTTGCTTCGTATAGAAAGGGTCTGGCTTAGCTATTGCACTGAACCAGTCACTTAGCTTCCTTTATGTAGTACAATCCAGAACTGGAACTCATAGGACTAAAAAATACAAAACAGTAAAAACTGAAAAAAGGCCACAGCTCACACACTCACTGGTAGAAAAATAATATAAATATCTATACACATACACAAATGACGAGGATAGTAAAACAAAATTAACTAGCCGTAAGAACATGTGAAGTTGAAAAAGCCCTCTTCCCGTGAGCTTACAATCCATCCTTGAGATTGAGACCATTATATGACATTACAGCAGCATCATCACGGTGTTGTAGGCAATTCTGAAAAGGTTGCTCTAAATGTCTCAAAGTTGAGTAGAGGAGGTAAGAGATCAAGGGAAATTAAGGACCAGAGATAAGGCATGAACAGGTATCAGGTGATTCAGGTAGAGATGTATGGAGGGAGGAGGTTGTCTAAGGCAATCTATGTCACACTTAATATGTTATACTGAATTTAAAGTGTCCAGTTTAGTTATTATTGATTGGGGAGACAGTTGGTAGACTACATAGAAGGATGTTCAACTATTCTACATGCGAAAGGATTATCGCATGAACTAGCAATTTTGTAAACTTCTGATTTGATAAAAAGCAGAATCAAAGTTTTCTCCAAGGCAACAGACTTCCGAAACTGGTAATTGTTGAGAGCTGGTAATGGGATTGATAGGTCTGATGAGGATCTGGGGCTTAAGTAAATGGGGCTGGCAGAGGTAATATCAGAGCTTCATCAGTATGAGAGTCAGTAGGACCGAAACCTCTGGGATTTGAAGGGTTTGTTCAAGTTAAGAAAAGCTTTCTTCTAAAAACAGCACCACACTTATTCACAGGTTGTTTGCATGAATGTAGCTCAGTCCCATTAAAAGGGAATCCCATTAAAAGGGAACTTCCTCCCTCCCTCAGCCGCCTGTAATCTTACTGTTACACAGGAAGTATCAGTACATAGTGGGAGGGGGAAGTGCTCCTGCACAGTGTAATAGCCTGTGCAGCTGCAGCATGGAGAGATCTGGTAACGTCTCCCAGAGTCCTTCTGGTCCATTAGCATAGATTTAAAAAGTTGATTTTAGAATTAAGGAAACCAGGATAACAGGTAAAAGATTAGTGCAATCATTGTGCCTGAACCTATGAGTAAGTGACCCTGAGGCAACAGAATGAACACATTTTACAACATATGAATGAGTAAGATACAAGATATTGGAAAGAAATCACAAGATCATGTTGTGACCAGAGTATAAGCATAACTGAGCTCCTTCTGGAGAGATGATCTAAAAACTTGCAGATTCATTCCATGCTGCATGATGTTACTAAGAAGGGTAATTGGCAGGCTTTGGACATCACTGACACATCTACCATGGCGGCTCAGGTGCTAAATGAGGTGATGAGAAAAATATATAATATATATTTAAATACAAGTGGTGCTTGCATGTCCTTTACCGCCCTTAAGTGGGAGCTGGGTAGTCTACCCACAGATTAGTAGCAGCAGAAGCATGATTTGGGGAAACCTCCAATCTCACTGTCAATAAACTAAAAGAACTGTAAACTTAAAATAAATGTAAATAAATAGCACGCAAGTAAGCCAGTTAAACCAAAATGTAACCTAGAACTTTACAGAGGCGCCCACCTCCAAAGAAATTAAACTAAAAAAAAAAAAAAAAAAAGCTGTAATTACATGTGACAAAGTCCTGAGCAACTGTGCCAAGCAGCTGCTTCTCAGCATTAATCTGAATTGTGGAAATAACTTCTAGTTTTGAAGCGCCGAAAGGTCACCGGCTTGGAGGCTCCAACAGGGTTTTTTAAATGGAAAAACAGTTTGCAAGCGCTGTGCCCACTGCCTGCAATGGGACAGCAGTAATTAGGCGGCCGACTTGCTTAGTCAAAGTCAATCTAGGCTTCTGTGGGTAGCAGGGACTGGCATTTCAGATGCTTGACAAGGATGGCAAATAGCCGCGTGCACTGCAAGTTCTGTTCCAGTTCCAAGGAGTTGTCACTTTCAATTTGTTCCTTCCTCAGAGGAGGAAATCAGCTGTTTGCATTATGTGTGCCAGCCTTTAGTGTATGGAGATCCAAAACACTGAGAAAAGCAGTATTGTAATAGGTTTAAATGGGAGCTGCACCCAAAATAAATAATTAAAACTATGATTAAACAGCATTGCCCTTATCCCTAAAAGGTCCCTTTCCATAGCTGCCATGTAAAAAAATCAGCTTATAAATTTATATGCATCTCACCTGAAAATGTAGAGCACCCAGCTAAAATCTAGGATACACTGACGTATGCAATACTTTATGTATAAATGCCTTGTATAAGCCACTTATGTTTGACTGAAACAGATGCAATGCTCAGCTACATTGGTATGGTTGCCGCTGAGAGTATGGGGATTTTGTACTATTCACACTCTATTTTTGTATACTTTCAACATCTTAATTGGAGCTAGCAGCAGGCATTGACAATACAATTTCCTAGTGGGATGCGGGAGAAGTAATTAAGAAAAACATCTCTTAGAGCCATTATTTTATGACTCACTAAGCTCAGGCATCCATAAAAAGCAAAAAAAGTAAAAAGCATCAAGATGCCACTGTTTTTAACCGGTTAAGGACCGGGCCCTTTCCTGTTTTTTCATGTCCATTTTTCACTCCCCACCTTCAAAAAAAATCTATAACTTTTTTATTTTTACACGTAAAGAGCTGTGTGACGGCTTGTTTTCTGCGTAACAAATCGCACTTCATAATGATGGTATTAAATATTCCATGCCATGTACTCGGAAGCGGGAAAAAAATTCCAAATGCAATGAAAATGGTGAAAAAACGTATTTGCGCCATTTTCTTGTGGGCTTGGATATTACGTCTTTCACTGAGCGCCCCAAATGACATGTCTACTTTATTCTTTGGGTCGGTACGATTAAGGGGATACCAAATTTGTATAGGTTTTATAATGTTTTCATACATTTACAAAAATTAAAACCTCCTGTACAAAAATAATTTTTTTGATTTTGCCAAATTCTGGCGCTAATAACTTTTTTATACTTTGGTGTCCGGAGCTGTGGGTGGTGTAATTTTTTGCGAAATTTTATAATATGTTCAATGATATCATTTTTAGGACTGTACGACCTTTTGATCACTTTTTATAGATTTTTTTAGATTTTTCAAAATGGCAAAAAAGTGCCATTTTCGACGTTGGGCGCTATTTTCCGTTACGGGGTTAAACGCATTGAAAAAACGTTATCATATTTTGATAGATCGGGCATTTTCGGACGCGTCGATACCTGATGTGTTTATGATTTTTACTGTTTATTTATATTTATGTCAGTTCTAGGGAAAGGGGGGTGATTTGAAATTGTAGGTTTTTTTATTATAATTTTTTTTTTATTTTTACTATTTTTCAGACTCCCTAGGGTACTTTAACCCTAGGTTATCTGATCGATCCTATCATATACTGCCATACTACAGTATGGCAGTATATGGGGATTTTCTTCCTCATTCATTACAATGTGCCATCAGCACATTGTAATGAAGGGGTTAAAACGAAATAGCCTCGGGTCTTCGGAAGACCCGAGGCTACCATGGAGATGGATCGCCGCCCCCCGATGACGTCACGGGGAGCGGCGATCCCAGGTAAGATGGCGACGCCCATGCGGCGCTATCTGTTTGAGGCTGCCGGCAGCTTTGCCGGCAGCCCATGCTGTGAAAACACCCGCGATCGGTGCTAGCACCGATCGCGGATGTTACCGGTAAGCCTTTGCTGCAATATGCAGCAAAGACTTACCGGCTCTGGAGAGGGCTCAGCCCGTGAGCCCTCTCCATGCAGCGCGACGCGACCGCCGCCGTGAATACACGGCGGGCGGTCGCGAACCGGTTAAAGGAAATCTACCATCAAAACCAAGCATGGTAAACCAGGAACACTTGCTCATAGATCTAGCCACTGTGACTGGTTATCATCTTATATTTGCTATCCATGACCTCCTTCCTTCGAAAATAAACTTTTAAAATTATGCTAATTAGTCTGAAGAGCCCCTCAATGCTGTAGCTTCACAGGCTATAACAATGAGCAGAGCAGGCATCCCCTTCCCTGCACTCCCTACTTCTGCTAGAGAAGTACAGGGGCTTTGGTGAGACATGTGCTGCTCATTATAACAGCCTGTAAAGAACTGAGGGCTCTGGTAACACCCCCAGAGCCTTTTAGAGCCTATATTTTAGAAGGAAGGAGGTCATGGATAACAAATAAAAGATGATTACTACATTCTTAGTGCCTGGATCTATGAGCAAGTGCCTGGTTTAATAATGTTTCATTTTGATGGTAAGAAAGGAGAAGGGATTTGGGCTAGGAAATCCTCCAGATTTTCTTACCCATATGTAACAAGTAAAACCATAATGGTCCAGATTAAAAAGCAAGTCGTCCACTTGCACAAATGTATAACAGTTCATTCTACACATGGAATGTAGAGTGAACACTAAATAAATATTTGTACTATTTCACTGCTTGAAATAATTGAGTTCTATGAGATACCATGGAGACATTTAGATTTACATTCTATATACCGGGGTTTTATTACCTTCTACGTTCTGGTTTGTAGCGCAAATGTATGGTATGAACTGTGCACCAGAATTAAATCACAACATGGTCTTTTCTGACCCCAACAAAATAGTGTTCCTATAACAACAACCTTTAATATCAGTTGATATATTATAAGGCTACATTCACACTACAGTATGGGGGACGTATATACGGCCAACGTATATGCGGCCGATATACGTCCCCCATACACTTCTATGGGCTCGGGAAGCCCTGCGGGAGCGGTTCGGTGCAGCACACGTGCGGCACCGTACCGCTCCGTAGCCCGGGAAAAGATAGGACATGTCCTATCTTTTCCCGTATTACGGCGCTGCGGCCATACATCGCTATGGAGAGGGGCAGGGGTGAGCTGCGCTCACCTTCTCCTCCTCTCCCCGCGCTGCCGTGTGCCCGCCGTGCTACGGTGCGGCAGGCACACGGCAGTGTGCATGTAGCCTAACATTATACAAGCAATGTGTTAAAAGAAATGTTAAATAATAGCATAATGTAACAACTGAAAACATTTTATTAAAGGGGTTTTCCAAGAGCTATTTATCTTTTTCTGAGGCCCCTTGCCTCTATAGGGCTGCAGGGCACCATGGCTAGGCTTTCTTATTGCTCGCCTATGATTGTAAATAAGGGGTCAATGGTGACGTCATGTTCACAGCTACAAACCCACTACAGCCCAACATAGGCCACAGACAGATGCTGTAGGAGGTGCACACTGTCAACGCCTTGTCACCGTGTGTCTCTTTATACAAACACCAAAAACCAGGCCGATGGTAGCTAGTTTGACATTTTTATACTCCCTGGGGGTAGAAATCTACCATAAAAATCAAGCATGACAAACCAGGGACAGTTACTAGATCCAGGCATCGTTACTGTGGTAATAATCTTATATTTCTTATCCGTGGTCTCCGGTAGCTCCTCTGGCTCATTAGCATAATTATAAAAGTTGATATTAGAAAGGAGGCGGCCATGGATAACAAATGTAATAACATACTTATAGATCCAGGCAGTGTGACTGATTTTGTCACTGGTTTAAGATGCTGGATTTTGATTTCCTTTAACCCCTTTGTGACCGGATTTCTCACTCGGTCACTAAGGGGCCTTAGGCTAGGCCGACGGGTTTCTCTGTCAGCCCAACCCAAGGTTTGCATGCCCCCCCCACCCCCAACAACCCTCCTCCCCCCGCACGGCAGAGCAGTGTGGGACCCTGCTCTAACAGTCCTGATGGGAACGGCTGTTAACCTGTTAGATCATGTGGTTAGTGTTGTGACCGGGGGATCTACGTCCCTCCCTCTCCTCCCGAGACCCCGCCATGCGATCGCGGGTGCCGCCTTCTTAGCCGCGCAACCGGAAACCTAAAGAAGGGACCAGAGTCTGCCATCGGCATATGCCTGCTCGGTCCAGCCCCTGGCTGCACTTAGTAGCTGCCCGTCAGCCTATGCAGGTGCATAGGCTGACACTTTAATGCACTGCAATACATGGTCCTGCACAGCAGTACATTAGTAAGAACTAGTAATCACATGATCATTAGTTCATATGCTAGTTTTATAAAAACAAATTAGGTATCACCGAGTCCCCAAAATTACCAATGTATAAAAATGGTCATTCCCGGCAGTGAACCCCGTAACGGATAAATGCACTCAAGTATCCGAATCGACACCTTTTTCCCCTTTTGCAACACATAGAAAATGTAATAAAAACTGATCTAAAGATTGCCCAGTCTTGAAAATGGTAGCAATAAAAACAACAGCTTGTTTTGGAAAAACTGACACCATAGCCAACTCCGTACTCCCAAGTATGAAAAAGTATTTGGAGTCAGAATATGGTAAAGGTAATCATTTTTTGGAATACAAAAAGTATCTAAATCTAAAATCTATTAACACCTAAAAAAACCTATATAAATTTGTTATCCCTGAGATCGTATCGAAACAAATAATATATTATGTATTATGCTATATAATATATTATGCTATTTGGAGTGTACAGTATAAGACATAAAAAAGAACCCACAAGAAAATGGCGCAAATGCGGGTTCTTTTTGAATTAAGTTTTCATTTACCAGTACATATCATGAAATATATAAAATATCGCCACTAGGCAGTACAATTTGTTATGCAGAAAACAAGCCCACATACAGCTCTGCACACGGAAAAATAAAAGTTATTTATTTTTGAAAGTAGGGAGCGATAAACAGAAAGTTAAATGGAAAAAGCTTATCAGTGGCAAGGGGTTAAAATTCCCCCTGTACCACATGATAAAAAGTTTACAAATTCTCTGGGATAAAGGTTTGTGGTACCCGAGGCCACGTCCTCATGTGGCATTTTGGTTGCGTTTGGAAAAGCAATCCAAAGGCTCCACTCGTGATCACACATTTTGGTAACATTGTGTTTACAGCATGTTAACCTGTGCGATCGCAGGTGGAGCCTTTGGATTTGGTTTCAAAAAGCAAGCAAAATACCATGTGTGAATGTGGCCTCAGGGGCCCTACAAAACGTGTCCTGGCATCTGAAAATTATTCTGCCCTACAAAAGCTCAAAGGTTCCTTCACCATGTGCCCTGCCAGCGGGTTACATCCACATGTTGGGTTTTCCTCTTACTCGGAAAAAACTGCCCAACATGGGTAAATTTTGCAGCTAAATGAATGTATTAGTGAATTCCAAATCAAACCTTCATTTTGTTTGCATTTCTGTGAAATACATAAAGGGTTAACAAGCTTCAGTTTGAAAAACAGAACATTTAGAAGTTTGAAAATAGCAAATGATTTCAAAATGTTTACCAAAATACACCTTTTTTCAATGAATTCAAAATATATAAACCAAATTTTCCCACTAACTTGAAATACAAAATGTAATGGAAAAACATACTCAAAAACACTTGGCCAAGTTAAAGCCTTCTAAAGTTATAGCCAGATAAAGTGACACCTGCTGGTTTTGAACAATAGGCCTTTGGTCATCAAGGTGCTAATGAGCTTGGTCACTAAAGGGTTAATGTTACATATCTATGTTTATGTTTTTACACTTCCTTACATAAAATGCTCTCTATGGGTGGAAGTCACATGAAGGGAGAACAGCCCAATGTCAGGAGGGAAAAATAGTGCTGCGGGCAAACAAATTCTGAATGCACTTTACAGGACAAATAATACACTAGTTCATGAATTAAGCCTAGAGATATACAAGACATATTAGATAATGTTTAAAAGAAAAATACTATAAAAAAAAAAAAATATAATAAAAAAAAAAAAAAAATCATAGAACTTCAACTGAGGATACATCAAACAGAGGGCGAGAAAGGCTTAAAGGGAACCTACCACCACATAAGGGCTAATCCTCACGTCCCTGCACTTTTTTGATAACTTTAATTGATATTTATTCAAATTTACTTATGCGGCTACCGGGGCGTGGAGTAGCCGCATCTGAGATTACACGAGGCGGCTACTCCACGCCCCGGTAGCCACTTTACCCCTCCTACTCACCCATCTTCGGCGCGCAGCTACGCGTAAGTAAATTTGAATAAATATCAAATTAAAGTCATCAAAAAAGTGCAGGGACGTGAGGACTAGCCCTTAAAAGGGCTATCCTCACGTCCCATTGATCCACCTACCACCCAATCTACCTTTATAGGTAGATTTGTGGTGGTAGGTGCCCTTTAAGCTGGCCATACTCGTATACGTTAAACTGATCTCCTCATCCCTCTAGATACATGGACACTTGGCTTTTCCTAGAATACACAAGTTCTCAATAAGGAGAGCGTTCATAGCTTATCTCCCCTGATAACAAAAACAGGGATGGTGAAATTGAACATAGCCAGAATCTGACAATGGGGAACAGTTGCAAGGTCTCCAAAAATGGAGCATTCAGCAAAATATGTATTTGGCTATCATAAGAAAACAAAAAAAGAAGCTTTACATTTATATTAGTAGCCGAAATATCATGTCCAGGTTTATAAATGCCTTGCTTTTCAAGGCCGCAATCTGAAGAAGCCACGTGTGTCATGTGGAGTGAACCGCCAAGAGATATTTCCATGAATACTTATGATCCTTAGGCCTCATGTGCACAAACTTTTTTCTGCTCGTGTGCTACCTGTACCATTTTCATACGGATAACACACATGCATATGAGGCCTAAAGAGGTATTAATAGACCTCATAAGAATAGACCTCATAAGAAATTTTAGGTGCAGAGGGGGGGGGGGGGGGGAGGGGGGGTAAGAGAAGTATTTAGTTAGCCACCAATTATGCCAGTTCTACTTGAAAAGATTAGAGCGGCCTCTAGCTAAGACTATGAGACAAAATGAGAAAACAAATACAGAAAATCACATGGTTTGATTTTTAAAGAATTTATTATCAAATTATGGTGTAAAATAAGTAACTGGTCAATATAACAAAGGTTCATTTCAATACTTTATATATCGTTTGTATATCGTTTTCTGTAAGTCTTCACAAGGTTGGCACACACTGTTGCTGGTATGTTGGCTCCTTTCTCCATGCAGATCTCCTCTAGAGCAGAGATGTTTTGGGGCTGTCACTGGGCAACACAGACCTTCAACTCCCTCCACAGGTTTTCTATGGGGTTGATTTCTGGAGACTGGTTAGGGCACTCCAGGCCCTTAAATGCCTATTACGAAGTCACTCCTTGGGACCATGGTTATGTAATACTGGACTAGGGGTCCAGTATTACAACTGAGAGGTTGTAAGAAGCTCTAATGTACCCTGGTGCCCAAAGGCATCACTTAATAAAAACCTAGTGTCCCTGGAAATAAAACAAGCCATTAATGCACAAACCAAAAAACACTTTCTATATTAAAAACCCTCCTAACATCCGAGCACAGCTCTCCAGAATATAGGTCATTTATACTACATGAAAAAAATTGACACTAATTTTTCTAGACTTCTGTAAATGTTCTACAGCTACACAGGGAAAATAATGATCCTTTTCATTGTTATGTATTATTGCCCAGCCAATCTAACAATGACAACAGACCCGGGTTAACAAGTCATTCTTTGCCATGAGCCTGAAACATCAACAGTTTCCAGGACATAAAAACTCCTTGACTCCCGTTACATATACATCCTACAATATGTATATAAACCTTGATGAAAGAATTTCCGTTGTAAAACTTTTGGTGCCAGTCCTCTGGAGCCCAAATCTTAATTTTTAACAGGAGAGATTTATTTAATTCTAGACTGGTAATAGTTTTTCAATCTATAGCACGGAGAAGAACACAATGAGATAGATTTGGTATAACAGGATACACGTTTTACACTTTTTGCATCCTTACTCAGTGTCTGGGTTGTCTTACGCTGCATTTACACAAATGTGCGCTGTTCCGTCCTCCCCTCTCCATAGAAAATAGAGCCGCCAGGCCGTTCTTACGGACAAAGAGAGCGTGTTCTATTTTATTGCGGCCACGGCAACCTGAGTGAAGTTGCTCCCCCCCCCCCCCACCTTGTTCAAATCTGACAACATTGGTGTCAAATGTTTTTTCTACGTTTGTGCAAGTTTATCATTTTTAAGATATTAATAAAAGCTTCCTGAGGTCATCAGAGGTCAACCAGCCCCTCCACATTACCGAAATCAAACAAACTGTTTCATTTGTGTTGCTATCATTTTTAAGGTATGTTAAGATGTTTAGATAAAGTGTTTAGGATGAACTGGTAAAAAAAACAAACCTAGCGATACTTCCCTGGAAAAAATGATCAATACATAAAGAATGAAAGTGGCACAAACAAAAAAATTTTCTAGCACAAACGGTTGACACCAGTTTTGTATTGATTCGGTCAATGTTGGGGGGGGGGGGGGGCTGGCTGACCTTTACAATTTTGTTAATATTTTCAAAACATAAGCAGCACAAACAAAAATTTTAGCAGAACAAAATGTGGCACAATTGATTGGCACCAGTTTTGTTTGATTTGGATAACTTGAATCTGGAAACTTGATTTAACGTCTTGAAAACGATAGTGGCACAAATGAAAATGTCGGCTACACAAACCAGGAAAAACGTTTGACACCAGTTTTGTTTGATTTGAACAAGGTGGGGGAGAGGCAATTTAACTCAGGTGCCATGGCAGGGTACAGTACAGTGAGCACACGTTGTACTCACCGTACCAAGCCCGGGCAGCATAGACAACTATGGTATACATGTATCTGGCTGAAAGTTTGCAGCCATCTGTACCCCCCTCCCCCATGATCCGTTCTTGTGAATGCAGCCTTACTGTACCATCATTTCATTAATGAATTATGGTCCATAAATTGTAATGGCTGCCTTGACGTTGTGATATTGGATAAAGATTTTCAACCAAATTTAATGTCTGGCTATAATGAAAGGGTTTTTAAAGTTATTTAACCAGAGTTTTGGGTGACACTTACAAATTATGCAGGTTTCTCCTGGGGATATTGCTCTGTTGATATCCTATATAAAACTGCTATAGAAGAGCTGTGCATGGAGATGAGAAAACTGCAAATTACTTAACCCTTCTCACTTAGCACAGAGGCGCAGGGCACCGGTGCACAGATTTCCCCCTGTGGAAGAGCTGCTGAGAGCCCACAGGCCCCAGTGGCCATACGAGCAGAGTGCCTGTGCACAGATTGCCCCCTGTGGAAGAGCTGTGCCTGTGACCAGGGACTCGCATCCACTTCCCCTTTCTGTCTTGCAGTGAAATATGGAACAAGCAGAATTAGTAGAAGCCCACTAGAGGCAGGACTTTAATGACAGTTTTTAGTGTGGAAAAAGTCAAACAAAAGGAAGTCCACCATCAGGATGAAAGATTCTATGCAAATGAGTCAGAGGGGCTCCAGGCTCCATTAACACCTATGCAGCCTGGAGCCCCTCAGGCTCATTTGCATACAGTCCTTCATCCTGTTGGTAGATGACCTTTAAAAGAGATCTCAGGACGATTCGGATTCTAAACCACTTGTGGTTTTGGGTCCATAATTGCCCTGTATGGTATAGTTTTCGGAGCATTATTAAAAAAAAACAAACAAAAAAAAAAAAAACACACACCACATACTTAGAGATGAGTACACCCCAGCTTTGTTGCACATGTGCAGTAAAGCCTCGGTGTACCCCACTGTGCTCAGTGAATAGTCACTCAGGCTTCTGGAACGAGGTAATACATATCAGTAAGTATTTTTCTTTTTAATTGCAGGCATGGAGCAAAATAACAGAGCGTAATTTGGGACACTAAACCACCAGTCCATTAGGACCTGTGGGCGGCTTATTATCTTAAATGGTCCTAACAGGTTCCCTTTAAGGATGGGGTAGTTAATAAACACAAGTTGTGTGAAAGGTTTGTGACCAACTAACTTAATTTTCTAGAAAAGATACAATATGAAAAGATGACAAAACAAATGATAAGCCACAATATGTTAGGTGACACACAGACAATACAAAGTGAAATCCTGAGTTGGTGGCAGTACCTTTACACACACACACACACACACAAAAAAAACCCCAACCACATAATCTGCTTCACTTTACTACAATGCAAAGTGATCTTCTCTCTTTACGCACCACATAGCAACTTAAAAACCATACAGGTCCCTGCAAATACAGAGTATTCTCATTCTTTGTCACGCCAGCAGGCACATAATGTAAGGGCTGCACCAACCTTCGCTCTATATTATAACCAAAGAAATCAATGTATAACATTGTGCCTTGATAAAATGACAAACATATGTAATCTTGTCAGTGTGGATCCTCTTACCTTCAGGGTGTTGGTGGATGACTGATACCCCTGTTTAGGTCTGTAGCTCCGCACTCATCAACAAAGCTTCATTTCTACCGGACTGGAGCCATTGTATCTGATAATACTTCCAACAAGCCCAGGTTTCAGTGCCAAAAAAAGAGATCAGTCAGCAGCTTGTCTTCAGTGACTGGCTGGCATAAGCCACCCTGCTAACAGCAGCTACTACACTCAGAAAGAAGAGGAGAGGAGGGGGCGCACAGGGGGCTGGATCTCCGCCTGATTCTGGTGTCATCTGCACTCAGTCAAGTTTGAGATTCTCACTTACATGCAGCTGCTTGTGGTTTAAAGTCATAGTACCCAGCCACTTATATAAACAGGCACCTAGTTTTAATTTCTCAGGAGCGGCTACTTTAAGTTTGTCCTTGCCCTAATGCTTTTGTCACCAAATACAGACAGTTTCTATATTGATCTTCATGGTTGCAAGAATTTCCTTAAATATGGAACAAAATAATAAGCAGGAGTAGCACCGCCCCTTTATACCACCTCTCCCATTATTATTCATACCAATTTCTCGTTTGCATTTAAATTTACCTTCACTATAGGAAGGTGTAACACAATAGGACAGGCTGTAAGTGACCAATGTCACTGCTGTCAGAGCTCCCCCTGGCCCCAAGAGATGTTCATGGTTTTAAGAGGTCATCCATCAGCACCAAGGGTGGAGTAAGGTTTCAGTGAGTAGCTTGTGCTCAATGATAAATAATGAATGAATCTACAAGATTATCACATTATATGACAAGAATGATGTCACTGCCTGCAGATGTTCTGGTTGTGTGAAAGGAAAGCGCCAGCTGATGGAAAATTCATGTCAGACAGGAGAAGCTGATGTGGCTCCAGCCATGAAGTGTCATGAATATGCGGCAATACTGGCACAATGCTATCCAAAAGAGAAGATGACAGGCTGCTAAACTGTAACAAGCGGATTACATGTGTCCTTTCTACAAAAGAGGGAAACAGACTTCAGTACCCCATTTGTAGAATAGGTCTGTATTTGGCAGAATTCCTAAATTGTTCATCTAGTACATAAAGTGTTCTGTCCAGTGGCTGGCTAGAGAATCATTTGTGACTATTGGATGACGTGTTTTGCGTGTGAGGATGACTTACGTACTTGGAGCAGTTACATAAGCCGGCATGGTGAGGCTCATTACGTTATCCTTCTTCCTTTGTAAATGAATAAAGAATATACTGACTCAGTGGGATTGGATGGTGTCTGTATTTCATTATGGCAGTATAGGCATCAAGTTCTCAGGCCACTAATGTGTCTCTAAAGCCATGAAAAGCCCTCAATAGTGTTAAACAAACATCCTGTCCTCTCTAGTCCTAGATGTGTGGACACATTAAATTATACTGAGATCACGTCTGCTATAGAGAGGCCCAGGTTTTCTCTCTCTGTATCGTGTTTTGCTAATTCAGTGGAAAATGCCAGATAATGCGGCCTGGTTCGTGCCATAATTAGACGGGCATAAAAGCTGCTATTGTGCACTTGTTGTGATAGTACTACCTATAAATTATTCACTCCATTCAAGTGCAATCTGCTGTGGCCTTGTCAAGATGGGACAAATGGAGGAGGGACGGCTATCAGATCACATATATGCTCCCAACACGCCACTTGTCAGGAAAACTGTGACAGTATTGATAGAACATTCCATAGTGGTGTGTGACAAGGAGAACGCAGCAATAGAAATACAGCTGTCCAAGCAAATATTCACAGGAATATGCCAACTATTCCATTGTCATGCCTTACATGGGTGTGCAAGGAAGGGCTTTTTAATTCACCTCCTATTTCCTCATTTACAATATAAAGTAAAACTTCTCCAAGTCTTCGCTTGTTCCACAAGACCCCACTTTATCCAGACTAGATTTCTTGACAGATTTTAGATCCACCATGTATTATGTCTATTCTGGCTGAATATTAGTATAGGTGCACACAGTGAAATACAGTTGCACTAAATGCACTAATAGCTTTTTAATGGATCAATGCACAATGGACCTGTTGTGTTGAAGAGTAAATATTTTCTAGTTAGAACAGTTTTTCACTGATCACTGATGAAAATCCTGGATGCCAGACTGATGCAATTGGCCATAAAAAACAGATGTTAAATAAATATACCATCAAAATTCATCATGATAAACCAGGGACTGCGGTAATCCTCTTATACATATTATCCTTGGCCTCCTTACTTTTAAAATAAACTTTTAAAGTTATGTTATGTTAATGTGCCAGAAGGGCTCTGGGGGGCATTACCAGAGCCTCTCCGTACTGCAGCTTCACACTGTTGCACTATCCCCCTATTCCCTCAGCATTTACTTCTGCCTGATGTAACCTCATGCAGCAGAGGAAGTTACAGAACAAAGTGGAGGAGCACTTCCCCCTCCCACTGTGTTAATCTATAATGCTGCGTGCGGCAATTCACTAAGATTGTGCGCCAGAAATCATGAATCTGTCGCTTTTTATGGTGCACCTTTAACATAGGGCGTGCAACACAATTTGAAAGTTAAATACGGCGCTCGGTCCGAATCAGTTGAACCGTCTGATGGCACACCCCCTATTTGTGTCATATGAAGGCCACCACAGCTGCCCCACAAAAGGGTCACGTGCGACACTATTGCAGCGCAGACACTTCTTAAATACCTGTGCAAGCCGACAGTCCGACAAAAGTCCACCGTGCGACCCTTAGTAAATGTGCCCCAATATGTAACAAGGTAGGTATGGATTTATTATAACATAATATATTATAACATTACAGCAAAGACAAACACATGAAAAGTCCTGTGGTATTTGCTGGGGCCTTTTAGTTTTTTGCCCTAGTTTGAATAACATCAGAAATCTGAGTTTTTACATTGCCTTCTTTTTCAGTATTATTCAATAAAGTAAAAATAAAATAGAATAATTTTATTATTGATGGTGCAAACTATTTGATTATATTGGGACATTCTGTATTAGCATATGACAGCCTTTTTAATTGAAAGTGTGCATGAACAGAATGAATAAAATGTCCAACTACTTAAACAATGCGAGACATCAGCAAGGAGCAACAAAATGTATTTCAGAATTCTAGCAATTATTCCACAATGTCCATTCATGATAATGCAACCTGATCCCGCATTAAGAACCATTGAGATAGATGGCAATTAATGCTGAATCTACAATAGGATTTGGTGAATAGCCTCTATGGTTCAGGGCCATGGGAAATAGTCTGGACTAAGTAATGTGAAGAATTAAGCACTAAGAATTCACATTACTGTTTAGAGATTTATCAAATATCATGCACGGCCATAGAGAGGAGATTTTATCACGTTTACCTACTGGGAAAGTGAATTTAGAAGGTCTCTGGAATAGTTAGATTAGATATTAATAAAGAGCTTTATATTAGTGGGAAACCTTTATCAGTTTTATTCTTTAACATTAGCTCTACAGTATACGTCTACCTTAGATCCCAAAATTGCTTACAGTTTCAGAGAGATGACAAGCCAGTGCCACCTCCGCTGTGCTGTCATGTAAAAAGCCATGTACAGAGCAGGCTGGATAATCACAGGCCTGATGAAAGCCATTGTGACATTGCCATCTAAATTATCTGGGCCACATGATCACAAATTTTAGGACAAACTTCAAAGTCATGCAAATGGAAGAGGCAAGCATTGTAAGCAATAGTCTGCCTGCCCCATTTTCATAGCGTTATGTAATGGAAACACGTTAGAAAATGTTATCCTTATCTTTAGGTAAATTCAGCCTGGCAATGCATGCACGGAGAACGTTCATGGGAGCCTCCTACCTCTTGTGATGTTAGCCTAAGTACTTAATACATTTGCATGTCAGATTACACTTGTGCTTTGTGGGGTAGGGTGCTTTCATTCGTCAATGCCTTCAGTTCTCCGAGGACTTGTAGAAGCTATAGATTCCTGCCTGGTGCTTAGCAACGAGAGCAAGCAGCGAGAAGCAGCATGTAGCAGCCCACATCCACTTCTACCCAGCAGCCCACATCAAGTTCTGCTTTCATACATCTCACAAAGAACCTGAACACAAATATTTCACTGATGGCTTTGCTAGAAGATGTGATGTGCATGATGGGGCAGATTGGAGAATGACATCATGCATCTCAGGTTACAAAGACATCAATGTATATTTAATGTAACCGGTCCAAGGCTCAGTGCAGCCGGGAAGACGTGCAAGATGCTGCTCATCTCAACGTACAAAGTTACCTCCAGATAAAGGGGTCAGCTACAATAAGTCGGTATCCTCAAAAGGATGGCCAGTTACAGACGGACCTCTCGGTTTAACAAAAGAAGAGTGGAGATTTGCTTGATATCCAGCCAAAGTAATTAATATCATATAAGACCACCACACCATAAACAATACATAATGAAAAAAAGGAGCAAAAAGCCAGTGTTTATAGGTTCAGAGAGTTTTTTTTACACATTGCAAACAAATTGATGACAAGCATCAGATAAAATAAAACCATTTAAAACGTGTGCAATAGGCACATCAAGAATACATGCGGACCCCAGCTACCGGTAATAACTGAGATCCACGTACAGCCACAAGTAAAGTCAAGTGAAAGACTGTCTCAGCTTGTAGATAACAAAGTGCTGTATACAATAGAGTTCTCTCTCCTGGAAGATCATACAAAGTGCTGAATGCAAAAAAGATAAAGGTAAACACACAATCATAACATGGGGAACCCCTATCAATGTGAAGTCATATGCAATATAAGAAAGAGTAAGGGATGAGGGTCCCTAATGCTAGAATCAGGATCACGAACCCCACATACAAAATACCAGGATCAAGCGATGAGACAGGAGACGAACATCATCTCAAACTTGTGGTTGGAGGCCCCCCACGGGTTACATTGCAACCATGCGACTTCCTCAGGGGTAAGACGGACCTCTCTGCCCACTATAACCCCTGGTAAAGCTTGTTGGATGCATTACTTTAGTTTCAGGCTACACGTTGTCTGTAATGAAGTTTTATTGTTAATCCTTGTTCCCATGGCAGCACAAAATTTGGAATATCCAATTGTCACGGAGACAAACAAAATGTTTGGAGTTACAAATATAACTGTTCCGACTTACATTCAAATTCAACTTAAGAACAAGTCCACAGAACTTGTATGTAACCCGGGGGCTGCCTGTATATCGAAACTAAGCAACTTTAACCTGAGACACCGGACTATATGATCAATTCAAAAGCAAACATGTTCCAGAAGTAGAAGTAAGATACAGATGATAAATATTCTAGAGAGCAGCAGGTGGTTTAGTAAAATACTGAAAGCGTAACTGTAAAGTTATAATGATTTTACCAAATTATTATGTGCAATTCCTCCTTTAAAAACAAACAGAATGATGCCTACTTTGTGCTGCTTGCCCCTTTTCTTTCCATGATGCCATTTTTGTCTCTCAAAGTAATTTAGCATCAAATCCATTTAGTTTCCCACAAGTAAATCTACTGAACACGGCATAGTGCACATACAGGATGTATATGGTGACTAGCCTGGCAGCTACCATCACATGAAGGAGCAAGGAATAAGTGGTAGAAATCATAAGTAAACCAGTTACATGAAGTCTATAGCCTGTGCTGTGTTAGCACCAAGAATTAATAGTTTATCTGTGCACAGAGCTGATACTGCACATGACAAGGCAAGGGAGGGGAGCAGCATGAGGTGCAGAGAGAGACAGAGAAAGTTCTGTAGAATCACAGACTGGGATGGAGGGACTGATAGGTAACAGAGAAGATCTTGTACCTCACAATTCTGTGCAGGAGAGATCTGTATCCATATTTCTGAACACATTCAGCCCTGCTACATACACAGAGAGTGCCCTGTCACATGACCTCCTCCTGTGTTAGAAGGGAGCAGCTCCCCTCCCATGAAACCGACTGAAATTATAAACAAAGTAGAGGGCGAGAAAGCAGCATTCAGGTAATCTGAGGGGTATGGCAAAGAAACTGCTGCATATAGGTAACAAAGATAATAGGCAAAGTTGTTTTACATCCCAAGAGCTATTGATTTTTGGAAAAAAAAAATAAAAATAAAAAACCCTTTACAGCTACCCTTTAACTGAACACAAAGCATGTATTATTATGGCCCAAAATCAAGGACATTTTTGCCTCTGGTTCACTCAATATTAAAAATTTATCAGCATGGCTGTGAACTAAAACTTGTATTTTTATTAGATATACCTTAAAATATACAAAGGTCACAGGTTGTGAATTCTAAAAACAACAACAATCCGTACTATAGACGCCGACCTAGGCGACTATACTGATCACCACAACCCCCAATGGTTGTGGATCAAACAATGGGGATACCACGTACCTGTAAATCACGGTGCCATGCACCATACCATCCAATAAATACCTTGCAAAGAGGAAATAAAAGATGGTTCTTACCACAACTGGTAATGGTCTGTAGTTGTGTCCAGTGGTCAGCTGTGCTGTTTCCAAAGTACGTGTATTGACGGGAGCATTAAGATGGTAAAGGACATACCTGTATATGTTGGAACCAAAAACGTCACGAACTGTAACAAGGCTACAACTGTCCCTGTCCCCAGGTGTGATAAGCTCCTGCCCTGACAAGGGCAGTCCCAATAACTTGCCCTAGTTAAGAAAAAAAAACACCCTGCATTCCCCTTCCCTGACGCGTTTCTTCCTGCTGTAGGTTCTTCAGAGGGATTGCGGTGGAATCAATAAAACATGGGGTCTCCAATGTAGAGGAGCATCCCTTGGGTTTATCAGACTATTTACTACACCCCAAGTGTAGGGTCATCTACTGGGTCCCAGGTGTGGAGCCCCAGACGTTGATCCCTATCTGATGGTGTAGGGATAGCTGTCCCCATCAACTGACAGATAATATATACTCTCCTTAGTACATCCCCCTGTGGATCACTCACCAATCGGGGATCCTATCACACACATGTCTGTCCGTGGTGCCAGCTGTGTTCTGTAATTACCGCACTGGAAGTTCCGCCGGCATGTGAGGGCAGCTTGTGCGGTAATTACAGAACGCAGCTGGCACCACGGACAGACATGTGTGTGATAGGATCCCCGATTGGTGAGTGATCCACAGGGGGATGTACTAAGGAGAGTATATATTATCTGTCAGTTGATGGGGACAGTTATCCCTACACCATCAGCTAGGGATCAACGTCTGGGGCTCCACACCGGGGACCCAGTAGATGACCCTACACTTGGGTTTTTATCAGACTATTTACTACACCCCAAGGGATGCTCCTCTACATTGGAGACCCCACTGCTCTGGTGGGATTTTGGTGTACTCTTCTTCCAGTCTCTCCCACAATTCTGTGACTGTTGTGGGTTTCTTGTCCATAACTTGTCACCAAGGATTTTCCTGAGGTTTCCTATTCAATGTTTTCTGTTTTAAAGAACTGCTTTACCCATTTTGCAGTGTGACAGGGGTCATTTTCCTGCATAAAAATGGCTGGCTGAACGTAAGGAAGGAACCATGTGTTGTTGAAGGAGAGCAGTACACCAGACTAGTGATGTCCTGTGGCGGCAAATGTGATGAAGTTATTCAAAGCAAAGGCCTGTACACTCCCTACTGATTGGTGACTGTTCTAACCTTTGGAACATTTAATTATCATTTTTCTTTGTACTACAATTCTGTGTTCTCCAATTATGATCATCCCGATTTTTGAAAAATAAAAGTTTCATATTTTTACTGAAAAAAAAGTGATCATACATTGTTTTCCCAATTTTGATCTCCAGTATATACTCTAAAATTGTGTGGGTTCTATATCCAGATGTGTGTTCATACATCAGAAGATACAATTATAGATGTTGTAAAACTATTTTCTGTGCTTATCTGCACAAGATAAAGAATCCAATTTCAAAATAATTTCTAAATATCCAACATAAAATATTACATCATTTAGAAATGAAAATCCCCCGATTGTTGCTCGCTTTATTTCCGAGCACGTAATTGGTCAATTCAATAGTGAACTAGAAAAGCCCCGTTACCCAGGTGACAAGGTCCTGCCTATTTGTGTTTTCACACCACATCAGAGAATGTCCCCGGCATCTCAATGATAGAAACTGAAAGCTTAAAAACAGCCAGTGGTGTACAATGTTAATGTCCGCTCAATATGTGCTCCAGCATAGTACACAGTGTACAATATGCTTGAAAGGGACGGATGGCTGGGTTAACAGCAGAACAGTGGGGGATTTGACCACTTCTGAATCCTTTCCCATTTTTAACTTGTGAATAAATGACTATTAGCCTCCTGGCTAGCACTTACTTCCTTCACATTACACAGAAAGCAGTTGTGCGGTTTGATAAATTGCTGAAAACAGGCACATTTGTCATCAATATATACAGCCCACCTACAGAGGGAACTTTTTCAGAAAAGAAGGGATCCCATACTGTCTGGTGACTGTTCTCCAATTATGATCATCACGATTTATGAAAAATAATCGTTTCAGGTCAACATACTTTGTAAAATTAGCGCTTTACAAAATTACCAAACGCTTTTGTAAAATTTTGCATAGACAGGCTCCATTGTTACAACTACCGTATATACTCGAGTATAAGCCGACCCGAGTATAAGCCGAGAACCCTAATTTCAACACAAAAAAACTGGGAAAACCTATTGACTCGAGTATAAGCCGAGGGTGGGAAATGCATTGGTTACAGCCTCCCAGTATATAGTCTGCCAGCCCCTGTAACATACAGCCTGCCCAACCCCTGTAGTAGGAAAAAAAATAACACTGTACTCATCTTTCCGACGCCCCCCATAGGTCCTCTTCTGTCTCAGACAGAAGAGGACCTACGGGTGACGTCAGAAAGGTGAGTTTTGTCTTTATTTTTTTAGTTGACTCGAGTATAAGCCGAGTTAGAGTTTTTGAGCACAAATTTTGTGCTGAAAAACTAGGCTTATACTCGAGTATATAAGGTAACTATGCTTACTATGAAATGATGAAGCATGAAAAACAAGATTTGACTGGCAGGTTTCTTCCTGTAAGTGTTAGGGGAGAATATGTATATCCAGCTGACCGGAGAGGAAGCCTTTTGTAGATTATTATCCCTGTTCTATGGTCCTGATGCCCATGACTGTTTGGTCCAGGAAACTTGCTCCGGGACCTAACAGGATTTACCAGACCAATCCTAGAACCGCTGAACTGAAGTCAGCCATTCGTGGTTGCTTTCGGTAAATTCTGAACCAGACGCACGGATTAGAAAGCTTTAGGCGACAAAAGACATTGTATCAGGCTACTTTATATTCCAGAGAGATAAAATTATAAGAACTCTGATAGTTGTGTTCATGACCACTCACACAGGGAGCTAGAGGTTACACACAGCAAGCTGACAGGTTCATAAACAGAGGGAAGATGGTCTCTGTTCGGCTGCCCTCTTGGCAGGAGACTTTCCCTATCTCCAGATAATGATCCTGCCTGCCTGCTGCTCTGGCTTCACTACCGGACAGTATCATTATCATCATCCAGAGGTAGGGAAACTCTCAAGCTGAGAGCAAACCGCGGCTATCTTACCCCGCGTGAAGCCACCAGCGAAAAATTCCTGCGGATTTGCACCCAGACAGATGGCTGCACCACGGTCCATTCCAGTGACTAAAGGGGGGTTAGGAGAGTCATCTCAGACGTATGTTCCCCTTACACCCTGGACATTATCTGAAAGAAGCTACCAAAATCTCACCCTGCTGCTAATATACTATAGTTCTCCTAGCAATTCAAGGGGAAGAGAACACCCCAACAGAGACCGAACACCCTGGCAAGGCCTCACTGTGCTGCCACTATACCCAAACACAGGTTATTTTACTCCTCCACTGTTACTGCTCAGCAATATTATTTGCAAAATGATGGATTTTTCTAGAAGTGACACTACAAGAGTTTTGCGATTTATTTTTTGGCTGGCCATTACTGAACTAGAATGTCCTACCAATATACAGTCACTAGAGAATGGAAATATCCCTTTCACCTCTTAATTGTAAAGACAGTTATTTTACAGATGCATAAATTGGGGATATTTGAAAGTTCTTTGCTTTAACCCGATATTATTGGCAAGTGTCCTTACATATTAGAAGTGTCCTTAGGAATAGGTATCAGATCAGTAGAAGTCTGTCACAACACATGGAGGCTGATGTACACCTCTGTACTCGGGGGAATGTGGCCAAGTCAGGTTACTGCAGCTCAGATCCCAGGTTCAGCAGTCTGGATCTACCACTACATAGGGCATGATGCCAAGTTCTTCTCGTGCTGTAGCTTCTACAGTGAACTAACTGGTGGGTGGGTGTTAGGCATAAAAAAAAAAAAAACCCTTTTCTAATTACATCTATATCAAGTATAAACTGCAATATCTAGGTAGAAACATTTATGTAAAGAAAAGACTGTGCTGGCAATTCATGATGGCTTTTGGGTGCAAAAATTTAAGCGCATATAGGTTTTCAGCTTTCTCCAATTTCTGAAAGGCTTTGTATCAATATTAGAAAATATAATACACAGGAATACTAAGGTCAGTACAGACTGCAAAGAAAGGAATTAGCAGCCCTTCTGCTAATTTTTTAGAATAGTCGAAAAACCCCTTTAAGAAAGGAAATGTTTCACGATTTAGTTTTTTCTTCCAAGTACATAATTTAGTAGAGGTATCCAAAACTACTCATCTCCCGTTAGCTCACAAGAAAACCACAGCAGTGACAGCGAGCGCGTTATCATCCACCACACCCCAGCTAGGAAGTGTTACATGACCTCTCCTACACACAACAGAAGACAGCATGTGCTCCGAGCTCCGGGGCATGATATTTACTCACATTCATGGTGGCTTCTGTAATGTGAGCTCAATGACAAATACAGTCATCGGTCATTCTACATGGACTGCAAGAAGGTAACAAACTAAATTTAAACAAATTGTCCAAACAATGCCCAAGTTCTGCAAGCAGGGCCAATGTGCAACATGCTGAATAGCCAAATGAATAACAAAAAAATGTGCTATTCACCTGCAGTAAAATACAGAAAGCATTTTTGTGAATTTATGTTTTTTTTTTGTTCTTCGCTTTCCAAATCTGCAGCTGGTTTAGATTATAATCCTTTGTTAATTCACAGCCAAATTCATTCCGAATCAGCACTGCATCCTCATTACATGCAGATTCGCCATGGATATTAGGGAATCTAATTCATAAACTGTCTATAACAGTCACAGTCCTGCAACAATGCCAAAAGATGTTGCTGCAGAACTAAGAAGAGTGGGCACAGCTTGTCCATCACAGACAAACCTACTGTTAACCCTTTAATGACCAGGCCCTTTTTCATTTCATTTTTCCTTCCCACCCTTAAAAAAAAAAAAATGTACATTTTGGGATGTGGTGATACATGTTTATCACTTTTACTGTTTTCATTTTTTATTTCTATTTTACAGACTTGACTTTAACCGTAGGTTGTCTGATTGATCCACCAAATACTGCCATACCACAGTACATGTCACCAGTGGGTTTTACTAGCGGGTGTTTGCTGCAATCAGCAGCAAACACTTAAAGGCAATGGAGTGGGCTCAGCCCATGAGCCCTCTCCAATATCCGTGGACGACGCGTATAACTCCACTTCCACGCAGGGGTAGGAAAACGTTTCATAGCGGTTGCAGAAATCTTTTGAACGAATTGCTTTTATATAAGAGTCACAAAAACAAAACTGGGGGCACGTTTATTCGATGCATTGCATTTTTGATAAATTCAAAAGACTTCAGCCTTTATTTCATACGAAGGTTACAACGCATTTGCATTTGCTAAAACACAATGTAACCTTAGCATGTGATCAAGGCTGAAGCCTTTTGAATGCATCAAAAACACGACACAATTCACCTTGTGAACACGCCCTCAGGGTGCGTTCAAGCGTTCCACTAGCGTTGCGTTCATAACGCCGATCTCATATGCGATTCCCGGGAAACACATGCAATTGATAGCCCGATCGCATGCGTTTATCTGGAAACGCATATGCGATCGGCCCAACCCCCGTCTCCTGAGGACGCGTTCACACGTTCCGCTAGCGCCGCGTTCATAATGCGACGCTAGCGCACAGGGGGCGGAGTATGGGGCGATCGCATATGCGTTTCCAGAGAAACGCATGCAATCGGGTTATTATTCGCATGCGTTTCCCGGGAAACGCATATGCGATCGTCCCGAGCCCCGCCCACTGTGTGCTAGCGTCGCGTTCATAACGCGGAACGTGTGAACACGTCCTGAGAGTTATGAGCGCGACTCTAGCGGAACATGTTAACGCACCCTCACATGCCTGATATTTCGCCCTCCAAGATAAAAACAAACAGGTTTAATATCCTGAAAAACGAAAATTTACACATACAAAATGTCCAGCCTAAAGATAAATATCCCCATGGATCTCCAAGCCCGGATGAAAGACCAGGCCAGACAGCACCATGGCACCAAGGCTATAATGCAACACCGCAGAGAACCCCTCATGTTTAACACCATCCTTTATGATAGACTAAAGAGTGACAGACACCTGCAAGATAAATACATTACGGACATTACTGCAAGGTGTGAACAGGACTTCTCAAATTCTCATCCACTGACATGTCACCTCTGTGAGGTAAAATCCTACCACCCAAATCACACATAGCGTGGGCATACATACAAATGTAAATTCAGCAATACATCAGCTTTAGGACATTCTCAGTCACAGATGACTTTTTAGACAAAACATGGGCAGGAATCTTTTGTGAAAACCTTTCCTCCAAATTATGAAAAAAAGTAAATCTGGTCATTTTATTAAATCTCATTGCTTATGGGCTCTAGTAAGGATTTATTCAGATGGAGATGGAGTCAGTGAAAACCTACATAACAAGCACTACATCGCAGCAGAAGGCTGGGATCCTGTGACAGGATTGCTCCCACACACATCAGTGCCTCGTCCATCCCAGCTGTCCCACATAACTATGAGGAGCAGCCATGCCCCGGCCCTATAGCATGCATCAGACATGTCACATCCCATGTGCTGTACCTTCAGCCAGGACATCGTCAGTCTCCTCCATGTCTCCCTGGCGGGTGCTCTCCTCCTGTGTAGACATCGCACTGCAGAGAGTGGTGACAGGTGCTCAGGGATGGAGTAATATGGGCACAGCTTTATGCTGACAGGAAGTTGTAAGTTGGCATGGAAACAGAGGGTGCCGTGCGGTGCCCGGGCTGTGTAGGAGATAAGTGATGGCTCCTATATACAGACACACCCAGGAAGTCATGGGAAGTGAGCGGGCACCCACCGCACTGCCATGTATCGTGTCCGGCCAGGGCTCACCACACACAACTATTTTTCACGTGTTTAGCTTCTAAATTTGCTGACCTGAACCATTGTTTCCCTAGACTAACATGTTTGCTAATGTCTCCCCTGGAGCATGCTGATTCTGAAACAACCACCAAAGATGGAAAAACTATACAAAAAAAGGGCTAAAAAAAGACACAACAATGCATTGTGGGTAATGCAAGATGTATTTTCTGTTGGCAAAAAGCTAACATGGTTATGATGAGAGTTGTAGTAATGGTACAAGTGAGACCACCCTAATAGGGGGGGTGCCACACATGGCGTTTTTGGAACGTTTTCAGTCCGTTTTTCCCAATGTTAATAGATAAACAGGTTGTAAGCAGCCAAACGCATGGTAAACTGCCAAAAACGGACTGAAAACGGATGTTTAAAAAGGGACCAAAAACACCATGTGTGACATCACCCTTAGGGCGTGTTCACACGTTGCGTTTTGGTTGCGTGTTCATTGCGTTTGAAACGCATATACAACAGCTGATGTGAGGTAATTTGCCTAATTACATTACCGTTTCCGTTTGTAAACGCAATGTTAACGCATGTGTTAACATCGCATTTACTAAACGGAAATGTTAACAGTGATGTAATTAGGCAAATCGCCCCTCCTCAGCTGTTGTATATGCGGTTCAAACGCAATAAAAACGCAGGTCAAAACGCAACGTGTGAACGCGCCCTCACGGGCTCACATGGGGGTTTGTGGGATAAAGGGAACTGGTCGGAGCGATTTGGGATACGTAACACATTGTGGGTTGGGGGGTTAGCATCCCAAGTTGCACTGTATGATTACCTTTCATAACTGCTAAAAAAGCTGAAAAAAATTATTCATAATAAATCTGCTGCTCCTTGTGCCTGATATATACTGTAATGAGGTAAGTAGACCCATGGCTCATCTGCTCCTTGTGCCTGATCTATACTGTAATGAGGTAAGTAGACCCATGGCTCATCTGCTCCTGGTGCCTGATCTATACTGTAATGAGGTAAGTAAACCCATGGTTCATCTGCTCCTGGTACCTGATCTATACTGTAATGAGGTAAGTAAACCCATGGCTCATCTGCTCCTGGTGCCTGATCTATACTGTAATGAGGTAAGTAAACCCATGGCTCATCTGCTCCTGGTGCCTGATCTATACTGTAATGAGGTAAGTAAACCCATGGCTCATCTGCTCCTGGTGCCTGATCTATACTGTAATGAGGTAAGTAAACCCATGGTTCATCTGCTCCTGGTACCTGATCTATACTGTAATGAGGTAAGTAAACCCATGGCTCATCTGCTCCTGGTGCCTGATCTATACTGTAATGAGGTAAGTAAACCCATGGCTCATCTGCTCCTGGTGCCTGATCTATACTGTAATGAGGTAAGTAAACCCATGGCTCATCTGCTCCTGGTGCCTGATCTATACTGTAATGAGGTAAGTAAACCCATGGCTCATCTGCTCCTGGTGCCTGATCTATACTGTAATGAGGTAAGTAAACCCATGGCTCATCTGCTCCTGGTGCCTGATCTATACTGTAATGAGGTAAGTAAACCCATGGCTCATCTGCTCCTGGTGCCTGATCTATACTGTAATGAGGTAAGTAGACCCATGGCTCATCTGCTCCTGGTTCCTGATCTATACTGTAATGAGGTAAGTAGACCCATGGCTCATCTGCTCCTGGTGTCTGATCCATACTGTAATGAGGTAAGTAGACCCATGGCTCATCTGCTCCTGGTGCCTGATATATACTGTAATGAGGTAAGTAGACCCATGGCTCATCTGCTCCTGGTGCCTGATCTATACTGTAATGAGGTAAGTAGACCCATGGCTCATCTGCTCCTGGTGCCTGATCCATACTGTAATGAGGTAAGTAGACCCATGGCTCATCTGCTCCTGGTGCCTGATCTATACTGTAATGAGGTAAGTAGACCCATGGCTCATCTGCTCCTGGTGCCTGATCCATACTGTAATGAGGTAAGTAGACCCATGGCTCATCTACTCCTGGTGCCTGATATATACTGTAATGAGGTAAGTAGACCCATGGCTCATCTGCTCCTGGTGCCTGATCTATACTGTAATGAGGTAAGTAGACCCATGGCTCATTTGCTCCTGGTGCCTAATCCATACTGTAATGAGGTAAGTAGACCCATGGCTCATCTGCTTCTGGTGCCTGATCTATACTGTAATGAGGTAAGTAAACCCATGGTTCATCTGCTCCTGGTACCTGATCTATACTGTAATGAGGTAAGTAAACCCATGGCTCATCTGCTCCTGGTGCCTGATCTATACTGTAATGAGGTAAGTAAACCCATGGCTCATCTGCTCCTGGTGCCTGATCTATACTGTAATGAGGTAAGTAAACCCATGGCTCATCTGCTCCTGGTGCCTGATCTATACTGTAATGAGGTAAGTAAACCCATGGTTCATCTGCTCCTGGTACCTGATCTATACTGTAATGAGGTAAGTAAACCCATGGCTCATCTGCTCCTGGTGCCTGATCTATACTGTAATGAGGTAAGTAAACCCATGGCTCATCTGCTCCTGGTGCCTGATCTATACTGTAATGAGGTAAGTAAACCCATGGCTCATCTGCTCCTGGTGCCTGATCTATACTGTAATGAGGTAAGTAAACCCATGGCTCATCTGCTCCTGGTGCCTGATCTATACTGTAATGAGGTAAGTAAACCCATGGCTCATCTGCTCCTGGTGCCTGATCTATACTGTAATGAGGTAAGTAAACCCATGGCTCATCTGCTCCTGGTGCCTGATCTATACTGTAATGAGGTAAGTAGACCCATGGCTCATCTGCTCCTGGTTCCTGATCTATACTGTAATGAGGTAAGTAGACCCATGGCTCATCTGCTCCTGGTGTCTGATCCATACTGTAATGAGGTAAGTAGACCCATGGCTCATCTGCTCCTGGTGCCTGATATATACTGTAATGAGGTAAGTAGACCCATGGCTCATCTGCTCCTGGTGCCTGATCTATACTGTAATGAGGTAAGTAGACCCATGGCTCATCTGCTCCTGGTGCCTGATCCATACTGTAATGAGGTAAGTAGACCCATGGCTCATCTGCTCCTGGTGCCTGATCTATACTGTAATGAGGTAAGTAGACCCATGGCTCATCTGCTCCTGGTGCCTGATCCATACTGTAATGAGGTAAGTAGACCCATGGCTCATCTACTCCTGGTGCCTGATATATACTGTAATTAGGTAAGTAGACCCATGGCTCATCTGCTCCTGGTGCCTGATCTATACTGTAATGAGGTAAGTAGACCCATGGCTCATTTGCTCCTGGTGCCTAATCCATACTGTAATGAGGTAAGTAGACCCATGGCTCATCTGCTTCTGGTGCCTGATCTATACTGTAATGAGGTAAGTAGACCCATGGCTCATCTGCTCCTGGTGCCTGATCCATACAGTAATGAGGTAAGTAGACCCATGGCTCATCTGCTCCTGGTGCCTGATCCATACAGTAATGAGGTAAGTAGACCCATGAGAAAACAGGCGTAGAAGCGCACAAATACCTTGGCAACTGCTTTATTATCCCCTTTACACTAGCTTACACCATGGGGCTTGTAAGTGGAAAGAGGGGCGTTGCCTGGGGCGTTCCTACTCTACACCTGTGCACTACCAAGACCAGGAGGCCTAAGGGCGTGGTCACATGGTGCGTTTTGGTTGTGTTTTTATTGTGTTTTGAAACGCATTACAACAGCTGAGATGAGGTGATTTGCCTTATTACATTGCTGTTAACATTTGTGTTTACAAAATGCAGTGTAAATGCGGTGTTAACACATGCATTAACCCCTTTCCGCGCCTTGACGTGATTCTACGTCATAGGATGCGGGTCGTTCCCGCACCTTGACATAGAATCACGTCATGGCGATCGCCCGGGCTCAGAAGCTGAGCCCTTGCGATCGCTGCGGGATCCCAGCGGTACGCGGTACTATCGCGATCCTGACTGTTTAACCCTATAGACACCGCGGTCATAGTGACCGCGGCGTCTATGGTGCATCGGCGTTACCATGGCAACCCTGAGTTCTGATCAGGACCCCAGGGCTGCCTATAGTAGCTGCCTGCTAGGATCATGCACTGTGCACGATCTAACAGTGCAGCTGTCAGCCTATGCAGAATGCATAGGCTGACTATGTAATATGCTGCAATACATTAGTATAGCAATATATTACAATGAACAAGTGATCAAATGATCACTTGTTCATGTCCCACCCTGTGACAAAATAAAGCAGTAAAAAAAAAAGTGCAACTAAAAAAAAAATTATTTAAAAAGAATAAAAGTCCCACTCACTTCTTAAAGTTGATTTTTTACTCATTAAGGGGTGTAGTTTCTAAAATGGCATAATTTATGGGGGTTTACTGCTGTTTAGGCCTCTCAAAGTCAGTTAGACCTGAGCAGGCGCCTCAAAATAAGGGTTTTGGCGTTTTTCATAAAAATGAGAAAAATTGCTCCCAAAATTCTGAACCTCTTAACAACCTAGAAAAGAGAGAGGATGCATCAAACCTTATGCCGATATAAAGCAGACATTTGGCAAATGTTATTTATAAAGTTACTTGGGTGCTATGACTATCTGCCTGAAAAGCAGAAAATTTTGAACTTTGAAAATTAATAATTTTAAGAAATTTTTGCAAAATTTCAATTTTTTTTATCCTTATTTAGAGGCTCCTTCTCAGCTTTATCTGACTTTGAGATGCCTAAACAGCAGTAAACCCCCATAAATCACGCCATTTTAGAAATTACACCCCTTAATGAGTAAAAAATCAACTTTAAGAAGTGTGTTAACCCTTTAGATGCTTCACAGGGGTTAAAACAAAATGGAGGTGTAATTTACAAGCTGTAATTTTTTTTAGACAATATATTAATTTTGGCCAAAAATTAAACCGTGACAAAAAACTCCACAAAGTTTGATACCCAATCTCTTTCCGAGTATGAGGATGCCCCATATGTGGTGGTGACTGCTGTACGGTCGCACAGCCGGGCATAGAACGGAAGGAGCGCCATTCAGAGCACATCTGCAATGTCACATTTTACAGGCTATAAAATGTTTATTTTTTTGTAATTTGGACATATGGGAGAATATTTTTTTTGTGGATGAGATCCACTTTTCAGGTACATCATTTACGGGGAGTGAGCAGGATGGAGAGGGTACCATTAATCTTAAGAATGGCTGAGGGGTTATAGTAGAGGGATATTATTTTAGCAGTAAACGTCAGACCTAATCCAATATGCTACTTCGAGGGTGGGCCACAAGATCCTATCAAAGGCCTTTATAGCTTCTAAAGAAAGGGTTAGCATGGGGATACAATGGGTCTGAGTGTAGTACTTGATGTCCAAAGTTTTAAGGGTATTGTCATGGGCCTCCCTGCCTGGCACGAAACCCACCTGGTCCTTGTGAATAAGAGTGGAAATTAGGGGGCTAAGCCTGTTGGCTAGTAGCTTTGCATACATGTTGAGATCAACATAAAGCAGGAATATTGGACGATAACTAGAACACAGTTTGGGGGTCCTTGCCAGGCTTAAAATTTCCCAGTAAAGCCATCAGGCCCTGGGCTATTCCCCCCTGGGAGGCCCTTCACTACCAGGGCCAGTTCCGCAGGGGTGAAGGATTCTTGCAAAAAAGCAATGACATCCATTGGGAGTGTGGATAATGGGTACACAGGGTGAGAGGAGGGGTCAGTCTGGTCTGGGAGACTGGTCGGAAGGTTATACAGGTCGGCGTAGAAAGAATGGAATGCCGTTGCAATATGATGAGTATTGTTGACTATCTTATTAGGGGCAGATTTAATGCTGAGAATAAAGGACTGTGCTATCCTACTTCTGAGTGCTCTGGTTAATATCTGTCCACATTTGTTACCATATTTATAGAACTTGCTGCGGCAGACACGCAGCACACTACCATATGTGGACTCAAGTAATCGCTTAGTCTCTAGTCTGACTACCTGTAAATCACTTAATACCTCTGGGGATAGAGCCTACTTATGCCTTAGCTCTAGGAAAGATACCCTTTCAAGCGCTTTCTGCAGTGCACAAGCTTTTTCTCTCTTGATATGAGTGCTATGCTTAATGAGGACACCTAATATGGAGGGTCTCCCAATGGACCAAGGCAGAGGCAGGATCACTAGTGTGGTTGGTTGAAAAGCGAGCCATGAAGAGGGATATCTCAGTAGTGCCTAGGGCTTCCAGTAGCAAAGATTCAGCCTCCACATCCACGCCCGATGATTCCAGAATGGGAGCTTGAAAGTGCATATAGACTGGTGCATGGTCAGATAGTACCATGATCTGAAAGGGGGTTGATTGCACAGTGCATGTTATTTTCATTCACTGCTTCCAGCACAATGTCTCATATGCTGATTTTAAATGTTTTTAAATGTTAGTGCTAAGTGTAATTAATAAAATTTCTATATTTTTTCATTAATTGGTGTATAGCCATTTTTTGTGCACATCCTATCTGTTCTCCTGTTTTTTTGTTACATAAATTTTTTGGGATGTGCGGCACTAAGAGTTGCCTATACTAAATGTAAATGGTTAGATAGTACCGTAATATATTCCTGATAGAGCTAGATACTAGCCATGGAAGGGAGCTATATTGGGTGGGATGTTGCAGTCGCACACGTCACTCGGTTGTAAGTGTGTAAGGGAATGCTTAAATTTTCGAAGGGCTGAATATGGAAATATTGGAGGCAAACATGTTACTAGCCATGATTAACCCCATAAGGACCAGGCCACTTTAGTGTTTTGGGACTAACCCTAAATATCCCATAAGTATCTTGGGTCGCGGGCTCACCCGCGACCCACTGTGCTCGAAAGCCTGGCGCCCGCACCTCTTACCTCTCCCCTCTCCTGTTCCCAGGCCTCCTAGGAGACAGGGACGTTAATTGGCGCTTACCATTTCACAGAAATCTATATAAACCAGCCTCTCCCCGCACACCCTGCCTGATCTTTGTGCCTTAGAAAAAGCTTTCAGTCAGGATCGGTGGCAGTGGATCCTCTGTACCACCGTGGACCATGACATTAGCCGAAACCTGGGACCTATGTGGTGCCCGGTTTTCACCTGAGCCCACCGCAAAGGAAGTTGGACTTGTTGTGGCGTGGTACCACCAGGTCGTTCCACAGGTGCGACTTTGTCCAAGGTGTACTACAGAAACGTAAGGCAAACTCGTGGTGGGGGACGGACAGGAGGTCGAGATAGGCAGCACAGGATCAGAGTCGGGGATGTAGCGGTAGGTCAGGACAGGCAGCATGGGATCAGTCAATAACGTTTTTGCTCATTAATGTATACTCTGCTTCACATCTTGACTTAAAAAACAGAAATGTAGATATTTTTGCTAATTTTAGGAAAACTGAAATATCAGATGGTCATAAATATTCATACTTTTTGCTCAAAACTGAGTAGAAGCACATTTTGAGCTAGAACAGCCACGAGTCTTCTTGGGAATGATGCAACAAGTTTCTCACACCTGGATTTGGGGATACTGTGCCATTCTTCCTTGCAGATTCTCTCCAGTTCCCCCAGGTTGGATGGTGTACATTGGTGGACAGACATTTTCAAGTCTCTCCAAAGATGCTCAATTGGGTTTAGGTCAGGGATCTAGCTTGGCCAGTCAAGAATGAGTCATCCTGAAGCCACTGCTTTGTAATTTTATCTTTGTGCTTAGGGTCTCTTGGGGAGGTTTATCAAAAGTCTCTTAGAGCAGAACTATTCTAGTTGCCCATGTCAATGAATAAGAGCTCAGCTTTCATTTTCCCACAGATGTTTATAAAATGAAAGCTGAGCTCTCATTGGTTTCCATGGGCAACTAGAACAGTTTTACCTCAGAAACTCATGATAGATCTCCCCCATTGTTTTGTTGGAAGATGAATCTTCAGCCCAGTCTGAGGTCCAGAGCAATGGATGGTTTTCATCCAGGATATCTTTGTACTTGGCCACATTTACCTTTTAAAACACCACACAGCATGATGCTGTCCCCACCATCAGGGCCGCAGATGCGGAGCCCTGAGGTAGGCGACAAAGCAGCTCTATAGAGTGTCAGTCCACCTTCAGGACTAACACTGAACCATTCCAGGATAAAAGCTGAAGCTTCCTACATTTTACACAGCTCCATCCCAGCCTGCCCCTGCATCCAGGCTGGTGAACAGATTCCTGTGGTTCCCTCTCCAAGAGCACTCCCAGTATCCTACCTCTGTAAGGGATCTTTGGGCACGTTGCCTGCTGTTGCTGTTGGTTCAAATAAAGAACTGTAAGTCATTTTTGCACAACGTTGCCTCCGGCTGGTCCCTGCTACGGTTGTAACACAAAGGGCGCCCAATCCATCTACCAGGGACACACACTACAGACTTTAAGGGTTGCCCCAGGGAGAACTAGCATCACAGCCTCTCCCTCTATATCATTTCTTGCATACACCACCTGCTGGAGACCTGCCAGGCTGTAGGACAGCCCTCCGGTGCCCATACCAAGCACCGTGACACTAGCGTGCCTAGGCCGCAACTGCCAGCCAAGAAAAGGCTAGGCCCTGTGGGGGATGTTGCAAGTGGACTTGGACTTCTATTTCTGTGTCTTATTCTGGCACTATAGACTGTCCTTTATTGAAAATCTACTGTTCTGCCTAACCCTGCTGCCATCCAGGTTTAGGCCCTAGTGATTTTGTGCATTTCCACATTGACTGAGTTTTACTGCCTTGCCACGTGCTGTCGAGCATCGCTCCAGCACTCCGGAGGTTAATCTCTGTCACAGAACTCTGCCAGCTCTGATACACCTGGCCCCGCAGTGCCTGAATCATTTACCTCAGGAGATTGTGGCGCAGCAAGTAATTTCAGCCTGCCAAAGGTCACTGGCGGGAACCCACAGTCTGCATGGGGGAAGCTCCGCCCCCTGTGCATATGGCGCGAATCCTGCCTCAGAGCGCTGGGGCGCAGGAGAAACTTTAGCCCGCCACAGCTCCTGGTGGGAAGGACTTAAGCCCCGCTCTCTGGCGCAAAAGTTTCCCACTCCACCTCAGTGCAGGAAGTCTCGTGGAGTGAAGACGCAGCCACCATCCTAGCGAGACCGAGACCTTCACCTCCCAATGAGGAATCGGAGCTCCTTGAGGCCTTTGAGACTCTGATCATTGTGGCAGCGCATCCTATCCGGAGACCATTTGCTGCTCACCGGCTACATCGCGGTACGACTCGTGCCTCCTTTGCGGACACTTACCTCCGGTCTGGGATGGAGGGTGCCTCTCTACACGCATCAAGTTTGTTAGCTGCCAGACTTCTTCGCAATAGGTCCAAAATGGCGGAACATCCTCAGCAGCCATCTTCTCCGGCTGGGACTCCGGTTCAACCCCTGCAGAGGACCCTCTCCACTATCGGTGTACTGTTTCTGTATGCACCGGAGGGTTTTCGTTTTTGTTTGGGGAATCTGCCGCAGCCAGCCCAAGTGACAGGAAAACCGCTGGTATTGCCCTGGGCTCCTTCCGCCCTGGAAGCTATCTTAAAAGAGCCCAACACTCCTGTAGCCATTGCTGACCATCCTGCGGAGTATCCAGGACCACCTGCTAAAAGGCCCAGGCTGTCCGGTGAGAATGTATGTAATGTAAACACAGCGCTAGTGTTAAGTTGAATATGTAAATTCGGCAGACTGAATATAGAAGGAGATCAGAGTTAGGATTTTTTGGGGGGCGGGGGCAACATTTCAGTTTTCGTCTCAGGCAGCAAAAAAAGCTAGAATCGTCCCTGCCCACTATGTTTCACTGTAGGGATTGCATTTGGCAGGTGATTTCGCTCCAGAAATTCAGCTTAGAAATAAAACCCAAAAGTTTAATCTTTGTCTCATTAGAGCAGAGAATCTAATTTCTGTGAGTCCTTCATGTGTTTTATTGCAAACTATATGCGGGCATTCATATGTCTTTCACTGAGGAAAGGCCAAACCAGGTTGAGGAAAAGTTGTGGTCGTTCCAAACTTGGGAAACCTTGGGAAACATGTGACCTTTTCAAATATATGAATCACTCCCAACACTCGGGATTGGCTGTAGAGGAGCAGGGGGCGTCGCTAAGCCCAGTGATGGGTGTTTTCATATATTTGAAAAGGTCACATGGAGAAGCTGTTCTCCAAAGGTGGGGGGGAACTGCTCCTTTCCAGCCCCTCCCATTTGGCAACTGCCTAGTCACACAGCAGATGCTAATGAAAGGTACAATATAACATATCTTTTTTTCTGTAAAACCAATTTTTAATACAAAAACGCTTTGGCAGTGTATGTACTATGCTCTGTGGGGACTGGGGGAGTGCTAAAAATGGGTCTCCTGGTGACAGGTTCCCTTTAATAAAGAGTTGAGAACACAAAGTGGACATCATATACTGTGAGGGCCCCTGAAGCTGGCATAATACCATGTATGCACACACAGAGGTGGGTCAATGGGAGGAGTAAGTGGGTGGCCTAGGATATTAAAGTTATCAGCTGCATGCATCACAACTTTTGCACCTTTTTCACATTCTAAAGAGTTTGGGCACAGAAGACTGGCTAGAAATAGACAATTCATTAAATAGAAATTCATTCTAGGTTTATACCCTCTGTAGACAAGGACTGTAGCACAGTGTCCATGTCTTGGAAGAGCAGAAAAAGGGTGGCAACATTTGCAGCCAGTCAGTTGTCATGGCCGCACCCGCGATCCTCGGTATGGATCACTGGTACACCCGTGCCCTTCCCTGGGGCGCGACAACCCCCGGCCCGGACTCACCTCTCCAACGCTCCTGCTTCCCAACTAGGCCGCGTGCCTGCTGCCCACTAGGTCCCCGCACTCTAGGGCATGTACACCAGTTCTCCTAGCCTTAAACGTCCAGCGTCTTCCTGATTGGCGCAGGCTAAACCGGCTTGCCCTTATAATTCCACACTTTCCTTCCTGCCTCGCTGGATCTTCTCCTAGGATCTTCCAGGGTTTCCAGACCTAGCTTCCTAAAGCTGTGCCTTAGGAAGAGAAAGCCAATCAACATTCCCAGATGCTTTCCTGTTTCCAGCGTCTCCAGGCGCTTCCGTGTTTCCTGTGTGTCTCCAGCGTTTCCAGACGCTCCTGTACTCCAGCGTTTCCAGACACTCCAGTCTCCAGCGTTCCCCGACGCTCCTGGTGGCTCCCATGTTCCCAGACGTCTCCAAGCCAAAAGCTCTCCTGTCCATTTTTGTCCGCCTGGGTCTTGTGTCAGATGCCTGCTTGCCTGCCGTGAATTCCTCTTCTTTCCAAGCTGTACTCCTGCTGTCATCCCAGGCTCGGACTGTGTCCTACACCCCCTGTTTCCTTGGCTGCCACCGCAGGCTTAGTCACACCCGTGGAACGACCTGGTGGCACCAAACTTTGCGGCAGGCTCTGGGGAAGAACAGGTGCCACTTAGACTCCGGTCCCGGGTGTTGGCTAGTACCATCATCATCTCCCGCAGTGGTCCAGAGGCTCCACTTTTCCACAGACTCCTCCTTTCGGACACTTCCCAGAGAGACTCTAGTTCCGTGTCTGTGTACCGTTACATCAGTGTTATCATCGTTGCCTCAAAAGATGACAAATGAGTATATGATAATTGTTCTGGTAATTGTATTGTATATACATACCCAAAAATTATAGCTGTCAGTGGGTCAGCAGCACAAGTTCATGTGTCAATAGCAATGATGCCAACTTACTCGATACTTAAAGGGGTATTCCGGGAATATGAACGTCTGACACTAAAACCCATGATGATATAAATACATGAGTAAAACAATACTCAATGTCATTAGTCACAAAATGGACACAGGGTTTTTTCGCTCATTTCTCGCTCTCCACCTTCAAAAATCCATAACTTTTTCATTTTTACGTGTACAGACCTGTGAGAGGGCTTATTTTGTGTGTAACAAATTTTACTTTCCTGTAATGTTATTTATTTTAACATGCCGTGTACTGCGAAGCTGAAAAAAAATTCCAAATGTGGAAAAATTGAAAAAAAAACTTTCTTGTGGGCTCAGTTTTTACGACTTTCACTCTTCACTCCAAATAACATGCCTACTTTATTCTTTGGTTCGGTGCGATCGCGGTGATAGCAAATTTATATAGGTTTTATTGTGTTTTAATACATTTTCAAAAATTAAACGAATGTGTACAAAAAAGAAAAAAAATTTTTTGCCATCTTCTGAAGCTAATAACTTTTTCATACTTTGGCGCACGGAGCTGTGTGAGGTGTCATTTTTTGCAAAATGAGCCGACGCTTGCATTGCTACTATTTTGAGGTCTGTGCGACATTTTGATCATTTTTTATTCCATTTTTTATGTGATGTATAAAGGTGTAAAAGTCGCATTTCGGACATTTGGGCGCCATTTCCCGTCTCAGAGGTCACCGCCGGCTGTAACCGTTTTTATATTTTGATAGATCGGGCATTTTGGGACGTGGCGAAACCTAATGTGTCTGTGATTTTTGCTGTTTATTATGTTTTATATCAGTTCTAGCGAAAGGTGATTTGAATTTTTTATATTTTATTAAATTTTTTTATTTTTTAAACTTTTTTTTCTTTTTTTTTCCACTAATTCTTAGACCATCTAGGGTACATTAACATTAGATGGTCAGATCGTTCCTACCACATACTGCAATACTTCTGTATTGCAATATATGGCATTTTTGCAGCTCATTCATTACAATGAGCCACTGGCTCATTGTAACGAATCTGCAGAAGCCATGACAACCGATCGCCGCCCCCCGATGATGTTTGGGAGCGCGGCGATCGTAATAAAGAAAGCGGCGCCTACGCGCCGCTGTCTTTTAAATGCCGCCGGCGACTTTGCCGTCGGCAATGAAAGGGTTAATAGCCGTGATCGGTGCAAGCACCGACCGCGGTTATTAGCGGTGGGGGTTTGCTGCAATATGCAACAACCCCCACCTTTGTATGAAGAGGACTCAGCCCGTGAGCCCTCTTCATACATTCCCTATACCTCTGCGCCGTAGAGCTATGGCGCAGAGCGTTAAGGGGTTAAATAGTTTGATTTTATGATTTCCTAAATTTTTGGCCTCCCTAAAGTAGGTAGAGTTATCACTCAGATGGCAGCCACTGGAAACTACAAGTCCAAAGATATTTTAGTTCTCAGTAACTCCTCCTCCCTCTTATGCTCTGCTCCCGTTGATGATGTAACAGACTTTCTTGCTCTGTTACCATAGCAATGATGTGTAACTGCCATCATCACAACACTGGCCATACTGGATGCAGTGCAACCAACCGACTACAGTCAAGCGTAGTGGTGATCACATGACCGGCCCAGGCAGGTGCAGGACATGTGATGTGGAGATGTGACCAGCGGCCATCTTCTGTCCTGTGTCTGCTCCGCAACGGACCGCGTGGAGGAAATAAATGGACTGATTAAATAGCCAGTAGCATTTTAATTCTTCATTACAGTCTATGTCAGCAGCATTTTCTGGTAAGGGAAGCAAAATTTTAAATCACAACTAATTACACATAAGCTTATATTTTGAGTACCCATTTGTATATGAATTATGCTTATTCCTGCGATACCCCTTTAACACACAATGAGGCCCTATTATAAAAAATCCAAACACTGTTTAACTGTATAGCTCCACACCAAAAGTATGCACTTTATTCTCTATCTGATGCCATAAGAGACAAAGAAAAGCTTTGCACATGGGAACCTGTCCGTGCCTAACATCCTTTTGTTATGTCTAAATTTATGTTTACATTCCTGTGTAGTGATATAGCAATAATATGTATCACGGCAGAGTCAACAGCTATTATCTTAAATGCAGGTATTCATGGTCTTGCTTTGATAACCATCAACAAAATATAGTTTTGTTAGTTATGATTGGTTCAGCTAGAGAAATAATAAATTTAGTTTTGTGTTGAGCATGACAAGGCTATGCATTACTGGAAACGGCACAACTTTGAATCTCGTGTTATTCAGTATGAAATTTTTAAATATCAAAAGAGGAAATATACAGAACATTTACCCAAGGACTTTATTCTTAGTGGTGAAACATGCTTAGCGTGTTTCATGGGCTCTTACCTAATCTTAGATTACTCAATTTCCTAATATTGACATCTGTGCAGCAACCATATATTTGAGGTAACATGGGCCTGATTGTAAGGTTCTAGATAATTGTATCCTATAACATCTGTCACAAACGGCAACCACCACTTAGGTGGGCCACCACTAAGGGTCTTATCCCTGGACCTCCTTCATTCTCATCTTTTCTTCTCTTTAAAGAGATCTGGTCTTCTCTATGGAGCGATTGCAAGGCTGTTCACTCTGATAACAGACCAGAATCGTCATCACAGATACAAAGCACACTTTCACAACGTGGTTGTAAAAAAAAAAAAAAAAAAAGCACAACTGTGATAAAGATCCAAATTATGGGAGGAAATTTTATCCAAGAACCAGATCCCATCATAAAATTAAGGGTACATTGATGAGATTCTCTCAACATCCCATGACAAGGTCAGCAGAAAGTGATGTCCTACAGATCTGAGGTCACATCTTGCTTTACACATGAAAAAAATATGTGACATAATTCATATTTGGGCCACATACTTTTCCCTAATAACTCCATCCAGGTCTCGGCTGTTACTGTGTCGAAGGTCACCGTGTTACTTCACAGCAGCAGGGAACAATTAAATAATTCCCAAAAGTAGGATGTCCTTAATGCAAGATATCAGTATGTAAAGATTCAGATGCATACAGGTATTGTAAACATACTAAGTCAGAAAATACAATTAACATATATCAAGCCTACTTTCTGCCATCACCCTTGGATGTTTTCAGATAATGGCCAGTCTTTGGGGGATCCCTAGCAGATGAGTTGCGTGTGTATTACTGATTTCCCAGGCACCAGACATACAACATACTTTATTAAGGTCAGTTTTATTATCCCTTTTATTTTTTCAAACTGTTACTTTTGCATTGTATATATATGTCTGTTTATTTTATGTCAACCTTTTGTATTATAACCCCTTTGTTTGTAAGCAATGTCCTTTTTTTATATTAAAACCTCAATTTAATAAGAGCCTTCTTGTGTTCTAACGAATACATAACTCACTAAATTGATTACCTAGTGAGTCTAATATTGTATTTGTGCATAGTCTAGGCAAAGTGTCTCATCAGTCTTAGGCTGAGCTTACATCAAGTTTTTTGCCATATGTTAAGAACGTGTCAGGGGGATTCCGAAGTGTCCTTGCAACATGTGGCACAGACATATATATACAGTGGGATACATTGCTCCTCCCCCTTAATGCGCTGGAGAAATGTACATCTGCAGCAGTTGGAGATTGGCTGGTGCCAATGTAAAGGGGTGTCTCCCAAGTGATGTCACTGTCCTTATATGGAACGTAACATCACTGGATTCCCCCTCCTCCTGATCTATATATGTGCTCAGCATGCCTTGAGCAGGGATGCAATATGCTGCATCCGCTCCCCATAGGCTCCTATTGCCGCTCAGTTGGAGGGAGCAGGATGAAAAGAAGTAGTTTGCTGCATCTTTTCATCCTGCCTTTTTTGCTGGATACGACGTATAGAGGTCAGATCGAGGCAAAAACTGTACCTTCAAACTATACCTCCAATGTGCAGTAATTAGATCTGGAATGAAGAATTATACCATTACTTGTGATGATTTTCAACACAATCATTGACTGATGACAGTTGATGCATTAGAAGTGTAGTTATAACATATACAGTGCACTCCTTGTCATAGAAAACCAATACACAATGCTATATAAATCCAAAATGTGCATATATGTAGTCCCACTGTATTCCCTTTAACTTATCATTGCCTGCATTTTGTGTTCAGACATTGACAATTTGTAGCCTGTGGTTTTTGTGTTGTGTGGACAAAGAAACTTGGTATTTTAAATAGCCTTGAAGTTACTTATGTTAGTGTTATACTGTACTTAACAAGTTCTTACATCATTATAAATTATAGGGCATATATTATTTTCTATGGAGAAAATTCCACTTTTTTTGTTTGTGAAGTTAGATGCTAAGTTCTTTTTCCTTATCTGAGATTATGACAGCCAGGTCTACTTCTGCTTTAAAGCCACAAAGGATGAAATGATGCTTGGGAACGGAACTTGCGGTTCTCTAGATGCCACACAAGTGTGCTCCACCTGTCACGTGCTCTGTTACATATAAATAACCGGTATATAAAGGCTGCTTTACCTACAATTTCTTCACTGAGCCTTACAGTAATGTGCTTGAAGCTAGTGCAATATATTACAGTAACATGGACATTTCTTCTCAAGGAACATCCATGTGCAGATGACATACAGGAAGTGAAAAAATGAAGGAATAGCCTCATAATAAGCCTATAAAAGCAGACAGCAAACACTTGTGGGAAATGGAAAATAACATTCTTGATTTATGACCTTTGACACAATGTGCTTCAGTTGAAAGTGTACAAAAGCTTTTCTTCCCTAAAGAGCAAAATGTCTCCAGTTTTTCTCCTTTTTTAAAAATATTGACACATTTCACTTGTACTAGCTAATGGTTATTAGATTAGTACTAGATCTGAAATGCCATATTATCTCTGGTAGTGTATGAAATACAGTTTCAAAGTGCTGGGACAGAATAGGTGGTGTCCACAAGGAGCATTATCATTGTGCTAACACTCTGTTTACAGAAACATGATGTTAACACAGTGTAAACATAATGCGAACTTATTGTAAAGTATATTCATTGCATGTGAAAGTGGCCTAACCGCCTAAAACATGCATATCCTGTAGCCCTGCTTCCTCCTTTACATTTCTGATCAAAGCACTCTTTGGCAGTTGATCACTACTTCAAGGTCTGCTTTACACTTCAATCTGCATTGTGTCCTGGCGGCAGCTGTACACGATAGCTAGCACATGCAGCAGACTTGCATGCATTGTACCTATTATCTGCTTAACCCTTTATCACCGACACTAGTTTTCAGCTCAATGACCAGACTCGATTTTTCAAATCTGACATGTCTCACGATAATTGGTTATAACTTCGGAACTCTTTAACATATCCTGGTGATTTTGAAACTGTTTTCTCGTGACACATTGTACTTCATGTTAGTTATAAAATTTAAGTGATACGTTTTGCGTTTCGTTCTGAAAAAAAGTGAAAATTTGGCAAAAGTTTGTAAAAATTCTTCATATTCCAAGTTTGAAATGTTCTGGTTTCCAGACAAGATGTAAAACTACCCCAAAAAAATGGATAATTAACATTTACAGAATATCTGCTTTATGTTGGGATGATATTTTATGCTTTCGGTCATTTTTCTAGGATGTTATGAGGTGCAGAACTTTAGGTGCGATTTTTCTTATTTTCATGAAAATTGCCAAAACTCACATTTTGAGGGACAACTCAGCTTTCAAGTGACTTTGAGAGGCCTAAATAATTGTAAAGCCCCATAAATTACCCCACTATAGAAACATCACCCCTCAACATATGTAAAACAACTTCTATTAAGTCTATTAACCCTTTAAGTGTTTCACATGGGTTAAAAAATATGGACCTGCGATTTAGAAACTATAGAATTTTTTTGGAAAATACATTCATTTAGGCCAAAACTGACATTTTCAGAATAAATTAAATGATGAAACGCACTGCAACGCTTGATGCCCAATTCCTCCCGAGTGTACTGATACCCCATATGTGGTGGTAAATTGCTGTATGGGCGCACGGCCGAGTATAGAATGGAGGCGCCATTCACAGCAGATTTGTATTGTCACATTGTACGACCTATAAATTTTTTTTTTTGGTAATGCGAACATATGAGGTCCTATTATGTACGGGATGAGATACAATGTATAGATAATTTGTTTTGGGAGTCTAAAGCTTATTCATGAGATTTTATTAACTATTTCAAGGGGGACACAAACAAATTCATCAATTTTTATTTTGGATTGTTAGCATTTTTTTCCCCCGCTCACCATAACGTAAAAATAATATTTTATCTTTATTCTCTGGTTCACTACGATTGCGGTGATACTTCATTTATATAGTTTTTCTAATTTTTGCTCAATTTTCCTGAGCAAAACCAATATTGGAGAAAATCGCATTGTTTTTACTATTGACAACTTTTCAGGGCCATAACTTCTGTATTTTTCTGTTGTCAGATCTGGTTGAGGGCTTATTTTTTGCGAAAACAGTTCGAAGACTTTTCAGTCGTATCATATTAGGGAACGTAACTTTTTTTGATCACTTTTTAGAACATTTTTTGTGATGGTGTTTGATCGAAAATTGTATATTATGGGAAGTTTTTCGAGTTTTTTTTTACGTAGTTCACCGAGCGGGTTCAAGATTGATTTAGATTTATTGTACAGATTAATACGGACGCGGTGATACCAAATATGTACGTGTTTTTGTGTTTTATATACTTTATTTGCATTTTATGTGTTACTGGGGATATTATGGGACTTTTATTTTATTTATTTATTTAATTATATTATAAAAAGATAAAATTTTGTTTTTTTTACTTTTTTTACATTTTCTACTTCTTGGCTTGAATAAGCGATCATCCGATCCCTTATTCAAGCCTTTACACTGCAATACACTTGCATGCTCAGTTACACACAGCCGGGTCCTGCCAGGAGGCGGAACCCGGCACAGAGAGGAGCCGACAGCCCCGGGTCACTCGTCGGAACCCGGGGCTTAGGAGGGATCGGATCCCCCGGTAAGCTCACCGGGGGGGTCCAATCCACGGGGGACACACTTGCACGCCGCGGTCATGCTTGACTGCGGCGTGTAAAGGTTAAACACCCGGGATCTGAGTTTTTCCGATCCCGGGTGTTAGTGCCGGGTCTGGGCTGTGATATCACAGCCCGACACCGGCACCAGCGAGACCCGGTGTCCCGAAATCTTCTTCTGACGCCCCGCCGTAGAAAGGCGTACGCGTCAGAAGAAGTACCCTTAATGACCGCCGTAAAAAGCCGATACGGCGGTCATTAAGGGGTTAAAAACGGCCCAAAAACAGGTTCAAAACGCCAAGTGTGCCGTCGGCCTTTAGGACAGTATCATTAGTACACAGGGCGGTTCAATAAGTACCCATGTTAGAAATAATGGAGAAATGATTGTTGCTTAGTTTTTTGTGTGTAATGATGAATCCAGTTTTCATCAACGGTGATAACTCCTTTTGATCTTAAATTGCTCCAAACACTGCTTCTAAGTTAACAGCCGCATCCGCTTGGTGTCCACTGTGAGCAATCACAGCACCCATCGGGCCGCCAATTTTTTCATCGCCAACTTATCATGCAAAATATTAATTGCGTTCCGGTCGACACACCTAAGGACTCTGCTACTTCGCATTTTTGTTCGTCGATCAATGAGTATCATGTCATGCACTTTTTGAATGATTTCCTTGGTAACCACGTCTGCCAGGCGTCCTGATCGCAACTCATCAAAAACGGATGTTCGCCTATGTTTAACCCCTTAACGCTCTGCGCCGTAGCTCTACGGCGCAGAGGTATAAGGGAAGTATGAAGAGGGCTCACGGGCTGAGTCCTCTTCATACAGAGGTGGGGGTTTTTGCATTTTGCACAAAACCCCCACCGCTAATAACCGCGGTCGGCGGCGCGGGCGCCGCCATCTTTTTTTCGATCGCCACGCCCCCGAACGTCATCGGGGGGTGGCGATCGGTTACCATGGTAGCCTCGGGTCTTCTCTTGACACGAGGCTACATGGTTTATGCAGGTTCGTTACAATGAGCCAGTGGCTCATTGTAATGTAAGACCTGCAAAAACGCCATATATTGCAATACTGTAGTATTGCAGTATATGGTAGGAGCGATCTGATCATCTAGGGTTATTGTACCCTAGATGGTCTAAAAGATAGTGAAAAAAAAAAGAAAAAAAAAAGTTTAAAAAATAAAAAAAATTAATAAAATATTAAAAGTTCAAATCACCCCCCTTTCCCTAGAACGGATATAAAACATAACAAACAGTAAAAATCACAGACATATTAGGTATCGCCGCGTCCCAAAATGCCCGATCTATCAAAATATAAAAACGGTTACGGCCGGCGGTGACCTCCGAGGCGGGAAATGGCGCCCAAATGTCCGAAATGCGACTTTTACACCTTTTTACATAACATAAAAAATGAAATAAAAAATGATCAAAATGTCGCACAGACCTCAAAATGGTAGCAATGAAAACGTCGCCTCATTTCGCAAAAAATGACCCCTCACACATTTCCGTGCGCCAAAGTATGAAAAAGTTATTAGCGTCAGAAGATGGCAAAAAAATTTTTTTCTTTTTTGTACACATTCGTTTAATTTTTGAAAATGTATTAAAACACAATAAAACCTATATAAATTTGGTATCACCGCGATCGCACCGAACCAAAGAATAAAGTAGGCGTGTTATTTGGAGCGAAGAGTGAAAGTCGTAAAAACTGAGCCCACAAGAACGTGACGCACGTGCGGTTTTTTTTCAATTTTTCCACATTTGGAATTTTTTTTCAGCTTCGCAGTACACGGCATGTTAAAATAAATAACATTACGGGAAAGTAAAATTTGTTACGCACAAAATAAGCCCTCACACAGGTCTGTACACGGAAAAATGAAAAAGTTATGGATTTTTGAAGTTGGAGAGCGAGAAATGAGCCGGAAAACCCTCCGTCCTTAAGGGGTTAAATTCGTTGAACAAATATCTAACTGTGGTCATAGATGGCGAAGTGTCCCCATAAATAGCCTCCAAATTTGCTTTGATCCCATTTTTTCCCATCCAAAAACAAAAAGCGAATTACCGAACAATACTGCTCTTTTTCCATCTTAGTGAAAATCACGAAACACGGCTGCCAAATCCAAACTAACCAATCAGTCTGCAATTTGTTTTGCCGTCGTTTGAAAGATGGAAGCACACGATGATAACAGCAACTTCCCTCTGGAAGAGTTAGGATATGACCTCCTGATTGTATAAACTTTTATGTTATGGCTGATCTTTGTATGTGGTCTTGAAGTCTAGAATTCTGATTATTTTTATATCCAATAATGACTATGCAGATAAAACTGTTTTAAGGTAATCACGATCTTAATTTAAACTTAATTCTTAATTTGATAAATTTGAGAATGTTTTTTCCTGACATGGATCATTGTAGACCTTGTTAAAGTGAAATAATATGATTATTTAAATGTCTATATCCAGGGCTAGGGAAGTGATAAACGGTACATCTTTATCATTCAGCTTTTTAATTATGTATTTATTATTATTGTATCAAAGTGCATTTTGTATTATGAATGACAAGTTAGTACAAACACGCCAAAGCAATGCACTAAATTGCACTTACTCATAGATCCAGGCACATGTGACTGTGACTGTGGTAACCTTCTCCCACTGTGTGCTAAAACTTCCTCTGCTGTCCAGAAGTTACTGCAGGCAGAGGGAGGGGGAAGTGCTGAGGGAGCAGGGAGGAGGATGAGACAATGAAACAGCCTGGGAACCCAGAGCATTGAGGGGCCCTTTAGGTTCATTAGCATAATTTTGAAAGTTGATTTTAGAAGGAAGGAGGCCATGGATAACAAATATAAGAAGATTACCACAATCACAGTATCATGATCTATGAAAAATTCTTTCATGCTTCATGACGATAGATTTAAAAGCTTAAATAACAAGAGATTAGACAGATACACAGGAGATAGCCAGTAATCAATAACAGCAGTAGAACTTTACATAAAATCTAAACGGAAAAGGCAAGAACGCTTAGGTCAGGATCAATAGTCAAACAGAAAAACTAAATACAAAAAAAGCCCCCTGTCATCCGGAGGTGGCGATCAGCATTCATGGTTCCCATGTCTACTTAGCAGAAAGGCTAAATATCAATGGTGGTTATTATTAATTCAGCAGAACACTTTGATATACCGTATCCAACCATACAATTCCAATATAGTATCATCAATGGTCAAGACATAAAACCTAACTTTAAATCAGATCCAATAAAACCAAATGACAAATCTTCCACCTAGACAGTCCTAAGGGCATAATGTGCACACATGACAGAACATTCACTAAGGATAGTGACAACAACACAATTACATACACAGTTAGGTATACAGTATAAAAAAGTGACATGTACAGGACCAAAACAAAAAAGGGGGTATTTGGTAGATGTCACCAATTCCATAGTGTGCATCAAGAGGTGACTTGACGGTTTTCCATTTAGGTCCTGGTCATGAACCTATAGTGTCCCTATTTCTTATATTTTATCTGTCTCCCCGGCCCTTACAAGTACAGTCCACAGCTCAATCTTTCTGGAAAATCCATATGTTGTTAATGAAGATTATAAATATAAATGCATTTCTCTAAGGATCCCTGCAGATTCATCAGGGGCATTCAGTTTTGGCTACACGCAAGGTGTACAATATCCCTCCCACTAGTTATAGCCGAGAGGGGCCGGTACTACAGACATTAGGCAGTGGCCCAAACTGTCCTAAAAATGGCAGTGTAGTCTTATCTTTGGCAAATGCAATTGCACCAAATATATGCCAGCATCCGGCATTAAGCCGGGACATTGCCCCTAACAACATCACACCAGTGGCCGATGTAATGCTATGCCTAGAGTGATGTCACATCAGTGGGTAAAGCAACGCTCTGTCAAGCGTGAAGGAGGTTCCCCGAGGTGTGGAGCAGGATATTCAATGCCCCACTGGTACCTCACACGTCTCTACTATGCCTCCAATTTGGTCCCTTTGTAGGGTTTGATAATAGGGGACCTCAAGATATGAAATAACACTTTATACAAAAAGTATAGAGGTGGGAGAGAGGTCCCTGGAAACCACAGAAATATAAGTATTTAAACAGGTAACTAGTAATGAAAGTTTAATACACACACAATAATATCACAGGATCACAAAAACTACTGCTGTTCTCAAAGATTGCATAAGTAGACATTATATACACCCATAAAAGTGCTATTCAGTGAACAAGGCAAAACTCAGAGATTCAATGAGCTCCAGTAGGCTGAAAGTCTTGATTAAATATTCATTTTGTTTACCATTGTAGGTAGGATAGCTGTATCCCAATTCACACCTCTGGGACTATGATGGATTTTTGTTATGCCTTGAAATTTGATTGTGCCCAAGTGTTCATTGTGTTGTTGGGTCACATGTCTAACATGTCATGATTATGGGTAATATCCCATATATGCTCGCCAATCCTATGATGGAATTTGTGGATCTTTTTTCCAATATATTCTGAGTTTTAGATGCATCCTGCCTATAAATTGTCCCTTGAGTTTTACAGTTGATAAATTTACAGAATATACTTCTCCAGTGACATTAGAAGTGAATTGTTTAGTCATTAACATATGCAGGCAAGCAACAAAACCACTGCAGCGGTAATTACCCTTTATGTTAGACTGGTCCAACCAAATGGTGTTCCTATGGGGTAGGAAATTGGCTATGTATCAGTCTATTCCTAAGGGACAACCTTTTTCTACAGGTAAGTGATGTTTGGGGAGTAAGAGCATCCCTAATATCAGGGTCCATCAGAAGTCTGTCCCAATGTTCAGAGGTGGCTTCTTTTGCACACTTTGCCCAAATAATTAAAGGGTGTGTTGAATTTAAATTGACCATTTACCTCCTGTTTAGGCCTTTCAATCAATAAGTCTTTATGTTTTTGATGTAATTCCCACTGAAAAGACTTTCTTGGTACAAACATATGTTTCAGAAATAATGGTTACACATTTACTTACCTGTCCACGTCGCGATCCCCGATCCGGAATGTCCGTCGAACCTGGATTGTGCCAGGTCCGCCGGAGTTCACTTTCTTCTTCCTAGTAAATGTGCTTGGCTTGCGACACAGTTAAAAGTTAAATCCTGCCGTTTGTCTGAAACCGTCAGTTCGTCCGATGGCCCGCCCCCCCCCCGATTTGTGTCGCATGAAAGCCGGTGCGATTGCGCCAAAATACAATCGCATGCCCAATGCCCTTATAAATCTCTGTCCCGGCGGTGCGATCCAGAAAAGTCGGAAAACCTGATGGAAATACGTCCGCAGGACCCTTAGTGAATAAGCCCTAATGTCTTTTGCGATGGTTTCTTAAGGACATTTCAGTTGGGGAAACTTCTACTACAGGGGGAGTTTTTACACTTCTCAATTTAAGGTCAGTAAAGGGACCATAACCCTTCAGTTGTGGGGTGTCATTGTCTAGACCAAACAGCAGTCTCGCATCCCCCAATAGATCCTCCAGGGATGCCTAAATCTTTACGCATTCTTTTCTCACAAAATGTTTCTTCCACTTAACAATTTAATGTCTTCAATACATTCAAAAGTGTCAAAATGTGAACTTGGTACAAAAGACAATCCTTTCCTGCAGAATTGATAACTCAGCTTGCGAAAGGGTATAAGAGGCTTTATTAATTACTTGGGAATAGGTGTCTGAGGCTGTTGAGGTAGTTGGCTCCTTGCTCTCAAATGGTAGGGTATTTCTAAAAAAATCCCTTGGGCACTGTTGTGAACAGCTGTTGATATCTATGCGGGGACATGCTATCCAAATGTGTCATATTATCCATATGTGTTGATCATAAAACGGTCATAAAATATCAGACTTAGTGGGGCAGATTTATCAAGCTGTCTAAAAGTCAGAATATTCCTATTCGCCCATGGCAACCAATCACAGCTCAGCTTTTCATTTTAGCAGTGGTTATAAATATTTTAAAGGGGAGCTGTGATTGGTTGCCATGAGCAACTGGAAATGTTCTGACTTTCAGACAGCTTAATAAATCTGCCCCAGTATGTTGACCACATAGAAGTGTTGACCATCAGATCCCTGATGAATGTGTTCAGGAAACGCGTCGGATCATATATCTAGGAGAGCTAGCCGAGGATAGAGAGGATTTGCGTAGATGCAGTAACGGTGTATGAGGGCACCTAGAATTAAGACTCTCTCTGTAAAGCAGCAGTCTCTATCTTAAAATACATCAGCTAGAAGCCTCACCAATTTTATTACTGATCCCAGCATCTATCAGCGTTAACAATGTTGAAATTGGGGTTGTACCTTTACTTTTAATACACAGCTTAGTTTGGTTACATATATTGGTGTGTGTCCCCTCTGCCAGGATCTGCTCTTCTTTTAGCTTCTTATTCCCTGGTTTTTACAAAAAAAGGCTTTTAAAATTATGCAAATGAGCCTCCAGGTCTCTGCACAAAAAAAATAGGATATTTGTATCCCAACTGTCATTTTATGTCCACAGTCAAATAAATAACAAAATCAATAACTGCCCTTGAGGAGGATCATTATAACATCATATCTGTATTTCCATCATCATTTCCATCATTTGGCCCAAAGAAATCTGTAAAATTTATTACTGATACAGGCTTAGATCCACTAAAGATCATGTGTGTCCATAACTAGCCAGACCCATACCTATTGGGGTACGAGGTGGTTCGCATCAGGGTAATCTATCAGTCCTACAATGACTAATATGGCATGCTTTGTGCAGCGCTGCGTAATCTGTGTGCGCTATATAAATAAATAATAATTATTATTATTGCCCTGAATATAGTGTGATGCTAGTTATATGGATAATTGTTTATATGTCGACGTTCATGAATCCAATAAGTGGACCTACTGGGGTGCTAGAACAGAGCCATAAGAGGAGAGTAGGCTCTGTTATGCTTTACAACTCCAATTTATTTACATTTATTTATTAATTCAGGTGTCATATTAGTGTTTTATGTTCAATCAACACCCCAGTACACACAGCACCAAATAATATGTAACGTGTTCCCAGGCTATCAATAAGTATAGAAGTGCATCAGAGGTGCCATAGCGCAGAGTCCTAGCATATCATATCACAACACTGACTGTTTGACTCCAATTTTGTTACTGTGCTTAACTATGTAAGTTAGCAACACCAAGAATCAGTGCAATGGTTTAGATCCAGAATGCTACTTACAGTATCACAATCTGACTGATTTATTTTACACTCTTCTAACTGCCTATGTAAACTAGGTCAGCAACATCACAAATCAGTGCATTGAATCAGAGCCAGGATATTATGTACATACCTTGAGAATGCTGTAACTACACTAATGCAGAAACTTGTTTAATCCCTGAGTTAATTGTTTTTTCAGCAAAACCACTCATGAATTGCATTCAGCCTGAACTGCCCAGACAGGACAAGCACAGAGCTTCTTGAACTGTCCAGACAGGACTAATCAACCTGAGCTGGATCACTCATACACAACAGATGGGGGGTGTTGCAGCAAAAGATTACTTCTGCCTGTTAGCCACAGTGATAACATCATTCTCTGAAGCAGTGCATACCTAATTAAAGAGGAGAAGAACTGGCAGGCACAGAAGAAGAGCCTCATTATCATAATTTTATAATCCTTTTTTCAGTAAAACCACTCAGCTCAGGGATAAAACAACTGATGCAGAAAGGATCAGTGTAGCTAAAGCATTATGTTTGGTTCATAATGCATAAAATCAAATGGAAGATTCCCTTTAATGGAGCCTGGAGCCCATCAGGATCATTTGTATAATATTAAAAACATTTTTTTCTTAAAGGGCACCTACCACCCTGATTCTACCTATAAAGGTAGAAGGGGTGGTAGGTGGATGGATGGGACGTGAGGATAGCCCTTTTTTTTGCTAATCCTCACGTCCCGGGCGTCTTTTACAAAACTTTATTACATCTATATGCAAATTTTTTTATGCGGCTACTGGGGCGTGGAGTAGCCGGACATGAGTTACCCCGCCTACCAGATAATCTTCGGGGCGCAGCTCCTGGTAGCTGCACGCCCTCGTCCGGGTCCCCTGCGTTCTGCGCATGCGCAGAACTCAGGCCTTCGGCTGCGCGACCGCGGCTCCGGGGCCAGAACTACTGCGCATGCGCAGTAGCCGGGGGACTCGGACGAGGGCTGAAGATTTCCTGGTAGGCGGAGTAACGCGGCTACTGGCTACTGGGGCGTGGAGTAACGCGACTAGTAGCCTAATGTCCGGCTACTCCATGCCCCAGTAGCCGCATAAAAAAATTTGCATATAGATGTAATAACGTTTTGTAAAAGACACCCGGGACGTGAGGATTAGCCCAAAAAAGGGCTATCCTCACGTCCCATCCATCCACCTACCACCCCTTCTTTATAGGTAGAATCGGGTTGGTAGATTCCCTTTAAAAACAAAGGCATAAGAAGCTTGAAAAATGGATCCTGCTAGAGGGGACACACACCAATATGTCAGTGTGCTTGGTCACGTACCTTGATCCTGTTGGTAGATGTCCTTTAGCAGCCCTTATACCTTACACATTAAGACTACATTCAGACGAAAGTCGCTGGGTGGGCATGCGTCCGGCGCCATGGAGAGGAGGAGTAATATGGCGCCGTAACATGAGGAAATATAGGACATGTCCTACCATTTCCCCATGTACCGAGCGGTACCATGTACGTATCGCTCCATGCGCATGTTGCATGCCTATGGGGTCGTATGTACGGCTGCAAGCTTGTGGCTGTACAGACGTCCCCTTCCGGTCGTGTAAATGTAAACTTGTTAACTTATGATAATTGTCTCATTTTAATAGTTGTTTTTTTTTATTAATTGTAAATCCTGTCCCTATAGCTACCACATAGAAGTAGCAAACATCTAAAAAACATAAATCCCAAATAAGTAAATGTAAAAGCACTTTAACAAAATGTATGTTTCTATATCCAAAAATTTGATCTGCTTTTTTATCAGTAGGGTGCAGATAACTGGGACCCTCACTGATCTTTTAGTGATGGCCTATACTAAGAATTATTCACTAGTATGAAATTCCAGGAAAATATCGTATTTTAAAATAATGTGTAGTTCTGGAATGTCTTTTTAAAACATTTACATATATGTTGTACCAAAAGTAAATATGTATATGTGCAAAATTTATGTGTAGGAGCAATCCTAAGTGTTCTACAGTAGCTGCTTCCTGGTAATATGCTATAATCTTTTTTTAATGTTACAATGGATATACAGTATACAACACGTCAGGAAAATAACATTTGTTAGAAGAAAAACAAGATGTTTGCTCTGGTTATTCATGGAGATTAGTAAAGATTCATCCATGGTGGTAAATGGCTCAGTTTTCAGCCCAGAGACACATGCATAATTTAAACTAAGTTGCTAGGGATCTTTATATAAGCTCAGTATAAGCAATAGAAAATGTCTTTCTTATGATCCACTGAAAAATCATGTGCAATTTGTGAACAATTTACCGCCTACACTTCAAGTAGGTCTTCTGTTCTGCTCACAGCAAGATCTTGACATGTTGATGTGCATTATTTGCAGTTGGTTTTGAAATACCATATAAAGCATAACTTTTTTCATAGGGCATAAATCGTAATAAACCTAAAGGAGTTTGCCCATGAAAGAAAATTCTCAAATTTCAACACAATTAAGATATTATTTAACCCCTTGCCTTACAGTTTTACTCAGGACCTAAAACAGCAATAAAACTATCACTCCCTAGGCTGGTCAGTGTACAATTCCAGAGTGTGGGTTCCTCTGTGCTATGAGACTTTGATTTAGCTTCTGAAAATTCTACTAGTATCTGACACATACAAAGATAAATGGGAGATCAGAGATGATGATACATATAACTTACAGTGACATTCTCAGCTCTGCTATCTTAGCCATAACATACACTGTCAGCTCTGCTGTGTCTCCCCTCTGGATAAAGTACTTATCTGTCCGTGGTGTGTAGAGTAAGTCTCATCACACTGCTTTTTGCTGGCAGGAAGTCTGTGTGTGTGTGTGAGCTGGTCTTAGAATGCAAGGGGGTGGGCCGATGAAGAGAGGGGCTCACAGTGTCAGACAAGAGATGAAATCTGTCCTGCCTGACTCTAGACTTCTCATTTACGGTAGGATCTCAGGTCAACTAAAATTGTATAAAATTGTATGTTGGAATTATATCTGTGAAATGCTGTATTTTTGTTAATAACGGTGAATTAGAGAATGTGTTATTTTGTTATCCTGAGTATATTTAAGAGTCTTGTCTTCATGGGAATACCGCTTTAACGTTAGTATATGTCTATTATAATGAAACAGTTTTTATTTTCTAAACTACTTACCTTGTGTTCACAAAACACCTTACTGAATAAGACTGCGCTGCAATAACATTCATAATTTCTAGAGCATAGTTACCCTGTGAATCATGTAATTCATGTGAATTTCAATAGCCACATTCTAATGGTCTGATCCATATTTAGCTACCAGGAAAAGGAGGGACAATGTGCAGGTTTGCCTTTTATGCTTTACCTAATGCTCAAGTCTGCAAGGAGCATCTATAATAGTTTCCATGTAGATCAGTGTGAACGATATGACTGATAAGAATGTAATGCCACTCTGGTTCTTGTTTTCCAGGATCCTAAATGAAGCGTGGATTAACAGGCCAAAAAAATTATAGATTCTGGATGTTAAGATTACAATAATCTCATTGGCAATTACCATCATTAGTGCTGTGAATATGAATAGCTTTGAGTATTCAGGAGATGGTGATGTGGATATTTTTCCAAATGCGAAATATGGAAAGAAAACTCTTACACAAAAATATATATTACCATGTATATGATCTGGGAGCTAGAAGTAGTAAAGTGTGACTTTAACCTACTCTTTTAAAGGGGAAACAAATGACTAAAATGGATATCCAGAGCCTTGACAACCCGTTTGAGTACAGTGTTACTCAGTGGAACCATTGCAACCATTCATGATGTCAACAGCACATATGAATGGTACAGGTTATTGAATAGGGGAATAATCAGACTTGCTCGATAAGGAAAACAGAAAGGTATAAGATATGCAACTTTACTTATACAGCGGATGTCAGCTGCATAACACAGCAGACACTCACCACTACCTGCCGTGGTTGATGCTGGCACCGATCATGGCAGTTAACCTGTTAAGTGCCACAGACGAACACAAATGCAGCACCCACCAGCACTGGAATGGCAGGCTATTAGAGATCAGATGTAAAATTACTATACACAGAAATTCAGTAGTATTGCAGAATATAATATGACTGATCACACCCTTCAGAGTTAAAGTACCCTAGGGCAGTGGTGGCAAACCTATGGCACTGGTGCCAGAGATAGCACCCGGAGGCATCTCTTTGGGCACACGGGCTGTCTCCCAGGCACAGAGTTTGCCAGACATGGCATCTTCCTGCAGTCTCAGGCAGTCCAAGTAGGGCCCTGCTATTGTAAAGTGACCCATCCTGTGCTGCTTGGTCCTTTCCGAAAAGTGAAAAGGTGTCGGATTGGAGCTCAAAGATTCTGGTAGCAATAAGTTTGTTACTGCCTAAATTGCCGTGTGGGCACTTTGGGAAAAGCTAGTGGCTTTTGGGTCTCATTTTGGGCACTCGATCTTTAAAAGGTTTTCCATCCCTGCCATAGGGGGTCTGAAAGTAAAAAAAAAAAAAGACAACTTACATAGGTCTGTACACTGAAAAAAGAAAAAGTAATTGGCCACAGAATTTGGAAAAATGGCAATTTTTTGTACAAAAGATTAATTTTTTTTAAAATCTACAAAGACCTAATAAAACGTATATAAATTTGCTATCCCTGTGATAGAACCAACCCAAGGAATAAAGGGGAGGTGTCATTTGGAGCACACAAAGAAAGCCGTAAAAAGACGTAAAAACAGAACCCACAAGAAAACACCACAAATGTGGTTTTTTTTGTCAATTTCACCTCACTTGGAATTTATTTCCAGCTTTTCAAAACAGGAATGTTATATGGTACCACTAAAATGTACAATGCATCCCGCAGATAACAAGCCCTCTCACGTCTCTGTAAACTGAAAAGTTAAAATGTTATAGTTTTTGAATGAGGGAAGTAAAAAACAGAAACTCAAAATTTAAAAAGGGTCCTGAAAGCTAAATAAACTCCTGAGTTGCTTTGGCTTCATGTTTTGGGTCATTGTACATCTATATTGTGAAACGCGGACCAATTAGTTTGGCTGCAATTGAGCACAAGTTGGCCGTGATATATGAAAACTGGTATACTCTGCCTTAGTGCAGTTTGCCTCACTAATGTGCCACATTATTTAATACTGTCCCTGGCACTTAATTAATCTGGTCTGTACTTTCAATCTACTCCATGTGACACCATTGTGTCGATTAAAGACATAAAAAAGGGGCTGGAACCCACTAATACAGTGGGTGGGGTGCAGGCCAGCATGACTGGGGGCAGAGCGAGGGGATTGGACCCTTTGGATTGTGAGGAGGGAAATAGTGGTTAAGGGGGGGTACTTTGTGGGTGCCGACTAGGTTGAACCCAGAGGCCCAACCTCGGATCCGGTGTCCCCAAAGGAGTCCCTCCGGGGGCCCTCTAGCTCGCAGCCTTTCTCCTTCCACCTCCCAGAGGTGTCCGCAGGCTGGGAGGAATCCGAGCAGACAGTCGGGCCCAGCGGCGGGCTTTAGGCCACTTCTGTTTGCGCCTACCTCCGGCCAGACTACCAGATCCAGGGATGGCACGGTTGCAGGCCCTCATGGCGATGCTCCGGTCGTGGGGCCTGCCAGGATGAGGACAATGGTGGCTAGTCCGCCTGACGATGGCGAGCTGTTTGATGGGGATATGTTCAGAGTGCAGTAGTCGGATGGCCCTGTCTCTTCAGTGGTGGTGCCCAACAGTATGGGGGGGGGCGTCCTTCAGCGGGCCCTCTGGGTGTCCAGTCTGCATGCAACACTCTGGTCTACAGCCCCAGTTGTTTCAGGGGATGCCTAGTCACTCTCCAGTGATGCTGCAGCCACCAGTCCTCCAGCCTTCATTTCAGGGGACTAGTCGTTCTGGCACTCCAGTGGTGGGAATCAGGGGGCTTCCCTTTAAGATGGACAACTTTAGGTCGGTAGCTCTTCAGGGATCTGGACAGACAGCTGGTGGGGTCACAACCCCTGGGCAGCTTGGTGAGTTGTATTCCATGTCTTGTCCTTTTCCGCCTATTTTGATTCTCTGGCCCCAGTAGGTAGTCATATATCGGGTGCGCCGGGGGGAGGCAGTTTGGTTAGTGGCACATCAGGTAGTATTCTCTATTCTATTCCGTAATCGGGGAAAAAACACCAGAGCACTGCACGACGCTTTTTGTGTATCAGGATTCCATTGGGGAAGCTCAGCGGGCCTATGGGGGGCAGGCATGGCTACACTACGACGAGGAATTTAGACAACGCAAGGCTGTTAGACTGAGAATTAGGTGGGACCAGAAGGACATAGGCCTATGGTTAAAGGTTATGGGGCCAACTAAGTTTGGCTTTGGGGGGTCACCAGGTTGGAGGGAAACTGGCAATTTAATGCGGGCCAGTGTAAGTTTGGGAACAACTGTAAGTTCAAACATGTGTGTTTCTCAGGCAGCGAGACTTCCTACGGGTCCGCAAAGTGTTGGAAAAAAGGGAAGGGTAAGTCTGGGGCAGCAGCTGGGCAAGGGAACGACACCAGTGAGGGTCTGCGAGATGGCCCCGTACCTAAGTAGGTTTTTCCCCTTCAGCATTTAGAATCTTAAGTTGGCATTTTAGCATCCGGGGTGGTGAGGGAAAAGTTGGAGAGGGAGGTCCAATTGGGGTGGATGACGGGCCCTTTATCGGTTCCCCCTTTTTTGGATTTAGTTATTTCACCGCTGGGGGTAGTACCGAAAAAAGAGCCGAATACGTTTCGGCTCATACTTCACTTGTCCCATCCAAAAGGTCTGTCAGTTAACGACGGCATCGACGATAGCCTCTGTTCAGTGGAATACGCCTCACTTGATACAGCATTGGAATGGGTCAGGAGGTCAGGCAGTGATGACTAAAGTTGGCATTGAGTCTGCTTTTCATCTATTACCAGTTCATGAGGATAGTGTCAGATTGCTGGGTTACTATTAGGAAGGAGAATTCTTTGTTGATTGTTGTTTGCCGATGGGCTATGCCATATCCTGTTCGTATTTCGAGGCTTTAAGTTCCTTTTTAGAGTGGGTAATTAAAGACGTGGCGGGTCTTCAGTCAATTGTGCATTACTTGGATAACTCTACGTGGGTTCAGCGGGGTCCATGGATTGCGAGTTATTGTTGAGTACAGTTAGGTGGGTGGCCCCACGACATGCTTGAGTTTCTTGGGGATCACCATCGACTTGGAACTCATGGAGTTCAGGCTCCCTGAGGATAAAGTATCTGACCTTAGAGGGCGACTCGTTTGCGGAAGATAGTTTTGAGGGAGTTACAGTCGTTGGGAAAATTGAAATTTGCTTGTCAGGTCATGCCGATGGGCAGAATTTTTTTCACGAAGGCTACATCTGGCGTGGTTGAGCCTCATTATTTTGTGCGCTTGCGGCAGGAACACAGGAAAGATCTTAAGGTGTGGGCAACATTTTTAGGCACCTTTAATGGAAGGGGCTTTGTTAATGGGTTCGGTAGTTGACAGTTTTGATTGCAAGCTTTTTATGGATGTGGCAGGGGGAGCCAGTTTTGGGGCCTGGGTCACTGGAGTGCGGGGAGTTGGCCGTATAGCTGGGTGGAAAAAGGTGATACCAAAAACATGACATTACTGGAATTGTTTCCCATAGTGGTGGCAGTCTGTATATGGGGAGAATTCTTCCAGGATATCGGAAGGTCCAATTCCACTGCGAAAATATGAGTGTAGTATCGACAATAAATAGCCTGTCGACATCGTCTGGGCCTGTTGTTTGTTTGTTGCGGCACTTGGTGTTGTGATGCCTGGGGTTGAATGCGTGGGAGATGGCTGTGCATGTTCCTGGAGTACATAATGTAATTGCCAATGCTCTTTCTTGATTTCAGTGGGATCGGTTCCGAGCGTTGATCTCGGGGGTGGACAATGTGGGAATCCCCTGCTCGCAGGACTTATGGGAGCTGGTGGGAGTGCAGCAGGTGAGCTGATACGGGGTTCATTGGCGGAGGCTACCTGGAAATTGTATGAGGCATGGTGGGGGGAATAGTTGGCTTGGCTAAAGGGTTTTGGGGAGGTCCAAGTTGAAGATGATAGGGTGGGAGTGCTGCTGCTGAGGCTGGGGGAGGCCGCTACGGTGAGCCGTTTTTTTGGCTAGTGTGGCGTTCGGGTTAAAAGCAAGGGGGGATTGGGATGTGACAAAAGCCTTCTTGGTAAAACAGGCAGTGAAGGGTTTTAAAAAAGGTGGCAGTGGGTTTGATAGCCGTAAGCTGGTGTCCTTTTCATTATTGGTTATTTTAGGTTACGTATTTCTCAGGGTATGTCGTTTTGGTTTTGAAGTACTGTTGTTTTGCCCTGGCCTTTTTGGGGGCATTTAGGATAGGTAAGCTAGTGTCTCATTCGACTAAGAGGGCCGGAGGTTTGCAGATATCTGATGTGGTCGGGTCGGCAGACTCGGTAGAATTGTGGGTGAGGAAATCAAAGACTGACCAATTGGGTAGGGGTAAGAGAGTACATTTGCGTAGGGTTGAGGGTTCGGCAATGTGCCCAGTGGCATGCTGGCGGGAGTACAACAGTTTGAGGGGAAACGGGTCGGGTCCAGCTTTGTGTCAAGAGGATGCATACGATTTGTCCAAATTTCAGTTTAAGGCCGTCTTTTATAAATGTTTGGAGTTGTTGGGTTTGTTAAAAGGCAATTATGGGACGCATTCTTTCAGAATTGGTGCAGCAATGGAGGCTTTCAATTGTGGCTTGGGGGAACAGACGGTGAAGGGCATAGGTAGATGGCAGTCTAGGAGGTACAGATCATATATTTGCCCTCAATTGTTGTAGTAAAAGGAGGTTAGGGCAGTCTTGAGGGTGGCTCAAATGTTGTCTTATAGTAGTTGTGATATGTTCTGTTTTGTTATGTTATGTTTTGTTTTAGGTTATGGCTCAAGATCAGTATGAATACTCGGTCATTCTTATGTATATTGGGGAGCAGCGAGGGCTGATGTGAGACTGGATGGCAGGCAACTCGGTTTCCATAGGGGAGTGGCTGGGATTCTGTGGTTGGGCACTAGAGGGATTAGGTGGCAGAGAGTTTTGGGGGAGGTGAGTAGATCTGCAGCTTTGGATAGGCCACTGGATTGTACGTGGGTGGAAATGATTTGGGTATACATTCGTTATGACCTATTGCGTTTGTGGTTAACATATCCGGCTTTGATAACTGTTTGGTCATAAATTGTACCCAGATTGACTTGGAGACATGCTCATTCGGTTGAACGGTTGGAAAAGGTGAAGGGTCAAACTTAATAGAGCCATTGCAGGGTTTGTGGTTAAGCACGGAGGAGTGAGCGTGCGGCATTGGGAGTTGGAGAGAAGGGAAGGCAACTACTGGTTGCAGGATGGCGTGGGAATGGACCTTTGGTCCTTACGGATCCAAGAGGGGATCGAGAGGGCCCTGATTTTGTGGGGGGTCTCACATACTTGAGGTGTCAAGAGCATGTGGGCTGTGGAAGGTAGAGTGTCCTCGTAGTTGGTAAAAATTCTATCGGAAGGTAGAGTCAGGAGGGAGTGACCCACCTCAAAATTGTTGGATGGTTGTTTTGGGTCAAGGCACTCTGGTTTGGGGGCTCTTACAAGGGGGTGCCCATGGGGAGCCTGGGAGAAGTCGGTGCCGCTGAGCCTGTGGTGGCGGCTGGTGGTAATGGAGTTATTAAGGAAATATAAATTTCCTTAATTTTTGTGTGCCTGACCTCTTTGGGGCATCAAGAACTACCTACCTATCTATATACACATTTTCTATGTACATTTGATTGCATTTAATGTTTTATATTGTTGTTGTTTTATATTATTAATAAATTTTGGCTGCTGTGGCAAAAAATTTCCAAAGAAAGTTGGCGTCATGTCATTATTTGGGTAGGTTTTATGTGGGGTTGAGAGTGATGTCACAGTAGCTTAAGTAAAGGGGGTAAAAAACTGAATTGATGCTCCCCAGTCATGTATCTTAAACTATGACTTAGCACAATCACACTCCTATATGTACACAGTCCTCTAAAGTGGTGGTTCTTTGTAAAGTGGTTAAAAAGTGTAACCGCAACACAATTGTGGCACAAACACATAATAAATACATGTACAAGTTTCAAAAACATCTTGCCCCACATTTATTAAGTGTTTACGCCAGTGTTTTGTCTTACTTTGCACTGAAAAAAACATGTAAACTGCTTGCACATCTACTGTGTATATGAAGTGATTGTGCACTAAAGGGGCGTTCTGGTGCCAATTTGGACATGGGGGCCACATTTATTATTGCAACTCTACAGAATTGTGTTGCACGCTCTATGTTAAAGATCAGGGCAGGAATATAGGGGGGTGCCTGGGGCCCCCACCACTTTGCCCTTAAAGGGCCCCCACCAAAAGTTGGCGACCGCCAGAATTGCCCACAGTGTGTTTTGCTCCCCGGGCCATACTCAGCACACATATGATTGTGATTACTGGGTGGCTGTATACAGTGCTCACTGGGGGGCTGTATACAGTGATTAATGGAAGCTGAATATATTTATTGCTGGGGGACTGTATACAGTGATTACTGTAGGCTGAATATACTTATTACTGGCAGCTGTATATAATGATTACTAGGGGCTGTATATAGTGATTACTGGGGGCTATATACAGTGATTGCTGGGGGCTGTTTATAGGTATTGCTGGGGTGTTGTATATAGTGATTACTGGGGGGCTGTATATAGTGATTGCTGGGGGAGTGGTATATAGTGATCACTGGGGGCTATATATAGTGATTGCTGGGGGAGCTGTATATAGTGATTGCTGTGGGGCTGTATATAGAGGTTGCTGGGGGCTGTTAATAGTGATTGCTAGGGGGCTGTATGCACTGATTATTGGGGGGCTGAATATATTTATTGCTGTAGGCTGAATATATTTATTGCTGGGGGCTGCATACAGTGATTACTGGGGGCTATAAATAGTAATTACTGGGGGGTTGTTGGGGTACTGGTAGTCATTGTTGGGGAACTCTAAATAGTGATTACTGGGGACTGTATATAGTGATTGCTGGGGGAGCTGTATATGGTGATTGCTGTGGGGCTGTATATAGAGGTTCCTGGGGGGCTGTATATAGTGATTGCTGTGGGGCTGCATACAGTGATTACTGGGGGCTATAAATAGTAATTACTGGGGGGTGGTGTATATAGTGATTGCTGGGGAGTAGAGATGAGCGAACATACTCGTCCGAGCTTGATGCTCGATCGAGCATTAGCGTACTCGTAACTGCTCGTTGCTCGGACGAGTATTTCGCCCGCTCGAGAAAATGGCAGCTCCCGCCGTTTTGCTTTTTGGCGGCCAGAAACAGAGCCAATCACAAGCCAGGAGACTCTGCACTCCACCCAGCATGACGTGGTACCCTTACACGTCGATAGCAGTGGTTGGCTGGCCAGATCAGGTGACCCTGGGATAGACTAGCCGCTGCCCGCGCTGCTCGGATCATTCTCTGTCTGGATGCCGCTAGGGAGAGAGCTGCTGCTGGTCAGGGAAAGCGTTAGGGTGTTCTATTAGAATAGTGTTAGGCAGGAGTGATTCAACAAGAACCCAACAGCCCTTCTTAGGGCTACAATAACGTTATACTTTTTTTTTTTTGTTTGCTTGTGGCTGGGCTTGCTGGCAGCTAGTACCATATTGTGAAGAATTAGCAGGGGGACTTGCTACCGTTGTGTTTAGCTCTTAGTGACACACATATCCACCTCAAACACCAAAGTGGGAAAATTTATTAGGGGTTTGATTTCAATTAGGCACAGTCTGCCAGTTTCTTTTTATTTTACGTTTATTTTTTTAATAACTCAGTGTCATCTCATCTTGCATAGTAGTGTGCTTTAATACTTGGCTAGAAAATAGCCATAGGAGAATCCAAACGGCTTACTTACGCCTACAGTAGCGTTATATATATTTGATTTCTGGTTGATCTGCTGGTGGCTGTAGTTGCTGCAGTGCATCTACTAGCAAATTGTGAGCAATTTGGAGTGAGACTTGCGACCACTGTGTTTTGCGCTTAGTGACGCACATATCCATCGCAAAGACCGAAGTGGGAAAATTTATTAGAGCCCGGGGTTGGATTTCAATTAGGCACAGTCTGCCATTTCCTTTTTTATTTTACGTTTATTTTTTTCATAACTCAGCGTCATCTCATCTGGCATAGTAGTGTGCTTTAATACTTGGCTAGAAAATAGCCATAGGAGAATCCAAACGGCTTACTTACGCCTAAAGTAGCGTTATATATATTTGATTTCTGGTTGATCTGCTGGTGGCTGTAGTTGCTGCAGTGCATCTACTAGCAAATTGTGAGCAATTTGGAGTGAGACTTGCGACCACTGTGTTTTGCGCTTAGTGACGCACATATCCATCGCAAAGACCGAAGTGGGAAAATTTATTAGGGCCCGGGGTTGGATTTCAATTAGGCACAGTCTGCCATTTCCTTTTTTATTTTACGTTTATTTTTTTCATAACTCAGCGTCATCTCATCTGGCATAGTAGTGTGCTTTAATACTTGGCTAGAAAATAGCCATAGGAGAATCCAAACGGCTTACTTACGCCTACAGTAGCGTTATATATATTTGATTTCTGGTTGATCTGCTGGTGGCTGTAGTTGCTGCAGTGCATCTACTAGCAAATTGTGAGCAATTTGGAGTGAGACTTGCGACCACTGTGTTTTGCGCTTAGTGACGCACATATCCATCGCAAAGACCGAAGTGGGAAAATTTATTAGGGCCCGGGGTTGGATTTCAATTAGGCACAGTCTGCCATTTCCTTTTTTATTTTACGTTTATTTTTTTAATAACTCAGTGTCATCTCATCTGGCATAGCAGTGTGCTTTCATACTTGGCTAGAAAATAGCCATAGCAATAGGATAGCATCGTTTGGTTTTAAAAACTAAAAAACACAAAAAAAAGTTAAAAAAAAAAAATTAAAGTTATAACTCTCATTTTCAAAATGTTTAACCCGAGGGCTAGGGGTAGAGGACGAGGGCGGGGACGTGGGCGTCCAACTACTGCAGGGGTCAGAGGCCGTGGTCCTGGGCGGGGTGAGACACCACCTGCTTATGAGGGAGCAGGGGAACGCCGCAGAGCTACACTCCCGAGGTTCATGTCTGAAGTTACTGGGACTCGTGGTAGAGCACTGTTGAGGCCAGAACAGTGCGAACAGGTGATGTCGTGGATTGCCGACAATGCTTCGAGCAATTTGTCCACCAGTCAGTCTTCCACGCAGTCCACCCATGTCACCGAAATCGGCACTCCTCCAGCTCCTGCACCTCAGCCTCCTCCCCCCCAGTCTGCCCCCTCCCAGCAAAATTTGCCATTTGAACCGGCATACTCTGAGGAACTGTTTTCTGGACCCTTCCCACAGTCACAAACCACTTGTCCGGTTGCTGATGAGCAATTTTCCGATGCCCAGGTTTTCCACCAGTCGCAGTCTGTGGGTGATGATGACCTTGTTGACGTACTGGAAGAAGTGTGTAAAGAGGTGTCCGACGATGAGGAGACACGGTTGTCAGACAGTGGGGAAGTTGTTGTCAGGGCAGGAAGTCCGAGGGGGGAGCAGACTGAGGGATCGGAGGATGATGAGGTGACAGACCCAAGCTGGGTTGAGAGGCCGGGTGAACACAGTGCTTCTGAGACGGAGGAGAGTCCTCGACCAGAACAGGTTGGAAGAGGCAGTGGTGGGGCCAGACGGAGAGGCAGGGCCAGAGCTGGTGCATCAGCGCCAAATGTGTCAACTAGTGAAGCTCCCGTGGCGAGGGCTCCTGCGGCGAGGGCTAGATTTTCAGAAGTCTGGAGGTTCTTTAAGGAAACACCGGATGACCGACGGACTGTGGTGTGCCACATTTGCCAAACCAGGATCAGCAGGGGTTCCACCACTAATAGCTTAACTACCACCAGTATGCGCAGGCATATGAATGCTAAACACCCCACTCAGTGGCAACAAGCGCGTTCACCTCCGGCCGTGCACACCACTGCTCCTTCCCCTGTGTCAGCTGATAGTCAGCCCCCTGCCCAGGACCCTGCCACAAAAACCCCATTGTCGCCTCCACGATCCTCCACAGCATCCACCAGCGTTCAGCTCTCCATACCCCAGACGCTGGAGCGGAAACGCAAATATAGTGCAACCCACCCGCACGCCCAAGCCCTTAATGTGCACATCTCCAGATTGCTAAGCCTGGAGATGCTGCCCTATAGGCTAGTAGAGACCGAGGCCTTTCGCAGCCTCATGGCGGCGGCCGCCCCTCGGTATTCGGTCCCCAGCCGCCACTACTTTTCCCGATGTGCCGTCCCAGCCCTGCACCAGCACGTGTCAGACAACATAATCCGTGCCCTGACCAACGCCGTTTCTGACAAGGTCCACCTGACCACGGACACGTGGACGAGTGCTGCCGGGCAGGGCCACTATATATCGCTGACGGCACATTGGGTTAACTTGGTGGAGGCTGGGACCGAGTCTGACCCTGCGGCTGGTCATATACTGCCGACGCCGAGGATTGCGGGGCCTACCTCGGTCCAGGTGTTTCAGGCCTACTATGCCTCCTCCTCCTCCCACCCCTCCTCCACCTCCTCCTCCGAACGACCATCCGTGGGCATGGCGCCATCAGTCGGTAGCTCTAGGCACAGCAGCAGTGCCGTCGCTAAGCGACAGCAGGCGGTGCTCAAACTGCTGAGCCTAGGCGATAAAAGGCACACCGCCAAAGAACTATTACAGGGCATCACGGCGCAGACTGATCTGTGGCTGGCACCGCTGAACCTGAAGCCAGGCATGGTTGTGTGTGACAACGGCCGTAACCTGGTGGCGGCTCTGCAACTCGGCAGACTGACACATGTGCCATGCCTGGCCCATGTGTTAAATCTGATAGTTCAGCGTTTCCTCAAGACATACCCCAATCTGTCTGATTTGCTCACGAAGGTGCGCCGCATCTGTGCGCATTTCAGGAAGTCCAGCACAGATGCTGCCACTCTCAGGGCAGCGCAGCGCCGCCTCCAACTGCCCGCTCACCGACTGTTGTGCGACGTGCCCACGAGGTGGAATTCAACACTGACAATGTTATCCAGAGTTTACCAGCAGCGCCGAGCGATTGTAGACTGCCAGATGTCAACTTCCACCAGAACTGGTAGTCAGGTCAGTCAGCTTCCTCAAGTCTACAATGAGGAGTGGACGTGGATGTCTGATATCTGTCAGGTGCTGAGTAACTTTGAGGAGTCAACACAGATGGTCAGTGGCGATGCCGCCATCATCAGCCTCACCATCCCGCTGCTTGGCCTGTTGAAAAACTCTCTGGTCAGCATGAAGTCGGAAGCTTTGCGCTCCTCACAAGAGACGGGGGAAGAAGATTCCCTTGTTGATAGCCAAAGCACCCTTAGGTCTGTTTCTCAGCGCATATCGGAGGAGGTGGAGGTGGAGGAGGATGAGGAGGAGAATGTTGGCGAGACACAAGAGGAGTCCTTCACTGTTGAGCGTGTATGGGCAGAAGAAGAGGAGTTGGAGGAGTTGGAGGAGGAGGAAATGGACAGTCAGGCCAGTGAGGGGAGTGAATTCTTACGCGTTGGTACTCTGGCGCATATGGCAGATTTCATGCTAGGCTGCCTATCCCGTGACCCTCGCGTTCAAAGAATTTATTCCAGCACCGATTACTGGGTGTTCACTCTCCTGGACCCACGGTACAAGCAAAATCTTTCCACTCTCATCCCTGGAGAGGAAAGGAGTGTGAGAATGCATGAATACCAGCAGGCCCTGGTGCACAAGCTGAAACAGTATTTCCCTTCTGACAGCGCTAGCGGCAGAGTGCGTAGTTCTGCGGGACAAGTAGCGAGGGAGAGTAGGCGAGCAGGCAGCTTGTCCAGCACTGGCAAGGGTACGCTTTACAAGGCTTTTGCCAGCTTTATGTCACCCCAGCAAGACACTGTCACCTGTCCCCAGTCTCGGCAGAGTAGGGCTGATCTTTACAGAAAGATGGTGAGGGAGTACGTAGCTGACCATACCATCGTCCTAAATGATCACACAGCTCCCTACAACTACTGGGTTTCAAAGCTGGACATGTGGCACGAACTGGCGCTGTACGCCTTGGAGGTTCTTGCCTGCCCTGCCGCTAGCGTCTTGTCCGAGCGGGTTTTCAGTGCAGCTGGTGGCATCATCACCGATAAGCGTACACGCCTGTCGACTGACAGCGCTGACAGGCTGACGCTTATCAAGATGAATAAAGCCTGGATTTCTCCTAATTTCCAATCTCCACCAGGTGAAGGAAGGTCAACCTGAATAATTTATCCACTCCTCCTCATTTTCCTCCTTCTCCTCCTCTTTGTACAGTAAAGCAGAGGAAACTGGCTATTTTTTGACATGGCCCACTGGCTCTAGCTATAGTACTTTATGCATTTAATTTTTATGGAGGGCCACCGACCCGGTCCTCTGTTTTAAACAATTTTTGGGAGTGCCACATACAGGCACTCAATCTATTAAATTTTTCTGGAGGGCCACCTACCTGCTCCTCTGGTTTGAAAACTTTTTTGGACTGCCACATACAGGCACTCAATCTATTCAATTTTTCTGGAGGGCCACCTACCTGCTCCTCTGGTTTGAAAACTTTTTTGGACTGCCACATACAGGCACTCAATCTATTCCATTTTTCTGGAGGGCCACCTACCTGCTCCTCTGGTTTGAAAACTTTTTTGGACTGCCACATACAGGCACTCAATCTATTCCATTTTTCTGGAGGGCCACCTACCTGCTCCTCTGGTTTGAAAACTTTTTTGGACTGCCACATACAGGCACTCAATCTATTCCATTTTTCTGGAGGGCCACCTACCTGCTCCTCTGGTTTGAAAACTTTTTTGGACTGCCACATACAGGCACTCAATCTATTCCATTTTTCTGGAGGGCCACCTACCTGCTCCTCTGGTTTGAAAACTTTTTTGGACTGCCACATACAGGCACTATCCAAATTGAATTGTCTCCATAGCAGCCTCCACACGTTGTCTCCATTGCTACCTCCAAAAGTCGTCCATATAGCTGCCTCCATACATCGTCCCTTTATCAAATGAGGTGTGTCAGGCCGAAATTTGGGTTGTTTTCATGGATTCCACATCAAAGTTGTTAACTTTGTCGCCACCCTGCTGTGTAATCCTCAAAATATACTGGCAAACTTTTACCATTTACGGATATTATTTCAGCGCTTCTTGCGCATCTGTTTACATTCCCCTCACCCGCCATATTCCAAACTTATAAGAACGCTACTACACTTAACTTGGTGCAGGCTTGGTGTTTCAGGCCTACTATGCCTCCTCCCACCCCTCCTCCACCTCCTCCTCCTCCGAATTACCATCCGTGGGCATGGCGCCATCAGTCGGTAGCTCTAGGCACAGCAGCAGTGCCGTCGCTAAGCGACAGCAGGCGGTGCTCAAACTGCTGAGCCTAGGTGATAAAAGGCACACCGCCCAAGAGCTATTACAGGGCATTCCACATCAAACTTGTTAACTTTGTCGCCACCGTGCTGTGTAAGCCACAAAATATACTGGAAAACTTTTTTCATTTACGGATATTATTTCAGCGCTTCTTGCGCAGATGTTTACATTCCCCTCACCCGCCATATCCCAAACTTATAAGAACGCTACTACACTTGATCTTATACAAAAGGTTCTTAGAAGTGCTGTTTGGGGAGTAGCCTAGAGACAGGGGCTTGGATTGGCGAAAGCTCACCTGGCAGCGGAGCGCCAGCTCCATGCCAAGATCCAACTAACATAGTTTTAACTGCAGCACCTTTAATCTACTACTAGTTCACTGCCTCCATACATGGTCCCCTTATCAAACGAGCTGTGTCAGGCAGAATTTTGGATTGTTTTCATGGCTTCCATGTTAACTTTGTCGCCACCCTGCTGTGTAATCCACAAAATATACTGGCAAACTTTTATCATGTACCGATATTATTTGAGCGCTTCTTGCTCACCTCCTTTGGTTCCACTCTGCCACCCATTGGTTTGAAGCCTGAGTCCATTTAGGGTATGTTGCCATGACACTCTCTAGCCTGCCGCTGCTGCCGCTGCCGCTGCCTCTGCATGCCGTCCCCTATAGTGTCAGGGTCAATTATTGGATGTTTTAGATGCTATCTAGCCTCATTCGGTCACTCTGTCATGGCCATGCTGTTGCCCATAATTTTGGCATAATGGTGCGATTAAGCAGCCTCAGAGGCATCCATGCATGCTGCCCCTGCTGTTTCCTGTCCATTTCCGTGGTGTTTCCATCCTTTTCTGAGGTTCCCAGGTGTTTGGCCAAGCTTCCCTGTGCAGAGCCTTGGTCCCCTTGAAAAATGCTCGAGTCTCCCATTGACTTCAATGGGGCTCGTTACTCAAAACGAGCACTCGAGCATCGGGAAAAGTTCGTCTCGAATAACGAGTACCCGAGCATTTTAGTGCTCGCTCATCTCTACTGCGGAGCTGTATGTAGTGGTTGCTGGGGGAGCTGTATATAGTGATTACTGGGTGCTGTGGCAGGGTAGCTGCCACTACAGTACATTTGGGGTATAGAATGAATATGTTGCTGGATGGATGTGGGAAAGCTGGGTGTTTTGCCACTGATTAAGTTTAATTTGCATCCAGCTGGAAGTCCTGCACAAGTACCTGGTGCAGACTTCCCACAATGGCTCCACCCTGGGGAAGAGACAGGCTGTGTCAAAGGCCTGTGGAGCTGTGGCAGTGAACTGACACTGAGTTTTTGGGGTGCCTGGCAGTAGGCAGCACCTGGTGAGGTAGGGAACCTCAATGTATAGTTAGTGCCAGAGAGGCTTAGGATTTATTTTTTCTGTTTTGTTTATTTTGTTTTTACTGCCAAAAAGAACTGGCTGCGGTCAGTTATACCCAAGTCGCACAGTGTGGACAGTGAAGTTACTGGTGTGCTGGTGAATGGTGCCCGTCTACCCCAGGAGACGACGATCCCAGACCTAATCCCTTACAGTGCTGTATATAGTTATTGTTGGGGGAGCTCTAAATAGTGATTACTGGGGGCTGTATATAGTGATTACTGGGGACTGTATATAGTGATTACTGGGGACTGTATATAGTGATTGCTGGGGGAGCTGTATATAGTGATTGCTGGGGGAGCTGTATATAGTGATTGCTGGGGGCTGTATATATTTATTGCTAGGGGCTGCATACAGTGATTACTGGGGGCTATAAATAGTAATTACTGGGGGGTTGTATATAGTGATGGCTGGGGAGCTGTATATAGTGATTACTGGGTGCTGTATATAGTTATTTTTGGGGGAGCTCTAAATAGTGATTCCTGGGGACTGTATATATTGATTACTGGGGACTGTATATATTGATTGCTGGGGGAGCTGTATATGGTGATTGCTGGGGAGCTGTATGTAGTGGTTGCTGGGGGAGCTGTATATAGTGATTACTGGGTGCTGTATATAGTTATTTTTGGGGGAGCTCTAAATAGTGATTACTGGGGACTGTATATATTGATTGCTGGGGGAGCTGTATATAGTGATTGCTCGGGAGCTGTATGTAGTGATTGCCGGGGGACCTGTATATAGTGATAGCTGTGGGGCTGTATATAGAGGTTGCTGGGGGGCTGTATATAGTGATTGCTGTGGAGCTGCATACAGTGCTTACTGGGGGCTATAAATAGTAATTACTGGGGGGTTGTATATAGAGATTGCTGGGGAGCTATATGTAGTGGTTGCTGGGGAAGCTGTATATAGTGATTACTGGGTTCTGTATATAGTTATTGTTGGGGGAGCTCTAAATAGTGATTACTGGGGACTGTATATAGTGATTGCTGGGGGACCTGTATATAGTGATTGCCGGGGGACCTGTATATAGTGATTGCCGGGGGACCTGTATATAGTGATTGCCAGGGGACCTGAATATAGTGATTGCCGGGGGACCTGTATATAGTGATAGCTGTGGGGCTGTATATAGAGGTTGCTGGGGGTCTGTATATAGTGATTGCGGTGGGGCTGCATACAGTGATTACTGGGGGCTATAAATAGTAATTACTGGGGGGTTGTATATAATGATTGCTGGGGAGCTGTATGTAGTGGTTGCTGGGAGAGCTGTATATAGTGATTACTGGGTGCTGTATATAGTTATTGTTGGGGGAGCTTTAAATAGGGATTACTGGGGCTGTATATAGTGATTACTGGGGACTGTATATAGTGATTAATGGGGACTGTATATAGTGATTCCTGTGGGGCTGTATATAGAGGTTGCTGGGGGGCTATATATAGTGATTGCTGTGGGGCTGTATATAGTGATTGCTGGGGCACCTGTGTATATACAGTGATTGTTGGGGCAGCTGTATATAGTGATTGCTGCAGGGCTGTATATAGTATAGCTCACAGTGTAACAGTGTAATGGTCTGTGAGCCTTTGTCTATCAGCCTCATGTGCCTCATCTCTTTCTATGTGTCCGCTACTAGTACAATGTCAGAAGCCAGATAAAAGTGAATATACACCTGTACCCTGATAATGTAACCACATTGTCACCCCACACAACTAGGTGGGTGATAATGGGGGTCATTTACTAAGGGCCCGATTCGCGTTTTCCCGACGTGTTACCCGAATTTTTCCGATTGCGCCGATTGTACCTGAATTGCCCCGGGATTATGGCGCACACGATCGGATTGTGGCGCATCGGCGCCGGCATGCGCGCGACGGAAATCGGGGGGGCGTGGCCGAACGAAAACCCGACGTATTCGGAAACACCGCCGCATTTAAGAACCGAAAAAGTGTCGCTTGGGAAGCGCTTACCTTCACTTGGTCCGAACTGGTGTATTCCAGTGCGCTCAGATGCTTTTCAGCGCAGCAGCGCCACCTGGTGGACGGCGGAGGAACACCTTCTTAAATCCCGGCCGGACCCGAATCCTGTGCAGAGAACGCGCCGCTGGATCGCGAATGGACCGGGTAACTAAATCTGCCCCAATGTGTCTGCCTACAGAGGCCCCGCCCCCACCTAGGGATTTTGCATTGAGCAGCTTAGAAAGTAATAGGAGCTAAAACAACAAAAAAAAAACTGAGTAAAATTTTAAATTAAGACCGGAGCCGCGCGCCGAGGGAGCAGCTGCCTGCAGGGGAGTATATATTTTATTATTTTTCATGTATTTTAATTAATTAAATGTGGCTAATAATTAATACGGGGGGGGGGGGCGCTATATATATCATATGGGGCCAGAATTATTTTATACTGGGGGGGATGATGGAATACTATGTATTTTATTTGGGGCTATAATTATTTTATACTGGGGGGGATGCTATATATATTGAGATTTTATAGGCGGCTATACCGTAATTATTTTATACTGGGGGTGGGGGATGCTATATATATTTAGATTATTTGGGGCTATGATTGTTTTATACTGGGGGGGGATGCTATATATATTATTTGGGGCTATGATTGTTTTATACTGGGGGGATGCTATAGATATTATTTGGGGCTATAATTATTTTATCTTAGGGGGGTTCTGTATATTTTATATGGGGCCATAATTATTTTATACTAGGGGGGGGTTCTGTATATTTTATTTGGAGATTTGGGGCTATAATTATTTTATATTGGGGGGGGCGCTATATATATTATTTGGGGCTATAATTATTTTATACTGGGGGGGATGCTATATATATTATATGGGGCCAGAATCATTTTATACTGGTGAGTGCTGTATATATTATATATCACTATATCACTAAGCTGGGGGGATGTATATGGGATATAGTATATTACTAAGCTGGGGGGGGCTGTATATCGGGTACAGTATATTACTTAGCTGCAGAGGCTGTATATGGGATACAGTATATTACTAAACTGGGGGCTGTATTTGGAATACAGTATATTACTAAGCTGGGGGCTGTATATGGGGTACAGTATATTACTAAGCTGGGAGGGGACTGTATATGTGGGGCAAGATTTTATCCCTATATAATGAAGGGATGTTTTGTATGTGGGGAGAGTGTGGTCAGTTGTGTTGTGAGGGGTATATGTTATTTAGGATCACAGTGTTGTTTTCCAGGAGACTTTATACTCTAAGTGACTGTGGTATTTTTAGGGACGCTGGGTGGAGATGTCCTGCACGGAGCTGAAGATATCTGGCCGTGAATTCAGCCGTGATACGTCATGGATTGGAGAAGTCCTCCTGATGGAAGAGATTGTCATCTATAAGGTACTAGATGCCACTAATGCCTCTCAGATCCTGTAGTCAGTCACACAGTGTCAGGGAGCTGTCTGTAGGGTTGTTAATTGTTAGTAAAGTTTAAGGATTTACTTAACAGGGAGCGGGGGGGGGGGCAGCATTTTAATATTCACCTCAGGCAGCAAATATGCTAGAATCGGCCCTGCTATTTCGTGTGGCTGTCTGTCATCATAGTCTGAGATCCAGCCTGATATGTCTATCAGCCTTTCTTGTAAAATCTTCTCCAGCTTCTCCTGAGGATGGCAGGTATGTCTTGGTTTTGACATTTGCTAAAGGAACTGAGTTTCACATGCACTACCACTAGCAGCCCAGCCAATCAGGACACAGAATCTCAGGCTGAAGCCACTACTTAGCAGATAGACCTATAATCTAATACAACCTTATGACAACTATACACACTGCATGTGTCAGCCAGGCTGTTCAGCAGATGCCATTTCTCTCCCCTGAGTAGGGAAAGGGGAGTACAGAGAAGGATAAGAAAACTGCTTCTTACAAGGACAAGAAGATACCACACACACAGAAGTAAATAGTTTTCATCCTGTGTATCTGTAACGTCCGCGCCAAAACATCGCAATATCCGCAGTTGGCACAATAGATGGCGTTAATTTGTGTGTGGTGTGTGACCTGTGGCTTAGTGTTTGGATTAACTGAGCCACACCCTGCTCCTTGCATTTCAGCCCTTTCCAGCAAGGGTTAATAGCCTGATGGACAGTTTCCCCAGTGTGCTGCTGGAGGCATGTCCGAGAACTGCCTTATATATCTGCCTACTCCCATCAGGCCTTGCTGGTTATTTCAGTCTTACCTGTGTATCTAGTGCTCTTGCTATCTTGTTTGCTATTCTGTGTTTTGACTTCTGCTTTGCCTACTAACCATTCTTTTTGCTATACAATTCTGTACCTTTGCTGCCATCTTGGTTTTAACCCGGTTTGTTTAACTCTGCTTCTCTGTCTTATCTGTGGTTTGTCCCTCAGTATTGTTTTCTCTCCCGGTGTGACCTGTCTTAGACCTGTGTTTGTTTTCTAAGCGCCAGTGTGAACACTGGTCTATATTTGTATTCCGGTTACCTGTCTGCTCCACCATTCAGCAGCTGCCAGACGAAGTAAGTCTTCCTTGTTATCTTGTAGGGTCACTCAGGGACCGTCAGTTAGGTTCCTGATAATGGGTTCGCCCTTACCAGGGCGGTTTATCTGCTTTAGGCAGGGCCTTAGCCCGAAGGGACGTCGCAGGGTGAGTTCGCCACCACTTACCGAGTCTGACAGCTAGCGCTAAGCCTGGTTGTGGTTGTGCGGTTGCTGGACAGGTCTGACAATATCATACTGCTGTGCTCTCCCTCCCCCCTTCTTCTCACTGATCCGACTAGCCTTTTTGAAACCCAAAGAGAAGGGAATGGTAAGCAGAGCAGGCTCATGAAGTGTCACGGGCGCCCCTGAGATCCCCATCTTGGATCACAGGCACACCCATACTCCTCAATGTGGTGCCGGGTCTTCTTGCTCTCCCGGACCTCACTTACCTCTCTACATTCCCGCTCCTGTCAGTGTGCGCGTCCCCACTGCTTAGGGCGTGTGCATGTGGACTCGCAGATTTAAAGGGCCAGGCCACCGCTAATTGGTGCTGGCCCTTTTTAGGAAATAAATAAAGCCCGGAATGCTATTGCCAATGAGAAAGCTGTTCCCTGTGCCTCGTGTTTGTGTTTTGATTTTCTTTTGTGACCCAAGACCTGTTTCTTGACCTCACTCCTCCGCTGCCATCTCTGTCCCTAACTTTGATCTATTGCCACCTGCCTTGACCTGCTTTGCAGCTGGATCTGGTGAAGATTACCGGTCCCAGGTGTTGGCTTGTGTCATCGTCCGTGGGGATCCAGGGGGTTCAGTGCCCCAGAAGCCTGACAGTAAGTTCAGGCCATGGACCAGTGGACACTGCCCGACTCTCCTTCCAGGAATGCTCCAGACGTCGTCAGGAGAATCTTTGCCTGTACTGTGCCAGTCCGGAGCACTTCATTGGGATTTGTCCTCTCTGCCCCCAACGTCCGTGAAATGCCAGCACCTAGGGTTCTTGGGAGAAGCATCCCTAGGTGTGAAAAAAAAGCTTCTCCAAGCCTGACTATTCCTGTGTCCTCAGCTTTGGCACCCAAACCCCGTTCCAGGTCTCTGCTTTCTTGGACTCGGTTCTGTGGGGAACTTTGTGGATGCCGCTTTTGGTCTCTCAGAACCATATCCGTGTGGTCCTTGAGAAGACCCTGGTCATTTCCTCGGTCAGCGGACAAATTCTCTCCGGTCCGGTATTGCATTGAGCCTATTTCCTGGAAGTCAGTGCTCTGCATAAGGAGAGATTGTTCTTATATGTACTACCACGCTCTACCTCATCTCTCCTGCTGGGTCTTCCATGGCTGCAGCTCCATGCACTTGTCCTCAACTGGATGGCCGGGAAAATTCTTTGTTGGAGCCCTGAGTGTCTGCCTCTTCCAGTTCCTGTTCTAGCCTCTCAAGGCTCTGGGAGTTGATCTCTTGGTCACAATGGAATGGTAACAGACTGGACCAATCATCCTGGCAGGCATAGACAAAATGGCGGGGCTAACAGCTCAAAGTTTCGTTAACCCTTTCCACTTGACCATTCGACTGAGAGTTGGAAGCAGAAGAGAAGTCCAGAGTCATTTGCAAATGATTGCACAAGGATCGCCAGAACTTGGACACAAACTGCACCCCTTGATCAGACACGATGTGCAAAGGAAGTCCATGCAGCCAGAAGATGTGTTGAAAGAACAAGTTGGCAAGAAGTGGAGTAGACGGGAAACCTGGAAGGGAAACAAAATGGGACATCTGGGAAAAACCGGTCAGTCACCACCCAGATAACGGTATTGCCAGAGGAAAGTGGAAGGTCTGTGACAAAGTCCATAGCCACGTGTAACCACGGGCGACTGGGTATGGGTAACGGAAGCAAGAGACCAGCCGGTCTTCTATGGGATAAGTTGGATCCTCTGCAATCCCCAAGTGTTTTTCTAGCAACGTTTTCAGAGCTAATCTCAGCTCTTCCTTCAGTAGCTGCTGAAGTAGCTTCATTATTACCATGTCTGTAATATAACAGTTTGAACCAGTAATACATAACTAAAAATGGACTTATAGGTTGACCTATGATCAGTTTTATCCAAGCATATCACTTTGTTGGATTTTTTCCTTCAGCATCATATGTCGTTTAAGATATATATACATTTTTAGGAGAAGACAAAAAACCCTGTGTCTCATATTGTCATATTGTATATTGCTAAAAGTTATGAGTTTTTACATGTACGTTCGGTATCACCATATATCCCCATTGTGTCTTTTTACCATAGGAACAGTAGTCACAAGGGCCCTTTGTGACTATGTAACTGTAGCCCAGCCTGCATTACATCGTGTATGACTTACAATTTTGCATAGTCAGCATTTCTGATTTTAGAGCACAGGTCTGTTTGTGTGACCAGTAGTATTTAATATACCGGTATATGAATTTTTCACAATATATGTATGCTTTGTATGGATTTAGGATTTTTAATTTTTAGGATTATTCATGTTTGTAAAGGTCTTTTGAATAAATTTGGATAGATTTACATTTTGGCAGAAGTGTGTGCTCAGCATTTTTTACATTTTATACTATATATTATTTTGTATCCTGTACGATGATCGCTAATAGCACCACTCCCAAGTGGTCATGTGCCTATGCTAGATGAAAAATAAAAAAAGGTCTTGCCCTCAAAACGCTAGGTCATATCTTTAAAGAGATTTTCCAGTAATGGTTATTTTATAATATAAGGCTGGGGATCTTTAACCCTTTAACGACTTTTGGTGTCAGCAGAACATTTTTACAGATCTATATTTAAAGAGATTTTCCCACAAATCAAAGTTAGGCCCCATCCACTTGATAGGGCCTAACCTGCTAATTGGTTGGTCTACCATCTATCACGAAAATGAGGGGTCTGATGGAGTCCTAGTTACCTCAGTTGGACCCCTCTCTCGGAGAGTAATGGAGCAGATAGCAGCGCATGACCGTTCTGCTCCATGCAGCTGATGTGGCACTCAGCAATTTTCGTCAGCTTCATTGAGATGTATGGAGCAGTACGGTCTTCTGCTCCATTACTCTCCGGGAGTGACAAGGGGTCCAAATGAAGTAACTGGGACCCCATCGGACTCCTCGTTTTCGTGATCTGTGGGGGTCTCATCACTGAGAACCTCACCGTTCAGCAAGTTAGGCCCTTGTGGATAGGGCCTAACTTTGATTCATGGGAAAACCCTTTTAAGAAGATTGTTTTTGTGGGAATACCCTTTTAATAATTGCACTAAATGCAGTTTTCCCGTGTAGTGTGTATGGTGTGCTAGATTCAGGATTTCTGGCGCATGTTGTTCACGAATCTGCACTTTCTGCACTGCCCCGATTGCAGATGGGTTTAGACCCAAATGCAGGATTTGGTAACAATAGAGTAGGACTTAGCATGTTACTAGCCACCTACCATCAGATCTACCTTAACAGGAAGATTTCTGATGGTAGGTTATGCAGGAACAGGAAAAATAGTAGGTGGCTTTGGTTGATGGTCACAGTGGTGGTGATATTAATGGCTGAGTTGGCAATAACCAGTCATAAAAATATAATATGAGCTTATATTAAAATCTACCATAAACACCAGTCCACTTACTGCAAGGAGCCTCTATCCACCACATTACACAAGCCTTTGACAAACTCAAGTACGTGCTGCCCCAAACAACAACAAGGTCCTTACGATACACTACTGAAAACACAAGACCCACTGGGTTAAGGTAACCCTATCATCATCTTTCTCCCTAATTCTTAATGTTGTCCAACTACAACTAGAACTTGGAATCACACAATTCCCTGAATGTATATCACTCTCCTCTGAATGTATATCCCACCATCTCCTTCTACAGAAGCTTCTATATTTACTTCCAGTGGATAGAAATCTGTCCATTGACATGTGATAGACATGCAGAGGCATGAGACAGTAGTATCACACAGCCATGATTACTGTCTGTGATAATAACGGTTCATGCACCTCTATGTCCATCATATGATCAGGAGATACCGGCATGGACTAATGCTGTACATATTTCTAACATATTTTGGTCAAAGCTTATTTTTTTCACATTTGTAGTCAATCATTCGCAAATTTTATGAAGAAAAAAATGTCATTGATAAAACAATGTAAGGATACGTAAAGCTTTTCCAGAGATAAAGAAGTGCATAGCAGAAAGTCAAAAATTGACCTGGACATTCAGGGACCAATGATCATCAGTCACAAAGGGGTTAAGGCTTACATTTCTTACTCCAGTCTTGATTCCCATTGCACTTGAATGAGATGAACCCCATTTAATAAAATAGATGCATCTGTGACCATGTTGGCTGTAATATTTAGCAGAAACTAAAGAGGCCTGCGAAGGTATGAGAAAAATCACAGATATTGGTGACAAACTCAGAAAGAGACTGGTAGAAAAAGTTGAAAGACTGAACCATTTTCAACATGTGACGTAATACTGCGTCACATTCCGGGTGCAGGTGCATGGAGAGAGCCCTCTCCATAGCCGGGAAGTCTTTGCTGCATATTGCAGCAAAGGCTTACTGGTAACATGCGCGATTGGTGACGTCAACGGGGAGCGGCGATCCATCACCATGGGAGCTTCGGGTCTTCTGAAGACCCAAGGCATCTTCGGGTTAACCCATTCATTACAATGTGCTATCAGCACATTGTAATAAATGAGGAGTAAAATTCATATATACTGCCATACTGTAGTATGGCAGAAAGGTTGGATCGTACAGAGAACCTAGGTACCAAAGTACTCTAGGGAAAAAATAAAAAAAGTTTAAAAAAAATATAATTAAAAAACCTCTTCCCACTTCCCAGTACACGGCATAGAATATTAAATACTACCATTTTGAAGTGTAATTTGTTACACAGAAAATAAGCTATAACACAGCTCTGTACATGGAAAAATAAAGAAGTTATAGATTTTTGATGGTTGGGAGTGAAAAATGAAAAAGCAAAAACGAAAAAGGGCTGCGGTGTTAATGGGTTAAACTGCTTCTCCGATGGGTACAATGACAGCCATGACAGCCACCAGAGTAACATATAAGTAAAAGGTGCAAAGTACATGAGTAAAGGTACATTACGCCGATATTGACCCTTTATGTTCTTGCTACGCTGTGTAAGATAATTAACTAGAAGGTTTCTACCTGAACCAGCAGAGAATTATGTTTGCATGCTTTTTTTACTTACTATTGAAGTGTCTCCCATGCATACGGTTTCTCCATATCCTGTTTCGAATCCATCGTAATCGAGATGAAACATCCATGCCCTTGTGAAATATCTTCTAACATAGCACAATTTACAACAGAGAATATCCATTAAATTTGATCCATTTTCTGAAAAAACAGCTTCATAAACATAGCTTCCCAGTTTGTAATCACACGGCATTAATGAAACACATTTGCTGCCACCTGTGACAACCAATCTCGAGGTATCATGTCTTGCGTGAGACGGATATTTTATGCATGAAGACACATTACAACTTCTGATGCTGGAGGCTGTCGATTATGCCAATTCAATGTGAACCTTAATATCTAACAAACAATAGACATCTAAACCCTTATACCTGATGTAAGTTTTTCAGCTACAGTCCCGAAGAAGATATAATTATGTTGAACTAAATGTAGTATTGTAACGCTGACAGGCATCATTAATTCATGCCACTAATGAATATTGATAGCATCTGTCTCTCTATCCTTTAGTACACAGAAAGGAGAGCTGTATGTTCTTAGTATATAAAGGATAATATAGTCTTGCATATAAATTAACCTTTTAATTGTATCATAACATATGAAATGCACAAGAATGTACAGTCATTTAACGCCTTCTACTACACAACTAGTTTAAAAAGTAAAAATGCAGAAAGAAATATAACACTGTTTTTCCTCCATACATGCCCCTAGGACCTGGGAAACCTCTACACCCCCTATTGTTGTGTACTGTTATTTACTTTAGGATAGGACATCACAAAGGGACTGTGGGACTTTGGAAAGTGCTGTGTCCTCTTCATTGTTGACATAGTATCTATTCTGGAGTAATTGAATATGACAAAGCGGAAGTAACCAGAACATCTACCACTAAACTAGGATGGTGGAGATTAATGTAGAAATTCAGTAAAGCTGATGGGCCCTAGTGCAAAGTCTGTGCTGAGACCCGGACTATAACCTATGGTGTATTGGTCTTCTCACTGGGTAAAGTGACACCTTATGGCCCCCTAAGCTTTGTGGAATTGGTTGTGACTGCCCCCTCTGCACCCCCTAAAGTTATGCCCCAACCTTTTACTTATCTCATTGAGGGACATCAATATTTTTGTCTCAGAAAACCCCATTAATCCTGATTTTCATACAAGTTACAGAATATAATGAATACAATATACTATCTTAGCTATATTAGTTAGATAATTTTACACTTCTATCAGGTTCTTATCTGCTCAGTATCTCTTATAAAACTATTATAGTATTCTTTCCGTTACAAGCCAACATAACAGCTGACACAATATCCTGAAGCTACATGTAACGTTGACAAGTATTGTTGATGACTGCTGTCGTCCAGAAAGCTGAAAGTCTTGAAAACAGATTCATGTACATTTTCCAGGGAATGATGGCTGTTCATTTAGAAAGAAAAAGAAAACATTCATTTAATCTTTCATCTCTACGTAATTGATTTCCATCTATGTGTACCATCCACACAACACACAACCCTTTTCATTTTTTATGCTCTGTGGGTACCTTGCATATATTTCAGTAGTATAAGTCTAGTCTGGTAGGTGATCAGCTATCCGTTATAACCAGTTATATATGGTTTATTATGATGTTGAACATAGGGTGGGTGCAAATACCAATAATTTTGACCACTATGCTTACATGGACGTAATAGTATGTCCTTGCAGGAAGATACTTCTCGCAGCAGGACCTGCTACTACGTACAGCTTCTGGCACCGGCTCACAAGTGGAGCAGTGGGTGTCACCTGTATATCACAACTGACACCCCGCTCTAACACCCGTGATCAGAGCATGACTGCGGATTGTAAGGTTGCCTAATGTCCCCAGAAGTCACACCCCTTCCGGGTCTGACTGTAAACTGTCTGCAAAAAAAGAGAAGATAAAGAGTGTACTGTAGCTCACCCAACCATGCCACGCACAATTAAATCAGCTGTGCAGGAACCAAGGAAATCCAATTATGCAAAAAAAGGTGAGAGGTGTGTCCTGCAATTGTGACGTGGATGTAGTAATATGGCAACATCAGACACGTAAGTTTAACTAGTGTGTATTGAGAAGGTGGAGAAATACAATTGTAAATACACACGTATCAATACATAATGATACAACGTGGCCATGATAAACATCTTAGTCAATTGTAAAAAAAAAAAAAACATATTGGGGGTCATTTACTAAGGGCCCGATTCGCGTTTTCCCGACGTGTTACCCGAATATTTCCGATTTGCGCCGATTGTACCTGAATTGCCCAGGGATTGTGGCGCACGCGATCGGATTGTGGCGCATCGGCGCCGGCATGTGCGCGACGGAAATCGGGGGGGCGTGGCCGAACGAAAACCCGACGTATTCGGAAAAACCGCCGCATTTAAAAACCGAAAAAGTGTCGCTTGGGGAGCGCTTACCTTCACCTGGTCCGAGGTGGTGCATTCCGGCGCGATGAGATGACTTTCAGCGCAGCAGCGCCACCTGGTGGACGGCGGAAGAACTACATTCATAAATCCCGGCCGGACCCGAATCCAGAGCAGAGAACGCGCCGCTGGATCGTGACTGGACCGGGTAAGTAAATGTGCCCCATTGTGTTTAAGAAATATAGGACAAGTTGCTTCTATGTTTCAAACTTGTGTCCAGGAGCATTATCCAACAAGCTTCCCTCATATGGAATTTTTTAATATGATCTCCACCTTGTTTGTTCAATGCGACATGTTCCATAGCAGTGACAGGCATAGACTGTGCAGACCCTTTGTGGTGAGCTCAAAAATATATTCCGTGTGCTTGCTAAACCCACATATTTGGTATTGCCGTGTCTATAACAATCTGTATAATAAAATAGAATTGTTATTGGACCCGCAAGGTGAATGCCGTAAAAATAAAGCCTGAAAAACATTTCTGAGAAAGATTCTTTTTTATTAATACCCTTAAAAGTGCTCTAAAAGTGAAAAAAGCTCGAAAATAAGACCACTAAAAAGCTCCAAAAGTAAAGTTATGTCCCTGAAAAGATGGTGATGCTAAAATTTACAAAATTTTCTCCAAATTAGTTTTATTTAGTAAAATTGGCAATAAATCAAAAGAGCCATATAAATGAGGCATCTCTGCAATTGTGGTGACCCATAGAAAAAAAATAGCATCTCATTTTTATGGTATGTTGAACGACCAAAAAAAAGTAAAAATTGATGATTTTTATTTGTTCCACCAACAAAGAGTTAATAAAATCTAATCAATTAGCTATAGATACCCCAAAATTATGTACCAGAAAAGTGCATCTCATGTGGCAAAAAAATAAGCCCCCAATTATAGCCTGTACAATTTGATAATGCAAATCTGCTCTGAATGGTGCTCCTTCGATTCTATGCCTGACTGTGTACCCATACAGCAGTCTACCACCATATATGTGGTATCGGCACACTCAGGAGAAATTGGGTATCAAACTCTGTGAAGCTTTTTTACATTTATTCAATTGTGAATGCTTAATTTTCCTCCTCCCAAAATGGATATATTTGTTTTAACCTCTATAAAAAGCTCCATCTGCAACCATTTTATGGTTTTTAAAAATTCATGCGGAAATGTGAAAAAGTTGCTTATGCGCATGAGTGAGAATTTCGGTGAGATGGCCAGTGGTGAAAGGTTCCTTTTAACACACTTATAAACGCAGAGACGGGGTTGATTTATTTTCATACATTTGAAACAATTTGAAGCTTTTAATTTAAGCTTGTACCAGAAGAGAAGTTATTATGCAATAGAACAATACAAAAAAATGCATAGCCTATCATGACCCAAAAACCTATTGAATGTGCTAAATATTTTCAAGTTTTCAGTCACTACAGTCAATACAGTAAGAGTAATATGACTATGGTACTCTCTCTATCTCTTTAGATTAATTAAAATGATGGATTTTATTTCCCAATGCAGTATCTCCCCACAAAAGTAATGACTGATCTACAATAGACTATATTATACAATATACTGAACATGGTGACTTATATTTGTTATCCATGGTCTCCTTCCTACTAAAATCAACTTTTAAAATTATGCTAAGGAACCTGCAGGGCTCTAGAGGGTGTTACCATAGTGAACGTTTTACAGGTTATGGAGATTCTACGTCAGCATCTCATGTGACCAGCAATCAGACTCTGCAACTGACATATAGGAGAAAATAATCTCAAAGTATCAAAGCGTCTGGTACTGGATGATAAATCTGTTGTAGTTAAAGAACATCAGCCCACATTTATTAAAGCCTGCACTGTGTTCAACAAGACATGAAAAATTAGCCCCAAAAGGAGCGTTCCGGTGCACAGTTGGATTGTGCACCACATTTCTGTCCAATGTGCCACAATTGTATCTGCACCACAATTCTAAAGCGTGAAGTAAGTGCACCAGAATAGCGCTGGAGAATTCCGCTGGAGAAGTTCAGGGGTTGCCAGATTCATAAAGAATATGTGACACATTTCATCTGTTGCACTGTACATTGTGCAGTTTGCACTAGTTTGATAAACGTGGGCCATCTTGTTTAACTTTATACTTTTAATTCGTTTTCATAGTTTATGAATTTTGATACATTTTTGGCACAAAGTGGCATCCGTTCGGATAAGCCTCATTTCTACGCAGCTATCAAGCTTTCCCACTTAACCTTGTCTCTTTTTCATACAGGTTGAAAAAAAAAACAGACCTTAGTTAATTTTCAGAGTATTATGGGTACCAGGAAGTGCAATTTCACATTCATTCCTATGAAAAACTGACTTCTTGTCCATAAGCAAGTTTATTCTGGATTTACTGATCTAAAAATAGCTAGACTGAACTGACATACTGAGTTCAGTTCAACAATTCTTCATTCAATCTAGTAAATGCTGCACACATGGATAGTGTTTGTTGGAATAAATTCTCTCATGTACAAGCAGACTTGGGCCTCATTCACACCCACCGACGGGGCAACGTATTTGTGGCCGTATATACGTCCCCATATATGGCTATGGCAGTCGGGCTCAGTACGGTGAGCACAATGACAGTACGGTTCTCACTGTTCCAAGGCATGGCTGAAAAAAAGATAGAGTATGCTCTATCTTTGTCCGTAAGAATGGCCGTGTGGCTCTATTTTCTATGGAGAGAGGCCTGGCAGGAATATGTTCGTGTGAATGTAGCCTTAGTTATAGAGTCTGCTTACTGGTCATACAATATGGCTGAGAACCAGAAAAAAGCGGATAACTCACAAACAGATTACCTTCATTGAGATTTGCAATGGCTAGAGAATAAGAATTATTGGGTGTCACTCCAAAGAACCTCTCAGTGCACAGCTGATATACTCCGCTTTCTTTGAGGATTTTAAAAAATCTTTAAATACCCCTGTACTAATCCCACGGAACAAGGAACCACACAGTTTATCAAATTTGTAAAAGATACATTCCTTTAACAATTCAGACCGCTGTAATATTCAGGGAAGGATTCTTCACGTTGTAATCTGATGTGTGAAAGAACTTTTATTTCCACTTTTCCTCCCCTTCAGCTGCTGGCTCGGCCGGACAACACATGCATAACTTCTGTGTGTATAGGGAAATTATACCTATGAATACAGTAAATAATTTAATCAATATATTTATGCAAAGAATATGTCTAAAACTGGGTTCATACTGGTATTGCTGTCCACATGTTTTATAGTTCCCAAAATGAAAAAAAAAACCTTATGCATTTGGTTATATTAATAATAATAAGTTTATATTTATATAGTGACATTGTATTTTACAATATTGGCTATAAACCAACACCCCCAAAAAATTTGTAGCAGGTAAATTTGTCAGTCTGAGGGACCTCAATGGCCTCTCTGCCTTATGCGAATAAAGAAGTGTAAATGACACAGGGTAGATGGAGAGATGCTTATTAAACCATTTTAAACCATCAAGTTATTGCCCAAGACATTCAGTTACTTGTTTCATAATGCCAGGCCCATTGAATGCCCGGAAGACGGCTGATGCTAAGAGGAGTAATTGGTACTGCCCATATGAGGCTGGGCTGGAAATAAAAGCTAATGCAAGCAAGGGCTGAAGATGCAGAGTCAGATAATTAGGGATCAGGCACCTTAACACCACTGAGCAAAAATAGTATTACAAAAATAAAAAAGTATATGCATGTGCAAAACATTTAAAGCAGGGTATTGCATAAATGCTCTATGCATACCCCAATGCACAAATTAGATGTGGAGCAGGAGCAAAGAATAACACACACTTTGACCCAGATATTGCCTTAGAAATTGCCTTATAGGGATATTCTGATCATTTAATTTTAAATATTTAGTTTTGATAAATTGGCTGCAATATGTACAGTTGCCACAACTATGGTTTCCTATTTGGACAAAATATTTCCGCTAGGTCTCATTTTATAGAAAAGGTATTTTATAAATTAGGATTTTATGGTTCTGACGATAGGACCCTCCTTTAGCTGCTTCCCTTAATTTGTTGTCACTTTGGATGAAGTGCCTTTTCTTAATGACTTTATATTATCAGCAAAGGGAGAATAATCAATTGCCAAATGTGGACCTGTTCTTTCGGTTGTCTGACCTCTTTTTAAACTGGCTTTTATGTAATGAAGATTCTTGTGTGTCATTCCTGACAAAGTCATAAGCTTCCTGTATCATGACTACTAGATAGCCCCTCACCAAATTTATGTTGTAGGGGTGGTAACTGTTGTAATCTACTGATTTAATATAGTGATCATCACAATGAATTGTATTCCAGTTTCTGTCCATAATAAGACATTGACCATGTAAGGATGGTAGGTATGCATGTAAAGATATGGTATAGATGTATTAAAAATATAACTATCTTCAAATATGTCCAGGTATATGTTGGCATATGTGCATCGGAGCATTATCCCCATGGGCATGCCTTCTTTTTGAACCTACCAAACCTGATCAAATTGTAATGCATTATGGGTCAATATGAAGTTGAGTGTTTCACCAATGAGTTTATGTAATCACTGGCGTATGAGCATTCTGCAAAACACTTTTTACAGTCAAGATCCTGGAACATACTTGTAAATAAATAAAAAAAGAGATGAAGGACAGCACTCACCCAAATCCTGTGCAACAAAATTTCTTCTTTATTCATGGATCAAATCCAAACATCATATTCAGGGTATAGCGAGGGGGGGGGGAGTGATGCAATGTGCTCAATAGAAGGCTACGGCCGTTTCGCGCTGTCTGCGCTTCTTCCGGCCTCCGTGTACTTGTAAATAAACTTTACGTGTAAATAAACGCCATTTTCAACGCCAATTGACATTAATTTGTATCCCTCCTTACAATCTACTTGCCTGACATTGGTCATTGGTCTTTTATGTAAGCCGGGATGCTTTTTAGGATAGGCTGTTGTCAGGGCCGATTCTAGCCTATTTGCTGCCTGAGGCGAAAAGGGAAATTACGCCACAAGCCACTCCCCCAATCTATGCAGGAAATATTGCAGCAGCAGAGAGCTTATTACGCGCTCAATTACTGAAAGTAAAAGATCCCAAACAAGTGCAAGTGTGCTCTCTGATTATTTTGGGTAGCATGGAGTTAATAACCTGAACATAAGTGTTGTCAAAGATAAGAGTCCACATAAGGATTGTAATGTGTAAGTACCACAGAACTGGAGATATTAGCAGTTGAATTGACAGCTGGAAATGGGGTCGGTATATGAAGATCAAATTGCTGATTGTAAATATAACGGTACATGTCTCCTATTCTCCTGCACAAAGAAACAAAACTTCTTTAAACACAACTCTTCTTTCAGATGACACTAAGGCTACATTCACACTGCCGTTGCCCACCCGTAACGGGACCGTAGCGGGCAACGGCAGTGCACGGGGCGCAGCTCAACCCCGCCCCTCTCCATAGAGATACATGGCGCACGGCGCCGTATTACGGGAAAAGATAGGACAGGTCCTATCTTTTTCCCGGGTACGGAGCGGTACGGTGCGCCGTGCGCCCATTGCTGTCTATGGAGGACGTATATCGGCCTTATATACATCGGCCGTATATACGTCCTCCATACGGCAGTGTGAATGCAGCCTAAGACTGTGTTTCTAGGTGCTATAAATCAAATGTTAAGGGTCTCAATATCCAGGATGTGTTAGACATGTCCCTGGCTACAGAGGAGCCACCATTATATAGCACCCCTTCATTAAATTATTGTTTGTTTTTTGTTGTCTGTATCTGCAATGATAGGCTAGGATCAAAAGTGCAAACTATTTGAAGTAAGTAGTCTTACTACCCTAGCAAATAGCTGAATAGCAGGAATATTTTCATATTCCAGTGTTGTGGCTTTCGGCAATCTGGAAGGAGGTAATGAGGAAAATATTATTGTCATGCATTTATCTGCAAGAATGGTAAAAGATTCTTGGTCACATGGCTAAAATATTTTCTTCTTTTAAAGGAAACCTACCACTTGTAGTGGCAGGTTTCTGATGGTGAGCTGGTGCCGGAGCTTATTTTTGTTAGTGTTTTAAACCGCGGTATCGCGGTTTAAAACACTTTTTAAACTTTATAGCCGGCGCAGGGGGGTACGCGCTCGGCGCTTACCATGCGCGCGGCTCTCCTTCACTTCCTATGTAGCCGCGCGCATGGTAAGCGCCGAAGCGTCTTCTGCTCTAAAGTTTAAAAAGTGTTAAAACCGCAATACCGTGGTTAATAACACTAACGAAAGTTACAGCTTACCCCTGTCATTCTAAGTGGTAGGTTTCCTTTAACACCCTTGCAGAAGTATTCAGCTCATATTTATGTAATCTGAAAGGTGGCAAAAGTGGAAAATATTTAAGGCACATAGCAAAATACTCTCCTCTTTACCTCCTTTAGTGGCACATAGCACTATAGTAGGAGCAGCAGTCTCACAGTAGCGCCCATAGGAGAGGGATATGGGAAAGATTTTACAGATTGAAAATCTGTACCAAAAGCCACCTAATCAACATACATTAAGGGAGCAGGGGATCAAGACTACTAGGCTACTGAATAGAGGAAATGACAAACATGGCTGGAAGGGGAGATAGGAAACTTCATAAGCAGCAGGGGAGACAATAGATATCAGGAAAAGACAAGTACTACTAGAACCATGGATTGGGGGATATTTTGTTTCTGTGTATGCTATTTTGTATACTATATTTTTGGCCTGAGCAGTAAAATTACAGTCACTACATATAAGCTGCTGTGAAACTACAACATTCCCTAATCTCTCCTCCACATGTAGTGAACAGACATGGCAGAAACTTACAGTGTGCCTCACTGCTAAGTCTCACTTCACACTCCTTTGCTCTGGACTCGGGACTGCAGCTCCACCCCCTCTTGCCAAGCTTCAGCCATGTCGGAGGAGGAGAGGGGCTGCTGTCAGAAGCTTCCCTATGCTCTGGAAGCATGACAAATGTGAATGGCTGCTAGGAACTGCAGTGCTGGCATCAGCTTTCATGTCAGGAGCAGTCTGAGCGGCAAGTACTTGCAGTAGATGGCAGTACTGCTGACTGCTCTCACTGCACTCCTGCAGTCGGTGCCGGCATGTTGTGGGAGGAGGCAGAAGGAGGATGAGGATCATGTGCGAGACAGGAGGAGGATCTGGTGATAAGCACACGGAGTAGATTCTGCTGAAATGGTTGGTCTGTGCATCAGGACGCCGCCCTGCTTGGGGAGCCGCTATCTGCCGCCTGATGCAAGATTTTCTGTTGTAACTGTAGTAATTTCTTCCACTAGGAATTTCTGTATTTTTATGTACTTTAGGTACACAATACCAATTAGAGATTTTTGGATCATTTGCAGTAACTTTTCAACAATTGTTTTTAATCAAATTTTTTTCCATTACAAAGGAATGTCTTTAGCTGAGTGGTATATTTGTTCATGGGATTGGTGGATAACTTTTGGTAAGTTTGTTTCATCTCCCAATAGCCTATGTGCTCCTGTGGCATAATATTCGCTTGTTAATAAGACAAATCTTTCCTTGTGTTTCCTGCTTATCTGCCTCTCTAATCACCAATTTTTTTAATGACTTTTAAGGCAGTTAAGGGCTCTTAATTAATTTTTTGTGAGGTAGGATTCCTTGATGATGGTCTGCACATCTTTTTTTTTTACTTCTTTTCTTAAATAGGTCTAGGCTACTTCCTATTTGGACTTTGGGATTAAAAGTGAATCTCAACCCTCCTGTGAAATGCCTTGAAGCCTTGAGAGCCTAAGGATCAGAGGTGCCAGTCAAAATCTAAGACATTCTCTCTTGGGTCCCCACTAAGACTTATAGCCAGGGCTTCTCTAGTGCACATAAAAGAAGGGACAGTGGACATCTCTGACGCATCCCCAAGACATTCTCTGTCAAGCTCATCAAACTCTTTGGTAGTAAGGAGCCCAAAGGGGCCAATCTCTGCTGGAATATTGGCCTCTTTGTGCTCAGATGGGGCTCAAGTAATCTTTCTTGGCAAAACACTTATTTAAGGCCATGTTGTGTGTGCCTTTAAAAAATCTACTTCAAAATTGACTTTATGGGACATGTAGGTAATACAAAAATTCAGTCCTTTATAAAAAAAAAAGATAAAGAACAGTCTATCTATTTCAATATTTGTAAGGTTGGTGACCAGGCAGACATATGACATAACAGTAATAGTCAGCTACAGGTGTATGGGAGGGCTCATACAGCAAACGTACTGGTCGAGGGTGTTAACCCATTAAGAAGCCGGCGGGGCGTCGGCGCCGGCATATTGGCTTAGATCGTTGCTTCCCGTGATGTCATCGGGGAGCAACAATCTGCTGCCATGACAAAATCGGGTCATACAAAGTCTTGAGGCTGTCTTGTTTTAGCCCATGTATTACAATGTGCAATTTACACATTGTAATAGATGATGTGCAAATCCCCACGTAAATTAAAAAATATATAATACTTCAACCCCCCCCCTTTTCTTGGAACTGATATAAATATAAATAAACAGTATAAATCATAAACATGTTAGGAATCAATGTGTGACAAAATGTCCAATCTATCAAAAAATAATTACTATTATTCCAAGCGTTTAACCCAAAGTCGAATGCAATTTTTTTGCCATTTTGCAAAACAATAAAAAAATTCCATAAAAAGTGATCAAAGGGCTCTACAGTACTCACAATGGTTGCGTTGAAAACAACATCAAAAGCGCAAAAAATTACACCACACAAAGCTCCGTAAACTGAAGTAGGAAAATGTTTTAGAACGAGATGCTGGCGAAATAAAGAATTTTTTTTGGACAGAAGGTTTTAATTTTTGTAAATGTATGAAAACATAAAAAAAATGTATACAAATTTGGTATCCCCGTGATTGTACCGACCCAAAGGATAAAGAAGACATGTCATTTGGGACGCACAGTGAAAGCCGTAAAATCCAAACCCACAAGAAAAGGGATAACGTAAATTTTTTTTTACCACCTATTTATAATAGACTGTGATAAAGAATTATTGTAGTGTATTATGTGGAGGTCCCATACCGGGACTATAAAATATAGTTATTAAAATTTCAATGTTTTGCAAGTAAAATTTCCGATGTAAAAATAATATTTAAATTTAAAAAATCTGTATGTTGAATGGTGTAAAAAAAAATGTTTAAAAAGTGCAAAAAATTTGATTTTTGTATGCATCTACCTCCAAAAAAGCTAAATAAAAAGTGATTAAAAAGTTATATGTAGTTTCTTGACCCATAAAAGTTATATGTAGAAAAAATGGAACCAACTCACATAGCCCTTAATTGGTAGAAAATTTAAAAATGTTATTGGTCTTGGAAGGGGACGATACAAACAAATTTTCCTTTTCATAAAAAGGGTTTTCTTGAAGCGGCGCAGCAGCGCCAGAATGAAGCGGCGCAGCAGCGCCAGAATGCAGCAGCGCAGCAGCGCCAGACTAAAGGGGCACCTCCGCAGAATCCTGACCAGAAAGGCAGCCCACCCCACACTGAGGGGGGGTCGCCCCTCCATCTAAAACAGCCTAACCTGCAACATCTGCAGACCTCTGAAGAAGAACACGACCCTATGGATGAGGGTCAGTTTGAAAGCGAAGGACAGGGGTGGCATCTTGAGAACATCCCACTGAGATCCCCCCAACTCCCACAGCTTGGGGAATTTGTTCCTGGAATCCCGTTTATCCTCCGGTCCCAAGCTACGGAAGATGAGCTAAGTGCAACCCCTACTCTTGCCCGCTACGCTGCACCTTCCCCAGAATGGGCGTCATCGCCTGAGCACTTCGGCACAGACGAAATGGCAGTCAAGAGACCACCGGTATCAGAACCACTCTGGCACGCTCATCTTCAGAATCTCCCTACCAAAGAGGACTTTAAATCTTTAATTGCTGAAGTGAAGGAGGCTTTCAGATCTGAAATTTCGGAGATACGGCGTGACATACAGGGCATGACGCAGAAAATTGACCACCTAGAAGCTGGACAGGCGGACTCAAGGCGCCAGATTGCACATACGCAACATACCCTGCACTCCCATTCTGTCACACTACAAGACATGGCCAGACACCTGGAAGACCTCGACAATAGAGGAAGGCGTAATAATATAAGGGTGAGGGGCCTATCGGAGGTGGAAGGTAAAGAAGATGTCCGTGCCACACTTCAAGCGCTTTTCTCGACACTATTGGGGGAGCCGGAAACGCAAGTAAAGCTTGACAGAGCTCATAGAGCATTGAGGCCTAAAGTAATGGGAGGAAATCCGAGGGACGTGGTCTGCTGTGTACATGACTTTGAATTAAAGGAGCGCCTCATGTTTGCGGCGCGGAAGAAAAAGAATTTTGCTTTCAATGGGGATACCATACAGCTTTATCAGGATCTCTCTGGGATCACCCTTCAGAAGAGACGGATTTTACGGCCGCTGCTGGACATTTTACGTCAACACGACATTTCCTATCGCTGGAACTTTCCTTTTGCCCTGTCGGCCACTAAAGATGGAATAACGGCGACGCTCTCAACGATGGAGGAGCTGCAGGAATTCTGCGACATCTGGAACATCCCGACTCCACGACTGGACGACTGGGGGGACCTTCCCCCCCAGATGCGACAAACGCAGAATAAGACCCAGCTGCAACAGAAGAGACGAAGGCCGCGAACCAGAGCTCCATCCCAGGACTCTTATGATTAGAGAGGAACATCTGCTGAACATATATCCTTTATAGTTATTATACTTGTTTGAAGGGGGTCTTATGTTTGCCCATATTTGCATTGATTTGGGGTACCCTTCCCCTCCTTTGTGAATTCAGATGTAATTTGCACAAGGGCATCGGGGTTAGTGTCTCGATAGTTAGAGATATATCTCAGTTTCTATTTTTGTGTAGAACTACATTTGATGCTTTTTTCCTCTATTAGGTTCTATTGCCACGTTTTTCCCCACCGAGTGGGTCTACTCCGGATCCCGCCCTCTGACCCTGGCATAGGGTTGATACAGGAGGTGGTGAAACCGGTTCAGCTGACTATACTCCCCCATCTTAGGGGTAGACCAGCTGAATAGACCTGCACTAGGGCCAGGAGATTCTCCTCTCCCTGGTTATAGTATTAGGAATTTATCCTTGTTTTCTTATTACCCCCCCCCCCTTTTTTTTCTCTCTCGGGGGGGGGGGGGGTTTGTTGCTTTTTCTTTTTTATCTGTCTTGACTGTTTGTCTTGTGGAGTGCAAGGTTTGTCCTTTCCCTTGTCGCCCCCCCCTGTTGCCTCTACGGGTTTCTCTGACGCTCTAGGCTTCTGTACACTGACACCCTTTAGTACAGTCACTCTAGGGCTTTAGGGAGAAAAGGCCACACTTAGCCTCTCCTACCTCCCTCCCCCCCCTCCTAACACAGAACTTGTCCAGTTACATCCTATTCAGGGGAGACAGCGTATCTTGCCCAAGAGTATTGGTTAGCTAACTCACCATGGTTCAGCTTTTGACACTCAATGTAAAGGGGCTCAACTCAGCTCGCAAGCGACGTCTCACGCTTAATGAGCTAAAGAGGAGTAGAGCAGATGTGGTGTTCTTGCAGGAGACACACTATGATACGACGGGGAACTTTAATTTTGCTAAGCACCTTTACCCGGTATCTTATATGGCATCTACAGAGAACAAAAAAGCAGGAGTGGCGATCCTGTTCTCCACCTCGTGCCCCATAGTGCCTGAGACAGTAACTGCGGATCCCATGGGCCGCTTTCTCATTATTCAGGGCAAAATGTTCGGCTCGCCTGTGATTTTATGCAATATTTACGCCCCCAATTCATCGCAGGTCCGCTTCATTACCAAGGTCCTGAATAAAATAGCCAGACTCCCAGCAGCACCCCTACTGATAGGAGGGGACTTCAATGTAATCTTCTCAGAAAATATGGACCGGCTGGCTATTGACCCCAATCCCGCCACTAGATCACAGAGCACTATTTCAGCGGCTTTCCGTAGAGTCATCAGGAGGTTTGCTTTATATGATTTGTGGAGAGTGGGCAACCCGGGCGACCGCTCATTTACTTTCTACTCTGCACCACATGGCACCCATACTCGTATAGATTACTGGTTTGGAGACATCCAATTCTTGCGAATGATGCATTCCGCAGAGGTGGGAGACATATCGTGGTCAGACCATGCGCCAGTCCTATTACAGCTTAGTGAGGGCCATACCACAACGAGGGCATGTCATTGGCGTTTAAATGAATCCCTTCTTAAGAAACCCCTGATCAAGGAGGAGTTAAATGGAGCACTACGGGAATATTTTCAGCTTAATGAGGATTCAATCCCCTCTATCCCTATGATATGGGAAGCTCACAAGGCGGTCTTCAGAGGCCATTGTATAGAACAGGGAACCAGATTGAAAAGAAACAGGGTCCATCTGGAAAAGGAATTGAGAAAGGAGATTGGTAAGCAAGAAGCAGCCCTATTAGCCAAACCCACTAGGAGGAGACTCCAACAGTTAATTGAGGTTAGGGAGCAGTTGCGAGAGGTTCAGACTCAAGAGGTAGAGAAATTACTAGTGTTTACTAGGCAACGGTATTACGAACAGGCCAATAAGCACCATTCTCTCCTAGCGAGACAATTGAGAGAGAAGAGAGAGCACCAAACTCCCCATGTTATACGGGATCCCCGGGGAAATCTATTACATGACCCGAGAGCGATTGCCTCTCGCTTCCAAGAATTTTATGCCAAACTGTATTCCCTGCCAAATACTCTACCCCTGGATGAGGGCCTTAGAAAAACGCTGCTCTCGGACTTCTTGAGCTCCTGCTCCCTACCGGGACTCCCCTCAGAGGCCATCGAGATGCTCAACTCAGAGTTAACGTCGGATGAGATAGAGGAGGTGATCAAAGAAATGCCAAATGGGAAATCCCCGGGCCCAGATGGGCTCACATATCTTTACTATCAGACCTTCTCCCCTGTGGTGCTGCCACATATGACAAAAGTGTTTAACGCGTTCTTACAAGGTGAACCCATGCCTACAACTTTCACCCATTCCTATATCACCCTTATCCCCAAGCCTGGGAAAGATGCAACCGATTGTGCTAATTATAGGCCGATTGCACTTCTAAACGCAGACCTAAAAATATTCACAAAACTACTGGCCAATCGCCTGATTCAGTGGATTCCTCAGGTAATCCATAAGGAGGCGACAACACGAGGAGAACAATTGATCTTATCGATGTAATTAATAAGCAAAAAGATCAGGCCCTAATTCTCAGTTTAGACGCAGAGAAGGCGTTTGATCGCCTCAGCTGGCCCTTTATGTTTCAAGTCCTGGAACACATAGGAATAAAGGGTCCCTTTCTCCAGGCTCTGAGGGAGTTATATTCAAATCCCACAGCAGAAATTAAGCTCCCACACGCGTCCTCCCCACCTCTGCGGATCAAGAATGGTACACGTCAGGGTTGTCCACTCTCTCCCCTCCTCTTTATTCTTTGCATTGAACCCTTGGCCTCCATTATCCGTCTAGACCCCAATATCCATGGCGTTATGGTTAGAGACAAGGAATTTAAATTGTCGTTGTTCGCAGATGATATCCTGCTCACCATCACTCAGCCCCTAATCTCCCTACCCAACCTACAAGCGAGGCTACAACAATATGGCCGTCTCTCGGGCTATAAAGTGAACACCTCAAAGACGGAGACATTGCCCCTCAATTTTACCCAACCGCTGGTAGACCAATTGAAGGGCACATTCAGATATAACTGGAAAGCAGACACTATCAAGTACCTGGGGATACTCCTGACCCCCTCTTACAATACACTGTATGGGCAGAATTTTCCTGGTAGTTTTCAGGAAATAAGGACTCTCCTTAATAACTGGAACAGTCTCCCCCTCTCTCTTTTTGGCAGGATAGCAGACTATTCTGCCTAAGCTGCTGTACCTTTTTGAAACCTTGCCAGTAGCGGTGCCGTTGGGCGCTCTGAGGTCCCTGCAAGCATCAATATTGCACTTTATCTGGGCGAAAAAGAGACACAGAGTTTCCAGGTCTGTTCTACTCTCTCACAAATCCAGGGGCGGCCTATCGGTGCCGGACATAACCAAATACTACTGGGCAACACACTTGAGACGCATTCCTGCATGGTCCACCCTACTGGCATTCTCTAAGTGGATGGAGATAGAGAAACTGTGGCTGGCCCCTTTTCATCCTAACTCCTACCTTTGGCCCAAAGAGGCGCCTGCACTGCCTGATTCCCAACTAGGCCCTATCTCATTCACGATTAAGTTATGGAGGGCCTGTTTGGCCAGGTTCCCATTGGTGTCCAAGTGCTCCCCTATGCAATCCTTTTTACACACTCCCCTCATGCAACAAGCTGGGGCTGGGCAGGAAATTAAACCCTGGCATGAGAAGGGTTTATTTAGATTTGCAGATATTGTGGATTACCGCGATAGGAAGATCTTGCCCTTTGCAGCCCTACAGGATAAATTCCATCTCCCACAGGCGGCCAATTTTCACTACATTCGAATTAGACACTTTTTACAATCCCTGGACAGTGCTGAGACAGTCTCGGCACCCACTACGTTTGAACACATTTGCAAAACTGCGACCCAAACATCTGGACTCATATCAGATATCTACATGATACTACTCCATCCCAGCCCAGACGAGCTCATTGCACACCCGTATATGGCCAAGTGGGAGAGCATAGTGGGGGGGCCGATATCTCAGGACACTTGGCGACTGATTTGGCATAGGGCGGCTAAGACCTCCCTGTGTGCTACACATAAGGAGAACCAGTACAAACTGTTGATGCAGTGGTACCATACCCCATCCTTGCTGCACAGATTATTCCCAGACACACCAGATACTTGCTGGCGATGTGGCTCAGTTGGAGGTACTCTTCAACACATCTTCTGGACGTGCCCATTGTTGCAGCCTTTTTGGCAGGAAGTAAAGACTCTCCTTCGGGAGGTCGTAGAGGTGGATATCCCACTCTCCCCATTATTTCACTTGCTGAACGTCTCTCCACACCCCATGGCCAAGGCAACCACAAAACTGAGCTTACACATTCTCACAGCTGCGAGATGTCTGATAGCGCAGTTTTGGAAGAGACAAGCCCCCCCCTCCCGAATGGATCTTCTCTCAAGGGTTAGAGAAACTCGCAGTATGGAATATCTGACCGCTTCCCTGAACAATCGTATTCCACAGTTTGACAAAACCTGGGATCGATGGGACCGCTACTGGATTGAGGAACGAGCAAGAGGAGGAGAGTGACAGGGCCATCCTTTTAGTGTCTTCCCAAGTGGTAATTGTTGTCGTAGTGAGTATGAATGACTTTGTCTTTGTCCGTACCCTTTTTCCCAACCTCTTCAGAATGGTTAAGCATTGATATGATGCCATCTTTGGTATTTGTTTTAATATAGTAGGCATATGTTACTGCTGGATTTTGCATTATGATACGCAAACAGGATATTTACACTGTTGATACTCCACGGGGAAATAGATCCCTTCTCTTTTGTCTTTTAATTATTTTATTATTGGAAAATTTTTATGTGATATTTGTACATGATAACTTGTTTGTTAAATATTTTTGAAAAATAATAATAAAAACACAATTATATTAAAAAAAAAAGGGTTTTCTTATCCAAAGTTTTAAAAAATTATATTGCTGTAACACTATTTTTAACCCAAGGGATAAAGATATGTTGTTATCTATGCTTGCTGGGCCCCCCATCCCTTTATTTATAAGGGGGCTCCCACTAACACTGTCTCTGGGAGTGATGCACAGGTGCCTTTCTCAAATCTGTGACAATGACTCGCTGTTTTTGTCAGTTATGTCAGTTTTGTCATTTCCCACCCAGCCATACTCAATCACATTCCACATGCAGCATGCCTTTCAGGACACTCACCTCCCTCCCCTTAGTACCTAAAACTGGTTGGCTAAACTTGTTGAGAGCCAAGCCCTATTCACTTCGATGGTGCGTGGTACTAGTATAGCGACTAGGATTTGTAGTTAGTACTACTGCTACTGCCACTGTGTCAGCTAGGCCAGCACCCAGGCTAACATGTAAATAGGAGAAAGTTTATAATATTTTATCATAATTTAGAATATTAATGTGTACCACTGTGTGGGATACAATCAGTGGGGATTTTAGCATTTAAAGAGACTACAGTATTGCTGTTGGACCACAATTATCCCCAGAAAGTGTTAAAGTGTTAAACTAAACTTTCATCAAACTTTTGAATCAATGGTGCAGATGATAATAATGAACTTTGTAATATCCTTTATTAAAGATATACTGTATGTTACTGCTTGCTTCCTTTTCCGATACCTTTCTTCTTTACACAAACAATTTCTTTAACTTAGCTTTATGTACAGATAAGAACCTTATTAAGTGTCTAATGACTTAACACAATAGTTAAAGGGATTATTAATCTTCAGCAAATGATTGATACTTTATATACAATATTCCAATATACTTTATGTATCAATTCCGTATAGCTTTTGAAATTGTTGCTTGCTGTGATTCTATAGAAAGCTTCTATGTTTATTTTTAGCAGATAGAAATCTGTCCATGGTCTTGTCATGGACACAAAGGTGCACGAGCCTTTAGTATCACAGAGAGTATTCAGAGCCATGTGATACTAGCAGATCGTGCATCTGTATGTACATCACATGACCAGGAACAGATTTATATACACTGGAAGTAAAAATAGAAGCTTTCAATAGACTAACAGAAAATGGATCTAGAAAATCATAAAGAATTGATACAGAAAGTATACAGTTTTAGAAAATTGTAAAACTTTTCCTTACACAAATCATATCAGTTATTTGCCAAAAGTGGACAACCCCTTTAATTCCCTAACACAGCTGAATCATCAAATGGAATATTCTCTAGGCAATAATTAATGGTTTTCTTGCTTCTCTGCCGAATTCTTTCAGATGTTCTGCTCAATGCAGGAGAATGAAGCTGCTTTACTTAATGTAGGTATTGTTAAGTTTACTATTATCACCAGCTATATTCATTTTTTAAAATAAAATAAAATAGCTTCAAATGTTTAGTTAATCAATAAGTTTCATATACCTCACAATGGCGACATTAATATTTACAACCTCAGGCAGTAAGATCTGAAACTCACAAACATCACTGCTTACCTAAAAATTTCTTTACAAATTTTGGTTGTTTTTCTTGGGGAAGATGAAGACATAGATAATATACTGGAGCCCCCGAAAGGACAACGGCAATTCCGACAAGTGAATCAATGGGATCACTGTAGAGAGGAACTACTACCAAACACACACTGCAGATGCAGTACAACACTGGGAAAAACAAGCTCAGCTAAGACAAAAAAAGAAAAAAAGAAACACATGAATTTTAAATCTCTCTTTTAGACATCTCTTTGAAATGTTCAATTTTCCATTTCTTTTAATTCTTTTTGACCAAGCAGTTATAATTTAAAAAAATTGAGTTTTCTCTCATCTTGCAGTCATAGCAGTGTGTACACATTTCTATGCCTTGGATAAATCTCTTAAAGCAGTGGTCCCCAACCCTTTTGAATTCATGGACCATTGTCCCTGAAAAAAAATTTTGTGCCCAGAAAATACGTCATATCCAACCCCAACCCATATAAAGTGTCATTTCCTGCAGCACCTGGTCTAAAATTCCCCCTTTTCTGTAGCCCTCCTTTATAGTGCTCTCTTTTATGTAACCCCCTCCCATTATTGTAGCCCCCTTTTTATCCTACATATACCCAAGTACGAGTTGACCTGAGTTAAGGCACCTAATTTTATCACAAAATAAACTGGGAATCTTATTCAATTGAGTATACGCCTAGGGTGGAAAATGCAGCTGCTACTCATGAACAAAATGTCCTGCAGCATCCCCTCATTAATAAAATGTTCACAGCAGAGCCCTCTCCAAAACTCGCAGCCTTATAGTGATGTTCCCTGCTCAGCCCAGTCCACATAGTCATGTCCCCAGTCCCCATAGTGATGTGCCCTGCCCAGCCCCCATAGTGATGTCCCTCTCCCAGCCCCCATAGTGATGTCCCCAGCCCAGCCCTCACAGTGATGTCCCCAGCCCCAAGAGTGATGTCCCCTGCCCAGCCCCCATAGTGATAAAAAACAGTATACTTATCTCCGATGCTACTCTTCTGCCGTGGCACCAGGTTCTTCCTCTGCCCGTGGCTCCCAGCAGTCGACACTTCTATAGAAGTGCCTCTGGCCGTCTGCCAGGAGCTGCGGACAGTGGAAGAACCTGGAGCTGAAGGGGGAAAGAGAAGCATCGGAGGTGAGTATACAGTCTATTTTCAAGTTCTTTTGGCCGCAGCCCGGGACCGGGTGCTCCAAGGCCCAGTCTTGGGCCTGCAGCCTGATGGATGGGGACCACTGCCTTAAAGGAAATCTACCATCAAAATGAAGCCTGAATAAACCAGGGATACTTACTCATAGATCTAGTAATCTTCTTATATTTGTTATCATTCGCCTCCTTCTTTCTAAAAGTAACTTTCAAAATTATGCTAATCTGACCAAAAGGCTATTTGGGCAGTTTCCTGAGCCACACCCTGCTGCAGATTCAAAGGGTTTTACAATGTGCATTTTCCACTCCCACTGTGTGGGAACTTCCTGTGCTATGATGAGATTATGTAAGGCAGAAGAAGGGGGAATGCTGAGCAGGAGCAGAGCGGGAGGCAGTCTACCCACCTGTGAACCTGTGAGCACGGAGGGGCCTTTTAGACTCATTAACATAATTTTAAAAGTTCATTTTAATAGACTGAGAAACAAATTTTTGATAAACCTTGCTGTGTCATACCTTGCTGTTACATACACATCCAGGACTCCGGGATACTTAAACACTCCAAAGTATCCAGCACCAACAAACAAGGTTTCATGCATTCTTAATTGTGGCTCATGGCCTAAGTTTAAGGATGCATAACAACATTTGAAATGCGTTGGCCAATGTCCCTGTACAAGTGGATGCAGGTTTTTAATTTTAGAGGAAGGAGTCCAAGGATAACAAATATAAGAAGTCACTGTGCCTGAGTGTCCCTGCTTTATTATGCTGGATTCTGATGGTAGATTTCCTTAAAGGGGGTTTTATGGATATTATTGATAGACAATACAAAAATAACAATTAAAGAAACAATTACCTTCACAGGTCTTGGCAGGTCCGGTCTCTTTACCCTTAAATAAATTTGACCAGCCACAGATAGGCCAATAAATAACCAGTAAGAAAAGCTAAAGTAATCAATGAGCTGAAACACATCATCCACACAAAGGAACACAATAGCCATCAAACCCTTGAAATAAAAATAAAATATTTTAGCTGAGCAAATAAGCGATTTTAAGACTTTTACAATACAGTTCAATTACATTTAAGAACTTCAGATAATTCTTTTTTCACACAAGGTTTCCAAGGCAATAAGCTGCTTTGAGGTTATATTTTTTTATCTATTAGGTGTACCTATTATTCACAAATCTAGTTAGATCTCTAATAGCTACTAAACTTATGATGGTCTTCCACATCAATATGATCCCCTTAGGTCTGAGGCTGACAACTACAGCTGATCTGAAAATGTACCTATCTCTGCCAAACTCATTTAAACCAAAAAACCAAAAGACGGTTTTAAAATGGAAGACCTTCAATAAATAATGTTAATTGAAGATGCCTTTCAATTTATCATCAAAAATGTATATATAATTACAGTAAGAAATAATGTTTGTTTGTTTTTTAATCAATTGTTATTGCTGTTAGAGATGAGCAAATTACCCAAGGTTTGATTCAGAGCCGATGTTGGTCTAATTGCTTGAAATTGGTATATAATCCCCTCTAGTCTATTAAAACAAGGATTCTTTCTTTCATTTTTGTTACAGTTTTTGTCACTTTTTAAAATTTCCCCTTGCCCCTCCCTAATCTCTGGGACAAAAATCTTTCAGACAATTGACAGGCAGAGTGGTGCAGCACATACTCGTCTGAAAATAAGACCTAGCGGCAGTCATTGCTACAGTACCCAATGCCATACATTAGCACCATATATTTGTAGATCATGTAGATACTGGAAGAGGTTGTGACTTGGGTGAAGAATTCATGGGACTAAATCACTGACTCTTGCGCTGCAAACGTTCTATGTGCAGCAAAGTGCTAATGCTAAACGAGAGAGATTGGGGTTGATGATTCTGATAGAAATAGAATCACAAGAAATTCAGCATGAAATTCAGAGTTTGGAGAGTTATAACGATGTTAGAGATGTTGTTGACATAATGGTCCTTAAATCAAGAAATTCTTGATGGAATTCAGATGGTTTACTGATGTATGTGATGGCATGACCACAATATATTGATACATGTTGATTTTTTTTGTTCAATAATGAATGTGAATTCTTGTTCATGAAAAATAAGATGTCCCATGAAAATAAGAGCTGGAGCCTCTTTAGGAGCAAAAATGAATATAAGACACTGGGGCACATTTACTTACCAGGCCAAAAAACGATTGCGTGTGCCACAGTCCCAGTGCACACTCTTCTTAAATACCTGTGCAAGCAGTTTTATCCCTGAAAACGGTGCACAGTCCGACAAGAGTGTGCAATGCAAAACTTAGTAAATGAGTCCCACTGTCTTATTATTGCGATCTGGCCTCCATATACTACCTAGGGGGAGTCTGACTGTATATAGTACCTATAAGGTCCTGTCTGTATATAATATCAATGGGCGTCATGCCTGTATATAGTACCTATGGGGGAGTATGTCCTGCCTTTATATAGTATCTATGCGGGAGGGGGTCCTGTCTGTATAAAGTACCTATGGGGGAGGGGAGTCCTGCCTGTATATAGTACTTTTTGGGGAGAGGATCCTGCCTGTATATAGTACCTATAGGGGAATGTGTCCTGCCTTTAGATAGTAACTATGAGGAAGGGGGTCCTGCTTGTATATAGTACATATTGGGGAAGGGGTTCTGCCTTAGCACTTATGGGTTAGCACTTATGTGGGAGGTGGTCCTGTTTGTATAAAGTACCTATGGGTAGGGCTCCTGTCTGTATAAAGTACCTATGGGGAGGGGGTCCTGCCAGTATATTGTACCTATGTGGAAGGGGATACTGCCTGTTTATAGTACCTATGGGGGAGGGGTATCCATCCTGTATATATTACCTATGGTGGAGGGGGTCCTTGCTCTATAAAGAACCTATGGGAGGGGGGGGGGCTTCTGCCTGTATATATTACAAATGGTGGAGAGGGTCCTTCCTATATATTGTATCTATAGGGGAAGGGGAGGTCCTGCCTGTATATAGTACTTATGGGGGAAGGGGGGTCCTGCCTGTATGTAGTAGCTATGGGTGTGAGGGTCCTGTCTGTATATAGTACCTCTTGGGAAGACGGCCCTTCCTGTACATAGTACTTATGAGGGATGGGGTCCAGGGGAAATAGTAATGAGCTGGACGCTATGTGCAACTGCTCCACAGTTTTGACAAATCACCTTCATAATTTCTCTTCTACAGACTTAAAACATTATTAGAAAGTCAAACATTGACCAGTCCATCAACAATTAAAAGTTGTTTTGCCTAGTTGTTCATGGCCTCGTTGATGTGTGAAATTCTTTTTTTTTCATAATTTTTTAAATTAATTGTTACAATTTGTTGTTCATGCCTAATTGTATAGTGAGGTTCTGTTTACTCCTAGTACTGATATTCTGCATGTGAATAGTATCTGGACACGGTACTTTAGGGGCATAATTTTGATTGGTATTCATTAAATGAGGCATTCTTTTTAAGTATGTCTTAAAGTATGTATTTAAGTATTTAAAGTATGATTTTAAGTCACAAATAGGAACGGACACTATTATGATAATGATCAGAGGTCATGATTATTATAATACAACATCCGTAGGTAAAGAACATTTGAAAGTATTTCTTACATTGAAAAGTAAGGCAGGAATTGGAGTAAATCTATTGATGTGGATCATGCAGAGAAAATCTGGGAGCTGTCCATCTCTGGCAGCTACAAAAAAAAGTCTGGAATATAGAAAATACGATATGAACAATATGAGATTGACCACAATTTTTCCAAAAGAAATCTAGAATATTTGTTCGAAGCAACCAACTTCATTGGTTGCTAATAAAAACTTCTGGTATTAGCTCACCTTGATGATGAAATGACTACTGAGTTTAATCCACCACAACATGACATGGCCACAGATATTGGAATAAACCACTTTATAAATCCGAGAACCCTTTCAGCAAAGGTCTAAATAAATGTAAAATAGAATTTGGTCCATTTTTTATACATTTATCTTTGCTCCTTTTAACTTGACAATAGTCCCCTACAACTTACCACAGCTACTGCACTACTGTCCATGATGGTGTTTAGATCCAGCTCTGTGTAGTACGCAATGTTTGTCATGACATAGATAACTGTCACCAAGGGCATCGATATCACCATAGATAATGGCAGGTTTCTGAAATAAAGGTGGGATATTGGATAATACTGTAAAATATGCAAATTCAGTCTCACAGGAAGAATTAAAACACCTTTGACTTTTGTAATACTCTGTCATACCCGATCTTGCATAGATGCAGTTAGGCCATCACAACCAAGCTCATACTTTTGGGAAAATCGATCATCACATCTGATATTTAATCTTTGTAGTTCATCTAGAAATCAATACAACTGTATTTGCCTTTCTTTGAGATATTTACAATCTAAAAATCAATTTTAGATGTTGCAATGATTTTTTTTTTAGCCTTGGCTCTAAGTGCCATCTTGTGGCAGCTTTTTAGATCTTCCAAATCTCCTGTTTTTTTTTTTTTACATTGCAAGCAGGTTATACATAACAGTATTGCCAAAAGTGACAAATTGATTACTTTTCACATCATGCCCTTTTATGCAGTTGATTTTCAGTCTTGTGTGAGATTAGGATGGGATTCACATTGTACAAATTGTACATTATATTCAATGGGGTTTATGTATCATTAGGCAGGCTCCTTACAATAAAGGATTTATTGAAATGGCATTGGCCCTTTAATAAATCTCTCAGGGATTTTTTTTTACAAATAATCACAAAATAATTGCAAGAAGAGTAAAATAATTGCAGCAGCACACACAGCCGGGTGGGTAGTGGAGTGATTGCAAGAAAATTGCAAGTCGTAAATCTGACTTTATGCAGCATTGCACTAGCTGTGGTTCTATGTTTAAGCCACTTTTCCTTTGTGGTGGGAAAAGGCCCCTGCGATTTTTTGACTAAAAAAATAGCAAAAAAACACTTTTTTTGCTACTTTATTAAACCAAAAAGTCAATGATAAATAACCACAAATGGGTTTATTCAGACTTTGGCCCAGATATATGAAAAGTGGCGCAATCTGCCTTACTGCAGTTTGCACGTTGTGCAAGTTGCGGCACATTATTTAATAGTGGTCCACACTCTTAGTTGATCTGGTCTCCTGAACCTTTTTTCCCTTGGTGCACTTTGCTTCATGCTGTTGCGACACAATTGTATCGAATTCTAGATATAAATGTGGCACAAACTGGGAACACACACTACTATTCCCTTTTAGGTGCACAGTTATCAAAAGTGTCAGATAAAATGCAACCGTTATACAATTGTGGCGCACATAGATACTTTTTTCATGCAAACAAACAAAAAATCTGGCACAGACACAATTGTTTATCTAGGTAAATTTTTATTAAATATATAGAATTTCAAAAATGCATTGCACTCAATGCAAGTGCAATATGTTTTTCAATGATCCATTGCTATAGTAAACTCAATACAGAAGTTCAGTGAGGATCTCTGAATGATCCAATGTTGTCCTCAACGATTGATGATACATATAATCCACCTGTGTGTAATCAAGCCTCTGTATAAATTCACCTGCCCTGTGGTAGTCTCTGGGTTCTGTTTAACCCCTAGGCGCACCAGGATGTTATAGTACGTCCCTGGGGCTACATTCTAAGCGCACGGGGACACACTATAACGTCCTGCTTCTGGCACCGGCTCTATCACAGCTGACAGCCTGCGCTAATACCCGCAATCGGAGCCGACTCCGATCGCGGTTGTTAACCCCTTACGCGCTGCGGTCAAGCATGACTGCGGCGTGTAAGGGTGTTTTCGCTATGGATCGGATCCCCCCGCGCCGCTTACCGGGGGATCCGATCCACTTCTGGGCAGCTCTGAGGATTGGCATGTGCCCTGGAGCTGCCCAGTCTCCATGGCAGTCAGACCCCTTCCGGGCAGCATGCCAGACAGATTACACTGCTCTACAATAAAATAGTAATGTAGAACAGTGTATTGAACTTGAACCATCCATCAGACCATCACTGGTTCAAGTTCAAGTATGTATAAGTAAAAAAAAGTGAAAAATACTGAACACTAGACATTAGAATAAATAAAAAATAAAATGTCACTTTCCCATAAAAACATTTAATAAAGTATCAAAAACACAAAAATCCCGGCATATTTGGTATTGCCGCATCTGAAACAATCTGTATAATAAAACAGAATCGTTACTGGAACCGCACTGTAAACGCCGGAGGAAAAAAAAATGCAAAAATGTTCCGAAAAAAGATAATTTTTAATTAATACCCTATAAAAAATGCTCTAAAATGTGATTTAAAAAATGTTATGCACTTTAAAATAAGCCCACTCAAAAGAGCAACTCTTCTCGCAAAAAATAAGCCCTTAACCAGAAATGTCAGCCAAAAAATAAAAAAGTTATGCATATGAAAAGATGGTGATGCTAAAATGAACAAGATTTTCTCCAAATTAGTTTTTATTCAGTACAATTGAATAAAATACACAAAACCCCCAAATATTTGGTATCGCTACGTCTGTGACAATCTGCATAATAAAAAAGAATCATTATTAGAGCAGCAAAGTGAACCCCGTAAAAAAAAAACCCAAAAAGCTCAAAAAAAAGATAATTTTCAATTAATACCCTATAAAAAAATGCTCTAAAAAGTGATTTAAAAAATGTTATGCACTCTAAAATAAGACCACTTAAAAGAACAATCCTTCTTGCAAAATAAGGCCTTAAACTGATTTGTGAGGCGAAAAATAAAAAAGTTATGCGTATGAAAGACGGTAATGCTAAAATTAACAACATTTTTGCCAAATTACTTTTTATTCAGTAAAAATGGGAAAAAATAAAAAATCTATATAAATTAGGTCTTTTTGTAATAGTGGCGACCCATAGAATAAAAATAATATACTATTTTTATGGTATGGTTAATGACAAAAAAAAAACCATAAAAATTTTCCTAAAAATTGATGATTTTCATTTCCTCCACCAACAAAGAGTTAATAAAATCTCACCAATTAGCTATAGATGCCCCAAAATTACCTACCAGAAAAGTGCATCTCATGTGGCAAAAGAAATAAGCCCCTATAGGTCCACATTAAAAAAAGAAAAAAATTATAGCCTGTACAATGTGACATAGCAAAACTGATCTGGATGGCGCCTCCTTCTGTTATATGCCCGGCCGTGCACATACAGCAGGTCACCACCACATATAGAGTATCCGTGTACTCGGGAGAGATTGGGTAACAAACTTTGTGGAGCCTTTTTTCATTTAATCCATTGTAAATGTTTAATTTTCCACCCAAATTGAGTGTATTGTGAAAAAATATTACAATTTGCAGACTGCACCAACATTTTGTTTTAACCCCTATAAAACACCTAAAGGGTTAACAAACTTCTTAAAAGTGGTTTTTCATATGTTGAGGGGTGTAGTTTCCATAATGGGGTAATTTATGAGTCTCGCTATTATCTAGGCCTCTCACAGTCAATTAGTCAGTTGAATACGGGTTTTGGTGATTTTACTAAAAATGTGAAAAATGATACCTAAATTCTGAGCCTCGTAACATTCTAGTAAAATATGTGGAATCTTAAAAAACCATCCAACATAAAGCAGACACATGAGAAATGTAAGTTATGAATTTATTTGGGTGCTATGACTATCTGCATCAAAAGTAGAGAATTTAGAACGTTGAAAATAAAGAATATTTCCAAATTTTTGCCAATTTTTTTTTCATAACTAAACGCAAAAGATTTCATCCAAATTTTTAAACTAATTTAAAGTACAATGTGTCACGAGAAAACAATCTCAAAATTCCTGGAAATCTCAAAGCGTTCCAAAGCTATAACCACTTATAGTGACACAGGGCAGATTTGAAAAATGGGGCCGTGTCCTTAAGGCCAAAAAAGGCTGAGTTCCGTAGGGGTTAAAGAGCAAAAAGCATCATGAAGAGCAAGGAATACACCAGGCAGGTCCATGATACTGTAGTTTAAAACCGGATTTGGGGGGCGTGTCCTGGCACCGCAAGGAGATGGACGCTTGAGAACCAGCTCCCGCTCCCGATTGCCATCTACAGCGATATAAGCGTTCCAAACCCCGATCTCCACACACCAAACGGCCCTCAGAGAGACCCGGACACCGTCAGGACTGACACCCGGCGACTTACCGGCGATGGATCGCTTCCTGGCAGCGCCGACAGGCAAGGGGTCCACAGGCTGCGCACGTGTCTCCCCGCCGCAGACTCGCAGGTCCGCAGCTCCGAAGGACCAGAAGCAGGGCGCACGCTCCAAAACGCAGGCCCCGGCACCGGAGGTCCGAATGCAGGCTGCCGTACCCGGGAGATCCAGAATGGAGGAGGCACAAGTAAGTGCAGGGCGGCGGGACCCGCCATTAACCCCTTCCCGCCAAAAGAAAGGCCCGGCCACCCCCTCACCGCCATTACAACAAGAACAGGAGGGGGCAGCGGGCTCTCCCTCCCAGCACCAAAACACGCAGGGTGCCATGGGGGACTCACAAAGAGCCGATAGCAGGGGGTCTAGGCAACAACCCTCAGCCTTGGCCCCAGTCCCTACTACTGCAGGATCCTACTCCTCAGCCGTGACGGCAAACAAGGGGGGAAGCCCCCCCAGGTGCATACCTCTCTCCCACAGAGGTCACACAATCAATCTCCTGCTGCAACAGGGGCGCATGTAGCTCTCAGTGGCCCCTCCGGGGCATGGCCTGACCCCCCAGGTGAAGACCTGAGTGCAACCCCTTCCCTCACAAACCTAGTGCAGGACTCTTGGGCCTCACCGGGCAATTCCACCTCCTCTGATGATCCGCCACTTGCTACTTCAATACGTCTCTCTGCAGATATTCAAGTATTGCTTCAAAGTCTACCTACTAAAAAGGATTTTAAAGATCTAGTAGAGGAGGTTAAAGACACATTCCGCACAGAGTTAAACTCGGTCAGGGATGACCTGCATTCCCTGGTGAACAGAGTGGAGGGGCTGGAGGTGGCCCATGATGACACAAGATCCTACGTGGCCCAGCTACGAGAGTCAGTGGTGGACCAAACTTATGCTATGCGAGATATGAATCGCCATATTGAGGATCTCGATAACCGTGGAAGGCGAAATAATATCAGAGTCAGGGGGGTCCCAGAACCCAAGGGACCTGAAGATGTCAAAGGACTCTTAGAAATAATCTTTAACAGTATACTGAATGAACCGGATTCACATAAAATTAAGTTCGACAGGGCCCATCGAGCTCTAGGGGCAAGGGGCTCCTCTACCAGACCTAGAGACATAATCTGTTGCATCACAGACTACGAGCTGAAAGAAAAAATTATGCTGACTGCCAGGAAAAAAGATTCGCTGTCATACAAGGGAGCCTCTATCCAGATATTTGCGGACTTATCATGGATTACCCTTCACAAGAGGCGCCAATTGAAGCCGCTTTTGACCCAGCTTAGAGACCGAGGCATCCCCTATAGGTGGGGGTTCCGCTTCGCCCTGCTGGCACTACACAATGGACAGACATTCCAGCTAGCTTCCTATGCAGACATGCCAGGCTTCTGCAAAGCACTAGACCTTTCAGTTCCGGATATCCCAGATTGGGAAATCACCCTCCCACCGCCGGCACCTCCTCCCGAATGGACTCCGGTGCAGAAGAGGAGACGCCGTTCGTCGCCAAGAGGGCCAGGGAAGAACCCGCCGGCCTAACACCCAGCTTGGAGGCGGTATAGGAGACACTATATCTACCTCACCAGGGCATTTTGGACACTCTCTCTCACCATGAATAATCAGGGGAGAGGACCTCCAACAGATTTTTAGTAGGTGGCAGTCCGGGGCAAACCCTCGGTGACTTGACCCCACCCCTCTTTTTCTGTTCTTGACCCTTTTCCTCAGCCTTCTTTTTTGGTTTTTCTCTCTCCCTAGAGTATTCTGGACTGGGCTTGACAACTGGGGTGGCGATAAGCTTTCCCTGGTGCCAACTCAAGTCTAAAGGATGCTCCCACCGGTCACTGTGTATGTACACACATATTGGTTATGGTTTAATGTTGTCTTGTGTCCCCTATCCCACCCCTCCCTGTGTGTCTTCTCCAGGTATCGCGAAGTAAGAGTGATGAACCAGCCTCTCTACGCCAGAAGTGGAAAGTCATTAGAACTGATTCTTGATCAGTACAGGTATCACAATGGGATTGTGAGGGGGCCCTCTTATAGCGAGTCATGTTTTTCTATATACAACCATGGTTAGGTTTCTCACCCTAAATGTGAATGGGCTTAACTCCCCAGTCAAGAGGCGTTTGGCCCTGACGGAAATGCGAAACCAGAAAGCGGATATTGTTCTCTTGCAAGAGACGCACTTTGATGCAACAGGTACCTGTGCATTCGCTAAGGGGTTATATCCTACTTCCTATGTAGCGTCTGGGGACAGAAAAAAGGGGGGGGTGGCAATTCTGATTGCGGCATCCGGCCCTCTTCAGACGTCCAATGTAATCTCAGATCCTGGGGGAAGGTTTCTCATTATACAGGGTACACTACAAGGTACTCCGATTATATTGTGCAATATATATGCACCGAATAAAGGGCAAATCCACTTTCTAAGACGAATACTTACCCGACTCTCAAAACTGCCACGGGCGGCATTATTAGTGGGAGGTGACTTTAATCTTCCGTTCTCGGCACAGACGGACAGACTAACGATCAACAGAGACACCCCACCCTCGGCCCTGCTATCCGCAACAAAGGAATTCAGGAAGCTTTTACGCCTCCATGGACTATATGACCTATGGAGGATCGATAACCCGGGAGATCGATCGTTCTCCTTCTACTCTCCGCCCCACGGTACACATACAAGAATAGACTATTTTTTTGGAACCATACAATTTTTGCGTCTTATGAGTAAATCTACCTTAGGCCCCCTTACTTGGTTGGATCATGCCCCATTAACACTAGAAACCGCAGATAACTTCTCTACATCAACGGCATGTCACTGGCGATTAAACGAGTCACTCCTAAAGACACCCACGCAGAGGGATGCATTGTCACTGTCCATCAAAGAATTTTTCGAAGCGAACGTCAATGACGTAGCCCTCCCGGCGTTATGGGAAGCACACAAAATGATGGTACGGGGACAGTGCATTTCTCTGGCCACAGCAATGAAGGCTGACAGGGTGCGGCAGGAAGCCCAGCTGACCTCCAAACTTAGGACCTTAGAGGCGACACTGGCAATCGCTCCCACTAAATCTACCCTCAAACAGGTAGTAGAGACGAGGGCCAAACTAAAAGAGTTAGCTCTGTTTCGCACGGAAAAACTACTGCTATATTCAAAGCAGAAGTATTACGAAAGGGGGAACAAAGCACACTCTATCTTAGCACGCCAGCTGAGAGAGGAGTCCTCCAAAACTCAGGCACACTCACTAAAACGCCCTGATGGAACTCTGACCTATGACCCCAGAGAACTGGCGAAAATCTTCCACGACTACTATTCTAAACTTTACAACTTGCCCAGCGCACTTCCATTGGACCAAACGAGCAGAGATGCCCGCTTAGATGCTTTTCTCCAGGAGTGTAATCTCCCGCACCTGCCCGACAGGGCCCTGACGGTCTTAAATGCCCCCATAGAAGCCGAGGAGTTAGCTGATACTCTAAAAGAGCTCCCTGGAGGCAAATCCCCTGGCCCTGACGGACTAACGTATCTGTACTACCAGACCTACCAGTCCATTCTGACCCCGTATTTACTCCCCCTATTCAACAAATTCCTAGACGGCTCCCCACTCCCAGGTAACATGACACACTCGTACATAACGCTAATCCCCAAACCCAACAAAGATCACACAGAATGCTCGAACTATAGACCCATAGCGTTACTGAACGCAGACTATAAAATATTCACTAAAATATTAGCTAACAGGTTACTCCAATGGCTCCCACAACTAGTTCATAAAGACCAGGTGGGCTTTGTTCCATGCAGACAGGGAGGGGATAATACCAGACGAACCATTGACCTGATCGATGTGATCAATAGAACAGATGGGGAGGCGCTGCTTTTAAGTTTAGATGCAGAAAAAGCGTTCGACCGCTTAGGTTGGCCGTTCCTGTTCCGGACCCTCCACGCATTTGGACTGAGGGGCCCCTTTATGAACGCAATTACAAGTCTCTATACTAACCCCTCCGCTACAATAAAATTACCCCACTCGATCTCGCCTCGCTTCCGCATCCACAATGGGACTAGGCAAGGGTGCCCCTTATCCCCCCTGCTGTTTGTTCTATGCATAGAACCCCTGGCAGCCGCTATTAGACGCTCGGAGAACATTAGGGGAGTCATGGTCAGGGACAGAGAGTTCAAATTATCTCTGTTTGCTGACGACGTACTGCTAACACTCACACAACCTCACATTTCACTCCCTAACCTCCACGACTTGCTTGAGAAATACGGGGAACTATCTGGATATAAAGTTAATGTAGCCAAGACAGAGGCCCTCCCAATAAAAATCCCTCAGGCTCACTTGACGAGACTCCAATCCAACTTTAAATTCCAATGGAAATCTCAATCCTTGACATACCTGGGGATTCAGATTACCTCCACCTACGGATCCTTATATTCCCAAAACTTCCCAACACTTTTTGCATCACTAAAGCAGTTAATGATTAGATGGCACAAGTTGCCTCTCTCCTTCTTTGGTAGAATAAACGCAGTTAAGATGACCATCCTCCCAAAATTAATGTACTACTTTGAGACGCTACCGATCCCAGTTCCTCTAGGAGGCCTAAGGGCACTACAGGCTTCTATGCTTCAATTTATTTGGGCACATAAAAGACATAGGCTAGGACAAAAGATCCTGATACTACCGAAAGAAAGGGGAGGTTTGGCCGTGCCGGATCTAATTAAATATTATTGGGCCACTCACTTACGCAGAATTCCAGCTTGGTCAACGCTCCTAGCCTACTCAAGGTGGATGGAGATCGAGAAGCTATGGAGCGCCCCAATACATCCTAACGCCTTCTTGTGGGCAACGTCCCATATACCACCCCCATCCCCTCTACTAGGCCCTATGGGCCATACCAGAGCAATCTGGCTGCGATGTGTTAAAAAATTCCCACTGAGTTCAGAGCGCTCACCCATGACATCTTTCCTATACAACCCATCCTTGCCCTCTAGCCTAACGGGACAAATGACAAGACCCTGGTACACGGCAGGCCTTTTTAGATTTGCTGACGTAGCTGACTACAGGAGTAGGGAACTGATTAGTTTCTCAGACTTACGGAACAAATTCTCACTCCCAACCACAGCTCAATATGGTTACTTACAGATCAGCTCCTATCTACTGTCCCTTTACAACTCCCCGACAGTATCGCTGCCAACGCCTTTTGAAATGCTATGTAAGGAAGGGACGGGTACAAAGGGCCTAATATCAGCTATATACACCATGTTAAGCAACCCTCACCCCACCCAGCATCCTCAGCATGACTACATGCTAAAGTGGGAATCGTTCTTGGGTAAAAAACTCTCGCCCACGGTGTGGAAAACAATATGGGATAGAGCAGCTAAGACGTCACAATGTGTGCAGTACAAAGAGAACCAGTATAAGCTGCTGATGTGGTGGTACCACACCCCGGCCCTGCTTCATAGAATTTACCCTACCACCAGGGATGCTTGCTGGCGTTGCGACTCCCAAGGTGCCAATATACCCCACATATTCTGGGCTTGCCCTCACATCACCAGCTACTGGAAGATGGTGGGTTCAGTGATAGAAGCAGTTCTGGGACGAGCGATACCCCCAGATCCCAGCATATATCTCTTGAACATTTTTCCCGATAAACTAGGCAAACATCCCACTAGGTTACTATTGCACCTCCTTACTGCCGCAAAATGCCTAATCTCTACAAAATGGAAACAAGCTGCTCCCCCGTCCCGAACGGAATACTGTGCTAGGATACATGACGTTCGCACAATGGAGCACTTGACAGCTTTGATTAACAACAAAATGGAGAGCTTTAACTTAGTGTGGGCCCCCTGGGACGATTTCTGGAGGAGTAGAGAGGACCACTAACTAACCGATGCTTTGCCATCGGGTAAGATGCCAATGATTAGGCTGTATCACAGATACCTGTCCTGACCCCTGTCACCCCCCTCTGTGTCGTTTCCTTGTCCAACGTCAATGTAATGTTTATATGATACTATTATACGGTTTTATTGTCTTGTGGTTCAAAGTTGTGATATTTTATTCCTGAATAGTAATAGTTTGAGGTAAATTGCCTTTTACCCTGACTGCGATCAGGGCTGTTCCTACCACTATGTTATGCTTGATTGAAGCACTGAACATGTATATGCTTCTCTATCTGTTTTATTTGGAAAAATCAATAAAAATACAGTTAAAAAAAAAAAAAAAACGGATTTGGATACAAAAAGATTTTCAAACTTTAAACACTTAAAGGAGCACTGTGCAAGCGATCATATTGAAAACAATAGAAATTATTTTGAGTGGATAACCCGTTTAAGCAACAAAAAACGCATTGTTGCATAGCACTCGGATTGAACTCTGAACAAACTCTGAACACACTCTGATCAAACTTGCACTATTTTCATGGACCAAATTTGTGCGGTTTTCAAAGATTTTTTGGCAAAAGACTTTATGGCCACATACAGATTGTATGTTTGTTTTGTTCTTGGCTTCAGAGATTTGCAACATTCCCCAGCCTTTTTCTTGGGGCCTGAAGACAGCTGTGGCCCAGAATACCGGAGTGGCTGGCGGTTGCGGCCAGGGCACGCTAGTGTCCCGGTGCTTGGTATGGGGACTGGAGGGCTGTCCTACAGCCTGGCAGGTCTCCAGCAGGTGGTGTTGGCAAGAAATGATGAGGGAGAGACTGTTATAGTGGTTCTCCCTGGGGCAACCCTTTGGGGTCTGGAGTATGAGTCCCTGTGTAGTGGATAGGGTGCCTGTGATGGTGACAGCCGTAGTAGCAGGGAGCAAACAGTCCTTACAGTTCTTTATTGGAACCAACAGCAACAGTGGATAATGTGCCAAATGAATCTTAACAATGGTTACAGGCTGGGGATGAACTTGGAGAGGGAACCACAGGGATGGATCACCAGCCTGGATGAAAAGGCAGGTTGGGAGGTAGCTATGTCCTAGTAAAATGCTTCAGCTTGTCCTGGGTTACTTCAGATATCACCCTTGAAGGTAGGATGATACCCCTTTACTCTCACTAACTCCTCAGAGCTCTACTGTCTCACTGCTTTGTCTGACTGCACTCTCTGACTGACTCTTGTCAGACTGACTCCCCTCACTAGACTGCTTCTAGAACTTTCCTGACCAGCGGTTTTATTTACTCCCACTGGTCATGTGGTGGTTACTCCTCCAATTGCATCCCAGCTTACAATACAATATTAGAACAGATGTGATTGGCTGATGGAAAGACATCACATTAAACAATTAACTCCTGCCTTACCAGGCAGATCTACCGCTGCAGTGTTCTCCGTGTTGTTTAGTGACCTAGCTGTGGGGTTGATCAGACTCCACATAGGTTGCAAGCTACATATTGGGACGTATTCGCAACAACCCCTCTGCCTAGCATCGGCAGGGGTGTTGCAGATTTTTCACTATTGACTTACTGAACTATTCTTTTCAATGTGCTTTTTCACATTTCCGTGGAAAAATATGAACCCTGTCCTTTTTGTGTTCACCGGCAACACTGAATCAGTGGGAAAAAACTGAAGTGTGAAACAGCACATTGAAAAAAATGATTCAATAAGGCATCAATTAAAAATCACAGGCACACGCCAACAAGTAAGGATCATTTCACACTGCCATTCCTTCTTTCCGTTCCTTCCCGCTGTCAAAAAAGTAAAGAATAAAGGTTTAACTGAATTTTAACCTATTAAAAATCCCATTGACATCAATGTAAATTTTATGTCATCCGTTATGTTCCGTTTAGGCAGGAACATCCATGGAATCCAGGAATTATCTATACAATTTTTGGAAGGAAAAAATGACAGAGGCTTTTCCTCTGTTTGAAAAAAACGCATGGAAATCAGATCCATGCCAAACTGATCATAACGGATGACATAACATTTACATTGATGGCAGTGGGATTTTTAACTAATACATTCAACCTCTGTTATACCTCCATTCTTCACTTTTTTAATGGGGAAGGGACAGTAGTGTGAATTTAGCCTAAGTTTGCTCTGGTTAAAATATGTGTTTAGTGGTGGAAGATTTCCTCTAATAATAGTTTCAATAATCTAAAATTGATATTGCACATTTACAATGTTTTAACACTTCTATAACAACAGTATATAATTACATTAAAAATTGTAATGAATCTGTTACCTTTTTGGATTTTTCATTTCTTCTGTTACATAGTTGATACAGTCCCAGCCAGAAAAAGAATACAAAGCTGAGTAGAAGGCCATAGTTAATGACCCCATATTAATGTTTGAACCTTCAAATGATCTTTCCAGATTAATTGTGTTACCTGGAATCAAACCAGAAGATGATGTATAACTAATTATTTCTTTTTTTAACTTGTACAGAATTAGTTCTTACATAATTGTGCAATATGCATGAATATCTATAACTTGTTTGTAATATATCTTATTGAGGAAAAGTATTATTTTCCTTAATTCAGCCTGTAGATTCTCTTCTGTCAGGCTATACATAAAGATTTTTTAGTATGGATATTGGTATGGGACTAACCATTCACATTAGTTCAATTGTTTTTACTGGGAATCAGTAATTTACATACTGTGGGTAAGGAAAGTATTCAGACCCCTTTAAATTTTTCACTCTTTGTTTCACTGTAGCCAATTAGAAGGATCAAAAAAATGTATTTTTTTGCTCATTAATGTATACTCTGCAGCCCATGTTGACAGAAACAAAAAATAGAAATGTAGATATTTTTGCTAATTTATTAAAGAAGAAAAACTGAAATATCACATGGTCATATCCATTCAGACCCTTTGCTGTGACACTCATATTTAATTCACATGCTTTCAATTTCCTTCTTATCTTTCTTGAGATGGTTCTACTCCTTCATCAGAGTACAGCTGTATGTAATTAAACCAATTGGATTTGATTAGGAAGGGCAGACACCTGCCTATATAAGACCCCGCTCAGAGCACATGAAAATCATGAGGTCTAAGGAACTCCCTGAGGAGCTCTGAGACAGAATTGTGGCAAGGCACAGATTTGACCAAGGCTACAAAAGAATCTCTGCAGCATTCAAGGTTCCTAAGAGCACAATGGCATTCATATTCCTTAAATGGAAGAATTTTGGGCCAACCACAACTCTTCCTCAACCAGGCCGTCCAGCCAAATTAAGCAATCTTGGGACAAGAGCCTTGGTGAAAGAGGTAAACAAGAACCCCATTATAACTGTGGCTGAGCTCCAGAGATGCAGTAGGGAGATGGAAGAAAGTTCCACAAAGTCAACTATTACTGCGGCCCTTCACCAGTCAGGGCTTCATGGCAGAGTATGCCAAAGGAAGCCTCTCCTCAGTGCAAGACATATGAAAGCCTGCACATAGTTTGCAAAATAATACATGAAGGACTCCCAGAGTATGAGAAATAAGATTCTCTGGTCGGTTGAGACAAAGTTTGAACTTGGTGAACCATGGTGCATCATGCTATGGGGGCATTTTTCAGCTGCAGGGACAGGACGACTGGTTGCAATTGAAGTAAAGATAAATACAGCCAAGTACAAAGAGATCCTGAATGAACACCTCTTCCTGAGTGTTTAGGACTTCAGACTGGGCCGAAGTCTCACCTTCCCAAAAGACAATGACCCCAAGAACACAGCAAAAATAACAAGGCAGTGGCTTCAAAACAACATGGCGACTTGAAAATGGTGTCCAACAATGTTTACCATCCAACCTGAGGGAACTGGAGAGGATCTGCAAGGAAGAGGAAGAGGCTCCTCAAATTCAGGGGTGAGAAACTTGTTGCATCATTCCTAAGAAGACTCATTGCTGTACTAGCTTAAAAGGAGCTTCTACTCAATACTGACCAAAGGGTCTGAATACTTATGACCATGTGATATTTCAGTTTTTCTTGTTTAATAAATTAGCAGAAATATCTAAATTTCTGCTTTTTTGTCAAGATGGGGTGCAGAGTGTACATTAATGAGCAAAATAAGAACTTGTTTTATCTTGCCAATTGGCTGCAATGAAACAAGGAGTGAAAAATTTAAAGGGGTCTGAATACTGTCCATACCCACTGTATCTTCTTCATCACATACTGACATGGCCTTACATGTGTGTTTCTATGCTCAAAACAGTGGCATGGGCATCACATAGAGCAGTGATGGCGAACCTTTTATGGACCGAGTGCCCAAACTACAACTAAGACCCACTAATTTATCGCAAAGTGCCCACAAAGAAATTTAATAAGTGATTTATGCTCCAAGCTCTGTCAAAGCTTTCAGGTGATGGCCTGGGTGCCCACAGAGATGGCTCTGAGTGCCACCTCTGGCACCCGTGCCATAGGTTCGCCACCACTGACATAGAGCATTACCTTCTTAAAGATGTTCATATGTAACATTGTATGAACTTTGGATGTAATAGGTGTCTTTCTAATTATGCTTAATAAAGTTATAACAACACCAGCAAGGGGACTTAGATGCTTATCTTTTGGTTTATAATCATAGCTTAAAAGGGTTTTACCATACATATGCATTTCTTCAGTTGAATGTTATTAAAAAATATGTACCTGTGTGAAGAAAATCTCCTATAAATCTAGCTATGTAGTCCCTTCAAAATGAGACAGTCATCCTTGGATATGACCATCACTGCACTCCCGCAGTGGTGGCCCTACATGTGCTAATGTGGCACTCAACCACATGGATTCAGCATTTATAACCACAGGATGGCTGTGGGGACATGTAGTAACTCCCAGCCGTTTCATATGCAAAAAATGTGTTTCTATGCAATCACTCCAGCAGTTGGTGTCGTATCCAAGGACAACAACCTTGTTTCTAAGGGACCGTATAACTACATTTATGCGAAATTATTTTCAAACTGAGCCATTTTTAAATAACTTTCAATTAAAAAAAATGTATATTCATGACACAAAGTTTAAATTAAAGGTGAATGCCCAAGTGGAAATACCCCTTTAATTTATGTGCTACACTGTCATATGGGGTCAGTGTGTAGAGACAAAGAACTTATGTGCATGGGAATAAGTTTTATAATATTTTACATCAGTTTTGCACTGTTGAAATACACTTATGGGCAGAAAATGTGATATGTATCTTTAAAGGGGGTTGACACTTTACTTGAAGTTTATTGCAATGTGTGTGGGGCAGCATATTGGGTAATTTACCAATATACATCTATTAAATGTTCTGCACAGAATTCCTGAAATGCAAATGCAAATGTGTGTGGAGATAATCTCCTATAAATCTAACTATGTAGTCCCTTCGAAACGAGACAGTCATCCTTGGATATGACCGTCACTGCACTCTGGCAGTGGTGGCCCTACATGTGCTAATGTGGCACTCAACCACCTGGATTCAGCATTTATAACCACAGGATGGCTGTGGGGACATGTAGTAACTCCCAGCCATTTCATACGCAAAAACGTGTTTCTGTGCAATCACTCCAGTAGTTGGGGTCGTATCCAAGGACAACAACCTTGTTTCTAAGGGACCGTATAACTACATTTATGCGAAATTATTTTAAAACTGGGCCATTTTTAAATAACTTTCAATTTAAAAAAATGTATATTCATGACACATAGTTTAAATTAAAGGTGAATGCCCAAGTGGAAATACCCCTTTAATTTATGTGCTACACTGTCATATGGGGTCAGTGTGGAGAGACAAAGAACTTATGTGCATGGGACTAAGTTTTATAATATTTTAGTTTTGCACTGTTGAAATACACTTATTGGCAGAAAATGTGATATGAATCTTTAAAGGGGTTTGACACTTTACTTGAAGTTTATTTTATGTGTGTGGTGGGGCAGCATATTGGGTAATTTAGCAATATACATCTTTTAAATGTTGTGCACAGAATTCCTAAAATGCAAATGTACCTCATCAGGCTCACATCTACCATAAAGACTCGAGTATAAGCCTAGTTTTTTAGCACAAAAAATGTGCTGAAAACCCAAACTTGGCTTAAACTCGAGTAAAAAAAATATAGGTTTTACCAGGTTTTTGTGGTAAAATTAGGAGCCTCGGCTTATACTTGGGTCCGCTAATACTCGAGTATATACGGGTAGGTAAGTATAAATGTTTTATTTTTTAAAAACCTCACAGGTCGATTTGGGACCCTAAACCACAGGTCCATAAGAAACCAACAAGTCGACCCAGCAAGTCCTCTTTAAGCGCTTATTAGGCCTTGAAAAATCCTTTATTGTAACCAGAAGAGAGAGTGAGGAGAGAATAATTGTGGGAAGCACTAATGAGCGGGGGTTAGGTAAAGGTAAGGAATGATACTCTAGTTGACCTGGGACTTTGAACTGGTGGTTACTGTGAAATGAAGTCTATCTCTACCTGTTTAACTGCTTCACCTACATCTCCTGGTCTTTTATCTAAACATTGAAGAGACACCGATTTCCCATCTCACAGGCAGTGGGAGACCTCACCACCACAGCAGGGTATATAATGGGAGCTAAGTACCTACCCTTTTCTACTTTTCTATTTTACACTTAACCATGGTCTATGGAAAAGAAAAGAGTTTTGGCCACCAGACACCAAAGCCCAGCCAATTTATTCATTAATTAGGCTTAATTCACTTGACAGTCATTAAAACATATATTGATTAATAGATACCTTCATAACAAATAACCAAACCAAATTTGCTGCATGTTTACATTTACATTACGTTTCCATCGAAAGCATGTCATTGCATTAGGGCTAATGGAAGTCTTTGGGTTTCTATCAGGATATCTATGTAATTCAACTCATGTATATGTGTACTCATTGTTACTGTATATATATATGCGATGCTTTCCAGTCTGTACTTAAATATTGTTTTTTCTCTTAAATACACTTTGGTAACCTCTAGCGAATAATGTGCATGCAATTACTTACCCTGAAATAATCGGACAATTCCTGCAATGATGATGATGACAAGGGCAAAGACTTTGGCAAATGTTGCCAGCACTTGGAGGATGGCTCCCCATTTGACTTTTGCACAATTCACAACTGTTAAAAATGCTATGAAATAGAAAGTAATTAGATCAAACATTATACACAGAGCTGGGAGGTGGTTGGCATGTAATTAGCCTGTATATATTATCCGCTGTTAGTGGCATCAATATGGGGGCACAGTGATCAAGGTAAGTTGTGTTAAGTGTTCTTGCTGATACATTGCACCTGTCATTCTTTTGATAACAATTTAGATAGTGTCCCTTTGGTTTGGGGTCACTCTGGCTATTATACTGTGTCTATATAGTATAAAAGTTGTGTAAATGGAGGCACATACACCAGGACCGAGATTAACTTCATAAACTATTTTCTTAGAAAGTAATTCACCACCAGACTGATGCGCTGTGATAAACTATCACAGTTTGTCTATGCAAACAAACGTCAATGGCACATGACTGCTGAAGCAATGCTTGTAATTATACATCAGCCCCTGTAGTAACACACAGCATTTTAAATCCTAAATGTTTAGTATTAGTAATTGAGGATGAAGAATATAATGTGACAAAATATTAACTAAATGGCCTAAGTATCCCACTAGTAACAATAGCCCCCTCAAAAGATAAGGTACATTGCACATAGTTTACAACATTGTAAAATGAGTAAGATCAGTTTTGGTTACTCACCCACACATACTACCGATAGAAGGAAGACGGCAGATCCAGGTATAGAACAGGTAGGAAAAAAAGGCTCTAACATATATTGGGCAAATGTCACTGCAAGAATAGCTTGACTGGCCGGATAGATTATTAACATGTTTGTCCATAAGTTTAAGAAGGCCAAAAAACCACCAAATGACTCTTTTATATAAATGTAACTTGCACCTGATTTTGTGATTGTTGTACCCAACTCAGCATAGCAAAGAGCTCCAATCATGGAGAACAGTCCCCCTAGAACCCAGATGATCAAGGACAATCCATAGGAGCCGCTGTACATTAAAACTCCCTTAGGTGAAACAAATATTCCTGCGCCAATGGTATTGCCAATGACCAAACTAACTCCATGTAGAAGTGAGATTTCTTTCCTTAGCTTGATAGTATTTGTGGTAATATCTTGGGAACTATCCTTCATTTTTAGTTCCATTTGAAATAATGTGAAAATTCCAGAATCAACTCACTGGCTGCTTATTTTCCTCAAAGAATAGGTCTGAAATAAAAAAAAAACATAAATCATAAATATAGTAAATGCATTACAAACATTTCATTATGAATTTTGTCAAACACACGTGGATATTATGAAACTTTACATATAAACTTACGGCAGCAGAAGAACTGAAATACAGCCAGAAAATAAGGGTGCCTCTGTTCCCTGCAGCTGGCAGCTATTTTAAAAAGGTTACACGTAACTGAGAATTTGTACCAAAGCTCAATATGTGGAAATGTGAATGATCTGTGTTCACAACCTAAGGTTGACCTTGCATCAAGAACTTTGTCCTGTTTATGTGCTAAATGTTGCAAAATTAATAATGTTAAATGTAGTTAGAGGGTTGTAGAAAAGGTAAAAAAGTGCACATTATATGTAGCTGATTGAGAATTGCACTTATTTTCCAATTCTTCTTAATTATGTCATCATTAACATGTTATAAATAGTGCCCCCATCATGGATTATAATACAGATTATGCCCCTATCATGGATTATATTATAGATAGCGGCCCTGTTATGGATTATATCATAAATTGTGCTAGTATCATGAGTTATATTACAGATATCATGGAATCATGGATTAAAGGGAACCTGTCACCTTTAAATTACACATACAGTCCCTAATATTTTATATTATAGATAGGGTTCATGTAATGACACATTACTAATCTAATCTGTTACGGTGCATAGCATTGTGTAATGTATGGCAGTGGTGGTGAAACTATGGAACAAGTGACAGGTAGCGCTGAGAGCCCTCTCTGTGGGCACCCAGGTCTTCATCATGCCATAGAGCAGTGATGGCGAACCTATTAGAGCCTCAGTGCCCAAACTTCAAGCAAAAGCCACTTATTTATTGCAAAGTGCCAGCGCAGCAATTTAAGCAGTAATGTATTTCTCCTTGTTCATTGACAACTTTCAATCCTTCAGCCTCCTTAGGACACCAACGCAGTTGAAAGGAGGAAGGCAAATTCACCTATCATTGTAGGAAGATTCTGCAGGCAGATTCTTTGAGTTCTGTCTGGTGAACTTCATTCTGGGGTGATGTTCTGGGTGCCGCCAGAAAGGGCTCAGAGTGCCACCTCTGGCACAAGTGCCATAGGTTCGCCACCACTGCCACAGAGTTGTGGCAACTCCTTCAGCCCGAGGCAGCCCAGGACATGCCATGCTCAGTGCTATTTTCAAGCCTTGGCTGGATTTTCATTGGAGCTCCTGCTCTGGGACCCTTGTTTCTTCCTGTTCAGGGAACCCTGGAGAGAAGTTGCAATGATAATCCAACTTTCTCTATCTTCTTTCTACTATGTTGGGGTCCGCAATATGATTAGGACGCTGATATGATTACTATAACAAGTTACAGTTTTAAAGTCTAAAGCAGGTTTTGGTTGTATTTTGGATCCTCGGTCTCTAAAAGGTTCTCAATCACTTCCCTAGGGTGTAATTCTTACCCCTGGGGGCTGTTATTGTTACATTGTTATTATTACAAGTTACACTGAAACCTGGAATGAAAAGATACCTTTAGTAGAAGGAGCAGATGTTTTTACCACTTTCATTGTACAGTGCAAATGACACTCACTCCCCTTCATTCTTTTGAAACTTTGAATCACATTATGAAGGGCGAGAGTTTGTTTTCATGGATTCCAATTGAGGAAATGTACATTTTTTTGAACACTTCCTATGAAAAGTTTATGGATGAAAAAAAACAGTGATCCAAGCAAATGTTTTTTGCCGATATAGTGATCACCATATTGAATTATTATTTAACATATTAATCGATCCAACATTTTCAGATTCAGGAAAACCTAAGTGAAAATGGTAAAATTCTTCCGAAATAGCCATTTTCCCTTCTTAGTGTTACAAGGTCTTATATGCATTACATTTTATGTAATCATTCTCAGCCTAAACCCTAATGGGTTTATAAAATAGGTTCCACTTAGAACAGGCCTCACCATGGTCAACGAAAGAAGTTGCGTGCTTGCGTCAAACCCAGAGGTTTTCATTTTAAAATAGATGTATGAGTGCTTTCAGGGAGTCAGTTTATCAGCCCTACAGAATATAATGGCGCTATATAAATAAAGATTATTATTATCTGGACTATTTAGATATTCTAAGAATTTATAGATTTTTATAGAGGCAAATAAAAATAATCCTAATAATAATATTAGATGGGACACATTTAAATCATTTGTTCATTGGATTGCTGGGAAATATGATAAATATTATTAATAGGAGGGGAAACAATTCAGACAGTGACTTATCAAGGATTAATATGAAAGTGTCTGAATCTGTGTCTGAAGCCCTCTTTTATTGGCAAATTTCATAGCTTTTTATTCGATGAAGTTCTGAAAGTGTGAGGAAGGTGTTTTTCTACTTGCTATTTGGCTGGAAACATGATCTGTCTTTTCCATCGATGAAAGCATTCCATACAGTGGTATACAATGCCATTATTTGTAGACACTGCAGACATTTTGGCTTTGGGGATAGATTTATTATTTGGGTGAAGCTTCTGTATTGTGAAACCTGGCCAGAATTCAAGTGCATGGATGGTCTTTTTAAAGTAGACGTCAAAGGTTCCAATGATCACCTTTGACATTTATTTTACTTATGGAATTTCTAGCATTAGAGATCTATCAAATCAGAGAGACATGTGGAGAGGATTTCTTTATATGCAGATTATGGGGCTTATTTACTAAGGGTCCCGCAGCCGCATTTCCGCTGGGTTTTCCAACGTTTTTAGGGATTGCGCAGCTGGGACAGGGCCTTAGAAGGGGATCGTGTTGCACGTGATCAGATTTTGGCGCATTGCGATGGCTTTCATGCGACAGAGATGGGGGGGACAGGTCGTCGGACAATCCAACTGATTCGGACAGAGCGTGGGATTTAACAGTAAAATTGTGTCGCAAGCCATGCACTTACATACACCAGGAAGAAGAAGGTGAACTCCGGCGGACCTGAGTGGGGAGCGACACATGCAGGATATCAGACACACGATCTACATGAATCGCGGTAGAGTTCATTCTCGTCGGACACTCCGGATCGGGGAACGCGCAGGGACGGGTAAGTAAATGAGCCCCTATGTGTTAATGCTTTTGAGAAAGTGTCTTGAGAGGTATACATGACAGGTATTTAGAATAGGTTTGGTAAGAGAGTTGGTTTAAAGATCAAATGTGAAAAATTAAAACAATTACACCTCAAGAAGACTCCATGCTAGATGTTGGATAACATAGAATATTTGGGAATTTTAATTTTGAATAATTTAATGGACTATACTCCCCTTAACATTTTCCTATATTTAATAATATAAAGCTGGCATAAACTCCCCCTTAATTGAGCCACAAGGATATAATAGGCGAAGTTACCTTTTTTACCAAAAAAAAATATTCTCAAATGTCCAATATGGTTATCACATTTTTTTTCAATTATGGAATCTAACAACTGGTAAAGTGTTGGCAATGCAGACAGGGATTCTTTGTATCATGTTTCTCTATGATGCAAGGACTCCCACCCACTTCACTGTGCCTGGGCCATGGGATTTGACTAGCACACAGGTCCATTTTCACAGGCAAAGAATGCTCTTGTGAAGGCAGCCTTACACTTATGTGGTCTAGCTAGGTTGGGTGTAAATTTGTGCTGTACAGTGGGTAGGGAAAGTATTTAGACCCCTTAAAATTTTTCACTCTTTGTTTGAATGCATTCAATTGGTAAAATGAAAAAAAAACTAAAACTTTTTTTTTGCTAATTAATGTACACATTGCACCCAATCTATACAGAAAAAAAAATATTACCATATATATTCTCAAGTATAAGCCAACCCGAATATAAGCCAGGGCTCCTAATTTTACTACAAAATACTCAGAAAACCTATTGACTCAAGTATAAGCTTAGGGTAGAAAATGCCTGACCATACCCTCCAGTATATATCTAGCCAGCCTCCTTCCCCCTGTATATAATTAGCCAGCCTCCTGAGCCCTGTATATAGTTAGCCAACCTCCTTCACCCTAGAATAGAGCCCCTGCCCCCTAGTATATAGCCAGCTCCCAGTATATAGCCAGCCAGCCTCCTGCATCCTGCTTACCGGTAACCGATCACGGGTGTTAAACCGCACATCGCTGTCGATGCCACCATCTTGCCAACGATTTTTTCTCCCCGTGACGTCATCGGGGAAGCGGCGATCCGTCGCTATGTCTTCTGAAGACCCGAGGCTGCCTCGATTTAACCCTTTCATTACAATGTGCTGTAGTATGGCAGTATATGATAGGATCGATCAGACAACCTTAGGGAGTCTGAAAAATAGTAAAAATAAACAAAAGTAAAAAAAAAAATTATAATAAAAAAACCTAAAAATTTAAATTACCCCCCCTTTCCCTATAACTTACATAAAAATAAATATACAGTAAAAAGCATAAATACATTAGCTATCACCGCGTCCGAAAATGCCCGATCTATCAAAATATAAGGAACACTACACGCCATAAAGTGAGAAACACTACCGCCATATAGTGAGGAACACTACCGCCATACAGTGAGAAACGCTACCGTCATACAGTGAGGAACACTACCGCTATACCATGAGGAACACTACCGCTATACCGTGAGGAATACTACCCACATACAGTGGGGAACACTACCCCCATACAGTGAGGAACACTACCCACATGCAGTGAGGAATACTACCCCCATACAGTGAGGAGCACTACCACTATACAGTGAGGGACACTACAGCCATACAATGAGGAACGCTACCGCCATACAGTGAGGAACACTACCCCCATACAGTGAGGAATGCTACCCCCATACAGTGAGGAACGCTACCGCCATACAGTGAGGAGCGCTACCGCCATATAGTGAGGAGCGCTACCCCCATACAGTGAGGAACACTACCCCCACACAGTGAGGAACACTACTGCTATACAGTGAGGAGCACTACCACCATACAGTGAGGAACACTACCCCCATACAGTGAGAAACGCTACCCCCATACAGTGAGGAACGCTACCGCCATACAGTGAGGAGCGCTACCTCCATACAGTGAGGAGCGCTACCCCCATACAGTGAGGAGCGCTACCCCCATACAGTGAGGAGCACTACCCCCATACAGTGAGGAGCACTACCCCCATACAGTGAGGAACACTACCCCCATACAGTGAGGAACACTACCGCCATACAGTGAGGGAGACGACCCCCATACAGTGAGGAACAGTCCCACCATGTTCCTATCTTCTTCCCAGAGTTTTCTGCCCCATGTAACACATTGTGCTTGCGGCCATTTTGCAGATTCGTGAGGAATCAAATTTTTCCTGAAATTCGAAACAAATTTAGAATTCATGGTGAACGTTGGTGGACAGCCATTTCAGAGATGCTCAATTAGGTTTAGGTCAGGGCTCTAGCCGGGCCAGTCAAGAATAGTCACAGATGTGTTCTGAAGTCACTGCTTTTTATTTCATAAAGGAAATCTCTGTACTATTTTGCATTCATTCTTCCTTCAATTGCAACCAGTCATCCTTTCCCTTCAGCTAAAAAACACTCCCATAACACGATGTTGCCACAACCAGGTTTCACTTTGTTGATTGTATTTGGCAGGTGATGAGCAGTGACTTGTTTTCTCCACACATACAGCTTAGAATTGGCAACAAAAAGTTTAATTGTTGTTTTATCAGGACAGAGAATGCTATTTCTCATAATTAGGGAGTCCTTAATGTGTTTTTTGGAAACTGTATGCAGACTTTCATATGTCTTGCACTGAGGAGAGGCTCCGTTTGGCACACTCTGACATAAAGCCCCGACTGGTGGAGGGCTGCAGTGAGTAATTTTCTCCCATCTCCCTACTGCTTCTCTGGAACTCAGCCACAGTGATCCTGGGGTTTCTCTTTAACCCCAAGGTCAGGTCAAGGAAGAGTTGTGGTTATCCCAAACTTCTTCCATTTAAGGGGCTATTCTAGGAATATGAACTTTCGAGACAAAAACTCATAATGCTATAAATAAATGAATACAACATAACTTATTGTTATTCATCACAAAATGTAGCTTAAATAGTTTGTGTTTATGATCACTGCACATTATCTCACTGAGATGTGTTTCCACAACACTGGCCATAATGGATGCACTGACTACAGCCAAACAGAGTGGTAATCACATGACCTGCCAAGGCAGCTGCAGGACATGTGATGTGGACATGTGACAAGCGACCATCTTCTGTCCTGTGTTTCCTCCACAGGGACAAAATCAATGGACTGATTAAAGGGGTATTCCAGGAATCGGCATAATTCATATACAAATAGGCACTCAAAATATAAGCTAATATGTAATTAGTTGTTATGTAAAATTTTGCTCCCGTTAGCAGAAAAATGCTGCTGACATAGACTGTAATGAAGAATTAAAATGCTACTGGCCCTTTAATCAGTCCGTTAATTTCCTCCGCGCGGTCCGTTGCAAGAGAGAAGATGGCTGCTGGTCACATGTCCACATCACATGTCCTCCAGCTGCCTGGGCAGGTCATTTGATCATCACTCAGTTTGGCTGTAGTCGGTTGGTTGTAGTGCATCCAGCATGGCCGGTGTGTGGTGATGGCAGTTACACATCATTACTATGGTAACAGAGCAAGAAAACTTGTTACATCATCACTGGGAGCAGAGCATAAGTGGTAGGAGGAGTTATTGAGAACTAAAGGATCATGGAACTTGTGGTTTCCAGTGGCGGCCATCTAAGTGATAACTCCACCTACTTTATAGAGGCCATACATTTTGTAAATCATAAAATCAAATTATTTAAGCTCCATTTTGTGATTAATGACATTGAGTATTGTTGTAATCATTTATTTATATCATGATGGGTTTTTGTGTCAGACGTTCACATTCCCGGAATACCCCTTTAAAGAACCAGTAGCATTTTAATTCTCCATCATAGTGTACGTCTACAACATTTTCCTGCTAAGGGGAGCAAAGGTTTAAATAACAACTAATTACACATTGGCTTATATTTTAATGATCCATTTAAATTTGAATTATGCTTTTTCCTGGAATACCCCTTTAAAGATTATGGAGGCCACTGTACTCTTGGAACCTTGAGTGCTGCAGAAATTCTTTTTTAACCATGGCCAGACCTGTGCCTTGCCACAATTCTGTCTGAGTGTCACAGCAAAGGGTCTGAATACTTATGATCATGTGATAATTCAGTTTTAATTGTTTAATAAATTAGCAAAAATATTTACATTTCAGTTTTCTGTGAAGATGGGGTGCAGAGTGTACATTAATGAGCACAACTTTTTTGATCTTACCAATTGGCTGCAATGAAACAAAGAGTTTGACAGCTTAGCTCACATTTATGCGGTGAATCTATTTGCTTGAATACTGGATGATTTTATAGAAAAAATAAAAATAATCTATTTGATATAATTTATTTTTACTATTGCTAGTTATTTTTTTTCTTTTCTTACTTTTATCTGAAAGTCTGGAGATGGAGCAAAAACAAAATAGCGATAATTAGTGTACATGCAGTCCCCGGGTTACATACAAGATAGGGTCTGTAGGTTTGTTCTTAAGTTGAGTTTGTATGTAAGTCGGAACTGTATATTTTATCATTGTAACCCCAGCCAGAACTTTTTTGGTCTCTGTGACAATTGGATTTTCAAAATGTTGGGTTGTCATAAGAATCAATATTAACACTAAAGCTTCATTACAGACACATTTGATAACTGTTATAGCTGTTTATTGTAGCCTAGGACTAAAGTACAATAAATTACCAATATCCAGTGGTCCGTTTGTAACTAGGGGTCGTATGTAAGTCGAGTGTTCTTAAGTAGGGGACCGCCTGTACATTGTAGTGTATGACAACCATATGAATTGTAGGTAGACCAGAATTGAGCACAAAGCAAAATCATCAAAATGTTCACTAGTGTTAAACAATAATTATTTCCAGGTGGGGATTTATATTTGGAACACCTGCCATGTTTATTAAATACTTATGTTCCCCTTGAAATATTTCTGGAACATTTTTCACTCTAGTTTTAGTCTATACACAATTTGTCATATTCAGCACTGACTGGACCGTACCAGACTGTGCAGTGACACTTCCTCCTCCAGCTGGTAATACCCACACTTTACCCATAGATGGCAGGTAGCACAAAGAAGGTGAGATGACAGTGAATTTGATAAATCAACATGCAGATGTAACAGCTGTAAGTAAATGAGGATAATTTTTACCATATTCTAGGCAGGCCTAATACAGAGGGTGACATTTTCTTGAGTAAAAAGGTTTGAGTATTCTCAATGGAAATGATCTCTTTATGTGCTGAATTGGATTTTTTCGGTTGTGTTAAAAAGCAAGTGCTGGCCATTCAGTACAGACTTCAGATCAACATAGATTTTAATTGGTAACTTTTTCTTTCAGCTTACGATAATGTAGTCTATTACAAAAACTTACCAATGTTGAACAAAAATAAAATGTCATGTTTATGACTGCCTTTACTTCTGTAAGAGAGGCCTATCTCATTGTAAAGGATCAAACGAATAAATTACAAACAAATAAGAATTTGGTTGTAGAAATGAATTTAATATAATAGATGGATAAAATAATCGCTGAATGAAAAATAAATAGCAAACAATCATTAATGAATCATCTGTACATTTGTATAATTTAAATACACATTTTTTGGTAGAACATTATACATCAACAAACCAAAATTATTTCATGACTATGTACACCCAAAACAAAGCAACAGCACCAGGTACAATTCACATTTAAGTTATTATTTCAGCTTTTTGCATTGGTTAGTCTACATGCACACAAATGTGTATTTATGACGTGTACTAGCAATTGTTTCAACAGCTAGCTTATGTTCCTATGTCTTTCTATGGGCTCGCAAATATAGCTATAGGGGCAGATTTATCACACGTCAGCGTCCCTGCCATCGTGATCCGCCAGAAACCAGTTTAGAACCAGTGATAAATCTCCCCCATAGTTTCCATGGCCCAATACATGAGCAGATTGCACACTGCAGAGCAGGCATTTTTGCCCAGGTTTGCAGCCCAAGCAGTTTTATTCTATTTTGTGTACAGGCTGAAAACAAATGACCATTTGCCCATGGTTTACGGTCCTTGAAAAGCACACAGGCCCCTTACACACAAGCGAGTGTGATACGTCCAACTCACATGATACTCAAGGTATTTGCTGACTGGACAGCGTTGGGGCCTAACATTCCAGCCAGTACACACTACATATGTCATGAGTTGGACGCATCATACTCTCCAGTGTCTAAGGGGCCTTATTCTAAACTAAATCCAAATGTGGAGACCACACAGTACACAGTACACAGTCACAGACACTACTTTTTAGTCCTAATGCACCAACTTTCCTGGTGTATCATAGCAGTATGTTTTTATAAACTTTTATGGCACAATATCAGGGGACTTAAACCAGAGAATCATAGAGAAATGCACTACGATTTCAAAAATATATGTAATATTTCTATTACATCTGTGTCAGAGTCTTCATCACTTTGTGCTCTCAGACAGAGAAGGCAATGAATTTGGTTCACTTCAGTCATCAGTCTGAACAGTGCTCTAGTGGCAGGGCTGATGATTGAATATGTCACACCTGTCTCTGTTAGCTTGTCCCTTCCACCTGGAGCATGATTTCCTACACTCAAGTGTATGCTATTCCCATTGCTGGTTAAAGTCTCTTTGCTAACTCTATTGTCTGTGCTACAGTTTCATCACTTCTGTTCTTCTGTTTTACCGATTTTTGACCCTCGTTCTTTACTATGCCTTGTATCTCTGATTTTGTGCCTTATTTGCTATCTCTATTATGACCCGGATTGCTGACCTTACTTTTGTGTTTGTTCATCTTGTTTTGTGTCCACACTTTGGCCTTCTTTGTGGTTGCCTTCACATAGGATATGCAGAGGAAGCAGACAGGGCTGTTTGAGGGATGGAGTTTTTTGGTTCACTGCCTTGTCTGTTGTCCCTCTGTCCAGTGTTTCCATTATGATTTTTGTACATTTTGCTATTTCTGAGCATTATGGTTGTGTCTTTAGCACATGGAGCACACTTATTCCTGCATGGATCACTCCACTCACCATCAAATAAGCAGGAGATGTCTTGTGAGAAGAATGGGGGTCACACTGGAAGAAGAGGGAGGGGTTTTAGGCAGGAATAGCAATGTTCCAGTTGCTGAGGACAACCCGGTGTACCAACTACTTCATAAGCATACAGATTAATCTGGTAATATCTTAGAACAGTGAATATATAAATCATCCTGCCATAAGGTTAGAATGTTTAGTGGAGGTGGTAGAGTCCCTTTAATGTTATTGATTATTTCCAGCAGACAATAACAATTTCAGGCATTATTTGTGATCACAGAAAGATCACGTTGAAAATTATTGCCCCAGAATAAGTGCCACATCTATTTGTGGGCTGTGTATGATTTTGAAGTTGAATGTCATCACTTTTCAATTGAGACTTTGTATGGCCATGTTCAGGGCAGTTTTAACACTTTGCTGGGGTCTTTGCAAAGGTTCTAGAAGTTGGGTTTCCTGTTAGAAGTTGGAGTTCAATGTATGTATTTTACACATGTCCTCTGCCTCCTCTTTGATGTGCTGCAGATATTGGAAAGGGCTCCTGTTTACATACAGCACAAAAAATCATTAAAGGGAACCTGTCATCAGAAGCTCTTTTTCTGGCTCTACCATGCTCTAATAGAGAATATTGCCAAAGTGTTTTTATAATAAAACTAGCTAATAAAAGTTAGATGAAAGTTCTCCTTTCTCTCTGCAGAGCAGTTTCCTGTGCCTCATGGGGGTGGCCAGTGAGGAGCGGTTTTTGATCCCACCCTCGGCAAACTGCTCTGCCATGCATCTATTTCAAATAGGAGGGATATGGGTGTTTTAAAATTTGAAATAGACCAATAGGGCGGTTTCCTGATGCTGGCGGAAACCGTTTCTCACTGGCCACTCCCATGGGACACTACTCTGCAAAGAGAAAGGTAAACTTTCATCTAACTTTTCATCAGATAAAGCAAGCAAGTGAGAGAGAGCAATGTCTAATTGTGTGAAATCACCTATTTTAAATTGCTTTGTTGATTTGTTATAATTAATTATTAAATCATGATAGATAAGCAGATATTCCTCAAAATACCCCAAATATGCCACTACTGCTTTAGAAAAAAGTAGATTCTCAGGCTTTAAGTCATTCTTGATCTCATGGCTCACATCATGTTGCAGCTCTGACCATTATTGTCATTTTGTCTCGCCGTCATCAAAAATACATCCCAATTTGGTGGTGATAAAGGAAGTTTGATTTGAAAATGGTTCCAAAACCTGGAATGCATAGAAACAAAAATGGTTATTGATGTACTGTCAAAACAGCAGAATGTACAGTCATAATACTGAAGGCAAGTCATCCAAGCCACACACATAACCATAGGTCGTCTGCTTTTTCTAAGCTGTCATTTATATATGTTTTAGTTTATTGCATCTCTAAAAATGTATTATACTACCAACAGTGGCATAACAATCAAGTTTGCAGGGGGTAGGAACAGGCCCAGAGTGGAGAGGGGTTTGTAGTTGACCCTCAATATTTTTAACTGTATACAAGTCTGCAGTGTTGGTGCTGAGAGCTATCAGCTTTCTGCCCTGCTACTCACTCTAACTGGTCTCTACAGAGTTAATCCTGTAGCCTATCAAAGGTGAAACCCTCCTGCTATATCACCCTAGCACCCCCAAAAAGTAACTCCCGCCCTTACAAGGGAAGTACCCGGGGAGGTGACTGGGATATGCTCATTATACGTAAAACAACATGGATTTTTAGATGAAACACAGTGACACCAAATGGTTAAATGAAAATATAACTTTCTTTTGCTTTATCTGATCCATGTATTCCTGATCATGGCACTGTTTCCTAGTACCAAGTACCACAATTTGGAGTCTGACAAATCCATAGTTATCAAGCCCTCCGACAAGTGGGGGCAATGTGGTAATAATGGATGTTGACATACAGTGTACAGTGTTGACACATACATTGTTGACAGCCAACCCACTAGACAGATTTGCTGTAGAGCGTAAGTCTATTTTGGATGAAGCCTTGTCACAGGATCTTATTAGCAAGGCTGAATCCAAATACCTACTCCCTACATTCCTAACAGTTGCTACATTTTACCCATTGCCCAAATTCAAAAGGGTACACAACCACTCATGTTCCTACCATCTTACACAAGGGATACTCTGGACTAAAAAGATTGGAAGGGTTTGTCATTAATACTGACTTCTTTTTAGCCAATATAGATGTGGAGGCCCTTTATTCTTCAACCCCCCAGGAGGCAGGCTTAAGGGCGGTGTCTCACTTCCTGACATCAAGGGGAATATATTATTGTGCCCACGACATGTGCCCCCATGTCTTCTGCTGCCCCTTGAGGACTTCTCCCTTATGCACAACATTTTACTCTTCAATAGGAGATACTACTACCAGCTCACCTGAAAACCCCTGAGGAGGAGGGTGCAGAGGGGATTGAGATGTGGGCATGATACATTGATGACATATTTGTTATCCAGAGCAAATCAAAGGATGAGCTTGCTAAGTTTGTTGACTCCTTAAACCACAATGATATTGGTCTTAAATTTACATTTGACATTCAGGCTTTGGAACTTTCATTTTTAGATGTATTGATCAAAAAGGCTCCAATGCCCTTTCTCTAATGGCCAGTGGCGTAACTAGAAGCTGATGGGCCCCAGTGCAAAGTCTGTGCCAGGCCCCCGACTATAATGTATGGTTTATAGTAGTAGCCTTCTCATATGGGAAAGTGACACCATAAGGGCCCCCTTAACTTCTTTGGCCCAGGTGTGATCGCAACCTCTGAACCACCTAAAGTTACTCCCCTGCTAATGGCAGTCTTGAGACTGAGATAAAACTGTTCAAATGATGCTGAGTTTAAGAAGCGGGCCCAGGACCTGCGTAGGAAGTTCCAGGAAAAGAGTTTTCCTGTTTTGGATATTACGGAAAGCATACCAGGAGGCTTGCGGGAGTGACCGCTGTGCATTGCTACATTATACCCTAGATATTAGAGGGCCAATTGATAATGGGAGTTATAAAACCATTCAAATGATTACAACTTACAGGTCAAGGAAATTATTGACAAACATTGGTTCATCTTTTCTATGGACCCTGAGAAGTCAATTTACCCCGCAACCACAGACGACTTGACTTCATCAGGAGGTTAGTGGCAATTTTAAGTGCAGCGGCTGCATAGCATGCAGGTATGTAAAGAATTCACTGCAAATGTGATAGGCAGGACCTACGAAATTCATTAATTATAAATAATAAATACATTATAAATCATTATAAATAATTTTGGCTCCAATGTTGGGGGTTAGCAACATACCTATCTTGATCATGTAGCCACTCCCTCTTCCACGTCAGTGTGAAGGGTCAGTTTAATGCCATCACAGTGCATCACTTCCGGTGGTCGGCGTTGGACGGGAAGACTCACGTGGAAGAGGAAGTGGCTACACAACAATGGATCAAGATAGGTATGTTGCAAATCAACTCCCAGCATCGGAGCAATCGCAATGTGCCGGCTTCTGTGCTTATAAGGGTGTTCCCATCGTGTGCTCCACTTGCATAGTACATGGTGCGGGAGGCGTGTAAGGATACAGATGGACGTTATATAGGTTGGTAATGCCATGTGTCTATCTGAGGATACCCATCACATCATTGGATATAATATAATAGAATGGCTGAATGGCCAGGTATATAAAGGGGCGGGGTTATCTTTTCAAATACATATTTTAAATATGTTTGGGCATGTAGAAGTAGCTGCATACTGTATGTATAGTCTTGACTGAGAACTATGCTGTTTGGGAGACCACTGTCTTGAAGTATGCAGTAGTGAGCTCATTCGTAGGAATAGATCCCCTGATGAAAGGTCCAATGCCTTTGGACCAAGAAATGCATCAGGACAATGTGGAGGGTGTAACAGGGTCACCTAGGACACTAATAAATAAAGGTGTATTCCATTTCACCATCCTCCCAGTTGATTCACCTTGCGCACGATCCACCCCACTGCGAGGGCTGATTAGCAAATGTACAAATTCCAGGTCCAGCTTGTGGGAAACTTAATATTCTTCTTTATTAGTGCATGGTAAGACATCCAGGTTACAATAAAATCCAGACATTAACGGGTTTCAAGCAGGTAAACTGCTCTTAATCATGACAACTGTGCAAGAGTGTGCGTCACTTATGCTAGTTTCTGGATTGGTAGTCACCCACAGCCCAGAGGAATCCAGCACAAATTGGAAAACGCCCATCTCAGCAAAATATCAGTAAACATAAAAATTACACATTGTATCTGTCAATACATACAAAAAAGCACACACAAAACAAATGTACATAGAAAGATGCCAAGATTATTATGTTACGGACAACAACAACAACAACACTTTGAACATCAAACATTTCATTTCTGGTGTTGTTCTTGTCCGTAACATAATAATCTTGGCTTCTTCTTCTTGTCTATGTACATTTGTTTTGTGTGTGATCTTTTGTATATATTGACAGACACAATGTGTAATTTTTATGTTTACTACTGTCGCTGGGTGTGCCAGATTGGGCTATCAGGGGGCGGGGTATTTGCACCATTTTCTAGCACAGGTTGTAGGGTAAATATATGCCAGGCATGTGCCAGATATACTGTACCAGCACTTCTTAATCCCCCTCCCCCACACTGCATGTATATTGTATGCATATTTTTTTTGTGTTTTAATTGTGCTTGTGTAAAGGCTCCTTGAGGCTGGATGTATAGTTCACACAATTTTAACACACATCTGAAAAACATCCAAAAAATAGGCATCAACATAGCCTTAAAGGACCTCAAATTTGCATCAACATATATAGTATGTGACCAGGCAAGGAATAATACGGGACGTAGCAATAAAGTAAGAGAATATAGTCTTTTTGTACTAGACACTTTTTGTACTAGTATTTTTGTACTAGGCATGGGTGTACACCACCGTCCTAGTAAAGTATCACAAAATAGAGGGAATAGAGGGAAATTAAGGGGATTGGAAAAAAACAGGATGTGAGTATTGTTATTCATAAGACTTAACTTCTATTCATACTACTAAAAAGTAAAAAGACAGAATCCTTGTGCAAATATCATGGTGACAATGAACACCTATATGCACTAAACATATACTGAAATTTGCCTCTGAGTCAAAGTTTAGAAATGTCTCATATGTTATGAGGAACAACCCCTGATATATAGTTTCCTCTTTCTGTTCTGGAATTTATTCTTTTTCATTTAATGATCAGGTACGTTTCATTACCAAGATCCATGATAGATGGCAAGAAATGAATAATATTCTCAACGGTCATTGAGAAAATCTTACATTTGGATCTGGACACTAGAGGTCATCTCGGAGAGAGGTCGTCTAGTTAGTACAGAAAAGGACAGACCATAGGAGGTATATGCACACATAGACATTTTTCAAGGGTTCCTTCAAAAACGCAAACATACTCGTTTTTTTTGGTACTTTTGAAGATCTTAAAGGCAGAATACATCATTTTACTGTAGAGAACATATGAGCTGCACAACACCTGCGTTAATATATGTGATTTAATGTAATCTAATGTACATTGGGAAAATGATTAGAGATCTGAGGGCTAGTATCAGAGAACACAGTCTCAGTATAAAGAAATATGATAAAATGCAAACTGATGCGATAAAACAAAATTAACCTTTCCAATAAACACCAATAGCAGATCATTTGAAGATGATACATCAAAAGAAATACAAATATCTAAAATGTTTTGGAACAACATAGATTATGACAGGAATACGTGGAGGAGACTTGGATAATCTCCATCTTAGGAAGGAGTATGAATGGATATATAAATTGGACACAATGAAACCCCAAGGCCTTAATGGCAGTTTTAATCTCACATGTTTTCTGTAAACGTTTTTTTAAACAAAAATGTACTAGCCTTTAGGTTTCCTTTGTCCTAAAGACAAAGGGTTAAATGATGAAATTCAATATAATAGTTTGCATATATGCTAGTTATAAAATAGTAAAAATATTTAAAACAAAAAGTGGAGTAATAAACAACTCAAGTAGATACAGGCAGTCCCTGGGTTACATACAAGATGTAAGTCTGTAAGTTTGTTCTTATGTTGGGTTGTCATAAGAATCAATATTAACACTAAAGCTTCATTACAGACACCTTTGATAACTGTTACAGCTGATCATTGTAGCCTAGGACTAAAGTACAATAAATTACCAATATCCAGAGGTCCGTTTGTAACTATGGGTCGTATGTGAGTCGAGTGTTCTTAAGTAGGGGACTGCCTGTACTGATTGTATGTATGTAACTTATATTTTATATAATGTTACCTATTTGACATAATAATACATTGCAACATTTTTAATTGGTATATTAAGAGTTAAATCGTTTAGTGGTTGTGATAGGCTTATCCATGTGTCAATCACTAAGAGGGTTTAAAAAGAAGCTCTGCCTGGTTGCCCCCACCCCTAGAAATGTGTAGTAATTGGTGCCCTAGTCAAGGCAGGGATAGTCTCTCCTAGGGACAGCTTAGTTAGCAATGACACTTACCCTAGATCACATGCTTCTCCCAACTTTCTCTCTCAGGGCGCATTCACACGATGCATTCCGTCGCATTGTGCATTGCGTTTTTGACGCATTCCACTGGCTTCAGCCTTGATTACATGCTAAGGTTACATTGCTTTTTAGCAGATGCAATGGAAACACAATGGGGCACATTTACTAAGGGTCCGCAGCTGTGAATCCGTCGGGTTTTTCCCGAATATTTCCACTTTGCGCTGTATTTCACGGGATTGTGGCGCACGCGATCGTTTTTTGGCGCCGACAGAAATCGGGGGCCTGGCCACCAGACAACCCAAAGGATTCGGAAAAACCGCAGAATTTAAAAAGCCATTTGTGTCGCAAGATCAAGCACTCGCATACACCAGAAAAAAGCAGGTGAACTCCAGCGGACCTCGGCGCAGCAGCGACACCTGGTGAATATCGGCGCACGGACCTTAGTGAATCCCGGCAGAACCCGAATCAGCGTCGGAGAACCCGCCGCTGGATCGCGACTGGACCGGGTAAGTAAATGTGCCCCAATGTAACCGTAGTATGTAATCAAGGCTGAAGCCAGTGGAATGCGTCAAAAACACAACGCACAACGCGACGCAACGCATTGTTTGAATGCGCCCTCAGTGTTGCTCACAAGTGGTTTTCGTAGCCAGGTGACCCCATCACTACAGAGGAACTAGTGTGGCTGTTCGCATAGTGGTTACAACTGTGTGCCACTGCTCAGAATAGAAGTTGAAGAGAGATATGAGCAACTCTATCTAGTTGGGATTAGAGGTGCAGTAATTGATTACAACTGAGTCCATATTGAATTACTTCTGAGCTCAGCTGTGCTTGCATATCTTGCCTGGTGAATATCCTCAGGGCGTGTTCACACATTGCATTTTGGCCTGCATTTTCATTGCTTTTGAAACGCATTACAACAGCTGAGGTGAGATGATTTGCCTAATTACATCATGGTTTACATTTGTTAACACATGTGTTAACAAAACGAATGCATTAAGGCATGCATTAATGTCGCATTTACAATGTGTTTTGAAAACGCAGATGACATTAATGTAATTAGGCAAATCACCTCTCCTCAGCTGTTGCAATGCATTTCAAAATGCAATGAAAACGCACCCAAAACGCTACGTGTGAACGCGGCCTAAGGCTAATCACTCATGTGACCACTGTTCATGCTGATTAATGCTGTTCCCTGTCTAGAACAGAAATTGTAAAAACTATATTAGGGGTTTTTCTTCATAACACATGAGACATTTCTATGCTTTGACTCAGAGGTAATTTTCAGTATAAAAGAATAGAATAAGAATAAAAATAAAGGTGGTCCCCTACTTAGAAACACCTGACTTACAGACGACCCCTAGTTAAAGACGGACCCCTTTGCCCACTGAGAACTTTGGTGAAGCTCTCTGAATGCTTTATGATAGTCCCAGACTGTAGTGATCAGCTGTAATGAGTCTGTAATGAAGCTTTATTGATAATTTTTGTCTGGAGATACAATTTTAAAATATACAGTTTCGACTTGCATACAAATTCAATTTAAGAACAGACCTATGGACCTATCTTGTACGTAACCCGGGGACTGCCTGTACACTCAAATCCTGTTTTTCCTATCCACAATCCCCTTCATTTCCCTCTATTCTGTCATAATATGGGGCATATTCAGTCTGTGTGCCAATGGCTATAAATACAGCCCTGGTGGTCCCTGGTGCAATATATGCCTGTAGTCTTCTAGTTACAACCCTGACTGCTAATATGGGTCCTCATTCATGGTCTCCGAAATCACATTCCTCTATGGAAATCTAGATTGCTCAGTACAGTCATAATCGGCTAGGAAACAGTACAGTTTTTTCAATGCAGTTTTTAATGTCCAAACCAGGAGCAAAAACCAAGACGTAAACAGGGATCACCTTTCATGGCACTAGCTCCACCACTGCAGAGAAATTAAACAAGCATCCAGACACCAAGGGCAGAAGCTGGTTCTAATGTAATGGCGCATTCACACGTTCCGCTATCGCACGGAGGGTGGGGCTTGGGCCAACCGCACATAATTTTCCCGGGAAACGCATATGCGATCGGCCCAAGCCCCGCCCCCATGCGCTACAGTCGCATTATGAACGCGACGCTAGCGGAACGTGTGAACGCGCCCTTAGGAGGCTCCAGGGAACTATCTCCCCTCTGTTTTGAGGGCACGTTCACACGATGCATTGCGTCACATTTTTTGTTTCGTTTTTGTTGCATTTTGAAAAAACGCTTTTGTTTCTGTTCCATTTCAATGCATGCGTTTGTAGTCTTTCTGTCTCTATGTCACGTTTTTGCCTTTGCGTTGCTTTTTTATAAAAGCACACTTCTAAATGCTTTGTATTGCGTTTGGTGATGGGTTTTTACATTTGTGTTTTGATGGGAAGCAGTTTCCCTTAACTTTTTAATCGAAAGTTTCAACTTTTATGCGGTTTTTAAAGGGTGCAGGAGACAATTGCTTTCATCTGATTAGGATTATAAAACGCATTTGCAAACTGGTTTTTGCTACATCAAAAACGCAACAAAAAACTCAATGCACCATGGGAACGCGCCATCAAGGAGTGCTAACTATTGTGTCCAGTAGGTGGCAGCATTGCTCAGTGATGCTACTTCCTATTAGTGCCCGTAACATATTAGCCTTGGCCAGAAGGCTGGGTCAATCTGCTCCTCATCAAGTCAGTGTTTGTGGAGTATTTTGTCTGTGGGAGGGTGGGATTAGAATCCTAGCTCCTGCCTACCTGCCATACAGTTGCAGTGTGTAACTTCAGCATATCCTCCCAGACTACTGCCTGTACCCCCTCATCTCCATGCCACCCACTAATACTCAAGCTGCATAAACTTTATTTTCTTACATCCCAGACACATTGCAAAAAAAACCTAATGTATTTCTATTGCAGATTTTTGTTCCAGAGCATGTCTATTTTTATGTGCTTCATTTTAATGCAAAGGAGTTTTGTCTCCATGCAGCAGTAAAAAATGCTGAACACGGCCTTGTGCCACCAATGTCAATAGAAAATGAGTGATGGCAGGAAGAATAGGGCCTGCTCTGTAATTTGTCTCCCAGTTACCTCATGCACTGGGCTCTGGAATATAACACCTTGTGCATGAGTCCATAGGAAGTAGTGGGGCAGTATGCTAACCACTGAAAAATGCCTAGCACATGGCCAACAGCATGGCCCTATGCATGAGCTGGTTTCTTTCGCTTGTGGAATGGCTAGGAAACTCCTGCAGTGTAACTTCTACAGCCATTTTGCAGGGTGTGTGCAACATCCCCCACCGCCCCCACCGGGCCCTAGCCTTTTCTTGGGGTCTGGAGCGCAGAAAACTGGAGTGGCTGGCGATTGCGGCCTACGGCACGCTGTTGTCACGGTGCTCAGTATGGGGACCGGCGGGCTGACCTACAGCCTGGCCGGTCTCCAGCAGGTGGTTTGTGCAAGAAATAAGGAGGGAGAGGCTGAAGTACTTGTTTCTCCCTAGGGAAACCCCTGAGTATCTGTAAGATAAGTCCCTGGGTAATGGATGGGGAAGACCGTGGTGGTAGACAGCCGTATCCAGGTATCAGACGGAGGCAAAACTGTGCAAATCAACTCACGGTTCTTTCTTGAACAACAGGTAGCAGTCAACGGGTCTAAACGGTCAAACAGCAGATTCAGATTCTGGTACTGGAGTGGTCATGGAGAGTGGTCCACAGGAATAAAGCACCAGCCTGGTAGTAGATGAAGGCTGGGAGAATTGAAATGGAGCTGTGTCCAAACTGTGGAAGCTGCAGCTCTGGTAAGAGTCTCCTCACTCAGTTCCTGGGATTGGTTTCTCTAACAGTACTAAAGGTGTGCTGCACACACGGTCTCTCTGTTCACTCTCACTCTAGAGACTGGACCATGTGCTCCGCCAGCACAGGGGTTTTATTAACCCACTGGTCAGGTGGTAGCACCTCTCCAATCACACTCCAGTTTACAATACAGCCAACTCATGTGTAATTACTTGCACATAGTTATCTGTTGCCTTTCCAGGCAGTATCTGCAGGCTGTAATTACTAAGTCTCTCATGTTACAGCTTCTGACATGGAGAGGGACACTTTCGCAACATCTACCTAACCTTTTGCATTTGCAGGGGTGTTGCTAGTGTATTCGAAACACATTATGGTATATCTGCGATACTTTGTGCACCATATTGTAAGCTGCCTTGTCGGAATTCCAACCTCCATGCCACTAATAAGGATTACTCCTTGTGTGGATGCTATTTGGCAGACATTTCCATATGTATACTGTTATAGTGGATATGTCAAAGGAGTATATTGTTAGTATATAGAATGACTTATCCATATGTAATACTTCCACAGAAGAAGCTCTGGGAAGATACTCCAACAGATTTTTGGCTTGGTTAAGTAAACAGCATGTATACATGGGAGTTATTGTCATATCCCCAACTTTTTGGAGTGATAGCCTCACTTATTGCCCCACTCATTACTCCACCCCCAGACAGTATCCCCCCCCCCCTTTAGTGCTCACTCATCTCCCCTTATGTGGCTCACAAATTCAGACCCCCCCTCATTTTGTAGCTACCCCAGCAGCTCCCCTTTATACTGTGCCCCCCAACAGCCCCATTTCATATTCTGCCAACCTCTTCCAGCACCTGTCTTTCATACAGTTCTCCCCCTCCCCAGCAGCACCCCTTCATAGTGTGGCCCCCTCCCCTAGCAACTCCCCTTCATACTGTTCCTCTTAGCAGTTCCACTTCATAGTGTGTCCCCCAGCACCACAGATGTGCCCACAGATATTTTTTCCCCTGAGCCACGACTTCTGCCTCACCGCTTACACCTCCCCCAAACACTTTAGCACCTCCCCCAAACACTATAGTGCACCTCATCTCCCCCTCACATTGTGGTTCCCCCATCAGCTTCTCTTAATACCCCCCCCCCACTACCAGCAGTTCCCCTTTATAGTGTTCCCCCATCTTACAGCTATGTACCAATACCAGGGAATGTGCTTATACAATGTTAAACTATGTAATATTTTTTTGTTCTACTTACCTGCATTATGGTGTGCCCGCTCTGACCTCAGGATCGCTGGATTTTTAAAAAAAATTTGATTCGACCCAAATCTAATCATGACGAATCACGTTAAAAAACAGGTATTTCTTGGCTGCAGAGAGCCTGTAGGGTGTTGTAGAACATTGTGCCATGCTCAAAAATGCATAGGGAGCGTGGTTTGGTCTTCAAAGAGTGCACTCTTTTAACACTGACATCAGATGATTCTGTAGATGACGACAGAACCTGTTCTGTTAAACGCGGATACATGTAGAAACCCCCCAAAAGAATGGAGAAGGTGTCCGGAGTAATTTTGCACTGATGTCATTGATCATTTTGCCTTTCTTTTCATCCGTCAGTGTCCGCTTTCAATTGTTCAATAATCCATCAGTATTGCTAAAAACAAACAGGAGTTTATCCAGAACAGAGCTGACCAGTAAATGGGATATTTGCATGTCCAATGTTTTCTGTATCCACACCTGCTTTTGGCTATCAATCCTGAAGCTTTTCATTCCTTCAGACAGATTAAATGAAGGGGAAAACCAAACATAGTGGCAACGTCATAGAGTGGTGGAGGGTGTCAACAGCATTATTGAAATCACAGAGTGTTCCAGGGAGACATTTTAGTTGGCAGCTGCATGAGTTCCGAGAGTGACAAAATCTGGAGGTGGCAGCAGTAGCATGAAGTCAGAGAGAGGCACAATGACAAATTCTTTAGGCAGCAGCAACATGGTAGGCCACAGTGTGGCACAATGACAAAGTTTGAAATGAATTTGAATTTTGAAAATGAATTTGAAATTTAAATTCGAAGATTAGAGACGCCACATGCATCATTCATTACAATTTCCCTGAAAATATTATGTCTTTGCCAAAAAAGAACTGCAAAGGTGGCAGCAGCAGCAGCAGCATGAGGTCAGAGAGTGGCATGATGACAAATTATTTAGGTGGCAGCAACATGGTAGGCCATAGTGTGGCAAAATAATGAAGTTTGAAATTAATTTGAAGTTTGACATTTTTAATTCAAATTTGAAGATTAGAGACGCCACATGCATCATTCACTACAATTTTCCTGAAAATAATATGTCTTTGCCAAAAAGAACTGCAAAGGTGGCAGCAGCAGCAGCATAGTGAGGTCAGAGAGTGACACAATGATAGATTCTTTAGGTGGCAGCAATATGGTAGGCCACATAGTGGCACAATGACATAGTGTGGAGTTGGCAGCAGCATGAGGTCAGAGAGTGGCACAATGACAAATTCTGGAGGTGGCAGCAGCATGAGGTAAGAGAGTGGCACAATGACAAACTCTGGAGGTGGTAGCAGCAGCAGCAGCATAGGGTCAGAGAGTGGCACAATGACAAATTCTGGAGTTGGCAGCAACATGGTAGGCCACATAGTGGCACAATGACAAAGTGTGGAGGTTGCCGCAACATGGTAGGCAACAGTGTGGCACAATGAGTGTGGGGGTGCCGGCAGCGCAGCAGCAGGAAGTCAGAAAGTGGCACAATGACAGAGTGTGGAGGAAACAATTCCAGTCCCTGGTAAAGATGGTGGAAGGCAGATGGAGCAACTGGCAATGGGTGACATCAGGCGTGGGGCAGCATCAGAATAGTGGCTGAGGCTGGTATTTAGAATCCCGACTAATTTCTCAACGTTTGGGAGAGGCCTCATTGGCTGAGATAATCTGATGCAAAATGCATTGCTGTGTTGAAATCCTGGCCGATCCACGCCTGATTCATCTTGACAAAGGGCAGTCTCTCCACAGTGGACAAGCGGGTTCTCCTTCGGCTAACGATGGCCCCCACTGCACTGAACACCCGCTCTGATGCCACATTACTGGCCAGGTAGGACAGCTTCTCTACTGCAAACTCCGCAAGTTGCTGCCACACATCAAGTTTGGCTGCCCAGTAGTCCAGGGGATCTTCTACCTGGGGTGGTAGAGTGCTGTCCAAGTAGGCCACCACCAGCTGCTGCAGGGTCTGCTTCATGTCCTGCTGCTGGTGTTAGCTACCCTCCTCACTAGGCGGGCGGAGGAAGCTGCTCATTAAGGACTCCAGACTTAAACTGCTGCTGATGGAGCTGTTATTGCTCCTATCCCCCCATCTCCCCACAGCAGCCGGCAGTTGCACGTGAGCGATGACTGACAGGAATCCCCTGGTCAGACCTGACAGAGGATGGACAATGGCGCACATAGGCAGCGGCCAACTGTCTAAACAGTATTTCTCTATAGTATGCCAGTTTTTCCTCCCTCTCGGCAGCTGGAAAAAAGCACCCATTGTGGACAGGTAGCGAGGGTCCAAGAGGGTGGAGAGCCAAAACTCATCCCTATGCTAGATGTTGACTATTCGGCTGTAACTAGTTAGGCAAAGCAGCATGCTGTGGGCCATCTGCAAGTGACTCTGAGGGCCTCCATCTCCACTGTATACTGCCACCCACCGGACTCATCTGGCCATGAGATGTAGTCGCCACTCCAGTGCCCTGGCCAGATTTTGCAGCATCTGTTCCAGGACATGAAGCAGTGTAATTATGTTATTCATCCCGTAGTCCTGCTGACTGATAAATAACGTGGCCTCTTCAAAGGGCTGACATCAAAGTTACACAGGACAGTACTCCTGTCCACTTGCATCATCAAAAAATCATTTATGGCTTTTCTCTGTTCATACAGGCAGGCTAACATATGGAGGCTGGAATTCTAACGGGTGTAAGCATCGCATATCAGCCTATGGAGGAGGCCGTACTGCCACTGCAACTCGAGGAGAGTGTGCTTGGCTTTGTAAGAATGGCGGAAGTGCATGCACAGTTTCCTGACCATTTTTAGAATGTCTTGCAGATGGGTGGAAGATATCAGGAACCTGTTGACAACCAGATTGAACACTTGCACCATGCAGGGCACATGGACCATCCCTCCACGGTGCAGTGCAACTACCATGTTCCTCCCATTATCTGTCACCATGGTTCCGATTTGCAGTTGTCGCGGAGAAAGCCACAGATTTATTTCTTTTGCATGACGCAGAGCAGTTCCTCCCCTGTGTGACTTTGTTCGCCCAGGCAAACCAGGTGTAGAACTGCGTAGAGCCGCTGTGCCCTGCACATGTGGTATGATGGAGCAGCACTCACACTTGTGGAGGCTGAGATGGTGGTGAGAAGAAGGAGGAGGCGGACATTGGCACAGGAGCTGCAGTTTGAAAATGTGGAGGTGAAAGTGGCATCTCCTGTTCAAGTTGTTGGTGTGGCTGGGCGGGAAGCACATTCACCCAGTGAGCTGTAAAGGACATGTACTGGCCCTGACCGTAGTAACAGCTCCACACGTCTGCGCTGCCGTGCACCTTGGAAGAAACCGATAAGCTCAAGGACTGGCCCACCTTCTGTTCTTCTATTTGTGAAGGACTGGCACTGCCTTTTTGGAAAATAAATTTCAGCTTGGAACTCTCCACCTCGGTTCGGCACAAGCCATTAGTTCTCTGAAGGGTGCAGAGTTCACGACTTGGAAAGGGAGGGACTGCAGTACCAACAACTTGGACAGGAGCATGGTCAGCTGCTGCACCTTGGGATGGCTTGACTCATACAGTTGTCTCTTTGTATTTGACTCCTTCAACAACTGCTGGCGCCATGCGTAGCAAGGAGCAGGAGCATCTGGACCAAGAGATGATGTAAAAGACAAACAGCTCCCGTCGGCAGAGGTGCTGGAGCCTTGAGTGGCTGAAGTGCCATGTGTACCACTAGGTGCTGCTGCAGGATGGACCACCACATATAAGCCACGTTTCTCCCAGGTCATTGGATGGTGACTCTGCATGTGTTTACGCAGGGCCATGGTGCCAACGTTAGCTCCCTGGCCACGCTTCACTTTCTGCCCGCAGATTATACATATACACACGCTCAGCTCCACTGGTGTCTTAACAAAAAACTGCCACATTGCCGAGTTGGTGATTATACTGCTAACACTCTGCTGACTCACGACCACAGTAGCAACTTGCTGCCTGCTTCACTGCCTTACTCGCAAGCTGACACCCTCTTCTTCCGATGATGATGATGATGAAGCTCTTGCTTCACCCGGCTCCCAAGCGTGATCGGCAACATAATCATCAATTTGTGTTTCCCTGTCTCTGCTATTCTCCTCAACGGTCTCAGTGTGCATAGCCTGACTACTTTCAAGTGCAACATAACCTCCCGTGTCACTCTCCACATCTCTACTTTCCAACCTACTGCACAAAGCAGCAGATGTCTGCTCCTTCTTTTCACTCCCAAGCAGCTGCTGACTGTCCTCAAAGACTTCGTCCTCGGTGTATAGTGAAGCTGAGCCCAGACCACCAAGTAGATCTCTGGCTGAGGGAAATTAACAAGACAGAGGCTGTTTGAGGACAGGTGAGGGCCGCTGAACTGCTCCTGGGCCATGCCAACTAAGTGTTGTATCTGACGAACCCACAGACTCTAGGCTGGGGTTGTCAGATGTTATCTGGGAGGAAGTGGATGACCTAGTCAACCAATCGGCAACCTTAGGGTTGTTGATCAACACACTGCCACTAGATGACAACGGCAGTTCTGGCCTCACAGACTGACCCCTGCTGCGACGTCCCCTTACTGTGCTGCGACCTCTGCCTGCTCCTTTTTCCACCTTTCTGTCTGACATAGTGGTTAATCAACTAAGAGGATCTGATATGTATTTCTTGCTCTCAACTTTAGCAACAAAAAACGATTGAAATTTGCGGTATACAGATACCCCAAAACGGACACCCTGGAATTGGAGCAAAAATCACTCCGGCAACTACATGGATTTGACATGTATTTCTTGCTCTCAACTTTAGCAACAAAAACCTATTGAAATTTGCGGTATACAGATACCCCAAAATGGACACCCTGGGATTTGAGCAGAAATCAGTACAGAAACTGTGTGGATTTTACACAGATTTCTTCCTATTCACTTTAGCAACGAAAAAACTGCTATTTGTGGTACACAGATCCCCCAAAATGGACACTTTGGGATTGGACCAAAAATCACTACAGAAACGATGTGGATTTTACACAGATTTCTTCCTATTCACTTCAGCAACAAAAAACCCCTTGCAATTTGGGGTATACAAATCCCCAAAAAGGACACCCTGGGATTGGAGCAAAAATCACTACAGAAACTATGTGGATTTTACAAAGATTTCTTCCTATTCACTTCAGCAACAAAAAAGAAGTGCTATTTGGGGTATACAGATCCCCCAAAACGGACACCCTGGGATTGGAGCAGAAAAATCGCTACAGCACAGTACAGTACAAGCAGCTAGACGCTGGAGACAGCACATGCAGTATGAAATGCCACGATTGGAAATGGCTGCCTGTTTTTATAGGGCTGTGACATCACATAAGCCTGCCGGTTGCTGATTGGCTTACAAGTCTGCATATGTCATTGAGGGTGTTCCTTTCTTCTTTCCAAAGTTCTTTGCCCCTAACACAATGTGCTTACTCCCATTTTGGTAATAAAGGAGAAAAAAAAACTTTGTTCCCACGAATCACTGTTCTGATTTCCCTGAAATTCGGACCGAATTCCACTTAGTTAGAATTGATTTGCCCATCTCTAGACCCGATGCTTAGTTCCATAAATACTTTTTGATTGTGGAGATGTCGGTTTTGCCTTCTACTAGTCTGTGGAACTACAAAAACCTGATGTCAGTTGAATCTGTTATTTCATATATGGACTTTTTCAAATAAACTCCTTTGGATTATTTTCATCAAGCAAGGTCTGGTTCTCTATTGAAAATCCTATGCCTCACAGCCCTTGCCCAGCAGCTCCCCTTCATAGTGTGCCCCCCAGTAGCTCTCCCTCATAGTGTTTACCCCTCCCCTAGTAGCCCCCCTTCATAAAGTGCCCCTCTGCAACCACAGCTTCTCTTCTTACTGTGTCCCATCCAGAAGGGGATGAGGCTACATGGGAAGCAGACTACTGAGGGAGGCAGGTAACAGCTTTGTCCTGCACATTTCCACTGTGTTCCGCCTCTTGGCCCGATAAGCGATTTTTGGTGGGACCAGGGGGTAGAAGAGATGTGCAAAACACAGCAGAGCAAACCGGGACAAACACCCAAGTGCCCGGGACGGCAGGAGAGCACAGAAAATGTGAACTGTCTGGATGAATTTGGGACAGTAGGGAGCTATGAATTGTTATTATACACATATATACCATAGACCTGCCTGTTTGCTCAAAACTGACTCATGTGGTATCGCTATTTACTTATTTGTGTCTTGTTGATTTTTTAATTATGAACTTGCCTTTTAACATGAAATGAAATGAAGAGTATTAATTTTTACATTTAAGAATGTGCATATAGCTCAGTGATGTGTTGACTGCAGAGTGAATTCAGAGTTTACAATGCACGTTGGCCTACATTTAGTAAAGTGTTTGCACTGTTCTCTCTCACTTTGCACTGAAAAGAATGTGTAAACTGGTTGCACATGTATTTATAAAGTGTCTGAGCCAGTTTTGTGTCGCGGCTGCACTGTGTCCGACAAGACCGTGTTACTGCTTAGTCAGACCGTGCGCCACAATTCTGCAGAATGAACAAAGAGCACCAAGTAAAAAAAAAATGGTGCATTCTGCTTGAGCAGTCCAGGGGGTGCCAGATTCATGAAGACCGTGTGACATATTTCATGAATCTGTGGCACTATTTTTGATAAATGTGGGCCATTATATGTTGAAAGTTTTATATTTTCACTTACTTTTCACTCACTTAAGTTGAACCGAGTATAAGCTGAGGCCCCTAATTTTGCCATGAATAACTAGCAAAACTTATTGACTTGAGTATAAGCCTAGGATGGGAAATGCTTTGGCTACAGCCTCCCTAAATATTGAAATGTCCGTCAGCATACCCCTAGTAATAAAATGCCCTGCAGCCCCCCAAATAATGTAATGCTCTACTCCTCATTGTATAAAAAAATAAACTTACATACTCACCTTTCGATGCTCCGTGCGGCTCCTCTTCCTTTTCCACCTTTACTGGAAACAGAGCAGGTAGAGCGCATGGACGTGTCTTTGCCTGCTCCGTTAATAGTAAAGAAGAGAAGGAAGAGTGAGAAGCGGAAGGTGCGTATGTTATTTTTTTTGATTCACTTGTGTATAAGCAAAGTTGGAGTTTTTCAGCACATTTTTTGTGCAGAAAGACCTCGGTTTATACCTGATTATATATTGAATCTATTTATTTTGGACCACATTTTAATCTATTGTTAATGGTCCAATTTTGCATTTCAGGAGGGTGGTGGTTGCAGACAGACATGCAGTTTAGGGAGGTGCTCACAGTTATGGTGGCTATCAATATTAAATTTAAATACTAAATGAACATTATGGGCCCCCACCATCCAGCTCTGTATAGAACACAAATAAATATAAACAAAACAAAATCTTAACCATTTTGAGTATCCCCCATTCAAAAATGTTCAATCAATTAAAATCAAACTGTACAGGAGCACAAAGGTGGGGGCCAAGAGCTGAGGAGTGAGCAGCACAGACAAGTCACATGTCGTTTTTTGAAATGCCTCCAAACCAAAACCCAACCTGGGACTACACAGAAGATTCTGTCAGGATGTCCGGTAAGTTATAAAACACAATTATATTGTAATGTAAATGCTTAGGAAAGGCAGAAAGACATATTTGCAATGCAGCTGTGATAGACTATAATCTGTATTTAGTGAAAATGAGGTCCCTGGTGACAGGGAAACACAATGGAAACACAAACATGAAAGAAGTTGTGGTTTTCAACAGTTTAACACATTTGTGAACTATTTGGAGGCTTAGCTGGTGAAAAATAAACATACTGATGATGGTAGATGTCTGGGTCCCGTTGGATACGGGTTTGAAATCCGATGTACAAATCATCCCATAGAAGCCCATTTTTTACTACATGCCTCATTACTGTAGCTCGAGTTCGTATCTGTTAAAAACAAAAAATCATATTGTTAATATTAGACAGGGCTATTTATTTAATTAAAAATGTCCATGGTTGAGCAATTGTAACCACCATCCTGTACAAACTAAAATTTAAAGACCCTTGCACACAAACTTATGGTTGCCTGGGCGTCCCACCGGCCCCCATATGTTTTCTGCATGAGGCCTAAGTCAGGTGCAATATCCACCTTAGGCCACATGCACATGAAAATGTGTAGCTTTCCAGGGTGTGGAAAAGCGTGAGAAGGACAGAGAAGAGGATGATGCTGGCAATAGGAGCAAAGTCTGTAGGTGTTTAGGCTTCTCTCAAATAAAGGAATTATTTCCAATAAAGGAAATCTACCACTTAGAAACAGGCATTATTAGCCAAACATATGCAACATCCCCAACTGGGGCCTAGCCTTTTTCTTGGGACCTGGAGGCAGCCGGGGCCCAGAATCACGGTGCTTGGTATGGGGACCGGAGGGCTGTCCTACAGCCTGGCAGGTCTCCAGCAGGTGGTGTGTGCAAGAAATTAGGGAGAGGCTGATATACTGAATCTCCCTGGGGCAACCCCTTAGTGTCCATAGTATATGTCCCTGGGTAGTGCATGGGGCGCCCTTGGTGTAAGAGCCATGTGCAGGGACCAGACGAAGGCAACAATGTGCAAAATAACTCATGGTTCTTTATTCAACCAACTGCAGGCAACGGGCCAAACGATCTTGTACAGAGGCCGGATTATCGGAGAGTGCGGATTACTGAGAGTTGTCATGGAGAGTGATGTTCAGGAGTAGATTCACCAGCCTGGTAGTAAATGCAGCCTGGGATGTAGCTGTGTCCAGATATGGAAGCTGCAGCTTTGTCCTGGGTGTTCTGTGTGTCTGTGCTAGTGGTGCAGTTACACTCTGTACGCTCTATAGTGAGAGCTGAGGCCTAGGAGGCCTGTAGTAAGAGCATGTGCTCTAAGAGGTGTCTCTGGTAAGAGAGCTGGGTTCCAAGATCTGCTCCTCTGTCAGAAGCTGAATCCTAAGAAAACTCTTCACTTCCTGACCAGGGGTTTTGTTACACTCTGGTCAGGTGGTCTCACTCTCCAATCAGACTCCAGCTTACAATGGAATTGGAAAACAGATATTAAATACAGATTTAACCCTTGCCTGTTCAGGCAGAATCTACTGCTGCTGAGTGCCTAAGACCTATGGCATTCTTCTTATGAGCTGATCAGACTCACTTAGAGGGGTTCGATAGGTAGAGGGCCTCATTTGCAAGCACTTGCCTATACATCGGCAGGGGTGTTGCACATACCTGTAGATAGGTGTTGTAAAGTTGATGCAGGTCTTGTAAAGGACAGGAGGCAAGCAGTTTTGGTGTCAAAGTTTTTCAAATTATGCTAATGAGTCTTTGGAGCACCTGTGTTTGGAACACGGGGCCCTCAGCAATCCGCTGTTACCATAATTATGCACATCCACAGGCTGCATCAGGCAGTCTTGCCACCCTCCCTTTCTCTGTTCTGAGAGCTGGTGACGTCACCGAGCTCTTGCTAAATCTTGTGCACTCACCATAGGAGTGGGCATCATTGAAAGCAGGCGGCTATGCGGGAGAGCTTTGCTGGTTGCTATGCTCACTAAACCACCAATGAAGAAGTCGGTGTTGTCACCTTCTCTTAGAAGGGAGAAAAGGAGGGTGGGCAAGGCTGCTCGATGCAGCATGTGGGTGTGCATAATTATGGTAGCAGCGGATCGCTGAACACCCTGTGTTCCAAACACAGGTGCACCGAAGATACATTAGCATAATTTGAAAAACTTTTTTACACCAAAGCTGCTCACTTCCTGACCTTCACAAGACCTGAACAGGCATCAGCTTTACAACAGCTGTCTAAAGGTATGTTCGGCTAATAATGCCTGTTTCCAAATGGTAGAGCTGTAGGTTGAGGGGATACAATGAGTTGCAGGGTGAGAGTGGTCCTGTTACCTGTGGGATAGTTGGGCCTTGGGATGCACCACTGCTTTAATCACTGACTTGTCACTAACTCTCTGGTGGTCACTGTAATTTCTCTCCCTTTTGGGACTGCTTTAGAAGTTTGAGGGAGGCTTCACCGATGTTTGTGTTGGTCAGTGGTGTATACCTGTAGTTCCACCATGTAGATCTTAAAACAGGCTGCTTTGAATGAGTTACTGTGCGTGTGTGTGGGGAGATAACTGGGGTTTCAAAAAGCCATCTATCAGCCATCTATCAGTATGAGTGGGAGGCTGGTGGGCCCCATAATAATGTAATCCTCACTTGACCAATGATTCTTGAAGAGTGGAAGCTTTCTAACAATAAAAAAGGACAGCCTGGGCTACAAACTTGCGATTGGGCAGGTCTGTATAGTCATGGCCAAAAGTTTTGGGAATGATACAAATGTTAATTGTTACAAAGTCTACTGCATCAGGTTTTATAATGGCAATTTGCATATTCTCCAGAATGTTATAAAGAGTGATCAGCTTAACAGCAATTAATTGCAAAGTCAATATTTGCCTATAAAATGAACTTTTTCCCCCAAAACACATTTCAACTTAATTGCATGCCGGCCTTAAAAGGAGCAGCTAACATCGTTTCAGTGATTGCTCCATTAACACAGGTGTGGGTGTTGATGAGGACAGGGCTGGAGATCAATCTGTCATTATTAAGTAATAATCACACCACTGGACACATTAATAGGAGGCTGGTGCTTGGCATCATTGTTTCTCTTCTGTTAACCATGGTTATCTCTAAAGAAACACATGCAGTCATCATTGCACTGCACAAAACTGGCCTAACAATGAAGAGTATCGAAGCTAGAAAGATTGCACCTCAGTCAACAATCTATCTCATCATCAAGGAATTCAAGGAGAGAGGTTCCATTGTTGCCAAAAAGGCTCCAGGGCGCCCAAGAAGGACCAGCAAGCACCAGGATGTCTCTTAAAAGTGTTTCAGCTTCGGGATCGGGCTACCAGCAGTGCAGAGCTTGCTCAGGAATGGCAGCAGGCAGGTGTGAGTCCATCTGCACGTACTGTGAGGCGGAGTCTCTTGGAGCAAGGCCTGGTGTCAAGGAGGGCAGCAAAGAAGCCACTTCTCTCAAGAATAAAACATCAGGGACAGACTGATGTTCTGCAAAAGGTACAGGGAGTGGACTGCTGAGGACTGGGGTAAAGTCATTTTCTCTGATGAATCCTCTTTCCGATTGTTTGGAACATCTGGAAAACAGCTTGTTCGGAGAAGATAAGGTGAGCGATACCACCAGTCTTGTCTCATGCCAACTGTAAAGCATCCTGCAACCAATCATGTGTGGGGTTGCTTCTCAGCCGAGGGAATTGCCTCTCTCACAGTCTTGCCTAAAACACATCCATGAATAAAGAATGGTACCTGAATGTCCTCCAAGAGCAACTTCTCCCAACCGTCCAAGAGCAGTTTGGTGATCAACAATGCCTTTTCCAGCATGAGGAAGCATCTTGTCATAAAGCAAAGGTGTTAACTAAATGGCTCAGGGAACAAAACATAGAGATTTTGGGTCCATGGCCTGTAAACTCCCCAGATCTTAAACCCATTGAGAACTTGTGGTCAATCATCAAGAGACGGGTGGACAAACAAAACCAACAAATTGTGACAAAATTGTGAGAATGGACTGCTATCAGTCAGGATTTGGTCCAGAAGTTGATTGAGAGCATGCCAGGGAGAATTGCAGAGGTCCTGAAGAAGAAGGGTCAACACTGCAAATAATGACTTGCTGCATTAACCCATTCTAACTGTCAATAAAAGATTTTGTTACTCATAATATAATTGCACTTGTATTTCTGTATGTGATAAAAAACATCTGACAAACACACATAAAAACCTGAGGGCAACAGATCATGTGAAAATATAATATTTGTGTCATTCTCAAAACTTTTGGCCATAACTGTAGAATCCATGGCCATGAGCATGAGCCCATAGAGTAAATGGGGATGTGTGCTAGCCCCTGAAACAGCTAGTACATGGCCCAAACCAACATTCATTTGCATTAGTACTTTGTAATTTCTTTAAACAAAAGTGATTGAACACTCGGAATATGTGCAAATGTTTCCATTATACCTTATTTCTGTTTAGTCTCAATGGGGTAGATTTATCAGAAGTGTGTTAGAGTGACTTAGAGTCATGAACTAGCGTTTACTTATTATGTACACAAATGTAACTTCTTCTTATACTACTTCTTCCATGTAATCATGTAGCTATGTAAGGTCCATACTCATTGTAAAAATTATCATACTATTTTTCTCATTAATAATTATTCAAAGATATTGGTTAAAATAATAGCTCTTCACCTTCATTTCACATATTTGCAGGTCTATGGGGATCAGGTAGGATTTATCTTGTGGTTTCAGGCATCTGACCAAACTAGGAGAGCAATTGACTTAATATTGTTGGTCCAGTTGTGTTGGGATGGGGTTCATCAAAGGAAAGGTTTACTTCTGAGTCTTTATCTACGTATCAACTTTTTCCGCCCCGGACTCTAAGCTGTTTAAGTAGTTACAACTTCTCTATTATGTTACTTTGCTGTCCAAGGATGTGAGTTTGTTAGCGGATATATATTGAAAATATATGTGTACATTATGCTGGTGATCCTGGTTATATTTTGAAGTTTAAAAATTAGCTTGTATTCCACTGGGAATACAAATCCAAGTGTGAAAACTGTTGTATTATCATTCGCAAAAAGACTCATTGCTGTACAGCTCAAAGGGTGCTTCTACTGAATACTGAGTAAAAGGTCTGAATATTTATGACCATGTGATATTTCAGTCTTTCCTGTTTAATAAATTAGAAAAAAATCTATTTCTGTTTTTTTATGTCAAGATGGGGTGCAGAGTGTACACTAATGATAAAAAATTACTTTTTTGACCCTACCATTTGGCTGCAATGAAACAATTAGTGAAACATTTAAAGGGGTCTAAAAACATTCCATACCCACTGTAACTGTTGTAGGTGGTAATGTGGGATTCTTAGTGATAGCTACATAATCTGGGTGAGTGAGGAGTTCAGAACAATTTTTGTGTAGAGTGATTTGCAGAAACTTCTGATGGAGATTGCTGGTCTGCACCTTTAACTCCTGTTCATCAGAACAAATTAGGTCTTTAAATCTCTCCATGTGATTAAAATATCATACATGTAACAAGCCCTCATTTCAATCCCCCCTGTTCCATGATGGTCCTTTTTCCCAAAGATTGTTTCTTCAAACCAGTCCAGAAGCAAATTATCATATGTGGGTGCACAAAGCCACCTATACCCCTAAGCTTGTGGTAAGATTTTCAGTCAAAAAGTATAAAATTATTGGTCACAGAGAATCTAAGGAGACAGAGGAGTAGATCATTGTGGGCATGGAACTTCAGGGCCATAGATTGGAGGAACTGTAAGATATTTCTTAATTCTAGCATGTAGGTTGCTGTGTGGGTTACAGTTGAGTGCCTCATAGACCTCATTATGCTCATTCATTGCTCACACATCTATTTATAAAATTCTATAGCCATGATCACTATATTACCTCCTTATCAGTGCTTCATATTAATTGATTTATCTTGCCTCTCCACACTCCTTCTCCCATCCGGACTTGGCCCTGCATGTGTCCCCACTCCCTAGCGTTCCTGTGTCTTCAGCGTTCCTGTGTCTTCAGCGTTCCTGTGTCTTCAGCGTTCCTGTGTCGCCTGCGTTCCTGTGTCGCCTGCGTTCCTGTGTCGCCTGCGTTCCTGTTCCGTGTGCCAGTTTGTTCCTGCGTTCCTGTTCCATGTTCCTGCCGCGAGTCGTAGTGTTCCTTCCAGCGCTGTTCTCCCGATGTCACCCCGGGCTCGGACTGTTTTCAGCATTGCTACCTTGGCTGCCACCGTGGGCTAGTCGCACCTATGGAACGATCTGGTGGTACCCTGCGGCGATCTCTGGTGAAAAGGGGGTGCCACTTAGACTCCGGTCCCAGGTGTCGGCTAGTACCATCTCCCGTGGTGGCACTGTTGGAAAGAAACAGGCAGCTGGACTGGAATACACTAGATATTGTGTATCCACACTAGATCTTTTGCGCTCCTGGGATCAAAAGATGCAGTATGCGTCAACTCTGGTCTCTCTGTTCCGAGGCCTATAAAGGAGGAGTCCAGGGCTGTTAGCCTCAGGCTGTGTAGTGTTAGTAATTTTGAGGAAGGGGAGTGTTCCGGCTGAGCATTGAGCCTCCAGGCTTGTGGTGAGATTATAGCTACTGATAGATGCGAGAGCCCACCAGAACCCTCACCCAGGGCAGTAATTATTGTCTTTGTTTTTTGTTTTATGAATGGTCGACTTATGTATCATCAAGTGAGTAGCAGGAAGCTGCCTTCTATCTATAATCAAACGGCATGTACTACTTGTATTAGAAAAATTATGGCTGAGAAAACCTTGTCTTTTTTGGAGACTTTCCATGGCATTATTGGAGAAGAGATCCTTTATCCCTAGAGCTGTAAAGAGGAAGTACCCTCTAGATTCTGAATCAACTCTGACATATTACTCCTATGTTAGATGTGGCCATAGATAGGTCTTTCCTTCCATTTGAGGACATGGGATCCCTCAAAGACCCTATGGATAGAAAGGCAGAATCCTTTATAAGGAAGACCAGGTGATCATCAGCACCTTTAAGCCAAATGTGGCAGCTGCTTGTGTTTCCACCATCTCCTCTGAGGTTGAAGAAGATGTTAAAGGGGTTTTCCCTGATTTTAGGGATCATAAGATCATTTTAACCCCTTACTTTACACTATTACTCAGTATAATTGCTGTTTTAGCTCCTATCACTCTCTAGGCTGCTCAGTATAATATTCCAGGGTGTGGTTGGGGACTCTCTAAGCAAACTAATTATAATTTATCTAGTTCTCTGGGGTGACAATGTGGTTAGATTATCAGGGTACAGATGTAAATACACTTTCATCTGGTGTCTGACATTGTACTAACACACTGACACATAGAAACAGATGAGACAGATCAGAGATCACAAGATTACACAGAGGCTGACAGACAGAGGCTGGTAGACTTTTACACTGTTACACTGTGAGCTCTGATACATCTCACAGATATGTGCCTGCCTCCCCCTTCCCCGATCACTTATCACCTTGTAGCTTGTAGTTTGCAGCCTCTCTCTCTGCTCACGATCTCCTGGCAGGAAGTTATCAGTGAGTGTCTCTGAGCTCCGTGCAGGGGGCGTGGCTACAGACACAGAAGAAAGACACAGAAATCTCAGCTCCACGATCTCACAGAATCCAAGATGGCGGTCCAACAGTCAAAGTTACAGGGTTCTGTCTAGGGGCAACTAAAATTGTGTACACCAGGACTGATAGAGACAGGTTGGACTTATAGCTGTGAAATCCTGAGGCAGCAGCCAGGGGCTCATTTACTAAGGGTCCACGGACCACGATTCTGTCGGGTTTCCCGAATATTTCATTTTTGCGCCGAATTGCCCAGGGTTTTTGGAGCACGCGATTGGATTGTGGCACATCAGCGCCGGCTTGCATGGGACAGAAAACAGAATCAGACAACCCGACTGATTCTGACAAACTGTGGAATTTAAAAATGAAACTGTGTCAAAAGATCAAGCACTTACATGCACCAGGAAGAAGGTGAACTCTGGCAGATCTCAGCGCGGAAGCAACACATGCTGGAAATTGGTCGCACGACCTTAGTGAATCGCGGCAGACCCGGTCCTGTCGCGACAGGACTAGGTAAGTAAATCTGCCCCAATGTGTTTGCTTAGAGAGTCCCCGCCCACACCCTGGAATTTTATAATGACCATCACTGAGTGATCAGAGCTAAAACAGCAATAAAACGGGGTAAAATTATAAACTAAAGCATTAAAAATTATCTTTATTGTGTTAACATCACTAAGGGATTGAAAATTGAATTTTCTTTAGTGGGAAAACCCCTTTAAGTCTTTAATACATTAAGAAGATAAAAGAAATTTAATATTAAATTACCATGTACGTTTAAAACTTACCTCTTCATACGCATGATCACGACATGGTCTTTCAGCAGGGAAAGACAAGTCAAAGAAATCTACCAGATAGATATATCCTCCAGGTAGGTCATTGAAATCATCATCAGTTTCAATCATCTTTAGAAAGAAAAATATATGTCAATATTCATAAATAAAAAAAAAGAAAATAAAAAATACACGTAAATTCTAATCTCAACTATATCATTTTGGAATATATATAATTTAGTAAGGGAGTACCTTTTATTACTGAAAATGTTCTGTAAATAAATTGTTATGTTTCAGAAATTAAAATTTGAAATATCTATGTTTTCCTCTGATAACGTATATCTCCTGCTTATTTTACTGTCTAGCTCTGAATTCAGTGTAAATGAGAGCCATGTCTGATGAAAGAGAGGTCACCCAAGACGCATGCCACAGGGTTTATTGTCTCCTGGGCTTCCCAAGGACACCCCCTTGTAAGAGCCCACAAACCCATGTACCTTGACCCCAAAACAACCAGCCAGCAACTATCACCCATTCATGTCGCCTATCTCACTTCTGTATCCCAAGCGGACGTCCGCTATGTGCCTCACACAACTTTCCCGCTCTCACCTCAGCTTATACTCCCCCTATCATGCTGGCCTCCACCCCACCCACTGGGTTCGGGGATTCCAGCCCCTACTTTAAGCTGAGGACTGACTGGTAGCAGTGATTGTATTAGACTTAGATCTGACCGGTGGCAGTGAATTCATTAGGCTGACGACAGCAATTACAATAGACTATTGGCAGCAATACAACAGTGACTGACTGTTTGCAGTGATTATTTTACTGAGGACTGACTCTTGGCAGGGATTATATTAGACAGAGGTCTCAATGGGGGCAGTGATTTCACTATAATGAGGACTGACTTTTAGCAGTGGTTATACTAGAATTTGGTCTAACTGATGGCAGTGATTATACTATAGTGAGTACTGTCTGGTGGCAGTGATTACTCTATACTGAGAACTGACTTGTGGCAGTGATTTTTCTAAACTGAAGACTAAATGGTGGCATTGATTTTACATTGGACTAATGTCTGACAGGTAGCAGGGATATCACTAGACTTTTGTATAACCACTTTCACCAGTCAAACCTGACCGGGGTCTAACTGATGGCAGTAATTATACTAGACTGAAGAATGACTGGTAACAGTGATTACAGTTGACTGAAAACTGACTGGTGGCATCGATCAAATTACATTTATGATTAACTGGTGTCAGTGACTCCACTATACCAGGAACTGAATTGTAGAGGTGACTTTTCTAAACTGAGGACTGGCTGGTGGCAGCATTTATACTACACTGAAACTGATTGATGGCAATGTGGACTGACTAGATATTCTACTAGATTGTGGACTGACTGGTGGCAGCGATTATTCTAGAATGAGGACTGAATGGTGGCATTGATTTTATATTGGACTGATCTCTAACTGGTACAAAGAGATTTGTGGGATTTGCAATCCCACAAAAAATGCAATACAAAGTGATTAAAAAAAAAAACATATGTACTCCAGAATGCAACATTGCACACAATTTAAAAAAAATCAATTAAAAAGGTGAAACTGACTACAAAGTGTGAGAAAGTGAGAGGTATTGTGTGGGAAAACCGCTATCTGTCTTACAGGCAGATGAAATACATGTGGTAAAAGCCCTGGGTTTGTCTGCAGTAACCCAAGGGTTAATGCAGACATGATAAGCAGGAATAGTCTGTTTTGTCTGTGTTGGCCTAGCTAACACAGACACAATTGTAATGTCCGTACTGGGCCTGCTTATTATGGAGTAGGGGTAGGCTGGTAGTGGGACTCCTACTCCACCCGGGCTTCGGTCCTGGGCTTTTGTATAGCCCACAGGTGCGGGTCACAGGCCTCGTTAGGGCCTGATTTAGTCTGCAGGCCAGAAGCAGTAGGGGAGGCACTACCTGGAGAGCTGAAAGCGTGATTGCATTCTGACAGCAAAGGTAACTGAGAGCCTCCTGTCTTGCTGCTGGCCAAGAGCGTGTGCCAGGCAGCCTGGTACCTGGATAGCTAGGGTCCTCCAAATGTATTAGACAGCGCCTAGCCGGGCAGGAATTACTTTTATAATGTTTTTGCATGTGCCTAAGCCAAGGCTGAATTTGTGTTCTGTTTTGCAAGTGTGAATAAACACTTACGTTGGACTTTTAAACCTGCGTGTGTCACTGCTTCCTGCACTGCTACCAGTCAACTACCAGAGCAATTCCCCACATATGGTGGATTGGAGCGGGCAAAAGTGCAGTGAAGTATACACTAGTGCATGTCCTGGAAGTTGACAGCACTGAAGCTGCAAGCCACAGCCATGGAGGAGTTAATCAAGCAGCTTGTCCAGTCCAACGTGCAGCAGCAAGAGACAAACAGATTGCTGCTCCAGCAGGTAACAGCCCTGACCGCTGCTCAGCAAAGGACTGTCCCAGCAATGACGGTGAAGGACGCCAGGAAAGAGGTCCGCAAAGCTATGACCAAGATGACCGCCGGGGATGATGTGGAGGCCTATCTGACAGGCTTTGAGAGGGTGGCCACCCGAGAGAGGTTGCCACAGCAACACTGGGCAGAGGTGTTGGCCCCCTTCCTCGTCGCTGATCCCCAGCAGGCATACTACGACCTGAGCGAGGAGGATGCCCGGGACTACTCCAGGGTAAAGGCAGAGATCTTGGCCCGACTAGGAGTGGATCAGCATCTACGCGCTCAAAGAGTGAATAGCTGGAGATACCAGGAGGCGCTACCACCGAGGGGGCAGATGCACCAACTTGTTCACTTGGTCCGCAAGTGGCTTCAGCCGGAGACATCAACCCCAGCCCAGATGGTCGAGAAGGTTGTTTTGGACCGTTTCCTGAGGGCCTTGCCGGGTGAGATCCAACAATGGGTGGGACACGGGGACCCGTCTGATGCCGATGCGCTGGTGGGGTTGGTGGAGAGGTTTTGTGCCACCCAGGCCCTAACAAAGAAAGCCCCTTATACCAAGACAGGCCTTAAGGCACGGAAGGTCTTGTCACCCACAAATTCCCGGGGCAGGGAAACGCCTAATGTCCGGGAAGTACCCCGGGGGAGGAGGAGGGGGGAGGCTCCCACCTGTTGGACCTGCCATGAGCCAGGTCATATTGCAGCCCATTGCCCCAATTACTCAGAGCCCATGGACTGCAGTTCCGCCAGAAGGGTTTCTCTCTATGCTGCCCCTGCCCCGACTCTGCTGATGAGCGCCACCTGTGCCGGGTGACTGTGGCAGGGCATCCAGCGTTGGCCCTGCTGGACTCAGGCAGTCGGGTGACCTTGATTAATGGGTCACTCACAGACCCCAAGGCGGTCACAGGGCGCACAGTTGGAGTCCTGTGCATCCATGGGGACGTAAAGGACTACCCCACCACAGTTATTAACTTCCAGACCTCTTGTGGAGAGACGCTACATGAGGCAGCGGTTGTCATGAACTTGCCCCATGATCTTATTTTGGGACGGGACTTCCCCATGTTCTGGAAACCAAGAGTTGGGGGGTTGTTCTCCTGTGTTGTCTGGTCAGATCTCTGAACCCGAGCCTGATGACCCAGATTCTGGAGTTCCTGCCGTAGGGGTGACCGCCACAGAAGATGGAAGTGTAATGTTTCCCCTAGATGTTATGGCAGGCGAAACTGAGGAGGTAGTGACAGGACCGCAGTTGTCGGATTTGGAGGTATCCCGTGACAACTTTGGTACTGCACAACACCAGGACCCCACTCTGGTCCGCGCCAGAGAAAATGTGGTAGAGATTAATGGTGTACCTCAGCACCCAGGTGCGGATAAGTTGTTCCCTCGAGTGGTGGTAAATCAGGAGTTATTGTACCGCATTGATAAGGTCCACGGTGAAACCCGGGAGCAGTTAATGGTACCTCAGCCATATCGTCAGATGGTGTTAGACCTTGCACATAAGCATGTGATGGGAGGGCACCTAGGTACCACAAAAACTCTGGAACGCATCTTGCAGCGTTTTTATTGGCCCGGAGTGTACGATAGGGTAAAAAGGTATTGTGAAACTTGCCCTGATTGTCAATTGCATGCTCCCATGGTACACTTCCGAAGTCCATTGGTACCTCTGCCCATTATTGAGGTACCCTTTGAAAGGGTCGCCATGGATTTGGTCGGTCCTTTAGTTAAATCTGCTCGGGGGCATCAGCATATCCTGGTAGTCATGGACTATGCTACCCGATATCCTGAGGCCATCCCACTGCGGCACACCTCGGCGAAACTAATTGCTAAAGAGTTGTTTGCCATGTTCTGCCGGGTGGGACTTCCCAAGGAGATCCTCACAGATCAGGGGACTCCTTTTATGTGAAAAGTCACCAAGGAGCTATGTAGGCTCTTTAACATTAAACAGTTACGCACCTCTGTGTACCATCCTCAGACGGATGGATTGGTAGAACGGTTCAACAAAACTTTAAAGCGTATGCTACAAAAGGTGGTAAACAAGGATGGGAAGGACTGGGATGTACTATTGCCATATTTAATGTTCGCCATCCGAGAGGTCCCACAAGCTTCTACTGGGTTCTCACCGTTTGAGTTAGTGTATGGCAGACATCCCAGGGGTCTCCTGGACATAGCCAAGGAGACATGGGAACAAGAGCCCACCCCCCACAAAAGTGTAATAGACCATATCGCAGATATGCAGGACAGGGTGGCGGCCATCATGCCCATAGTGAAGGAGCATATGGAGGAGGCACAAAGGACTCAAAGCCGGGTTTATAACAGGTCAGCAAAAGTTAGGAGCTTTAGTCCCGGTGATCGTGTGTTGGTGCTAGTCCCCACTGTCGAAAGTAAGTTTCTCGCTAAATGGCAATGACCGTATGAGGTTATAGAGAAAATAGGAGAGGTGAACTACAGGATACGTCAGCCCGGACGGAGAAAACCCGAGCAGACTTATCATGTAAATCTGTTGAAGGCCTGGAAAGACAGAGAGAGTCTGCATACAGGGATGGTCCTGGCTAGTCCACCTCCTGCGATACCCTCACAGGCTGCAGGTAAGCCTGTGCCGGAGGCAGAAGTGCGAATAGCTGATACCCTTACCAAAGAGCAACAGCGAGAGGCTCGCGAGTTTGTAGTAAGGAATACAGATGTGTTCTCAGAGTTGCCAGGCTACACATCTGTAATTAAACATGACATTGTCACTGAGCCAGGGGTAAAGGTAAGATTAAGGCCGTACAGAGTCCCTGAAGCTCGTAGACAGGCCATATCAGAGGAGGTTCAGAAGATGCTGAAGCTAGGGGTAATTGAGGAGTCCAAAAGTGAGTGGGCCAGTCCAATTGTTCTAATTCCCAAACCGGATGGGACGTTGCGATTTTGCAACGATTTTAGAAAATTGAATGAGGTGTCTAAGTTTGATGCCTATCCCATGCCCCGGGTGGACGAGCTTATTGAGAGACTAGGGGGTGCTCGGTACTTCACCACCCTGGATCTAACTAAAGGATATTGGCAGGTACCCCTGACAGATAGGGCTAAAGAAAAGACAGCCTTTGTTACCCCTGAGGGCCTTTTTCACTTTGTTGTGTTACCGTTTGGGCTTCATGGGGCCCCCGCTACCTTCCAGCGGTTAATGGACATAGTGTTAAAGCCACATAGGAGATACGCCTCTGCCTATCTAGATGACATTATCATCTACAGCCAAGACTGGGCGAGTCACTTGGCCAAGGTACAGGCCGTAGTGAACTCTCTAAGGGCACCGGGCCTGACTGCAAACCCCAAGAAGTGTGCGCTAGGAATGGAGGAGACACACTATTTGGGGTATGTGATCGGTCGAGGTATAATTAAACCTCAGGTCAACAAGATTGACGCTATACAGGGTTGGCCTCAACCAGTGAGCACAAAGCAAGTCAGGGCGTTCCTGGGCATTGTAGGGTACTACAGACGGTTTATACCAAACTTTGCCACCATGTCCGCTCCCCTGACAGACCTGCTGAAGGGTAAAAGGCCTGTCATGGTGCGGTGGAATGAACAAGCAGAAGGTGCTTTTCAGGCCTTGAAGTCCGCGTTGTGTGGATCTCCCATCCTCATTACGCCAAACTTCAAGAGAGAGTTTATTGTGCAGACGGATGCGTCAGATGTAGGACTGGGAGCTGTCCTGTCTCAGGAGGTGAATGGAGAAGAACACCCCATTACCTACCTGAGCAGGAAGCTCACGCCAGCAGAGAAAAATTACAGTATCGTAGAGAAGGAATGTCTGGCGATAAAGTGGGCATTAGAGTCCCTACGGTACTACTTGCTGGGACGACAGTTCCGTCTCATAACTGACCACTCTCCTCTCACGTGGATGAGTAGAACTAAGGAGAAGAATGCCAGGGTCACTAGGTGGTTCTTGTCCCTCCAAAATTTCAGTTTCATGATGGATCACAGAGCCGGGAAGCTACAGGGCAATGCGGATGCCTTGTCCCGAACGCATTGCTTAATGTCAGGAGTTCACCCAGGTGGGTCTGAACTGAGGGGGAGGGTATGTGAGAAAGTGAGAGGTATTGTGTGGGAAAACCGCTATCTGTCTTACAGGCAGATGAAATACATGTGGTAAAAGCCCTGGGTTTGTCTGCAGTAACCCAAGGGTTAATGCAGACATGATAAGCAGGAATAGTCTGTTTTGTCTGTGTTGGCCTAGCTAACACAGACACATTTGTAATGTCCGTACTGGGCCTGCTTATTATGGAGTAGGGGTAGGCTGGTAGTGGGACTCCTACTCCACCCGGGCTTCGGTCCTGGGCTTTTGTATAGCCCACAGGTGCGGGTCACAGGCCTCGTTAGGGCCTGATTTAGTCTGCAGGCCAGAAGCAGTAGGGGAGGCACTACCTGGAGAGCTGAAAGCGAGATTGCATTCTGACAGCAAAGGTAACTGAGAGCCTCCTGTCTTGCTGCTGGCCAAGAGCGTGTGCCAGGCAGCCTGGTACCTGGATAGCTAGGGTCCTCCAAATGTATTAGACAGCGCCTAGCCGGGCAGGAATTACTTTTATAATGTTTTTGCATGTGCCTAAGCCAAGGCTGAATTTGTGTTCTGTTTTGCAAGTGTGAATAAACACGTTGGACTTTTAAACCTGCGTGTGTCACTGCTTCCTGCACTGCTACCAGTCAACTACCAGAGCAATTCCCCACAAAAGCCAAAGGAATTTTGGCTGAATTGTATATGTCTAGTAGTGGATGAATTTGATAATAATAGAGTGCAGATTAACATCCCCTTTACATATACCTTGGTACAGTGTAGGTTAAAATACTACACTGCATCCGTAGGATGGAGAATGGATACCTATCCCACCTACGTGTAACGAAAAATGGATACTTACACATTGGACACTAATGACTCCACTTAGAAGTAGTAGAGAATCGGTATCCCCGTCCTAGATTTCAGAATAGACCTATATGTAATAGAGAAGTGGCACTCTCTTTTTTTAAGTATGCTCCAATGCGCAGAGAGGAATTAATATTCTTACTCACGATTCTAAGTGTCTACTCATGCACAGAGGAGCAATAACAATCTTCCTCTGGAATCTAAGTGTCAGATTATCCGTGGTGGAGAGCTAATAGGAACAAGCACTTTTATTCTCTAAGTACCCTGTCATAGACAGGGAGGAACTGGGATCCCTACCTTAGAGTGTTCATTCATGCGCAGAGGAGAAATAACAATCTTGCTCCGAAGTCTTCTAGTCTTCCGGCCTCTAGTTGGAATCAATGCGCACAAACTACCAATGGGGGTAGCGGTTTGGCATACCTCTGACAACCATTGGCTACTAGCTGCACACCTCCACGCTTCCATAATCTACAGAAGTTATAAAACGCCCTTACTAGCATTTGATCACAGTCTTTGTCCTGACACCCCTGAGGAAGCCACGTTAGGTAGCAAAACATGCAGGGAGGGGGGGGGGGGTTGGTTATTTGGTTAGGCACACAGATAGTGAGGGATACACATTACAAATAAACAATGTAGAAGTTAGTTGGCTATTGAAGTGTATGAAAAGCCATACGGGCACTGAAAACAAGATACTCAGACATTCATAAGTGTGACTGTGTGAGTCAGATCTTACAAAAGGAGGGCTGTGTGATGATGTGAGAGCTGATTTAATTGTAATGTTGATCGAATCGATCAATCATTACAAATAGCCCAACTGTTGGGATACATACATTGTGTAAAACCAGATGGTGTCAGAGGGATACAGCCTAAGAAGTACACCTTCCACATAAAATTACACAACCATTTTATTACGGTAATCACTAGCTTCCTAATATACAAAACTGTGTGGCTCCCATTATACCCTTACCACAAATAGTGGAGGGATAAGACGCTACAGGCAACAAATTGATTTGACTTCTTAGCAAGAAAAAGTGTGTTTGCCCACATCTTACTACATCTAAAATAGTGTATCCATAACTCTAAAACATTTAACCACTCACTGTCAGGCTACATTCAGACACATGTGTGCCCACCGCACATGTCTGTGCCTGGGAAAGGAGGAGCCCTGCTCACCCCCGGCCCTATCCATAGGCATGTATGGCGCACAGCACCGTATGCCGAGAAAAGATAGGACATGTCCTATCTATTCACGGCTACAGAGTAGTACGCCACGTACCCATTGTCGGCCTATGGGGAGGTATATCCGACGTATATATGTTGCAGTATATACGCCCCCCCCCCCCATACGGCAGTGTGAATGAGGGCTAATAGCGCTTGATTCGCTACAGTTTCTTTATTTTTATTATTTGAACGAATTCTAAATAAAAGTTATATTTTAGTGGTGAAAAAGGTTAAATTGCCTAAGGGCATTTATATGTTTCAGGTAAAACAAGTCTAAGAATTGTGTGGGCCAACAACACACATTAACTGCTCTGCTCCCTCACCTTGTGTCTCTATCTATCCTCCCATATAGATTGTGAGCTCTCACGGCTGGGTCCTCCTCCCACTTCTTTCACATCACTGTAGTTTATGTATTTGCATTTGTTCTTGTCTTTATGTAACATATGTGAATCCCTTATTGTACAGCATTATGGAATTAATACAGCTCTATGAACTATAATAATAATAAACTGCTTATGAAAGATTAATGGATTACTAGTGGCAGTGATAATTATATACTGAAGGTTGATCGTGGTATAGATTATTCTATAGACTGACTGTTGGCAATTATTGTAAGGATTGACTGAAGATACTAAATTTACATTGGACAGATGTCTTGGTGGTAGCAGTGGTTATATTAAACTGAGGACAAACTGGTGGCAGATAGAATTATCACATTTTACTGACTACATTACACTTATGACTGACTGGTGGCAGTGATAATTATAGACTGTACACTGACATGGGATAGTGATTATACTGTACTAGACTGAGGACTCACTGGTGGCATCAATTACAATAGATTTGTGTCAGTGATTATTTTATACTTAGGACTGATTGTTGGCAGTTTTTAAACTAGACTGAAGTTTAACTGGTGGAACTGATTGCACTAAACTGAGGACTCACTGTAGACAGTATTTACACTGGACTGGACTGTTGGCAATGATTGATTATTCTAGGCTGAAGACTGACTTATAGTAATGATTTTACTTGGTTGAGGACTGGCTAGTGGCATCAATTACATTGGACTCAGGACTAACTAGTGGCAGTGATTTTTTTTTAATACTTAGAAGAGTATACTGGTAGGATATGGCTGTAATGGTGCCAGGGGATGGTTGGGGGTGTTATTCGGGTCCACAAAGTAGTGAATTTTTAGATATTGTTAGTTTACTGAAAGTTTTGAAGGTGGACCACCTTCTTCATCAAATTTAAAAAATACATAGTACAGTATGGCAAAATATGTGTTGAATTAGTTAAAATTACAAAGTAAGTGAAAATAGGGGAAAATACATAGGATCAGTGAATTACAATTTAAATAGGGAGAATATATTCTTATGCTACACAGAAGAACTATGTGACAGTAGAGGGAACATAAAGAGCTTCTTCTATGTTCATTGCCTGTATTAAAATACATTTGTGTACAGCAATTGTGAAAATTATATAAATAATTAAATAGATAAATAAAGTTCATCAGCTTTTCACAGCTCATCATAGTTTGTATGAACAAATCGATGTGTCTTCTATGTTCATTGGCTGAATTTAAACACATTTGTGTACATTGTGAAAAAAACCTATACAAATATATAGGTATAAGTAGAAAACATATAGGTAAAAACCACTTGTTGAAAATTCATATTGTCAGTATGTAAGAAAGGCTGTTAATGGATAAGCTCATGTATTTCTCATTTCTATGCCAATATCTCCAGGGGAGACTTGTGGTTTAATTGATTTCAGATCTGTAACAAACTTTCTAGGGCTAGCACCAATCGCGGATGTCAAGTTTGTGATTGCCGCTGGACATTAAAAGACGGTTCTACATGTTAAATGTTTTGCAAAAATCTATCCAATGATACCAAACTAGGCCTACTAGGAAAGGAAACTTTAAAATCTGAAATGGCAGTCTCCATTTTTTTTTACAGATTCGGAATCTCCAGGAAAAATTTACATTTATTTGACCTACCGTATATTCCGGCGTATAAGACGACCTGGTGTATAAGACGACCCCCCTACTTTCCTGTTTAAAATATAGAGTTTAAGATATATTCGCCGTATAAGACTACCCCTTTTCCAACGCATACAAAACAACGCATACAAAAAACAGATTTGAATTTAACATGGTCCTTTTTTTAATGTAAATTCTTATGACATGCAGGTATATAGCAGGAAAACTGTCGCTCAAAAACATAAGGCATACAACAACAACATTACCATTACAGCACAGCCCCCAGTAGTATACAGCACAGCCTCCAGTAGTATACAGCACAGCCCCCAGTAGTATACAGCACAGCCCCCAGTAGTATACAGCACAGCCCCCAGTAGTATACAGCACAGCCCCCAGTAGTATACAGCACTGCCCCCAGTAGTAAACAGCACTGCCCCCAGTAGTATACAGCACAGCCCCCAGTAGTATACAGCACTGCCCCCAGTAGTAAACAGCACTGCCCCCAGTAGTATACAGCACTGCCCCCAGTAGTATACAGCACAGCCCCCAGTAGTATACAGCACTGCCCCCAGTAGTATACAGCACTGCCCCCAGTAGAATACAGCACTTCCCCCAGTAGTATACAGCACAGCCCCCAGTAGTATACAGCACAGCCCCCAGTAGTATACAGCACAGCCCCCAGTAGTATACAGCACTGCCCAGCATTAAAAAAAAAAAAAAAAACTTATATACTCACCCTCCGGTGGCCCCGATAAGCGGCGCTGCTCCCCTGATGTCCGCGCCGTCTTCTTTCTTCTGCTGGGCGCCGCCATTGATCTTCCCCGGCAGGCGCCTAGTATGACGCGCCGCTGCTTACGTCATACTAGGCGCCGACCCGGGGAAAGACATGGCGGCGCCCAGCAGAAGAAAGAAGACGGCGCGGAAGACTGAAGACAGCACAGCGCGGACATCGGGGCCAACGGAGGGTGAGTATTTTCCCCCCGATGTCTTTTTGAGGCTGCCGGCAGCTTTTTGAGGCTGCCGGCAGCCATCGCTGTGCAAACATGCAATATGCAGCAAAGACTTACCGGCTATGGAGAGGGCTCAGCCCGTGAGCCCTCTCCATGCACCGGGACCCGACCGCCGCCGTATAAGACGATTACCGGCGTATAAGACGACCCCAGAGAAGACAGAAGATTTTTCTGTCTTCAAAAGTCGTCTTATACGCCGGTATATACGGTAGGTCTTTTTTAAATTGATTGTGCTGTAATTGCCAAAAAATTAATTGTGTGCAAAAACTATGAAAAAGGGGATATTTTGATAAAACATAAGATTCAAAATCTAAAAATGGACGTATGCGTGGCCCTTGATCTACTTTTGTATAAGTTGCTAACCCCATCACACAATGTATAATGCATAATGTATACTGCATGTAAAAATGATCCTTTCATGCTGTATGGTCTCTGGAGGGTGGAGGGGTTGCGTATCTGTTTTTGTTTTGAATCTTGTAAACTGAAAAACTGTTGAATAAAAACAAATGAATTAAAAAAAATATATATGTATGCAGTATTTTAAAAAAGGGTATCCAATGTTTGAGAAATTTGAGAACTTAATGTAGAGCATTTGATATTTGAAAACTTTGCAGGCAACAAGAAAAATCACCAGAAGGGAAGGTTATCAAACTATAGGGTTTCGCCGGCAAGGCTTCTTCCGGGGCCTTGCCGGCGAAACCCTGGGTCGGGCGGATAGAAAGCTAGCGTCCCGTTATGTGAATTTGTGATATGCGCATTTTTAATGGATTTTTGTGAGTATGATGAATTGGAATAAATTTTAACCTTGTTGGAACGTACCACACCATCTGCCTGCATATTTTCTTCCAGTTACAATACAATTAAAAGAGGAGAATGAGAGTGCGATGGTGCTAGTCTGAATGGTGACATACTTTCAGCAGGAGAAATTGAAGATTGGTGCTGTTCATCGAAGTTTTAAGATAAAATAAGAGGGAGAAGAAGAATCCTTGGAGCTCCGGTCATAGTGAAAATACTTTTCTCTATTTTGTGAATATTTCTTGAGGTGTCTACATTTTTTTTACCCTTTTTGATTTTTGCCCATTACAGCACCATCTGTCAAGAAAATGATCAAAATCATAGATTGAATTTCTGTAACTTTTCCTGGGGAATCCAATCTGCAATATAAAATGGGGGTTTCCATTTAATATTGTAACCTCTTAACATCAAGGCTCTTTTTTGATTTTGTATTTTCATTTTTCACTCCCCGCATTCAAAAATCTATAACTTTTTTTTATTGCACATTACAGTGACGGTATTAAATATGCCATGCCGTGTACTGTTATTAGTTATAACAACTAAGCGAGAAAAAAAAAATCATATGCAGTGAAATTGGTGAAAAAAAGCATTAGCGCCTTTTTCTTGTGGGCTTGGTTTTTATGGCTTTTACTGTTTGCTCCAAATGACATGTCTCTTTTATTTTTTGGGGCGGTGTGATCCCGGGGATACTAAATATATATAGTTGTTATTGTGTTTTAATACATTTAAAAAAATTAAAACCACCTGTGTCTTCTGCCACTAATAACTTTTTCATACTTTGGTATATAGAGCTGTGTGTCATTTTTAGCTGGATGAGCTGATGTTTTCTTTGCTACCATTTGGGGGACTGTATGACCTTGTGATCACGCTTTATTACATATTTTGTGCGTTGCAAAATGGCAAAAAAGTGCTTATTCTGACTTCTGGGCGCTATTTTCTGTTACAGGGTTCAACACCGGGAATAACTGTTATGATAGTTTGATAGATCAGACATTTGAGGATGTGGAGATACCTAACATGTTTATGATTTTAAATGTTTTATATCAGTTCTAGGGAAAGGGAAATTTTTTTTTTTTTTTAAATTTATGTGTCGGGGTGGTGTTCCAGGTAGTATGTGTTCCCTATGCCAGTATTTTCCCTGTCTGTTTCCATATAATGTGTGCTTAGAAACTTGTGTAGCATAAACAATGAAAATGGAGCTACCAAAAAGATAGAAAGTGGTAGTTGCTCCTCTTAAATGCTACCAATCTTTTCAACACTTGCAAAAAGCAATGATGCCAGAGTGGGGGTAAGATTACTCCAATTCCTTCTACAAAGGTTATAGTATCATAGTATATAAGGCTGGAAGGAGACGCAAGTCCATCAAGTCCAACCTTCAAGAATTAAATAAATGTTTTATCCCCATAACCCGTGATATTTTTTCTCTCCAGAAAGTCATCCAGGCCTCTCTTGAACATGTACATAGAGTCGGCCATAACAACCTCCTGCGGCAGGCAGGACCATAGTCTCACTGCTCTTACAGTAAAGAACCTTTGTCTATGGTGATGGTAGAATCGCCTCTCCTCTAGGCGTAGAGGATGCCCCCTTGTCCTGGTCACAGGCCTAGGTATAAAAAGATCTTTGGAGAGATCCTTGTACTGTCCGTTCAGGTATTTGTACATTGTAATGAGGTCTCCCCTCAGTCGTCTTTTTTCTAAACTGAATAATCCCAAATTTTGTAATCTGTCATTGTATTCTAGTCCCCCCATTCCCCTAATAATCCTGGTTGCTCTCCTCTGCACCCGTTCCAGCTCTACTATATCCTTTTTATACACTGGTGCCCAAAACTGTACACAATATTCCATGTGTGGTCTGACCAGGGATTTGTATAAGGGTAAAAGTATGTCTTTATCATGAGAATCTATTCCTCTCTTGATACATCCCATTATTTTATTTGCTTTAGCAGCAGCCGCCTGGCTCTGGTCACTAAAATTAAGTTTACCATCCACCAATACGCCCAAGTCCTTTTCAACTTCAGTTTTACTAAGTAATTGACCGTTTAGAACATAATTATACTTTTTGTTTCCATGGCCCAAGTGCATAACTTTACATTTATCAACATTAAACCTCATCAACCATTTCTCTGCCCATTCCTCAAGCTTCCACAAATCCCTCTGTAATGCTAAACTATCGACCTCAGTATTTATTACTTTACACAGCTTAGTATCATCTGCAAATATTGAAACTTGACTGTGTAAACCCACTACAAGGTCATTAATAAAAATATTAAAAAGAAGTGGCCCCAATACTGACCCCTGTGGCACTCCACTGGTAACATCAACCCAATCTGAGAATGTGCCATTAATGACCACCCTCTGTTTTCTATCACTAAGCCAATTACTTACCCAGATACACAGATTTTCTCCCATTCCCAGCAGTCTCATTTTATATACCAACCTTTTATGCGGACGGTGTCAAATGCCTTTGAAAAGTCCAGATATACAACATCCACAGCGTCCCCCAGATCCAGTCTTGAACTTACCTCCTCGTAGAAACCAATCAGATTAGTCTGACAGGACCGATCTCTCATAAACCCATGCTGACGCTGGGTTATAAGGTTGTGCACAGTGAGATACTCCAGGATAGCATCTCTAATAAACCCCTCAAATATTTTCCCCACCACAGCAGTTAGACTTACGGGTCTGTAGTTTCCAGGATCGCAATTTGATCCTTTTTTGTATATTGGCCCACATTTGCTATGCGCCATTCCTGTGGAACATAACCAGTCCTCAGTGAATCTTCAAATATTAAAAATAACGGTCTGTCTATCACCGTACATAATTCATGCAGAACCCGGGGGTGTATGCCATCTGGCCCAGGTGATTTATCTATCTTAGTGGTTGCGAGGCGGCGCCGTACCTCTTCCTGGGTTAAACTGTTGACATTATAAAAAGAATTTACATTATTCCTCATTGTGTCTTCCACCAGGGGATTTTCCTGGGTAAAGACAGTTGAGAAGGCGACATTCAGTAGATTGGCCCTTTCCTCATCTCCTTCCACCATGACCCCCATGTTATTTCTAAGGGGACCCACACTCTCTGTTTTTAGTTTCTTATCATTTATATACTTGAAAAATAATTTGGGATTATTTTTGCTCTCTCTGGCAATATTTCTCTCAGTCTCTATTTTTGCGGCCTTTATCTGCTTTTTACAGGATTTATTTTTCTCTCTATAATCCTGTAATGCCTCATCGCTACCTTCACGTTTTAGCACCTTAAACACTTTATCTTTCTCGCTTATTGCTTTCCTTACAAGACTAGTTAGCCACATAGGGTTTTTCTTGTTCCTTTTATGCTTTTTCCCATAAGGTATGTGTTTCTCACAGGACTTTTTCAGAATATATGAGAAAAAGTCCCATTTTTGGGGAGGGCTTTTGTCTTTGAGAGCATTATCCCAGTCTATGCCTTTAAGGTCTTCCCTTAGTTGATGAAAATTTTCCCTCCTGAAGTTTAGAGTGTTGGTTGCCCCTTCACTAACGTGCTTAGTAAAGCGTAATACAAAATCAATGATATTATGATCACTATTCCCCAGGTTCCCCCCAACCTGTAGTTTTGATATCCTATCAGGTCTGTTGGTAAGGATAAGGTCCAGCAGTGCCCCCCCTCTTGTTGGCTCCAGGACTAGTTGCGACAGGTAATTGTCTTTTGTTGTTGACAAGAACCTGCTACCTTTGAAGGACCTGCAGGTTTCTGCCCCCCAGTCAATATCTGGGTAATTGAAGTCCCCCATGATAAGTACATCACCTTGCTTTGAAGCCGCATCCATTTCACTTATCAGCATTTCCTCTGTTGCCTCCATTATATTTGGAGCCTTATAACAAACCCCTAGTAATATTTTATTATTCTTTTTCCCTCCTCTTATCTCCACCCATAGGGACTCCACATTTGCGTTACTGATGTCATCTCGCAAGACGGGCTTGAGGCAAGAATTCACATATAAACAAACCCCTCCCCCTTTTTTATTTATACGATCCTTTCTAAAAAGACTATAACCATCTATAGTAACAGCCCAGTCATAGCTACTGTCCAGCCATGTCTCGCTGATACCCACTATATCATATTTCCGTTCCAACATCAAGAGTTCCAGTTCCTCCATTTTGTTTGTGAGGCTTCTGGCATTTGTGTACATACACTTTATATGGTTTTCCCTGTCCGTATTCCTTTTGTCCTTATTCCCCAATCTCATTCCAGCCCCCATTCCTCCCCCATGGACTATGACTCTTCCCAGCTCTCTTTGTACACCGTCTATTTGCCCTGCACAAGTGTAGTTGCCCTCCCCCCAGGTCTCTAGTTTAAACACTCCTCCAACCTTCTAGCCATTTTTTCCCCTAAAACAGCGGCCCCCTCCCCATTGAGGTGCAGCCCATCCCTACTGTAGAGCCTGTAGCCGACAGAAAAGTCAGCCCAGTTCTCCATGAACCCAAACCCCTCCTTCCTACACCAACTTTTGAGCCATTTATTTACCTCCTTGATCTCCCGCTGCCTTTCTGGTGTGGCACGTGGTACAGGCAGTATTTCGGAGAAAATTACCTTTGAGGTCCTTGCCCTGAGCTTATGGCCTAAGTCTCTGAAATCATTTTTAAGGACCTTCCACCTACCTGTTACTTTGTCATTAGTGCCAATGTGGACCATGACCGCTGGTTCCTCACCAGCCCCTCCCAGTAATCCGTCAACCCGATCCGCAACATGCCGAACCCGAGCACCCGGCAAACAACACACTGTTCGGTATGCACGGTCTTTGTGACAGATTGCCCTGTGTGTTCCCCTAATAATGGAATCTCCCACTACCAGCACCTGTCTGACCTTGCCTGTGCTCCCATTACCCTTCTTACTGGAGCAGACAGTCCCCTGGTTACTAGCGGCCACGTCTTGCTGCAGAATTGCTACCCCAGAGCTGATATCCCCCTCATCCGCCAGCCTGGCAAACTTATTGGGGTGCACCAGATCAGGACTAGACTCTCTACAACTCTTCCCTCTACCCCGCCTTCTACATGTTACCCAACTAGCTGCCCCCTCATTCTGCACCTCCATACTTCCCTCCCCACAACCATGTTCCCCAGAGAGTTTGTGCTCCAGGAGCAGCAAACTTCGTTCCATATTATCAATTGCCCGCAGCCTTGAAACTTGCTCATTTAGATCCAGAATCTGGGCTTCCAGATGAGCAATTTTCACACACCCCACACAGCAGTATTCCCCCTTGACCGGCTGTTCAAGGTTGAACATCTGCAACACCCCTCTCAATGCAGTGTGTTGCGAAACTAAACTCCCCATACATGTAATAGGAATCTTTGAGCTTGATCACCTCAGTGAGACCTTAAGTGTCTCTAAATGGTAATGAAGCTTGTAAATATCTGCCTTGGAAGGAATGTTATTATTGACTAATAGAATGTATTGTTAATCACCTATGTAAGAAATGTGCTGGTTGAATATTGAGCTGGACAATCCCAAAGGAAGGTTATAAAAGCCCTTGGGGTTCTTCAGTCTCTGGCATTTTCTGCCTAACATGGAACAGGAAGTTTCTAAGGCCGGCTGCCCAGACACAAAGCCTACAACTAAGGCCTTCAAGTCTCTAAGCCCAAACCAGAGCCTGCCTTGGAGTACTGCATAGCAACTTCTCACCTCCAGCCTTAAGCTACCTATGCCAGGATGTGAGCAACCTCTGCTGAACACCATCCTACCATCAACCTTGAACCAGTTGAATTGTTCCTTGTTGTTGTTCTTGTTGCCATGTACCAGAATAAATGATCTGTGAGTTTTATGGTTGACATCCCTTGCCTCCGTGTATGACATTCCTTGTCTCATAAAGCTGCAAGGGGACTCCCAGGGATCCCTATTCCTTCATTGGGAGTGCCCCATGGAGAGATATAGAACATCTGCAGTATTTTCTTCCTTTCTTGCAAATCCACCTGTCATGGAAAAGGCCTGTTCCCCCGGTACCAAATGACCCTGACACAGACGAGTGCTAGGCCACGCTCTGCCAGCCACTCAGTTACAAAAGGGAATCCAGTTGCCCCCAAGCCCAAAAAGGCCTCGGTGAGGGATGTTGTACGCCACTCCAAAGTACTCTCCCTCAAAGATTCCATATTTCAAAACAGCCTTCAAACTATTTTAACAACAATCTATGGGTTGAGAGAGCCTTCCTCTCCTGGTTTCAAACATTGTAATCAAGGTTCCACCTTGAACTCCAATTATTCCTTCTGATCATGAACTTGAAGAAAAATTAACAATATGGTAATATATACTACATTCAAAATGCAGTCTATAAATACAGTGACCCCGTTAATAAAGAAATGTGCCCACATATGTTTCCTGGATCTGAAAGATCTCTATTTTCCTATTCCTATTCATCAGAATCCCCAAAGGCTCTTGAGGTTTGCCCTTTTATCATGAAAAGAGGAAAAAGTCCATCTTCAAATTAACCTGTCAACACATTTTTTACAAATACAGCTATTGGCAGGTTCCCATAGAGCTCACAGACACCCTAATTTTAGCTAAAAATTGTTTCCCTCAGATCACCATATAATCAAGTTTATAATTTTAACTGGTATCCAGGTATATCTATAGTTAATATAGAGTTGAGGGGGCGTGGCCCCTCTGGCCTGAATCCAGCATCCCCAAGCAATCTGCACACCATGCATGTATTAGATCACATGAATTTACAGAATACTCATTGGGCAAACCATCAGCAGATTTGGTTTCCAGTATCATCTTTATGCTGATGACACCCAGCTATATATTTCTGCACGTAACATCACCCCTGCCTTAATCCAGAACACTAGTGATTGTCTCTCTGCTGTCTCTAACATCATGTCCTCTCTCTTCTTGAAACTTAATCTTTCTAAGACTGAACTTCTTGTCTTTCCACCATCTACTAACCAACCTAACCCTGACCTCTCCATCTCTGTCTGTGGGATCACTATAGCACCGAGGCAGCAGGCCCGCTGTCTTGGGGTTATGCTGGACTCTGACCTTTCCTTTTCACCATATATTCAATCTCTTGCTCGCTCTTGCCGTATGCATCTCAGAAACATCTCCAGAATCCGTCCGTTTCTGACATTTGAAACTTCTAAAATGCTAATTGTTGCACTTATTCACTCTCGACTAGACTACTGTAACTCCCTACTAATGGGTCTTCCACTCTCTAAACTCTCTCCTCTTCAATCTATTCAATCTATACTTAATGGAGGCTACACGGATGCCTCCAGTTTGTGCCAATCACTGCACTGGCTACCTGTCTCCTTCCGTATTCACTTTAAAATAATAACCCTCATCCACAAAGCTCTGAATAATACTGCACCTCCCTATCTCTCTTCTCTCATCTCAGTCTATCGCCCTTCCCGTGCTCTTCGATCTGCCAGTGACATTAGATTAATCTCTACCTTAATTCGAACCTCCCATGCACGTATCCAGGACTTCTCCCGAGTTGCACCAATTCTCTGGAATGCCCTTCCCCAGACTCTGAGACTAATACCCACCCTCCAAAGCTTCAAACATGCTCTTAAAACCCATCTCTTTAGGCAAGCCTATCACACTCGCTAACTGCTTGAAATGTCAACTCTCCCTTTACTAATCCATCCTATGTCCTATCTCCCATCTGTTATCTGGCAAACAGCTGATATATACCAAGCTCCAGGCTTCTTTACAGTCTTTTTCACCTAGGACCCTGTAAATAAGATGGCGGCTGATGGCTGGTTCAAGCAGCAACATCGTTGTTTAGTAAATTATTTATTAAATTATTTTATATTGGTCCCTTATGAAGAATGGCTGGACCATTATACAACCTCTTGTGTCACCCCCTCATAGTCTGTAAGCTCTTGTGAGCAGGGCCCTCACTCCTATTGTTCCATATGACTTTGTTCTTTGTAATGTAATATAGTTGTATTTGTCCCCTATGATTTGTAAAGCGCTACGGAATTTGATGGCGCTATATAAATAAAGATTATTATTATTATTATTATTACCTGCAAGGAGGCATGATGAGAAGTAGAAGTCCATAGAGGCTGTGATTTCATGTAATCAGATATATGCAAGGTGAACAGATGATGTAACCCTGGTCACATGACATTACTGCTGAGAAAGCATGGGGAAGAGCTGCTGGATTGAGCCCAAGGAGGCCACACTTCCCTGGACTCGATGTAGACATCCCTGTAAAATTATAAGCTTGATTATATGGGGATCTGAAGGAAATCATTTTTAGCCTAGAGAAGGGTGTCAGTTACTTAATAGGGGTCTATGGGAACATGCTACTCGCTGTATTTGTGAAAAATGTGGTAACAGGTTCCCTTTTGGGATATCTTCAGCTCCATGAGTATCCAAAGTACTGATCAAAGTGATGAAAGTCCTAAGGAGAAGTGGCATTCTTCTGGTCCCTTAAATGGATGATTTCCTAATTGTGGTAGATTCAATTAGGGAATTACAGTCCCACAAACAGGTCCTAGATCTTTTAGTTTTGTCGCGGTGGATATTACATTTTTCAGAATTCAGATCTTTCTCCTCCCCAAACAAAGACTTTCTTTGGACTTTCGTTGAAATTTGTAACTCAAACCTATTCTCTTCTGCAAGAAAAGGGAACATTCTGGGAGACTGTTTGAAAATTCCAGAGAAAAAACGTATGCACAATCCAAGATGCTACGAGACTTCTGGGACTCTTTGACTTCCATCAATCGATCTCTTTGCCTCAATGGAAACACCAAACTCAACAGGTTCTTCGCCTTAAATCCCAGAGATTGGGCTTTAGGGTCTATAGACATTTTCTTAAAATTGGAATATGGATTTAGTTTATGTCTTCCTTCCCATGCCATTAATATCCAAGGTCCTCCAGAAGTTAAGTCACAACAAGACTTGGTTGATTTTCATATATCTATGCAGAGCTGTCGGCTGGCCATACTCAACTTCATAGCCGTAGCTTCGCATGCGCAGTAACTCCAGCTTCGCAGTAACTCCAGCTTCGGAACTGAGTAAGCGGAGACGTCATCTCAAGCGTGGAGGATTGCGTGGAGGATTGCAAGCAGCTACCAGGAGCTACACGCTGAAGATATAGTAGGAGGATTAAAAGAGGCTACTGGGGCGTTGAGTAAACACGCCGTGTAGCTTCGGACCACTGCAAATCTACCAAGACCAGGCTGTCCCTATACACTTTCATTTGAAACAAGGAGAAGACAGAACAGAGTTGAAGCCAAGAGGCCCATAATCACTCTGGATGAACTGAAGAGATCTATAGCTGAGGTGGAAGAGTCTATCCATAGGACAACAATCAGTCGTACTTGGCAAAAATCTGGCCATTATGGAAGAGTGGCAAGAAGAAAGCCATTTCTCAAAGATAATCATAAAAAGTATTGTTTAAAGTTTGCCACAAGCCACCTGGGAGACCCAACATACATATGAAAGAAGGTGCTTTGGTCAGATGAAACCAAAATCAATCTTTTTGGCCAAATTGCCAAACTATATATTTGGTGTAAAAGCAACACAGCTCATCACCCTGAACACACCATCCCGAATGTCAAACATGGTGGTGGCAGCATCATGGTTTAGGCATGCTTTTCATCAGCAGGGACAGGGAAGATGGTTAAAATTGATAGTAAGATGGATAGAGCTAAATGCAGGATCATTCTGGAAGAAGGAAAATCGACAATGGAATTATTAACAAATAAATGTTTCCATGTGTTAGAATGGTTAAAGTCAAAGTCCAAACCAGAATCCAATCAAGATTCTGCCGAAAGAGCTGAAAACTACTGTTCACAGACACTCTCAATCCAACCTCACTGAGCTCCAGCTGTTTTCCAAGAAAGAATGGGCAATAATTTCAGTCTCTCAATGTTCAGAATTGCTGGAGACATACCCCAAGCGACTCGCAGCTGTAATCGCAGCAAAAGGGGGCCCTACAAAGTATTAACTTAAGGGGGACAATTAATAATGCACACCCCACTTTTCAGTTTATTTTTACAAAAGTTTTAAATATCCAATACATTTAATTCCACTTCACAATTGTGCCCCACTTGTTGTTGATTCTCCTAAAAAAATTTCAATTTTATATTCTTATGTTTGAAGCCTGAAATGTGGCAAAAGGTGGAAATGTTCAAGGGGGCCCAATGTTTCGCAAGGCACTGTAGATAGGGAGAGATTTAACAGAAGTGTCTGAGAGCTAAACTGTTATAATTTTATAAACTGCTGTAGGAAAATCCAAGCTTGTTTTTTTATCATTAAAAAGACATTTCACAATGTCTGATTCCCTTTGAATGGGGATTATTTGTGAGCGCCAGAAGAAAGTCCATTTATTTGTCTGGGACATGTGGGAGGTGGATGCCGGACAACCTGTCTCTTTTTTCTTGAAGTTACCACTGGTCCCCGCACAGCACGTCCGAGCAACGGCTCAATACCAAGGTAGTCATCTTAAAGGGGTGAGCTGAAAAGTTATGTTTTTCTTTTGGGGAGGTGAGATAACCTCACTCCAGACCCAGTCTACATTTTTTGGTCTGAGAGAGGGGGGCACCTCTTTCTCGATCAGATATTAGCAACTGCACCTTTGTTAGACATTTTAGGCTAGATTTTTCCTCTCTGTAAGGAGATCATTTGGTACATCTCCAGGTGCGAGAGATTCTAGACTGAGGTCTGACTGGTGATATTGATTTTACATTGGACTGAGGACAGACTGGTGGATAGAGTAGTAGCATATAGAATGGCCCCATTAGACTGATTACATTGGACTGAGAACTAATGACTGAACTGGTGGCAGGTATAATTATAGAAAAAGTGATTATTTTATACTTAGGACTGACTGGTGGCAGTGGTTAAACGAGACTGAAGTTGAATTGGTAGATTAAATTAAATAAAGGGAAGACTTGTGTCAATCATTCTAGTATGAGGACTGAGCAATTACATTAGACAGAGAACTTAGCATTGATTTTTCTGGACTTGTTATTGACTGGTGATTAGAGTGTGGACTGACTGTGGCACTAATTACACTCCGCTACTTCTTCTGCATCAATAGACATATAAAATAAAATAATTTTTAACTTTAGATCTAAATAATGAACTGAACGGTGCAGCTGACAGGAAAGAAGTGATAAAAGAAGATGTCAGCATTTCCCTCTGATGATAAGATAAGATAATCCTTTATTAGTCCCACAGTGGGGAAATTCACAGCATTACAGCAGCAGAGAGGGTACAGAGAGTGAAGTACAAACTATGACAACAATAATATTAGGGATAAATGAACAAAAAGAAAAGGGGGATAAAAAGACAAAAAAGAGACAAGCAATGATCGGCAGTTTGATGTTTAGTCTGTGGATGGGACTTGCAGGGACTGGTTAGGTGGGGGGCGCAGGTTACTTCTGTTTGGGCCTTGTTTGTTGAACAGCCTGATTGCAGCGGGGAGGAATGACTTACGATAACGCTCCCTTTTACATTTGGGGTGAAGCAGTCGGTCACTGAAGGTGCTCCCCAATGCCACCACAGTGTCATGCAAGGGATGGGAGCTATTCTACAGAATAGACTTCAACTTACACAGTGTCCTCCTCTCAGCTACCACCTGCACTGTGTCAAGAGGACCCCCCAGGACAGAACTGGCTTTCCTAATCAGTTTGTCCAGTCTGCTCCTCTCCCTAGCTGAGATGCTGCTACCCCAACAGACTACACTAAAGAAGATGGCTGATGCCACTACAGAGTTGAAGAAGGTCTTAAGAAGAGCCCCCCGCACTCCGAATGCCCTCAGCCTCCTCAGCAGGTGTAGCCTGCTCTGACCCCTCCTGTGAAGTGCGTTTATGTTCTCTGCCCACTCCAGTTTATTGTTGAGGAGGACACCCAGGTACTTATAGGACTTTACTGCCTCAATGTCTGTCCCATGGATAACCACCAGTTGAGAAGGAGGACTGTGCTTACGAAAGTCCACCACCATCTCCTTGGTCTTCCCAGCATTAATCCTAAGGTGGTTTTGCTGGCACCAGTCCACAAATTTCCGTATCAGTTTGTAATGAGGCCGACTATTGCAGAGTCATCAGAGAACTTCTGGAGGTAGCAGCTACATGAATTGTACCTGAAGTCTGCTGTGTACAATGTGAAGAGGAAGGGAGCCAGAACTGTACCTTGAGGTGCACCTGTACTACTCATCACAGTATCTGACACACAGTCCTGGGCTCTCAAATATTGAGGTCGGTTTGTGAGGTAGTCTAGGATCCAACTAGAGAGATGGTGGTCCACTCCAGCCAGATGCAGTTTGTCCCTTAGTAGCCCTGGCTGTATGGTATTGAAAGAGAAATTAAAGAACATTATTCTCACAGTGTTCCCAGGTTTCTCCAAGTGAGAAAGAGTTCGATGTAGTAGGTGGATGATGGCATCATCTACACCAATGCCTGGCCGATAAGCAAACTGTAGGGCGTCCATAGATGAGCTCACTACAGGGCGGAGATGTGTGAGAACCAACCTCTCGAAGACCTTCATCAAATGTGATTACCATAAATATTACCAAGTATCTTATATTCCCTAGAACTATACATTTACCAGCTATTTTGAAAGAACAATTACTCTTGAATGTATAATCTTAAACTGCCTTGTGTAAAAAAGTGTGGATCTTTAGGAAATTAAGCAAGGGTCTGGATCCACAGAAAACTATTGTGACTACCGCACGTTAACAAAAGGTTAATTAAGCCTATGAAAACTCTCATGTATGTATCTGCCCACCTCGACTTTCTAGACTCTATGGGGCAGATTTATCAAGCTGTCTAAAAGTCAGAAGATTTCTAGTTGCCCATGGCAACCAATCACAGCTCCGCTTTCATTATACCAGTGCTCATGAATATTTTAAAGGTGATCTGTGATTGGTTGCCATGGGCAACTAGAAATATTCTGACTTTCAGACAGCTTGATAAATCTGCCCCTATGCCTGGTTACCAGGCAGAGAATAAATGTTAACTTTTTTTCCTTTTCTGTGCAGCAATTTTATTAGCTGAAGAAAGGTTGCCCTTATGCTATAAAGGCTCTATGGGAACCTGCCCACAACGTAATTTTTTTTCAAACTGCGGTGACAGATTCTCTTTAAGCTTCATTTTGTGACTAGTGACATTGGGGCCAATTTACTTACCTGGTCCTGTTGCGATCCCCGATTCGGACAGCCCGACGAGGGTGAAGTCCGGCGTCATTCATGAAGATTGTGCGTCCGAGTTCCTGCATCCGTCGCTCCCCGCCGAGGTCCGCCGGAGTTCACTTTCTTATTCCTGGTGCTTGTAAGTGCGTGTCTTGCGACACAATTCTAAATGTCCGAATCCGTTGGGTTGTCCGATGGCCACGCCCCTGATTTCTGTCACGTGCAAGGTGGTGCCGATGCGCCAAAATCCGATCGCGTGCGCCAAAAGCCTGGGGCAATTCAGGGCAAATCGGAAAAATTCAGAAAACCAGACAGAAATGCGTCCGAAGGAGCCTGAGTGAATGAGCCCCATTAGGTTTTGTTATATTCATTTACTTATATCATCATGAGTTTTTGTGTCAGACATTCATGTTCCTGGAATACCCCTTTAATAATCAGTAGTAACTTAAGACATTTCTACACTAAAATAGAATTGTTTACCTAACCTTACAACTTAACTTATTGAAGGTCACATGCTGGGTTAAAGTATGCTAACAAATTATGTTTTATGTTAAAGTATGCCAAGAAAATGGACCCATAATGTGTGTAATAAAAAGTTAGGTGCAATATCCCTGCCAATGTGCATGGCAGAGGAGTAGTTGCGAATAAGCCCCTTGTACCATTCAGTACACCAAGAGGTAATATGCAGCGGTAGATGTTGCCTGGATAGGCAAGGGTTAACCTGTTTACTGATGTCATCCAATGATGTTTCACCTTTGTAACTGGAGTGTGATTGGAGAGTGAGATCACATGACCAGGAGCTGAGGAGAAGTGACTGTTGGAGAGTGCCAACAGTCAGTTCAGTCAGTTAGAGGGAGTTGACAGGGACAGGGAGTTAGTGCTGAGCTCTCACCTCATGAGCAGCTCTTTAGGCCCAGTTCCTGACTGAGAAGCAGCTCTTAGCAACAAGCTCTTTAGGCCCAGCTCTGACAGAGAAGGCCAGAGCCTGTACAGAGCACACAGTGAGAGTTACTGTGTCAGTCCACCATCAGGGCTTACACTCAACCAATCCAGGACAAAGCTGTAGCTTCCAGCATTGGACACAGTTACAAGCCAGCCTGCCCCTGCATCCAGGCTGGTGACCCAACTCCTGAGGTTCACTCTCCAAGATCACTCTCAGTAAGACCACCATCTGTAAGGAATCATTTGGCATGTTGCCTGCTGTTGGTTCGAATAAAGAACTGTAAGTTATTTTTGCACAACATTGCCTCTGTCTGGTCCCTGCTACGGCTGTATCACCATCAAGGGAGCCCAATCCACCATCTAGGGACACATACTACAGACTCTAAAGGTTTCCCCAGGGAGAACCAGTACCATAGCCTCTCCCTCATTTCTTGCACACACCACCCGCTGGAGACCTGCCAGGCTGTGGGACAGCCCTCCGGTGCGCATACCAAGCACCGTGACACTAGCGTGCCTAGGCCGCGACCGCCAGCCACTCCGGTATTCTGGGCCCTGGCTGCCTCCAGGCCCCAAGAAAAGGCTAAACCCTGGTGGGGGATGTTGCATAGGATTGTGTACACATGTCTATTACTGCTTTGTTGTGTAATTAGCATTCTTTATTTTACACGCTTACCTTGACTACAAGGTTATAGTCTTTAAAGCCAGCCCAGGTGAAATATTCTTTAACCCAAGAGGGGTATCTGAAGATCTCATCTTTAAATGAAATGGAAATGGCATTTAAGTAAGTATCAAAGTCCCAAGAATCCTTGAAAATTTTTGTTCCTGGAGGCGCTTGCACAATTCCATCTCTATGAAAAAAATAATAATGTTAACGTTTACATTGAACTGTCAGATAAAGTTTCAAGATTGCTCAATGTAGCTACACATTTCACATATTAGTGTATGTAGGGTAATGCTCTGAGAAAGGTTTTGAATGCGAAACTCGGGTCCTCCTGGCAATTATGTTGATGTTACTTTGTCAAAATTGTGTTTTGTACCATGCAGTTCTAAAGTTGCTTAAATGGGTATTCTCGTCTGGGCATTTTATATTCAACTTCATTAATCTGCCATATATAAACATTTCTTCAATTAGATGTTATTAAAAAAAATTACTGGTGTAAAGATAATTTCTCATAAATGTAGTGTAATGTTATGGTCCCTTAGAAACAAGACTGTGTCCCTGGATACCACCACCTCTGCTGGAGGGATTGCACAAAGAAACAAAAGGTGTTTGTATATGAAATGTCCGGGAGTTACTGCATGTCCCACAGCCGTCCTGTGGTAATGATCACTGAAGCCAGGAGGTCAGGCAGGGCTCAATAGCGCATGTCTGGCCATTGCTGCCAGAGTGCAGGGTAGTCGTATCTGAGGAAACCATCTCGTTTCTAAGGGACAACATGGCTACATTTATGAGAAATGATCTTCACACAGGAACTTATTTTTTAATAACATCCAATTGATGAAATGTTTACATATGGCAAATGAATGAAATTAAATGTGAATGTCCAGATGGGAATACCCCTTTAAGGTTGAAGAACACTACTTAGCAGACAAGGTGTAGGACTTAAAGGATCTACCATGCAAAATATTGCATTGCATGCCTTAATGATTTAGAAATGTTTAGTGGCATGAAAGGGTAGGCACAATATTTGACAGGTAGTGTAAATACTATATACTGGTAACTTTCCACAAATTGGAGTCAATATCGCCAAAATTATGTAAAAAATTTCCTTCTTGTACGCTGATTTTAAAAACTATTTTTTTCTCATAGCAGACTAGAGAATACCAACAATATTCCTAGTCTAGTCCCACAAACCACTCATAACATGGAATGTATGATAGATAGTAAATTTAGTTTTTAGTAAATTGCAAATTTATAAAATAAATATCTATGTAATTTCTTGGTAACATAAAAAGACAACCTCAATTTTACCTGATCACAGATAATACTGGCGGACCAATAAACTTTCACATCAGAAGTACCTTCTCAGTCCAAGTACATGAATTCTTATGAATATTCTTATTTATTAGTTTCCACTGTATAAATACTTTCACACAATTTAATTTTAAATACATTATCTGAACTGCTACACCGATCCACAGTACAGCATGAACAGGTGACTAAATTAAGCTATTAAAATATATGTTCTCGAAATTCACAAAGGATTTCTTTTTTTTTGATAGGTAAATTATAAAAGCATGCTTATATAAGCCATGATAAATTATGAGCTTCCATTGTTCGCATTAAAGGGGTATTCCCAAGACAAGATTCTTAAAGGGAACCTGTCACCAGGAGACCCATTTTTAGCACTCCCCCAGTCCCCACAGAGCATAGTACATACACTGCCAAAGTGTTTTTGTATAAAAAATAGGTTTTACAGAAAAAAACATATGTTATATTGTACCTTTCATTAGCATCTGCTGTGTGACTAAGCAGACAATATTCCTAGTCTAGTCCCACAAACCACTCATAACATGGAATGTATGATAGATAGTAAATTTAGTTTTTAGTAAATTGCAAATTTATAAAATGAATATCTATGTAATTTCTTGGTAACATAAAAAGACAACCTCAATTTTACCTGATCACAGATAATACTGGGGGACCAATAAACTTTCACATCAGAAGTACCTTCTCAGTCCAAGTACATGAATTCTTATGAATATTCTTATTTATTAGTTTCCACTGTATAAATACTTTCACACAATTTAATTTTAAATACATTATCTGAACTGCTACACCGATCCACAGAACAGAATGAACAGGTGACTAAATTAAGCTATTAAAATATATGTTCTCGAAATTCACAAAGGATTTCTTTTTTTTGATAGGTAAATTATAAAAGCATGCTTATATAAGCCATGATAAATTATGAGCTTCCATTGTTCGCATTAAAGGGGTATTCCCAAGACAAGATTCTTAAAGGGAACCTGTCACCAGGAGACCTATTTTTAGCACTCCCCCAGTCCCCACAGAGCATAGTACATACACTGCCAAAGTGTTTTTGTATAAAAAATAGGTTTTACAGAAAAAAACATATGTTATATTGTACCTTTCATTAGCATCTGCTGTGTGACTAAGCAGTCGTCCAATGGGAGGGGCTGGAAAACTGCTACTCCATGTGTCCTCCTTTTCAAATATATGAATAACTCCCCATACTCGGGATTGGCTGTAGAGGAGCAGGGGGCGTCGCTAAGCCAAGTGATGGGTGTTTTCATATATTTCAAAAGGTCACATGGAGTAGTAGTTTTCCAAGGGTGGGGGGAAACTACTCCTTTCCAGCCCCTCCCAGTGGACGACTGCCTAGTCACACAGCAGATGCTAATGAAAGGTACATATATATCTTTTTTCTGTAAAACCAATTTTTAATACAAAAACACTTTGGCAGAGTATGTACTATGCTCTGTGGGGACTGGGGGAGTGCTAAAAATGGGTCTCCTGGTGACAGGTTCCCTTTAAATATACTCAGGATAACAAAATAACACATTCTTTAATTCACTGTTATTACAAAAATACAGAATTTCACAGGTATAATTCCAACCTGTCTCTATCAGGGTCGGGTAGGATGGATTGTTCTCCTGTCTGAGGCTGCAGTGAGCTTCTCTCTGCATCTGCCCCTCCCCTTGCATACCAAAATGGGTTCACACACACACAGACTTCCTGCAGAGAGAGTAGATGCATGTCGCTGGAGCTTCCGCTACCCAGACAATATTAAGTGACTTTATGGTGCCCAGAATGCGAAAAAAAGACCACGGCAATGAGCAAGGGGATGCAACAGAAGAACACGCTGAAGTCTGTGGTGCACCCCACAAATACCCTCCCTCATTACCTGCGCTCCCGGTCGAGTCTGCCGTCAGGCCTGGAAACATGGCCGCTGCCTCCACCCGCGCCCCTACTCCTCAGGCTGTGAGTGACCATCACCTGAGACCGTGGCCAATGACAACTTAACCAGCTCACAGCAAGCCCACTGCCTGCGCATATTCATCATCGCTGGCACCTACAGCTCCCCAGGTGAAGACCTGCGCTACCTCACTGGCTGGTCCGGGGAAGGCAGAACCAGGACAAGAGCACTATCAGGCTGCTGCCCAGAACCACGCGCCCTTACCTGTTGGTGTGCCCTTACCTCAAAGACCGGCGCTGCAAGAGGGCATGGATGGCGCTGCAAGTCCGGACCTGGAGAGCCTGGGATTGTGTTCCCCTACTCTGGCTCCGCGTCCATCGGTACCTGGGCCTCCAGCCACAGGTGGATGGAGCTTCCAGGAGGGAGATTATTTATCAGGTGCAGATACATGCTGCGCCCCCTGCTGGTCAGGAAACAAAGCGCATGAGGACTGCTACTCGAGCTGGGCGGGCATCACTCCACACAGGCCACACATTGGAATATCCAACGGCCTCACAGATGCACGTGAGAGGTGAGCCTTCCCCTCCTGTGGAGCATTTGCCAAGCACACCGGAGCGGGTCGGAGCCCTCTCTGACCCCACTACTGTCCCAGTCCCCAATCCCAGTCCAGGCTAGTCCATGAGCCAGCCACAAAGTGCCATGGGATGATACATGGGCCTCAGTCCTCACCGCCTTTGACCTTTTCCCCCTCTGTATCCCCAAGCCACCAGTCCCCTTCAGCACAAATGGACCCACGACGCCCAGAGTTCCTGCTGTCCCAAGCATAGGCTTTCCCCTACGCACAGGACTTGGGTTCCCGGAAGAATCCCCACTGACCAGAGCTGACCTGCATGAGGCTTTGAGGAATTTACCTACAAGAAGTTTCTTCAACTCTATGATCTCCAGGATGGAGAAGATGCAACGTCAATGTCTGATGAGGTGCACTGCACCATGGAACAGATGGGCTCCAGAGTGGACTCTTTAGAAAGACAAACTGTATCCCATGAAACCAGGTTGGAGCAGCTAGAACAGCGGGTCACCGCACAACAGCACATTATACGTTCATTGACTCTGGAACACGACGACCTTGAGAATCGGGGCCATCACTACAATGTTCGAGTGAGAAGTCTCTCTGAGAATGAAGAGGTATGCTATGCCCCCCGCTGGATAAAATTAGAGAATGGGACACTTCATACATATGGGGTTTTCCATTCCACTTGGATGTACGGATGGGAGGCTGGTTGCTGCCTGTTTATGACCCCAGTGACTTGTCGGCTCTCTTTTATCTACTGGGATGTCCCCCGTGTGATGTTCCAGACCATCATTAGGAGTGCGGTACCCATGTTTCCTGGACAGTCGCAGTATACTTGTCCTGCTCCCTACAGGGTTCCTGAGCTCTGTTTGATTCTGGCTGTCAGTTGGGACCTAGGGTGAGTGACATAAATTACAGCTAGTTACGAGGCTGCCTAGGGCCTCCTCTTAAGGTTACCTAGTTGAAAGTTATTACAATTAGTTGTGAGGAGCAGTTAGGCTGCCCCCCCCTCCTTTTCATACATTTTTAAGCTGCCCCAGGGCTGTTAGTGATATCTCAGGTAAGTCGAAAAAGCCTTAGTTAAATATTGAGCTGTTACGGGCAGCCCTAAGGTGGTCTGGCCAAAGTCACACTAACCAGTGGACAGCGGGTGCTGGTCAACTTGCCCATCCCTGCATACTTCACATACCCCTCCCTTGCAGCTGAGCATGTTGCGGACGCACCCAATCTGATGATGAGCGGCCTGTATGTGCTATGGTCTAGAGGTTTGGCTGGTGCACTGCTCCATTTTCAGATACGTCCGGGGAGGTTGTCTCCTCTGTCTGTATTGCCTTATTAAACTCCACACTGTGACTCCCCAGGTGTAGACTGCCTTGAGCAGCCACCTTTTGTAAATTGTTCCCTTTCTTATTTTTCCTTTAGATTGAGTTTGGGACCTATTGTCCCTTCTAGATACATTTTCTTTTACTCCCTGCCTTTTCTTTCTTGCTAAATCTTTTCTTCACTAAGACCTCTTTGTCCTTTGCCTTCTCCTTTCCCCCTCTCCTCCATGCCTTTGCCTTGCCTCTGCCTTCTCTCTACCTGTACTGCGAGCTGGTGTGATGGATCTTAACGTAAAAATTGTCTCTTTCAATGTCAGAGGTCTACGTACTTCCGAGAAGCGACAGATACTACAGAGGGACCTGTGGAGACAGGAGACTGTCTCTTCCCGTATTGCTACCATGGATGCTCAGAGGATTCGTGTTCCAAAGGTGTGAGTATACTGATTGCACAAAACACCCCCTCGGTCTTTATGTATTCTAGAGCGGACACAGAGGGCAGTTTTGTCAAGGGAACCCTCTATTCTCAGACCACTACGCTCGCAAATCTCTATCTGCCCAACGTGGGACAGTCCACCGCACTTGTGAAATTCCTGGAGGAACTTAGTTCCTTCCAAGAGGGGTTCCTGGTTCTTGGGGGAGACCTAAATCTTGCTGTGTCCCTGGACATGGATGTTTCAAATGGCACCGCGCACCTGTCGCGGGCCCAGAGGTGCCGAGTAAGGGGCTTATTTCTAAAAGGTCAATTGGTCGATGTATGGAGGACTAGGTTCCCGAATTTGCGTGATTTCACGTATTACGCTGCTACCCATGACATGTTCTCCAGGATTAATTATTTTTTCATAGATCATTTCCACCTGGACAGGGTGGTGGAGGCAGATATTCTCGTGTCACCCCCATCTGACCACTCGCCTATCTCCATTACCCTGATTCTAGCTCCCCCCTCCCATTCAATGGGGAGATGGATTCTTAACCACTCCTTTATGCAGGACCCCTGCCTTCTCTATCCCTTTCAGGCACTGCCAATTAGAATCCCAGCTAGTTTCCTAACCTCAGTGCAACGACTATTCTCGTCTTTCACGTGGGCTGATAAGCCCCCAAGATTACAGAAAAGGATTCTGCACATGCCAAAGAGGGAGGGTGGTGTAGCACTTCCGGATATCTCTCAATACTATTTGGCCGCCAACCTAAACAGCCTTCGGTGGGTGGAGAGAAGGAAGTGGCAGCCGCTGTCCACTCACCCCACCATCTATGCCACTTTGTTAGCTTTCAAACAATGCAGGTTAAAGGCGGCGAAATCCCCCGCTGACTCCCCACTCATTCCAATCCTGGGTAACGCCATTTTACAGCGTGTCACTTTCTGGTGGATGGAAAGTGGCATAGAGGGGACGACTTGATCTCTCTGCCGGAGTTACCACGAGCACCCATGTGGCAGGGCCTCCAATTATCACACTATCTGGGTTCTATTAAACCACCGCCTGACTTCAGCTGGTCACTGAAGGACTTCGAAGGTGCATGCACGCAGAAGGGCCAGATTAGGGGTACTCTCTCACTGTCATATAGCCTCCTGGTATCTCCCCTGCAGGACCACATCCCATCCTTTATGGCCAAATGAGAACGAGATCTGGAATATCCTTAACGCAGCTAAGGCCTGTATCCCAGCTTTCTGATGTTCTCCTGATCCCTTCATATTATGTCGTTTCTAGCCTGATACTGTGATTAAGCTTTACTATCATGGATAATGCATTAAATATTATAGCAAACCAAAAACTGTATAAACATCACTTTACCTATCAGTTGGGTCTTTCAATAACCTCCCAACATCCATTGTTTCTCCCGGCTTTGGTGTCCATGTAATGACATTTGATATTTCATTAATACGTTGATTGAGTGCTGCAGCATCATTCTTCAAGTTGGTGTCCCTAATGTATCTGTTTTGATAACATATAACACAAATTAAAAAACACAATTTTATTTATAAAGCATGAAAATACTGTATTGTGCAGGACTTTAGCACAGGGTGTATGTGCAGACACCACTGAGTGATAAATGAATCTAAGTAATGGTTCTGCTCACAAGTTTCCAATTTATGTTCATATACACAACATTTCTTAGAGAAGAAACAGAACTTGTACCCAAGAAAGTATCAGTGCCAGATTAAGGTTTTTAAATAAAATAAATGTTTCTCCCCAGAAATAATAATGCTTCTCCAGAGATCCCAGTTAATAGTTGTGCTGTAAATTGCCATTGAATAAGAATCACAACTTATTGACAACATAACCTCATAATATACACCTTAACTGCTGCAGCATCTCCAAATGCATACCTTAGGTGCTGCAGAACATCATAATACAAACCTCAACTGCTGCAGAACCTCACAGTACATACATCAGCTGCTGCAGAGCGTCATAATACCCCCAGTGATGCCACAGAACAGATATAATATACACAATGATATCACAGTACAGAGATAATATACACCATGGGGGACATATATCTTAGTTTTTTAGCGCTTAGTTTTTTAGTTTGCCAGCAACAACCACGGCAGGCGGTGTCAGCTGTAGAGAGAGCTTAGCCTGTGAGCTCTCTCCATACATCCCCCGCATCACCAGGACGTTATAGTATATCTTGGTGCACGTAGGAGTTAAAGGGAATCAATCAGCACATTTTACCTACCCAAACTTTCCAGATGCTTCTTGCCGGGATTCAACTTTGAAATATTCAAATGAGGCTGTAGCGCTTCAGGGGGTGTAGGCAGAGCACTTCAGGTCTCTGGCTCCGTTGAAATAATGACCCTACCTTCAACATCTATACTACCCAAAACCTTATTTCATCCTTCGCCCTTCAGCTATGTCAATCCTGGGTCCAGAGAGATGTGGAGTTGGAGCCCTGAGATGCTCTGCTAATGCCCCCAAAAGCACTTCAGCCTAATTTGCACATTTCTAAAGTGAGGTTATGAAATGGAAGGAGCAGCTGGAAACCAAAAATAATGGTATTGGTGGAATGTGTGAGCAAAACACAGCAGTTTGTACAACTACTATATCAGTCTAGTTGGATGTTGTATTCTATGGTCAGCATATTCATTCCTTGGTATTTTTTGCCAACTACTGCGCATTCTGGTATTGCAGCTGTATTTCCCTTCTGCCGGCAGGAAATTGTTAAAGTTCTCAATGTTGATATGCGGCTGCTATCTCCCCTTAAAGGGTTTAATCTCTACTGACCCTGCAGCTCTGCCTCTATACACCAAAACTTCTGCAAATGTAGAGTAAAAGGGAGTATATGAAGCAAGGACTGCCACTCCGTGCAAACATCAGCAGTTCCTGAGAACACATCAACATGTTGGCCAGTTTTCTTTCAACATTTTACAGAGCAGGATGAGCTTATTGAGCAAAGAAGTTAATGAATAAAGGACATGTTCTACTGTATCTTTTCCCATACCATATAATCATCTGTTTAGCTCCTCCTGCTTTGTAGCATGAGGTCTACCTGTACTTTACAAGTGACAGGTTCTCTTGCTCCAGTGGTCCTTACCAGCTCTTCTTTACTTCACTGCATAAATGATGTATTATACATCAATGTTATTCCTTAAGCTAGTTACCGGCCAAAGTTCTGAAGCCTACTTGTGTAAACACAGACAAATGATTGGCTCTAGCAACATAAGACACGAGGAGAAGAACACATATCAGTGCACACTGAAAAATGTCTTTAAAGTAAATTCACATGCTTTAATGTACAAAAAAGGAATATAATGTACACTGCTCAAAAAATAAAGGGAACACTTAAACACCATACAACTCTACTTAAATCAAACTTCTATGAAATCAAACTGTCCGCTTTGGAAGCAACATTGAGTGACAATCGATTTCACAGTTATACAGATTTTCCATGTAGAAGATCTGCAATGCAAGTGTATTCCAGCAGTGTAGTATATAGGATTTATGTGTAAAGAGTAATATTATTAGTAATAGTATCCAAATCCTATACACATATTGTTGAAAGAAATCTGAAGTTTCCACTGTATTTACGATTCACAGCATGTATTTTAACAAAATTACAGCATTGCACAGATATAATTCCAACCTGTCTCTATCAGTCCTGGTGTACACAATTTCAGTTGCCCCTAGACACAACCCTGGATCTTCTGTCACAGCAGATCTAGCAGTGTGTTGTGGAATAGCAGAGATGTCGGAGAGATGACAGTCAATGGGGCTCATTTATTTACCCAGTCCACTCGCGATCCCGCGGCGTATTCTCCGACGAGGATTTGGGTTCTGCCGGGATTCACTAAGGTCGTGCGCCCGATATTCAGTAGGCTACGCCGAGGTCCGCCGGAGTTCACCTGCTTCTTCCCAGTGCATGTAAGTGCTGATGTTGCGACACATTTAGTTTTTTAAATTACGTGGTGTTTCCGAATCCGCCGGGTTGTTTTGCTTTAATTTAACGCAAAACACCGGCGGCTCGTTCCCGATCGCAGGTGTTTCCATAGAAACGCCGATGCGATCGGGCCGAAGCCCGGCCACAGAGACCCACATAAAACTCATACTTACCTCACACATGTGTTTTCGTCTCTCTCCATCTTAGTTTAATGTTGACCAAAGAGGACCTTTGCAGGTCCTGGAAGTGCAATACCCCTGCTGATGCAAAGGGTAAGGAAGGTGTTGCAAAACGTATCACTCTCCATGTCAGGAACTGCTGTGTGAGCCCGATTACTTCACCAGGCAGTCTCCAGCATGGAAATCTAATATGCAGCTGTAAGTCTCTGGGAGGTAAGGGTTAATCTCATTGTCCACTTGTATGATCTGTGTAACTGAGATGGTATGAGCAAGCTGGTTGGACAAGGAGCTGCCAACTCACAATGGGAGGTTATAAAGCCCCTTGTGGCTGGAAAGTTCTGGAGGTCAGTTCAGAGAGTTACTTGATCCGGAGGTCAAACTAAGTTAGCCCAGAAAGCATAGACACCTTGGCCTACAGGAGACCAGATCCAAAATAGAGCTCACAAGGACTCTTCTCCTGAAGCTATTTTCCAGGCTGCATGTGTAAGACCCCTGCCAATGCGCATGGCAGAGGAGTGATTGCGAATAAGCCCCCTGTATCATTCGGTACACCTAGAGGTAATTAGCAGTGGTAGTTCCTGCCTGGACAGGCAAGGGTTAATCTTACTGAATGTTATTATCCAATGATGTTCCACCTTTGTAACTTGAGTGTGATTAGAGAGTGAGACCACCTGACCAGAGTATAACATAACCCCTGAAAGGAAGTAACAATTCTCTTGCCAGCCAGCTCTCTTACTAGAGAGACCTCTTAGGATCCAGCTCCTGACAGAGGAGCATCTCTTTAGGCCCAGCTCCTCGTAATGAGCACCTCTTCCACAAGACACACCGAGTGACCAGAGACAGTGTGAGATACACCTTCAGTGTCTCACACAGAGCTACCTCTTAGGATTAAAGATGCAGCTTCCAGCATTGGACACAGCTTCCTCCCAGCCTGCATCTGTAACCAGGCTGGTGACCAAACTCCTGAGGTTCATTCTCCATAACCACTCTCTCAGCAATCCGGACTTCTCTAACAATCCGGCATCTGTACAAGATCTTTTGGCCCATTGCCTGCAGTTGGTTGAATAAAGAACCGTGAGTTATTTAGCACAACGTTGCCTCCGTCTGGTCCCTGATATGACTGTAACATCAAGGGCTCCCCCATTCACTACCCAGGGACTCACATTACAGACACTAAGGGGTTGTCCCAGAGAGAACCAGTACATCAGCCCCTCCCTCTCATTTAATTTCTTGCACACACCACCTGCTGGAGACCTGCCAGGCTGTGGGACAGCCCTTGGATTCCCATACCAAGCACCGTGACCACAGCATGCCTAGGCCACAACCGCCAGCCACCCCGGCTGCCTCCAGGCCCCAAAAAAAAGGCTAGGCCCCGGTGGGGGATGTTGCACATGCACACCTTCCTGAGGACCTGAGCTCCAACCAGTTACTTGCATCCAGTTGAGGTTTATGCTGCTGTTACAGCGGTTGCCTGTTCCAATAAAGAACTATAAGTTCTACATTAACGTGCCTGAGTGATCCTGGATCAGGCTGTATAACACCAAGGGCACCCTTTCCTTCATCACCACTGTTCCCTATATACACACCGGGGTTGCCCCAGGGAGAAGCTTATTCTGCCAGATTCTCCCTCTAGTTCCTTGCACAAATCACCTGCTGGAGACCAAGCCCCATGATCATTGCCTTGCGCTAGGCCGCACTAGTCAGCCACTTCTGTATCCAGGACCCCAGCTCACTACGGCTACCAAAAAAGGTCAGGCCCAAGTGGGGAATGTTGGAGAATATAGGAATTATTATTATTAAGGTCAACAGCCAGCACACATGTATTACCATTGACCAGGGATCCCCAAACTTTTTACATAGGGGGCCATTCACTGTCCCTCTCAGACCGCTGGAGGGCCGGACTAAAGTTTAAAAATAAATAGTGGTACATGTGACCACATCCGTAATACACTGGGCCCCCCTCAATTATTTAATATACTGCACCCCCTTGTGAACTACAGGTGGTCCCCTACTTAAGAACACTCGACTTACATACGACCCCTAGTTACAAATGGACCTCTGGATATTGGTAATTTATTGTACTTTAGTCCTAGGCTACAATAAACAACTGTAACAGTTATCTGTAATGAAGCTTTATTGTTAATCCTGGTTCTTATGACAACCCAATATTTTTAAAATCCAATTGTCACAGAGACCAAAAAAGTTCTGGCTGGGATTACAATGATAAAATATACAGTTCCGACTTCCATACAAATTCAACTTAAGAACAAACCTACAGACCCTATCTTGTATGTAACCCGGGGACTGCCTGTATTTTATATATTGGCATAAATTAATTAATTCGGTGAATTAATTTTGAAATAAACGGCGACCTCTCTCCATTAATTATTGAATAATGCTGCCCCCCCATTAATTACTAGACTGCCCCTCATAATTATTTCATATGCTGCCCCTCCATCATTAATTATTTTCTGATGTCCCTCCATCATTAATTATTTTATGATGCCCCATCTATCATTAATTATTTTCTGATGCCCCTCCATCATTAATTATTTTCTGATGTCCCTCCATCATTAATTATTTTCTGATGCCCCATCTATCATTAATTATTTTCTGATGCCCCTCCATCATAAATTATTTTCTGATGCCCTTCCATCATTAATTATTTTCTGATGCCCCTCCATCATAAATTATTTTCTGATGCCCCTCCACCATTAATTATTTTCTGATGCCCCTCCACCATTAATTATTTTCTGATGCCCCTCCACCATTAATTATTTTCTGATGCCCCTCCACCATTAATTATTTTCTGATGCCCCTCCACCATTAATTATTTTGTATAATGCCCCTCCACCATTAATTATTTTGTATAATGCCCCTACTCCATTAATTATTTTGTATAATGCCCCTCCACCATTAATTATTTTGTATTATGCCCCCAGCTGCCACAATCTATTTGCTGCTGTTAAAAAAATAAAATCCTATACCCACCTCATGTCATCACGCGGCCGCGCCTCCAGGTTCAAGGAGCGATGCGCGCCGGGGTTGTCTTCTGGCGACATCGCTCCACCTACAGTAATAGTGCTCGAGCGGCCACATCAGCTGCATCAAGCACTATATCAGTGACGGGCAAGATCTTCCTGTCCGGACGGACAGAGGCCCCTGCCCTACTGCAGAGCCTCAGCAGCAGCAGCTGGCGCTCCAAGCCCTGGATGCGGCGGGGGCCGGATAAAAACAGTCCGCGGGCCGTAGTTTGGGGACCACTGCCATAGACACTAGAGCAGGGCTGCACTTGTCTGCACTGGTCACTAGTCATAGGGACACAGATAGGATTGGAGTTCATCAGTGGGCCCCTCAAAGTTCAGGGGCCCAGAGCCAGTGCTCCCTTTGCCAACAAAGCACCTATGCCTGTGGGTCCGATGCATTAAGACTGACGCATTGTTCTGATCTATTGTGCTGGAATTGAAACGTAATCCAGGTACTGCTTGAGGCATAAAAGGATAATCCAACTATAGAGGACAAAAGAGCACAATGCGAAGGTATTGCAGGATTTTTTTCTTGGCTACCTGTCCTTTGGAAGATGGTCAGTGTTGGATGGGTGGGAGTCCTGAATCCCTACAAGTAAACAGTCCAGAAGTGTATGTTCATTCTTTGCATGCCCTGTATGCATCTCAGTTTGATACAAATAGGTGAGACCTCAAATACCAGTGTAGCAGGCCAGAATAACCCTTGCCCAGATTATAACTGGGTATGCTCTAGCTATGGGCTAGCTCAAAGTATACCCTCCACCAGCTGAGAATATATCCGGGTATACTCAAGGCTAGCCCAGTGCATACCCCCCACCTTCCCCAGACCTGAATATACCACATTTTTCATCGCCACTGTGCGGTGAGCACATGTCTCCTTATGAAGGTAGAAGGGATGAGGACAGGGGTGACTCTAGCCTTTCTGCTTCCTGAGACGAAATGTATAAAGATGCCCCCACCCTGTTCATCCAAAAAATATATATTGGGGGATGAAGGGTTATTTGCCTGTCTGTGCCTTAATTGTTTTTAACTTATTACATTGTTTTTAGCACGTGATGAATTAGTGAGGCTTATTTTTTGTATCCACAAAAAGAGCAGATATTTCCACTTCATCCAACTGGACGGAGTTTAGGATTGAAATGTGGGCTTGTCTTTCAGTTCTTTCTCGCATTTGCCAACAAAATTAAGGCTGTTTAGACCACACATTGGCATATTACCGTGGCACAAAATAGACCAACCTGAAAATGATCTAAAGGAAGGTGGTCTAGCTGCAGCCGGAAAGGATAGATTTCTTGTTTCTTCTTTTGAGCCCGTACACCAAATTTAGTATCTGTCACGACAGATTTAATGAATTCCAGAAAACATTACAGCCTCATGATGGCAAAAAACAGCAAGGGTCCCTCCAAAATAGTAAGTGCCCACTTATCCTCTTAGGGTGCGGGCACACATAGCGCTAATGTTGAGTTTCCCGGTGCCTTGTATTGTTTTAATGCAATACATTGGGTGCTGGTCACCGATCACGTGCGTTTTACTGAAAATGCAAATGGGATTGTGCCGATCACCGTCCCCCTTGCAGTAGTGCCATATTAGGAAACACAACACTAGCTACATGTGACCGCACCCTGAAGGCCACAGCCTTTTTTCATTTTTATATCTTTCAGAAGCCAGAGCTGTATGAGGTCTGTTATCTGCGGGACAAATTGTACTTCCAAGTGTCAGTATTAAATATTCCATGCAATGCATTGGAAAATTGAAAAAAAAAATCAATAAGCATCACAATTGACAAAACACACAGTTTTCTTATGAGCTTTGTTTTCAATTGTTTTCATTGTGCAGCCTAAATGACACATTTGGGGGAATTTATTAACGGACTTGTGCAACAATTCTGGCAGTTATGTGCCAAAAAACAGTGTGAAAAGCCTTATACCACATTTATCAAGGCTTTTTAAACCTGTTTTTAGCCATTTTCCGCCTGAGGGGGCGTGGCCTGTTTGAATGTTCCGTGCGCCAAAAGTTGTGACGCAGAGTTTAGAACACTTTAAAGTAGGTCTAAACTGGAAATCAACAGTCTTATCCTGCACCAGATTCATTAACATGGTGATAAATCTGGCACAGAAAATGACTAGGGTTTTCCTCCACTAAACTGACGGAACCTGGGACACATTGATAAATCCTCCCCATTCTTCTGTTATGGAGAAAAATAAAAGCAGCGAAACACTGTTGGTAAACGGAAGCCTTCCATTTACCATCAGTTCTCATATAGTTGCAAATACACTTTCCTAACATCTTGCTTTTGTTATAAAATGAAAAAACAGAAAAATGAGGAAACTTGTTTGTTTTTGCACTTATATGGGAACTGATGGTAAACAGAAGGTTTCTAGTTACCATCAGTATTTGCGTTCTGTTATTCTTTATTAGTGAAAGGGATAAAGAAACCCAGTGGTTTGTACCAGCCTGACGATGACAAGTACATTCCTGTGCTAGGTACACTATTATTTATTAATGTTTACTTTAATGTAAACCAATGTAGGTCAATGCAAATGAAACATATTTACACCACATTTATGCAAACGCAATGTCAGCTTGATGTTTGTACTGAGTTTACATCAAGGTGATAGCAAACTTTAAACATCCCAAGAAGCATTGTGCAAACGATCATATTGAAATGTGATCAATATCTACCAAATCTACCAAGACCTGGCTATCCCTCTAAACTTTCATCTAAAACAAGGAGAAGACAGAACAGAGATGAAGCCAAGAGGCCCATACTCACTCTGGATGAACTGCAGAGATCTACAGCTTTGGTGGGAGAGTCTGTCCATAGGACAACAATCACTCATACACTAAACAAATATGGGATTTATGGAATAGTGGCAAGAAGAAAGCCATTTCTTAAAGATATCATAAGAAGTCTTGTTTAAAGTTTGCTACAAGCCACCTGAGAGACACAACAAACACTTGGAAGAAGGTGCTCTGGTCACATGAAACCAAAATCAAACTTTTTGGCCACAATTCCAAACTATATGTTTGGTGTAAAAGAAACACAGCTCATCACACTGAACACACCATACAACTGTGAAACATGGTGGTGGCAGCATCATGATTTGGGCCTGCTTTTCTTCAGCTGGGACAGGAAGATGGTTAAAATATATGGGAAGATGGATGGAGCCAAATATAGGACCATTCTGGAAGAAAACCTGTTGGAGTCTGCAAAAGACCTAAGACTGGGATGGAGATTTATCTTCCAACAAGGCAATGATCCAATAATAAAGTAAAATTTACAGTGAAATGGTTCACAAATAAACATATCCAAGTGTTACTTATGGCAAAGTCAAAGTCCAGACGAGAATCTGTGGAAAGAGCTGAAAAATGTTCACAAACGCTCTCCATCCACCCTCATCGAGCCTCAGCTGTTTTCCAAGGAAGAATGGGCAAGAATTCAGTCTCTTGATGTGCAAAATTGATAGAGACACACCCCTAGTGACTTGCAGCTGTAATCCAAGCATGGATACGTGGCACTACAAAGTATTAACGTAAGAGGGCCGAATAATATTGCACGTCCCACTTTTCAGTTTATTATTTTTTGCAAAAGTTTAAAATATACAATAAATGTAGTTTTGCTTCACAATTTGCTTCACAATATAACAATTTTGTATCTTTATGTTTGAAGCCTGAAATGTGTCAAAAGGTAGAAAAGTTTAAGAGGGCTGAATACTTTTGCAAGGCAAAACAAGGTTGGAGGTTGGAAGGATGGGCTTGCATCGTGCGGGGGGAGTGGGTTTGCGTTGTGCGGATTTATTTGTTTGCATGCTGAGGTGGCGGGCCCCTGTTGTGCCATAGTTGAGCATTATGATTAAGCCATGCACAGCAGGCCCCTACGGCTCACTGCTATAGTTACGCCTATAACACCAGATAGGCAGTGCAGTGCTTGGTAAAAGTCAGGTTTCACCCCTCCACAATGGCTAAATCCGACCCCAGTAGCCTGGTAAAGAGGTCCATGAATGACCTTTAGTTTACAATATTTTATGTCATATGTATTGGTGTGGAAATCACTGATATTATGTTGATCCTTTCTTTCTGCTCTTATTATATTGTTTATTTAACTTTCTATCTACTTTTAAGAATCACTGCTGTAGCCATTATAAGGCGCTTCTACAATTTGTTCTTATCTTTGCAAAGGCTTTAGTATTGTATATTCCATTGAGTGTCAATGTTGAAGCAGCTCTTATACTGATGGTTGTGACTCTTGGTCCTGCAAATTTTTAGAGATAGCAGTGGTCTATTTGCCATGTTCAGATGTTCTGATCATGTGATATTTCCCTTGTTCACACAAATATATGTGGCAACAAAGGCCACATATTTATAACTAAATTGTGTTTTCCCTGATGACCTTTATACATAATTTTAAAATGGGTTTACAGTAATCCTGTTGGTAATGTTTAATACACCCAAAACATGTATTGAGCGTGCAGCTTTTTATTACTTTAACTTTTTATTACTTTAACAGTTAACTGTTACTTATCTGACGAAACAAATAAAAAATATGGGATTAAAGGTCTTGATATAATCTGTCATTTAAACGTAACCCATAAGAACAATTTTCCCATGTTTATAAAGGTTGATTCTTGTTAGACATACTTATCTGATGGATGAGCCTCAACAAAGTAACCAGCAAAAGGACAGAAGATATGAGGATTCAGATCCTTTACAAGCTGAGCTTTGTAGTTCAACAGTTTTTTTCGCTCTGTTTTGATAAACTGTGATTTCCATTCCTCTGTAGATAAGAAGCATATACCAACAGCTTAATCACATTTTTAATATATTACTCTTAATTATTACTCTTACCCACAATTTACCAGTAACATAGTTCAACAGCTAGTTACCACATTTATTTTTACACAATAATTCCTAAAACAATAAATCCTAATGGACATCAACCACCAGGATGAAGGACTGTAAACCAAACACATTGACATACTGGTGTGCCCCCTCTGGCAGGATCCACTCTTATTTAAGGATTCTATGCCCTTGTTTTTAAGGAAAAAAAAGGCTTTTAATATTATGCAAATGAGCCGAAAGGGCTCCTGACTCCATTGATGGAGACTGGAGCCCCTCGGCCTCAATTTGCATACATGCCGTGGAAGTGGAATTTTCACTATTTTAATTGCAAATTCTTGAACTACGCATTATTTCACCGCTTCTACGCCAGAAAACTCCCGTAGAAGTAGTTATAGATCTTCTCCTGCCTGTCTGTGCTCCTAACGTGGGCATACTAGTACTGTTACATCTGCACAAAACTTCTAAACCAACTTAACTGCGGCTTAAAGTGGTGTAGTAAGCCTACATGGAAGGGTATAGAAGGTAATATGATGTCCTGCTTCTAATGTGTTATGAGCAACTGAATGTCATGATCAGCAATGGTGCATTACTATATATAAAACAAGGGGCCCTTTGTGGGAGACTGCCTGACGTTTCATTATTTGGGGAGGCTGCAACCAATACATTTTCCACCCTAGGCTTTTACACTAGTCAATACATTTTACCAATTTTTGTGGTAAAATTAAGTGGCTCAGTTTATGGGCTTATACGTGAGTACATTTGGTACTAAATTGGGTTCACATACACTCCATTACTAATGATGGGTATACTCCTGCGCTGGCTCATATGATTATATGATGAGCAAATTTAACCAGCATCAGAATACCAGACCATAGCAGCAGCGAGAGGACCAATGCACAAACCGCATGAAGATTAGAATGGCAACAACTAAGATCGTATGATCTGAAACATATCATATACATTGCATAATGTCTACATTGTCAACAGTTGGGAATCTGTCCCTTCTGGAATACATATATTGCTTTGGCAAAGTCTCTGTAAGGAGACTTTTACTTACCAATCATAGTCAAAAGCCTCTCGCTCAGCTATAGTCATTCCCTACACTGTAGAAATCAAAATACATCGAAACAGTGCTGTCCACAACTGAGAATCTTTTCCTTTTGGAATAGATATACTGTTTTGGCTGTAATCCCACATCATTAGGCTTCCTGAAAATCATGCTTGATGTTCAGGGGGCTGACTTACAGGTAGGTAGCTAAGTTTCCTTATTCCATCCTGAAAAACCTATTTGCATATTTTTCAATATCCCTAAATGGGGTGTCAGTGTCTGTAAGTCTTCACACACTGGTAAGCTTTGCACAAAGCTTTGAATGTTCACCTGAATTGTAAGTCTAATCTTCAACCTCTCATAAATGTTTTTTCACAAAACTATATGCCAGAGATCAGACTGAACGTTTATTGGACTGGCTGCCTTTCATGTTGGTTTGCACATAAACAAAATTTATTTTACCTGTAAACTTTCCACCACTGAATGTCATTGGAAATCCTGATGCACCTCCAGCAAAGTCACTCATCATCACCACAACATCTTTGGGAAGTTTCCCTCCATTTGGCCTAGTGCAGTCTACTGTATTAAGTATTTTATGGCCTGAAAGGTAAATCATATATCTATATAGATTTTGTATAATGCCAAGCTGATAAGGTAGCACAATAGTTTTAATATATCCTCACTGTTTCTAAGCAAAACAAATATCAGAAATATGGCTTTGTAATCCCTATTTAACATTGCTGCATCTCTGGAGAGTGTCAAAAATTGGAAGTGCTAAGTTAGAATAAGACTTATGCTGAAAGTGTTAAATGCTGAATGATAAATCTGCCATAGTTCAAGGGTGTCTAAAATGTGCAAAACTGTTGGCACATTTGCAAAATTACTGGTACATTCCTTTTTTTTTTACTAGACCACGCACCTTTGACATACTAGCCGCTGCATTGTGTAAAAACTGTCCAATCACTTCATAAATATGACAAAGATAATTTGTGAAAATTAAGACAGAATGTTGTCTCACAAAGACTGATCAATCTACCTGTGCACTTACCCCATTTCAAACACATTTATTAGACAAGTCCATGGCCCAGATTTACTATTAGTGAGCAGTTTGCCTCACTAATAACTGCATCACTAATACACATTCACGAAGACCACAGCTCAGTCTTCATAAACGTGGCGCACACTGTTCAATCCAGATGTACAGGAACTGTGTGTGCCAGATTTTTTTCTGGAGCACTCAGTTCAAGGAGCGGCTCTTTCTATGCACAGGATTGAGTTGCGGCATGCAGAGCGCATCTACGACACAATACTAGTGCAAACACTTCATAAATATATGTGCAACCAGTTTGTACTTATGTGTAGTCTACACAAGAATTCTGATGCAGACTGCTTAGTAAATGTGCCTCTATGTTTTTTTTTTTTTTTTAATAAATGATCCCTTGTACCTTTATATTCTACTATGATGCAGGTGTCCATTTCAGGGTGAACTCCATCCATCAGAATCATAAATCTAAGATTTTCAGTGACCTTAGGAAATAAAAAATAGGGGAAGATTTCAATATTTTTCTCTTAGTGACCTACTCAGTAATTATTTAGAATAGCCTACATTCTTCATTACAATATTGTATCATTAACACATTGGGGCAGATTTACTTACCTGGTCCATTTGCGACCTTTGTGGAGGATTCGGGTCTTCCAGCGATTCATTAAGGTAGTTCCCCTGACGTCCACCAGGTGTCGCTGCTGCACTGAAGTTCCTCGGAGTGCACTGAACTTCACCAAGCCGGGTGCAGGTAAGCGCGTATCAAGCGACACTTTTTTTTAAATGCGGCGGTTTTTCTGAATTCATCGGGTTTTCCTACGGCCACGCCCCCTGATTTCTGTTGCGTGCACGCCAGCGCCACAATCCGATCGCGTGCGCCAAAATCCCGGGGCAATACAGGGAAAATCGGCGCAAAATGGAAACATTTGCGTAACCCGCCGGAAAAACGCAATTCGGGCCCTTAGTAAATGACTTTCAATGGGGCACATGTATTATCGCGTCTGGGCCAAAAAAATGCCGGGATTTTAATGTTTTTTTGGCGCAGAACTGTTGCGGATCATTTATAATAAGTTTGCGCCAGAAAGAACAGATGTTTCCGACTATCCCGACACCTCTGTCTTTTTTTGTTGCAAGTGGGCGTGGCCTAACGTTTCAACATTATCCTCCACATTTATGTGTATTTTGTCGGCATTTTTAGGCGCAATTTTAGGCGCACGATAGACCAGTAAAAAAAATGGTCAAAGAGCAAAATTAAGGTGCAGTCCATGTAAGATTTTGGCGCACATCTCATTGATGTCGGCATTTTTATGGCGCCCGACTGATCAGTTCCGCCTACCCATTAATTATTACCCCACTTAAATACATTGGGCGGTGCTTTGCGGAGACTGATCTCCGATGCCGACAGACGTGCTTGCGCCACAAATAATAAATCCCCCCCATTGACTTATGGGAACAATGGCAAGTACTATTTTTGCGTTGTTGAAATAAGAAGAAAGAGTGTAATTATTGAATCTATATTAATGGAGAACAATTTTTAATGATATATTAATGATGGGGAACAACTATTAAATATACATTAATGAGGGGGAGCAATATTAAATAAACACTAATGAGGTGGATCAACTTTTAATGATAAAGTATAAATAAATTGATGAGGAAATTCTGCTGTTCTTAATGAGGAAGTATTGCTATTATTATTAAGGGGGTGCTGATATTTATTATTTATTAATGAGACTGTGTTGCTGTGATATATGTGTGCGTGATGAGTGCTGCTGTGGTACTTTTTAATTAGGCGTGCTGACATGGCATAAGAATTAGTGGATGGGTGCTGGAAATTTGTGGGTACTGTATATAAATTAGGGGCTACTGCATATAAATTTTTAGTGGGTTATGTTCATGTAGGGTGTACTATGTCATGGGATATAGCACATACAATGATATATTGAAAGGGTAACAGTGTATAATTTAGCATATGTAGAGGGCAGTGTGTTTAGTTGCATGGAGTGAGTGTTATATAGCAGCACAATATGGGACGTTGTTATCAGGACACAATATACTGTAATATTTTAAGGGGGCAGACTAGCAAATTATGCGGTTATGACCTACAGAAGTCATTGTGAGGTTTAACAGCTGATTGAGAACGTTAACCTGTAAGGAGCCCACCAGGATATGGACTAGGAAGGACCAGGCCAGTGCAGATGGAGAAGGCAGCAACTGCAATTGATTTAATCAGTAAGTGATGCTATAATGTATCTCAGCACTGTAGTGTAGTATATTTATTGCTGCTATATTTATGAATGCAGCATATTTAATGCTGGTATATTTTATGTATACATTTCATTAATTTCTGCTGCAGTTGCAGTTCACTAAAGGTACATATGTACAGTGGGTACAGAAAGTTTTTAGACCCCATGAGTCTTCTTGGGAATGAAGCAACAAGTTTTTTACACCTGGATTTGGGGATCCTCTGTTATTTTTCCTTAGAGATTTTCTCCAGATCCCTCAGGTTGGATGGTGAATGTTGGTGGACAGCCATTTTCAAGTCTCTCCAGAGATGCTCAATTGGTTATGGATCAAGGTCTGGCTGGGCAAGTCAAGAATGGTGACAGAGTTGTTCTGAAGCCACTGCCTTGTTATTTTAGCGTTTGCTTAGGATCATTGTCTTGTTGGTAGGTGATCCTTCAGCCCTGTCTGAGGTCCAGAGCACTCTGGAGGAGGTTTTCATCCAGGATATATCTGTACTTCACATTCATTCTTCCTTCAATTGTAACCAGACCTATTGTTGCTGGAGTTGAAAAACACCCCGATAGCATAATGTTGCCATCACCATGTTTCACTGTTGGGATTGTATTTGGCAGATGATGAGCATTTTTCTCCACACATACTGCTTAGAATTAACACCAAAAACTTGAATCTTCATCTCATCAGACCAGAGAACTTTGTTTCTCACAAAGGATTTCATATGTCTTACCCTGAGGAGAGGCTTCCATCGGCACACTCTGCCCTGACTAGTGGAGGGCTGCAGTGATTTTGACAGTAGACTTTGTGGAACTTTCTCTTATCTCCTTACTGCATCTCTGGAACTTCGGGTTCCTCTTTACCTCTCTAATCATCCCAAACGTCTTTCATTTAAGGATTATGGAGGCCACTGTGCTATTAGAAACTTTGAGAGCTGCAGAAATTCCTTGTGCTGCTATATAACACTCACTCCATACAACTAAACACACTGCCATCTATAGTGTTTTATATATATATAAAATTTGGTATATTCTTTCTATTATGGGGGGGGGGGGGGGGGGGCAAACCGGCCTTTTGCTATAGGGCTGCATAATTTCTATGTGAGCCCCTACATATATATCACTTTTGTTTTACTATGTCAACCATAATTGACAACTGTTATTCAACGAGAACAGTCAGTCAGTCTGACCTGCTGCCAAATTCCAAAAGGGACAACATTGACATTTGTCAGAGTAATGCCACTTTTGTCCAGGTACCAAAACACTGGGCGTTCAGTTTTGCCAACAAATATTGGAACGTCTGGTCTTCTTTCAGAAAGATATGTCAATGTTGGATAACTGGAAAGAAAATTAAGCACAAGGATTGTGTTATCTGTCTCTGCAACATCATTCACTACACAAAGAAAAAACACAAAATAAACACTTGTGCATGAAAATATTGATTTTCAAGAATTGGATAGAAAGAATATACAGTAATTGAAGTGTAAGGGCAGACACACAACAGTAAAGATTGTTTGTCAAAAAGCTGCACTAAATGCAATACCTTAACCGGTTACGGGCCCTTTCCTGTTTTTTCATTTCCATTTTTCACTCCCCACCTTAAAAAACCTATAACTTTTTTATTTTTACACGTAAAGAGCAGTGTGACGGCTTGTTTTCTGCATAATAAATTGCACTTCATAGTGATGGTATTGAATAGTCCATGCCATGTACTGGGAAGCGGGAAAAAAATTCCAAATGCAGTGAAAATGGTGAAAAAACACATTTCCGCCGTTTTCTTGTGGGCTTGGATATTACGGCTTTCACTGTGCGCTCCAAATGACACATCTACTTAATTCTTTGGTTTGGTACGATCACGGGGTACCAAATTTGTATAGGTTTTATAATGTTTTCATACATTTACAAAAATTAAAACCTCCTGTACAAATTTTTTTTTTTATTTTGCCATCTTCTGGCGCTAATAACTTTTTTATACTTTGTTATACGGAGCTGTGGGTGGTGTAATTTTTTGCGACATTTGATAATATTTTCAATGATATCATGTTTAGGACTGTAGGACCTTTTGATCACGTTTTATAGATTTTTATAATATTTTTCAAAATGGCAAAAAAGTGCCATTTTCGACTTTGGGCGCTATTTTGTGTTATGGGGTTAAATGCAGTGAAATACCTTTAGTATATTTTGTTAGATCGGACTCGTCGATATCTAATGTGTTTATGATTTTTACTGTTTATTTATATTTATATCAGTTCTAGGGAAAGGGGGGTGATTTGAATTTTTAGGTTTTTTTATTATAATTTTTTAAAACTTTTTTTTATTTTTATTTTTGCTATTTTTCAGACTCCCTAGGGTACTTTAACCCTAGGTTGTCTGATCGATTCTATCATATACTGCCATACTTCAGTATGGCAGTATATGGGGATTTTCCTCCTCATTCATTACAATGAATGAGCCAGTGTGATGCAATCTATTAGCATCACACTTGCATCGTAAGCTTGTCTGGCCAAATGCTTAGAGACTGGAACTGAACTGACACGCTGAGTTCAGTTCTGGTCTCTAAGCATTCAGATTGGACATTCAGGCAACCTTATGATGTGAGTAAATTGCAGCACACTCACACGTGGGCAAGTAATAAATAGAGATGAGCGAACACTAAAATGCTCGGGTACTCGTTATTCGAGACGAACTTTTCCCGATGCTCGAGTGCTCGTCTCGAATAACGAACCCCATTGAAGTCAATGGGAGACTCGAGCATTTTTCAAGGGGACCAAGGCTCTGCACAGGGAAGCTTGGCCAAACACCTGGGAACCTCAGAAAAGGATGGAAACACCACGGAAATGGACAGGAAACAGCAGGGGCAGCATGCATGGATGCCTCTGAGGCTGCATAATCGCACCATTATGCCAAAATTATGGGCAACAGCATGGCCATGACAGAGTGACAGAATGAAGCTAGATAGCATCTAAAACATCCAATAATTGACCCTGACACTATAGGGGACGGCATGCAGAGGCAGCGGCAGCAGGCTAGAGAGTGTCATGGCGACATACCCTAAATGGACTCAGGCTTCAAACCAATGGGTGGCAGAGAGGAACCAAAGGAGGTGAGCAAGAAGCGCTCAAATAATATCGGTACATGATAAAAGTTTGCCAGTATATTTTGTGGATTACACAGCAGGGTGGCGACAAAGTTAACATGGAAGCCATGAAAACAACCCAAAATTCTGCCTGACACAGCTCGTTTGATAAGGGGACCATGTATGGAGGCAGTGAACTAGTAGTAGATTAAAGGTGCTGCAGTTAAAACTATGTTAGTTGGATCTTGGCATGGAGCTGGCGCTCCGCTGCCAGGCGAGCTTTCGCCAATCCAAGCCCCTGTCTCTAGGCTACTCCCCAAACAGCACTTCTAAGAACCTTTTGTATAAGATCAAGTGTAGTAGCGTTCTTATAAGTTTAGGATATGCCGGGTGAGGGGAATGTAAACAGATGCGCAAGAAGCGCTGAAATAATATCCCTAAATGGTAAAAGTTTGCAAGTATATTTTGGGGATTACACAGCAGGGTGGCGACAAAGTTAACAACTTTGATGTGGAATGCCCTGTAATAGCTCTTGGGCGGTGTGCCTTTTATCGCCTAGGCTCAGCAGTTTCAGCACCGCCTGCTGTCGCTTAGCGACGGCACTGCTGCTGTGCCTAGAGCTACCGACTGATGGCGCCATGCCCACGGATGGTAATTCGGAGGAGGAGGAGGTGGAGGAGGGGTGGGAGGAGGTATAGTAGGCCTTTGAGACCTGGACCGAGGTAGGCCCCGCAATTCTCTGCGTCGGCAGTATATGACCAGCCCCAGGGTCAGACTCGGTCCCAGCCTGCACCAAGTTAAGTGTAGTAGCGTTCTCATAAGTTTGGGATATGGCGGGTGAGGGGAATGTAAACAGATGCGCAAGAAGCGCATGATGCGCATGGAGCTGGCGTTCCGCTGCCAGGCGAGCTTTCGCCAATCCAAGCCCCTGTCTCTAGGCTACTCCCCAAACAGCACTTCTAAGAACCTTTTGTATAAGATCAAGTGTAGTAGCGTTCTTATAAGTTTAGGATATGCCGGGTGAGGGGAATGTAAACAGATGCGCAAGAAGCGCTGAAATAATATCCCTAAATGGTAAAAGTTTGCCAGTATATTTTGTGGATAACACAGCAGGGTGGCGACAAAGTTAACAACTTTGATGTGGAATCCATGAAAACAACCCAAATTTCTGCCTGACACACCTCGTTTGATAAAGGGACGATGTATGGAGGCAGCTATATGGACGACTTTTGGAGGTAGCAATGGAGACAACGTGTGGAGGCTGCTATGGAGACAATTTAATTTGGATAGTGCCTGTATGTGGCAGTCCCAAACATTTTTCAAACCAGAGGAGCAGGTAGGTGGCCCTCCAGTAAAATGGGATAGATTGAGTGCCTGTATGTGGCAGTCCCAAAAATGTTTCAAACCAGAGGAGCAGGTAGGTGGCCCTCCAGTAAAATGGAATAGATTGAGTGCCTGTATGTGGCAGTCCCAAAAATTGTTCAAACCAGAGGAGCAGGTAGGTGGCCCTCCAGTAAAATGGAATAGATTGAGTGCCTGTATGTGGCAGTCCCAAAAATTGTTCAAACCAGAGGAGCAGGTAGGTGGCCCTGCAGTAAAATGGAATAGATTGAGTGCCTGTATGTGGCAGTCCCAAAAATTGTTCAAACCAGAGGAGCAGGTAGGTGGCCCTGCAGTAAAATGGAATAGATTGAGTGCCTGTATGTGGCAGTCCCAAAAATGTTTCAAACCAGAGGAGCAGGTAGGTGGCCCTGCAGTAAAATGGAATAGATTGAGTGCCTGTATGTGGCAGTCCCAAAAATTGTTCAAACCAGAGGAGCAGGTAGGTGGCCCTGCAGTAAAATGGAATAGATTGAGTGCCTGTATGTGGCAGTCCCAAAAATGTTTCAAACCAGAGGAGCAGGTAGGTGGCCCTCCAGTAAAATGGAATAGATTGAGTGCCTGTATGTGGCAGTCCCAAAAATTGTTCAAACCAGAGGAGCAGGTAGGTGGCCCTGCAGTAAAATGGAATAGATTGAGTGCCTGTATGTGGCACTCACAAAAATTGTTTCAAACAGAGGACCGGGTAGGTGGCCCTCCAGAAAAATTAAATGCATGAAGTACTATAGCAAGAGCCAGTGGGCCCTGTCAAAAAATAGCCAGTTTCCTCTGCTTTACTGTACAAAGAGGAGGAGAAGGAGGAAAATGAGGAGGAGGAGGAGGAGTGGATCAATTATTCAGGTTGAGCTTCCTTCACCTGGTGGAGATTGGAAATTCTGAGAAATCCAGCCTTTATTCATTTTAATAAGCGTCAGCCTGTCAGCGCTGTCAGTCGACAGGCGTGTACGCTTATCGGTGATGATGCCACCAGCTGCACTGAAAACCCGCTCGGACAAGACGCTAGCGGCAGGGCAGGCAAGAACCTCCAAGGCGTACAGCGCCAGTTCGTGCCACATGTCCAGCTTTGAAACCCAGTAGTTGTAGGGAGCTGTGTGATCATTTAGGACGATGGTATGGTCAGCTACGTACTCCCTCACCATCTTTCTGTAAAGATCAGCCCTACTCTGCCGAGACTGGGGACAGGTGACAGTGTCTTGCTGGGGTGACATAAAGCTGGCAAAAGCCTTGTAAAGCGTACCCTTGCCAGTGCTGGACAAGCTGCCTGCTCGCCTACTCTCCCTCGCTACTTGTCCCGCAGAACTACGCACTCTGCCGCTAGCGCTGTCAGAAGGGAAATACTGTTTCAGCTTGTGCACCAGGGCCTGCTGGTATTCATGCATTCTCACACTCCTTTCCTCTCCAGGGATGAGAGTGGGAAGATTTTGCTTGTACCGTGGGTCCAGGAGAGTGAACACCCAGTAATCGGTGCTGGAATAAATTCTTTGAACGCGAGGGTCACGGGATAGGCAGCCTAGCATGAAATCTGCCATATGCGCCAGAGTACCAACGCGTAAGAATTCACTCCCCTCACTGGCCTGACTGTCCATTTCCTCCTCCTCCAACTCCTCCAACTCCTCTTCTTCTGCCCATACACGCTGAACAGTGAAGGACTCAACAATGGTCCCCTCTTGTGTCTCGCCAACATTCTCCTCCTCTTCCTCCTCATCCTCCTCCACCTCCACCTCCTCCGATATGCGCTGAGAAACAGACCTCAGGGTGCTTTGGCTATCAACAAGGGAATATTCTTCCCCCGTCTCTTGTGACGAGCGCAAAGCTTCCGACTTCATGCTGACCAGAGAGTTTTTCAACAGGCCAAGCAGCGGGATGGTGAGGCTGATGATGGCGGCATCGCCACTGACCATCTGTGTTGACTCCTCAAAGTTACTCAGCACCTGACAGATATCAGACATCCACGTCCACTCCTCATTGTAGACTTGAGGAAGCTGACTGACCTGACTACCAGTTCTGGTGGAAGTTGACATCTGGCAGTCTACAATCGCTCTGCGCTGCTGGTAAACTCTGGATAACATGGTCAGTGTTGAATTCCACCTCGTGGGCACGTCGCACAACAGTCGGTGAGCGGGCAGTTGGAGGCGGCGCTGCGCTGCCCTGAGAGTGGCAGCATCTGGGCTGGACTTCCTGAAATGCGCACAGATGCGGCGCACCTTCGTGAGCAAATCAGACAGATTGGGGTATGTCTTGAGGAAACGCTGCACTATCAGATTTAACACATGGGCCAGGCATGGCACATGTGTCAGTCTGCTCAGTTGCAGAGCCGCCACCAGGTTACGGCCGTTGTCACACACAACCATTCCCGGCTTGAGGTTCAGCGGTGCCAGCCACAGATCAGTCTGCGCCGTGATGCCCTGTAATAGCTCTTGGGCGGTGTGCCTTTTGTCGCCTAGGCTCAGCAGTTTGAGCACCGCCTGCTGTCGCTTAGCGACGGCACTGCTGCTGTGCCTAGAGCTACCGACTGATGGCGCCGTGCCCACGGATGGTAGTTCGGAGGAGGAGGTGGAGGAGGGGTGGGAGGAGGAGGAGGCATAGTAGGCCTGAAACACCTGGACCGAGGTAGGCCCCGCAATCCTCGGCGTCGGCAGTATATGAGCAGCCCCAGGGTCAGACTCGGTCCCAGCCTCCACCAAGTTAACCCAATGTGCCGTCAGCGATATATAGTGGCCCTGCCCGGCAGCACTCGTCCACGTGTCCGTGGTCAGGTGGACCTTGTCAGAAACGGCGTTGGTCAGGGCACGGATGATGTTGTCTGACACGTGCTGGTGCAGGGCTGGGACGGCACATCGGGAAAAGTAGTGGCGGCTGGGGACCGAATACCGAGGGGCGGCCGCCGCCATGAGGTTGCGAAAGGCCTCGGTCTCTACTAGCCTATAGGGCAGCATCTCCAGGCTAAGCAATCTGGAGATGTGCACATTAAGGGCTTGGGCGTGCGGGTGGGTTGCACTATATTTGCGTTTCCGCTCCAGCGTCTGGGGTATGGAGAGCTGAACGCTGGTGGATGCTGTGGAGGATCGTGGAGGCGACGATGGGGTTTTTGTGGCAGGGTCCTGGGCAGGGGGCTGACTAGCAGCTGACACAGGGGAAGGAGCAGTGGTGTGCACGGCCGGAGGTGAACGGGCTTGTTGCCACTGAGTGGGGTGCTTAGCATTCATATGCCTGCGCATACTGGTGGTAGTTAAGCTAGTAGTGGTGGAACCCCTGCTGAGCCTGGTTTGGCAAATGTTGCACACCACAGTCCGTCGGTCATCCGGTGTTTCCTTAAAGAACCTCCACACTTCTGAAGATCTAGCCCTCGCCGCAAGAGCCCTCACCACGGGAGCTTCACTAGTTGACAGTGGCGCTGATGCACCAGCTCTGGCCCTGCCTCTCCGTCTGGCCCCACCACTGCCTCTTCCAACCTGTTCAGGTCGAGGACTCTCCTCCGTCTCAGAAGCACTGTGTTCACCCGGCCTCTCAACCCAGCTTGGGTCTGTCACCTCATCATCCTCCGATCCCTCAGTCTGCTCCCCCCTCGGACTTCCTGCCCTGACAACAACTTCCCCACTGTCTGACAACCGTGTCTCCTCATCGTCGGACACCTCTTTACACACTTCCACTACGTCAAGAAGGTCATCATCACCCACAGACTGTGACTGGTGGAAAACCTGGGCATCGGAAAATTGCTCAGCAGCAACCGGACAAGTGGTTTGTGACTGTGGGAAGGGTCCAGAAAACAGTTCCTCAGAGTATGCCGGTTCAAATGCCAAATTTTCCTGGGAGGGGGCAGACTGGGGGGGAGGAGGCTGAGGTGCAGGAGCTGGAGGAGTGGCGATTTCGGTGACATGGGTGGACTGCGTGGAAGACTGACTGGTGGTGGACAAATTGCTCGAAGCATTGTCAGCAATCCACGACATCACCTGTTCGCACTGTTCTGGCCTCAACAGTGCTCTACCACGAGTCCCAGTAACTTCAGACATGAACCTAGGGAGTGTAGCTCTGCGGCGTTCCCCTGCTCCCTCATCAGCAGGTGGTGTCTCACCCCGCCCAGGACCACGGCCTCTGACCCCTGCAGTAGTTGGACGCCCACGTCCCCGCCCTCGTCCTCTACCCCTAGCCCTCGGGTTAAACGTTTTTAAAATGAGAGTTATAACTTTATTTTTTTTTTTACTTTTTTTTGTTTTTTTTTGTGTTTTTTTTTTTTTTTTTGTGTTTTTTGTTTTTTTTTGAGTTTTTAAAACCAAACAATGCTATCCTATTGCTATGGCTATTTTCTAGCCAAGTATCAAAGGAAGCACAGTACTATGCCAGATGAGATGACACTGAGTTATTGCCTAATAGAAATCCAACCCCTACTGAATTTTGCCACTTCGGCCTTTGCTATGGATATGTGCGCCACTAAGCGCAGAACACAGCGGTCGCAAGTCCCACTACAAATTGCTCAGAATTGGCAAGTACATGCACTGCAGAAACTACAGCCACCAGCAGATCAACCAGAAATCAAATATATAGAACGCTACTGTAGGCTTCAAGATCAAGAAGCTGTTTGTATTCTCCTATGGCTATTTTCTAGCCAAGTATCAAAGGAAGCACAGTACTATGCCGGATGAGATGACACTGAGTTATTGCCTAATAGAAATCCAACCCCTACTGAATTTTGCCACTTCGGCCTTTGCTATGGATATGTGCGCCACTAAGCGCAGAACACAGCGGTCGCAAGTCCCACTACAAATTGCTCAGAATTGGCAAGTACATGCACTGCAGAAACTACAGCCACCAGCAGATCAACCAGAAATCAAATATATAGAACGCTACTGTAGGCTTCAAGATCAAGAAGCTGTTTGTATTCTCCTATGGCTATTTTCTAGCCAAGTATCAAAGGAAGCACAGTACTATGCCGGATGAGATGACACTGAGTTATTGCCTAATAGAAATCCAACCCCTACTGAATTTTGCCACTTCGGCCTTTGCTATGGATATGTGCGCCACTAAGCGCAGAACACAGCGGTCGCAAGTCCCACTACAAATTGCTCAGAATTGGCAAGTACATGCACTGCAGAAACTACAGCCACCAGCAGATCAACCAGAAATCAAATATATAGAACGCTACTGTAGGCTTCAAGAAGCTGTTTGTATTCTCCTATGGCTATTTTCTAGCCAAGTATCAAAGGAAGCACAGTACTATGCCAGATGAGATGACACTGAGTTATTGCCTAATAGAAATCCAACCCCTACTGAATTTTGCCACTTCAGCCTTTGCTATGGATATGTGCGCCACTAAGCGCAGAACACAGCGGTCGCAAGTCTCACTACAAATTGCTCAGAATTGGCAAGTACATGCACTGCAGAAACTACAGCCACCAGCAGATCAACCAGAAATCAAATATATAGAATGCTACTGTAGGCTTCAAGAAGCTGTTTGTATTCTCCTATGGCTATTTTCTAGCCAAGTATCAAAGGAAGCACAGTACTATGCCAGATGAGATGACACTGAGTTATTGCCTAATAGAAATCCAACCCCTACTGAATTTTGCCACTTCAGCCTTTGCTATGGATATGTGCGCCACTAAGCGCAGAACACAGCGGTCGCAAGTCTCACTACAAATTGCTCAGAATTGGCAAGTACATGCACTGCAGAAACTACAGCCACCAGCAGATCAACCAGAAATCAAATATATAGAACGCTACTGTAGGCTTCAAGAAGCTGTTTGTATTCTCCTATGGCTATTTTCTAGCCAAGTATCAAAGGAAGCACAGTACTATGCCAGATGAGATGACACTGAGTTATTGCCTAATAGAAATCCAACCCCTACTTAATTTTGCCACTTCAGCCTTTGCTATGGATATGTGCGCCACTAAGCGCAGAACACAGCGGTCGCAAGTCTCACTACAAATTGCTCAGAATTGGCAAGTACATGCACTGCAGAAACTACAGCCACCAGCAGATCAACCAGAAATCAAATATATAGAACGCTACTGTAGGCTTCAAGAAGCTGTTTGTATTCTCCTATGGCTATTTTCTAGCCAAGTATCAAAGGAAGCACACTACTATGCCAGATGAGATGACACTGAGTTATTGCCTAATAGAAATCCAACCCCTACTGAATTTTCCCACTTCGGTCTTTGCTATGGATATGTGTGCCACTAAGAGCTAAACACAACGGTAGCAAGTCCCCCTGCTAATTCCTCACAAAATGGTAAAAGATGCAAATTAAAATAAAAAAAGTAGAACGTTATTGTAGCCCTAAGAAGGGCTGTTGGGTTCTTTGAGAATCACTCCTGCCTAACAGTAAGCTAATAGAACACCCTAACGCTTTCCCTGAGCAGCAGCAGCTCTCTCCCTAGCGGCATCCAGAGACAGAATGATCCGAGCAGCGCGGCCAGCGGCTAGTCTATCCCAGGGTCACCTGATCTGGCCAGCCAACCACTGCTATCGACGTGTAAGGGTACCACGTCATGCTGGGTGGAGTGCAGAGTCTCCTGGCTTGTGATTGGCTCTGTTTCTGGCCGCCAAAAAGCAAAACGGCGGGAGCTGCCATTTTCTCGAGCGGGCGAAGTATTCGTCCGAGTAACGAGCAGTTTCGAGTACCCTAATGCTCGACCGAGCATCAAGCTCGGACGAGCATGTTCGCTCATCTCTAGTAATAAACTATTAAAAAAAATGTACTATTCATGAGAAATGTGTTCCATGCTGAACATACATACCTTAGGTGATCAGAGTGCATGTGACTTATGTAAATTAAATCAGCACGGCACAATCTCTCCAACCAATCTAAAGGCGGTTCATGAAGCAACCACCATCCTCGAGCAAAGGCTGGTCCAGTCAGCCAAGGATCAAAGACCATGTATGTATCACCCAGTTTTAACTCCATGCAGGCATGAGTAAGATAGGTAATCTGTAAAAACATTGGTAAAACATTTGTCACTGTAAGGCCCCTTCCACACGCGCAGAACTTGCATTGCACTCTGTCCCATTGTATTCAATGGGTCTTTCTTCATTAGCGTTGGTTTTCACGCACGTGCTTGCGTTCGTTTTCACGCGCGTCAAAATCGCAGCATGCTCTACTTTTGCGTGTCACGCGCGTTTTTCCCGCCCCATTCAAGTCTATGGAGATGCATCAAGAACGCATTGCACTCGCAATCATTGCAAGTGCAATGCGAGTGCAATGCGTTTTAAACATAAGGGTTGCTAGGTGACCAGAATAACAGTATTTCCCCTGCTCGAGAACGATCATTTAATTAAAAAAACACAATGAAGAACAGTGAAGAATAGAATAAAAACAGTGAACACAGTGAACGCAGGATCATTTAAGAGAAAAACACAGTGCAGAACACAGTGCAGAATAGATTACAGATGTTCGGCACATCTGCTTACTTGTCGGGAGATACGCGCAGAACGGTGCGCCCAAAATAGCATGTGAAGAACAATATATATGTGTGAAGAACACATTGCAGATGTATTTAAACATCTGCAATGTGTTCTTCACACACACATATATATTGTTCTTCACATGCTATTTTGGGCGCACCGCTCCACGCGTATCTCCTGACAAGTAAGCAGATGTGCCGAACATCTGTAATCTATTCTGCACTGTGTTCTGCACTGTGTTTTTCTCTTAAATGATCATGTGTTCACTGTTTTTATTCTATTCTTCACTGTTCTTCACATCTGCTAACTTGTCGGGAGATAATATACACGGGGAACAGTGAAGAATAGATCGCAGATGTTTGCAACTTATCAGAAGACATTATTTTTCAATTAAATAACACATTTTAATCCCAAACCATGGTCCCTTTGAAAAATGCTCGAGTCTCCCATTGACTCGCGCGTGAAAAACACGCCGAAAACGCAAAAAAACCGCTAACAACACGCGCGTGAAAAACGCAAAAACGCTAATTACTCCAAGGAAAAATGGAACAAAAACGCAGCCAAAAACGTCAGTTTTTCACGCATTGCACCCTGACGTGAAATGCAACGCTAGTGTGGAAGGGGCCTTATTCTCCATTAATCCACTTTGTTTATTTAATACATATATGGCAACATTACCTGGAAGAAAAAGTACTGAACTTCTTAGATTTGTGTAGATTTTTGCATTTATTGTTATCACAATTAAACTGTAGAGAAACATAATAAAGTAAGAGCATACAAACAGCTACATCCCTCCTGTCTTTTCTTTAGCATATTCAGTAAACATTCACAGTGCAGGAGAAATAAAACAACCCTTGAATGTAATAAACTATCAATTCTCCTTTTGTTACAATCACCTCCAATGTTTCCTGCAATTATACACATTTACCAAATGGAGAAGCTATTTATGGGATGTTTTATGTGCCAGAGCATAATGATAAAGTTTAGGTCCTAATCCCAAGACAGCAAAGCAGCCCAAAACAAAATCATCCCCAATGTTTAATAGTTCATCACAATATAATTTAGGATTTATGAAAAGGGCTTTGGAACCGCACTGTTTAGGCACTGATCTTTTCTGTTAAAAGCCATTGTCAAGCTGAACTGTGGCATCTAAACCACTGCACCCAACTTTGTTATCAGAGAAAGAGACAGAAGCTGTGGTAAGTGTAATGAATTTTGTTGTTCTAAGCCACACATTTGTGCTGCCTTTAACCCCAATAACTAGTATTCCTACACTTAATAATGCCCCCTTTAGTGTCCAGTGTTTTATGTAAAATACAATTAATGATCACATATATAATGTACACTCACCGGCCACTTTATTAAGTACACCATGCTAGTAACGGGTTGGACCCCCTTTTGCCTTCAGAACTGCCTCAATTCTTCGTGGCATAGATTCAACAAGGTGCTGGAAGCATTCCTCAGAGATTTTGGTCCATATTGACATGATGGCATCAAACAGTTGCCGCAGATTTGTTGGCTGCACATCCACGATGCGAATCTCCCGTTCCACCACATCCCAAAGATGCTCTATTGGATTGAGATCTGGTGACTGTGGAGGCCATTTGAGTACAGTGAACTCATTGTCATGTTCAAGAAACCAGTCTGAGATGATTCCAGCTTTATGACATGGCGCATTATCCTGCTGAAAGTAGCCATCAGATGTTGGGTACATTGTGGTCATAAAGGGATGGACATGGTCAGCAACAATACTCAGGTAGGCTGTGGCGTTGCAACAATGCTCAATTGGTACCAAGGGGCCCAAAGAGTGCCAAGAAAATATTCCCCACACCATGACACCACCACCACCGGCCTGAACCGTTGATACAAGGCAGGATGGATCCATGCTTTCATGTTGTTGACGCCAAATTCTGACCCTACCATCCAATGTCGCAGCAGAAATCGAGACTCATCAGACCAGGCAACGTTTTTCCAATCTTCTACTGTCCAATTTCGATGAGCTTGTGCAAATTGTAGCCTCAGTTTCCTGTTCTTAGCTGAAAGGAGTGGCACCCGGTGTGGTCTTCTGCTGCTGTAGCCCATCTGCCTCAAAGTTCGACGTACTGTGCGTTCAGAGATGCTCTTCTGCCTACCTTGGTTGTAACGAGTGGCGATTTGAGTCACTGTTGCCTTTCTATCAGCTCGAACCAGTCTGCCCATTCTCCTCTGACCTCTGGCATCAACAAGGCATTTCCGCCCATTCTCTGTAAACCCTAGAGATGGTTGTGCATGAAAATCCCAGTAGATCAGCAATTTCTGGCACCAACAACTATGGAACGTTCAAAGGCACTCAAATCACCTTTCTTCCCCATACTGATGCTCGGTTTGAACTGCAGGAGAATGTCTTGACCATGTCTACATGCCTAAGTGCACTGAGTTGCCGCCATGTGATTGGCTGATTAGAAATTATGTGTTAACGAGCAGTTGGGCAGGTGTACCTAATAAAGTAGCCGGTGAGTGTACATTTCACATATGTATTATATAGATGACATGTCATGTGTTTGTACAATTTACCATTAAAACCTGGGACAAAGGGAATGTCTTGTATGATCCTGACTTTTGGAAACTTGTAGTGGAATTATCCTTCCCTTTGTGTTCTTGTAAATTGTTCTTGAAAATCAACTTAAGAACAAACCTATAGGGTGAGATTTATCATTGGTTTTGCTGGACTTTGCTTGGTGTATAAAAGTATATAAGGCACTTTACCTGAAGTTCCCCAATTTCAAGATCTTTTGGAAGTTGAGGGTCCATATCCCAGGGATTTGGTGGATTTAATTCAACAAGTAAAATACCATCTTTTTCATCTTTCTCAATGACTGAAAATATAAATAAAAATATTGCATAACAATAAGCCAATTTCAAATAGCAAATTCAAGAATGTTGCTATGTGAAGGAAGATGGAAGATTATATGAAGAGTGACAGAGAAGTTGGTCCTGATCTAAGAAGCTTGCAAGGTTGATGGATGGGGGTGTATTTTGAATAATACTACTTTACCATTTGTCATATCAGACAGTCTATATACTGACTGTCACAGTTGACAGCGTCTCACAGAACACATTTTATTTTGTGTTTTGGATATATTCACTGTTTAAATGAATAAAACAGTTTTAAAAATTGATAAATGGCAAAATCTAGCTGGAAGTTCCAAATCCAGAATACACTGAACCAAAAAGGCAAACCAAAAAAATGAAAATTTAAAAACAAGGTGTAGGTGATACACATAAATCCAAACGTGGCTATATGGAGAAGCAGACAAATACCCAGAGGAATGTGTACAAATGCACAGAAGCAGTCAAATACCCAAAGGAGCGAGTGACGAGAAGGCAAACTCCTCAATTTACAAATTGATATATATTAGCAGTGGAGAAGGTATTGTGGTTCTACCCCTGCATAGGCCACATTTGGATTTATGCACTTTGAATGTTTTTAACATGCATTTTTAAGTGACATAGTAAAAGTATTATGATATCTACACCTTGTTTGTATATTTTAAGTTTGTTAGTTTTACAAAATATCTATGTAGAAATCTTTTAGTCATACATATGGATGCCATTTAACCTAATTTATTACAAAGACAGTCCATAAAGAATAGAGGCAATGGTCAGGACCTGATTCCAATGATGTCTAAGGGAGAGTCTTGGATGTATTCTCTGTGACCAGGCCCGGCTCCAGCACCCGGCATACCTGGGCAAGTGCCGGGGCCCAGAGAGCTGCTGGGGGCCCACACACGCTGTGCACATCTTCACTTCCTGTTTTGACTGAGGAAGTGTCCTGTGCCCTGCACTGTTCCTCCCTCACTCGGACAAGGCACAGGAGAGTTAGAGGCTGCTGAGCAGCCTGGGAGATACAGCACATAATGGGTTAACCCACCCTTCCCCCATCTCTTCACACGGAGCTGCAGTATAGCAGAGATCTGGCAGCTTAGAGATCGGGACGAAGAGATGGAGGAGGAGGAGGAAGAGAAGCCTGAAGACTCCTCTGTGTGATGCCAGGGCTGCTGCAGACACCATAGGGTGTAATGGTATGTCACATGTATGGCTGTGTATGACTGATCCATATGGTGAGTGTATGGTATGTGTGATGATGTGTTTGCCTCCATGCTTGTCTGTATGTATCTGTCTGTATGTAGCTATGCTTGTCTGTATGCAGGCCCGGCTCCAGCACCCGGCATACCTGGGCAAGTGCCGGGGCCCAGAGAGCTGCTGGGGGCCCACACACGCTGTGCACATCTTCACTTCCTGTTTTGACTGAGGAAGTGTCCTGTGCCCTGCACTGTTCCTCCCTCACTCGGACAAGGCACAGGAGAGTTAGAGGCTGCTGAGCAGCCTGGGAGATACAGCACATAATGGGTTAACCCACCCTTCCCCCATCTCTTCACACGGAGCTGCAGTATAGCAGAGATCTGGCAGCTTAGAGATCGGGACGAAGAGATGGAGGAGGAGGAGGAAGAGAAGCCTGAAGACTCCTCTGTGTGATGCCAGGGCTGCTGCAGACACCATAGGGTGTAATGGTATGTCACATGTATGGCTGTGTATGACTGATCCATATGGTGAGTGTATGGTATGTGTGATGATGTGTTTGCCTCCATGCTTGTCTGTATGTATCTGTCTGTATGTAGCTATGCTTGTCTGTATGTATCTGTCTGTATGTAGCTATACTTGCTGCATGTGTGACTGCCTCTATATGTCTTGCTGCATGTGTGACTGCCTCTATATGTCTTGCTGCATGTGTGACTGCCTCTATATGTCTTGCTGCATGTGTGACTGCCTCTATATGTCTTGCTGCATGTGTGACTGCCTCTATATGTCTTGCTGCATGTGTGACTGCCTCTATATGTCTTGCTGCATGTGTGACTGCCTCTATATGTCTTGCTGCATGTGTGACTGCCTCTATATGTCTTGCTGCATGTGTGACTGCCTCTATATGTCTTGCTGCATGTGTGACTGCCTCTATATGTCTTGCTGCATGTGTGACTGCCTCTATATGTCTTGCTGCATGTGTGACTGCCTCTATATGTCTTGCTGCATGTGTGACTGCCTCTATATGTCTTGCTGCATGTGTGACTGCCTCTATATGTCTTGCTGCATGTGTGACTGCCTCTATATGTCTTGCTGCATGTGTGACTGCCTCTATATGTCTTGCTGCATGTGTGACTGCCTCTATATGTCTTGCTGCATGTGTGACTGCCTCTATATGTCTTGCTGCATGTGTGACTGCCTCTATATGTCTTGCTGCATGTGTGACTGCCTCTATATGTCTTGCTGCATGTGTGACTGCCTCTATATGTCTTGCTGCATGTGTGACTGCCTCTATATGTCTTGCTGCATGTGTGACTGCCTCTATATGTCTTGCTGCATGTGTGACTGCCTCTATATGTCTTGCTGCATGTGTGACTGCCTCTATATGTCTTGCTGCATGTGTGACTGCCTCTATATGTCTTGCTGCATGTGTGACTGCCTCTATATGTCTTGCTGCATGTGTGACTGCCTCTATATGTCTTGCTGCATGTGTGACTGCCTCTATATGTCTTGCTGCATGTGTGACTGCCTCTATATGTCTTGCTGCATGTGTGACTGCCTCTATATGTCTTGCTGCATGTGTGACTGCCTCTATATGTCTTGCTGCATGTGTGACTGCCTCTATATGTCTTGCTGCATGTGTGACTGCCTCTATATGTCTTGCTGCATGTGTGACTGCCTCTATATGTCTTGCTGCATGTGTGACTGCCTCTATATGTCTTGCTGCATGTGTGACTGCCTCTATATGTCTTGCTGCATGTGTGACTGCCTCTATATGTCTTGCTGCATGTGTGACTGCCTCTATATGTCTTGCTGCATGTGTGACTGCCTCTATATGTCTTGCTGCATGTGTGACTGCCTCTATATGTCTTGCTGCATGTGTGACTGCCTCTATATGTCTTGCTGCATGTGTGACTGCCTCTATATGTCTTGCTGCATGTGTGACTGCCTCTATATGTCTTGCTGCATGTGTGACTGCCTCTATATGTCTTGCTGCATGTGTGACTGCCTCTATATGTCTTGCTGCATGTGTGACTGCCTCTATATGTCTTGCTGCATGTGTGACTGCCTCTATATGTCTTGCTGCATGTGTGACTGCCTCTATATGTCTTGCTGCATGTGTGACTGCCTGTTGGTTTGTATGTACATGAGTAGGAGAGAGGCTTCTGTTTCAGCAGTGATGTGTATTAGGAGGTTCTGCAGCAGCTGAACTGTTATTGTGATGTATTGAAGCAGCTGAGGGGTGTATTATGAGGTTCCGCAGCAGCTGAGTAGAAGCTTCAGTTTTATTACTTGGCAGAGGGGCACAAAGTTTTAGGCTTGTCCTGTTGGTTGACCTCAAAACTGCCCTTTCCGTGATACGGCTGTTTGGGATGATAAATTAGGGAATATTTTAGGGAACAGGAGACTTTTAGTTTCTGAATTTTAAATGCTGCCACGTGAGTTCACTGCAAAGGGGCCCCCTGAGGTTCTGTCGCCCAGGGGCCTACTGAAACCTGGAGCCGGCCCTGTCTGTGACCTTTGCAAAAGTAGTTTTGCAGAGATGGGAGATGGCGGAGGAGATGTGAAATCCCCTATTATCAAAGAGGGCATTTCACAGCTTATCTACTCTCATTTACATACAAATTATGGGGGTGGGAGAATTATCATATGCCGGGGCTCTTGCCACCACGCAAAAGGTTGGACCTGGCATAGTTTTGCATAAAAACCAGTGATCGAGATTTCCGGTTCCGGCGCGGTGATGTGATGTGAGACAGCAGCTTTCAGAGCTCCCGTGCAGCGGCCGACAGAATACAGGAAAAACCCAGCGGGGGTTCTTAATAGCAGGCACGCAGCCGCCGAGCCCCCGCAGACATCCCGAACCCCCCCTCATCCCGCTGCAAGGAGGTACATAGCGATGCTCACAGTAGCAGAAGAGGAAAGGCGCTGCTGCACGTGGAGGGGAGTGAGCCAGCCCTTATTGTAAGTGGGACTGCAGAGGTGTGGTCAGACGCCCGTAGCACGGCCACAGCAGTTACCTGTGGGGGAGAGGTGACATGGAAGAGAAACGGTGGAGGAGAACGTGGATAAGCAGCTCCGGGGGAAGCCCGAGGCGGAGCACACGTGACCAAACGCTTGTGGTGCCAGCTTCAGCTCCAACTCCTGTCAGCGTGTGTGAACACAGGAGACATGTGGAAATCACAGCACCTTGTGGGTGAGCAGCAGAGAACTTAACCTGCAAAAGCTAAGTAGTGCACGCTAAGCTCCCCTTACAGCACCTTGCAAGTGCATATTAAAGAATAAATAGAGACATACTGCCTTAATTTAGGACAAGATCCTAGCTGCTGCTGACACCAAACAGTTAATTGAGTTACTAAAGCAATTGGTATGCAACTTCTACTCCTATAGAGCTAGCTGCTCCCTGCCCAGAACAGAGACCTGCAAAGTTTAATAACAAGAGCCATCCAAAGGAGAGGGCGTACAACAGGCGCTAAGTGCATAGAAAGGTACTTACTTCGCAGCACACAAAAAGCCAAGAGAAAGCAACAAAAATCCTAGAAAGGGGACAGAGACACAGCAGTCAGAAAACACTTAACATGTCCTGACAGAAAATCACACAGGACACCTCACAAACCTAAGACCCAGGTCCCAGGGAAAAAACTGATAATGCCAGACACAGTGTACTGGCGGTATATGTGGTGGCGAAGCTAGCCCCAGACATTCGAAAGGCGCTGGAAACATCGATGCAAGTAGCTTTGCAATCCATAAGACGAGACATATCGAAACAATCTACCCAGCTATCAGAAGTAGAGGTTAGAGTGTCATGTACAGAAGTCTCTCAGAACGAGGTAAGGCACCAATTGGAGCTGGTCACCCTTGACTTTCAGAAAAGCTAGACGATATTGAAAACCACTCCAGAAGAAACAACCAGCGGATAGTGGGTCTATCGGAAGCAGTGCGTCCAGGTGACCTGCAGGCTTTCTGTGAAGTGGATCTACCGAAAGCTCTAGGACTAAAAGGCAGATGCAGACTAGAAAGGGCCCACTGCCTGGTTTCGGACCCAAGAACCTCCAATTCTCAAAGGGATCTAAACGCTGTGCGCCCGCGTCAAATCATTATGCACTACCTCGATTTCAACAACAAGACTGACATTATTAAAGCATTTCATCAGAGAATGCGCCCCCTAATGTTCAGTGATGCCAAACACCAAGAAACGGCGGGCCTTCAGCTCCATTTGCTACATGCTGGTGGAGAAAAGAGTGCTGTTTCAATTAGTGTTTCTGGCAATTTTGCAAGTTTTTTACGAATATGGATCAATGGGGGTTTATGATTCCCTAGAAGAAGCGGAAAAGTTTCCTGAGGAGAAACAAGATCATCCATCCAACCTGGAACGCCAAAGAGGATAGAAAATGAGCGGCGTCTCTGCATCATAGTAGATTGCCAAGACGTTGTTTCTGTCGCCTGGAATCTAGAGCATCCTCCCCGGAACACAGACAGCCCTTTCCCCCTCTAAGCTGAGGAGATTGAGATGTAACAATCCAAAGATGCCGCATGTCAGAGGGGTAAGGGGCTGAGTGCCCTATGCAGTAATGCTATGATAAGGAAACTTTCTACTACAATGGTTATACTGTTTAAGAGAGATGTGTTGTCCTTCTTTTACAACACATCTAGGTGAGCTAGAGTCAAGAGGAGGGTCAGAACCGAACACCAGTCCTGTACAAAAAAGGAAAACGCTTTTTCACCCCTGTCTAAAGTTAGGTAAATTATGAGAATAATCACGTGGAACGTGAAGGGTCTGCATTCCCTGCAAAAGCGGTCAAAAAATAATTCGCCATTTAGGTAGGATGCGCCCAGATGTGGTGCTTTTGCAAGAAACTAATTTGGAGGAAAACCACAAAAACTTTAAGGGTAAACTGCTGCACACACAACATGATAGTGAGGGCAGATGGATATCGATCCGGGTTTACATTTCAGAGCGAAACCTGGTCACTTTATAGTGTGTATGGACCGAATGACAGAAGTAGAAGATTCTTTTCACAACTAACAACAGTGTTGTTAAGGAACCAATGTGCACTAAAGGTAGTGGGAGGAGATTTAAACACAGTAATGATGCCAGTAGAAGATCGTAATCAGTAATCAGATTATTTTACTGCTTGTATACCACAAAACTGACATAGAAGCAGTGATAAATCTCTCCCTTTTTCTGTTATTGTTATCAGGGAGCTAATAAGTGCCCACTACTGCAAAACAATATTCAACAAGTACAAAAATATAATGTGGGTTAATGGGTAAGATAAATATTACAGGATATAGATTTTTATTTTTAATAAAGATAAAATCACGGAAATGTAAAAAAATATAAATGTAAGTATAATATATGTTGATCTGTATTTAAAAATGTAAAGAGTGATAAAAGTACTACATTTAACACATCCGTAGCTGTATTTTACTGAAATTGCCCTGTGTCAGAGCTACAGTTGGTCTGTGGCAGATATTTGGCATCATCCAAGAAAAATGTCCAACACCAAAATTGTCAACACCAAAACAATCTGAATTAAGTACAGGCAGTCCCTGGGTTACATACAAGATGTAGGTTTGTTCTTAAGTTGAATTTGTATGTAAGTCGGAACTGTATACTTTATAATTGTAGCCCCGGCCAAATTTTTTTTGGTCTCTGTGACAATTGGATTTTAAAAATGTTGGATTGTCATAAAATCCAGGATTAATAATAAAGCTTCATTACAGACACCTGTGATAACTGTTATAGCTGATTATTGTAGCCTAGGACTAAAGTACAATAAATTACCAATATCCAGAGGTCCGTTTGTAACTAGGGGTCGTATGTAAGTCGAGTGTTCTTAAGTAGGGGACCGCCTGTATTCAAAAGTAATTACCATTTAAATAATGGGGTTAGAGTGAAAAATGTTGAGGGATTTGTTTTTGAGCCAGGCCCCTAGAAGTATGTGCACAATAGGGGAATAGCGGGTAAACGGTCAGGTTAAGGTGGAGTTGCAGGATCAAACCCCGGAACTGGATGGTAGTCAAGAAAGAAAATGCAAGTGATTGACGCGCTGCTTCCAGAGTTAAGATGTTAAAGTTTTCATTAACAGTTATTTTTTTTACGTGTTTTCAATAAAATAACTATTAATAAAAACTTTAACATCTAACTCTGTAAGTAGTGCATCAATTTCCCCCCTTACTTTTTTCACCATTAGCATACCATTTAAATAATGGTATAGGGCACTAGTCTACAGCCTAGTTAACTAACCTCTGTATAAGCGCAGAATGCTTGGAACATGACATGGGTTGTTCTAGGGGAGTTCAGCACTGCGGTCAATCACTTGCCTCAGCAGTGACCTCTTTGCTCATGGCATGTTACTAGAGATGAGCAGACACATAGGTTCACATTTGGGGTTCAGGACACGTGACCCGGACATGTTGCCAGATTGTCGGCCAAACAGTCAGTCCAGCAAATTGACGCCCCTAGCAACTAGCCATGGCGTGTCCCTATCATAGTCATAGCTAGGTGCTATGAGTGTCAGTTTGCTAGATTGACTTTTTGGACACCAATACAGAAATCTATCTGGGTTTCCCTGCCAAACCTGAAGGTGAACGTTGGGTCAACTTATCTCTACAGTGGCTCCCAGAAAATACACATGTAAGGGGCTACATTTAACCCCTTTAGTGAATAGTGTCCTATATAACGACCACTGGAAACCGTAATAAACTTTTTCAAATTTTACTTAGTTGTTGTATATACAAATATTTACATATGTTTCATTTCACTTTTCATATCTTCAATACATTTGATACATTTTCATGACGTGCAATACGTTTTAGGCTAGTAAGGATAATAGTGTGAGTGTGCTAGTATCTAGACATATCTGGAGTTTCACCTCTCTCGGCGTTCAGCGGTGTCTTCACACTACTCACTTGGACCCCAGGGCTGAGCCATGACACTGACTGTTGGATGGCGTGGTATCGTCCACCTGTGTGACGTTTCGAGGGACACGCCCTCTTCCTCAGGTCTGAGGAAGAGGGCGTGTCCCTCGAAACGTCACACAGGTGGACGATACCACGCCATCCAACAGTCAGTGTCATCTGAGGAAGAGGGCGTGTCCCTCGAAACGTCACACAGGTGGACGATACCACGCCATCCAACAGTCAGTGTCATGGCTCAGCCCTGGGGTCCAAGTGAGTAGTGTGAAGACACCGCTGAACGCCGAGAGAGGTGAAACTCCAGATATGTCTAGATACTAGCACACTCACACTATTATCCTTACTAGCCTAAAACGTATTGCACGTCATGAAAATGTATCAAATGTATTGAAGATATGAAAAGTGAAATGAAACATATGTAAATATTTGTATATACAACAACTAAGTAAAATTTGAAAAAGTTTATTACGGTTTCCAGTGGTCGTTATATAGGACACTATTCACTAATGCGATTTGTTGGAGGATAAGGAGATCCTGCCTAGTCCTAGACCGATGTTATAAAAATATATGCCTCTGTTGAATTATCAATATTTCTATTAGACTACATTTAACCCCTTGCCACAAACTGACTTACTATTACATTAACCTGTGGCAAGGGGCATATGGAAATATATATGCTGCTGAAGTGAGATTACATCAAGCAGAGGGAGGAGAAAGGTGCTGAGGTATCAGAAGGGAAGGGCAAGACAGTCAAACAGCCTGTGAATCCGCATGAATCCGTCTATGATTTTGTTGCTGGTGTCCTTAGACAGCTCTTTGGTCTTGCCTATAGTGGTGTGGTTGGAGTGTGATTGATTAAGTGTGTGGACAGGTGACTTTTATACAAGGTTACACATGTTTATATATTTATACAGGCAATGAGTGCAGAGTAGGAGGAGCTTCTTAAAGAAAAATTTGAAGGTGTAAGAAAGCCAGAAATCTTACTGGTTGGTAAGTGTTCAAATACTTATTTTATGCAATCAAATGCAAGTTAATTATTTGAAAATCATACAATGTAATTTTCTAGGTTTTCTAACTCTGTCTCTCGCAGATGAAAAAAATTACAGTCCTCTCCATTCATAGATGGGAAAACTTGCAAAATCAGCCTTGGATCAAATACTTATTTTCCCCATTGTAAATAAACAAGAGTTTTCCCAGTCAGTTACACCTCTCCCACAAGGGACCATCAGATAAGCACTATAGTTAGGTATTTAGTTTTCTATTCAACAAATGAGTTGAATAAATCATGGCTTTAATTTTCATGAGACTGGAGTGTAAGTGGTATATACCTGTTGCAGCCTGGGCAGGCATACAACAATGTCAAAGACAATTCCCAAGCTATTCGCTTATTCTGATTTGAAATATTTGACATTAATAAATAATGTTTGTTACCTAATTCTTCTTGGCAGAAACTTGCAGGTGGGTTGACATATTTCATGGTGCTAACATCCAGCTTCCAATTGTGCTTGGTGCAGCGCACAGTTCTAAATTAATATAGAAAATATAATGGACAACAATGTTGTTAAATTTGTTAGATTTGTACATTTTTATTCATGTTATTTAAAAAAAATTAAGAAATGTTTTGCATTTATTTATATAAAAAAATCTGAAATATGGTGAAAGCTTTCAGAAATCAATACTTGCGAAATTTTGAGCTTGACATACCATTCAAATACGAGGGTGGTTCAATAAGTACCCGTGTTTGACAACAGAGGGCGTTCCTGAAGGAAGTTGGTGTTATCATCGTCTGCTGCCATCTATCAAACGACGGCAAAACAAATTGCAGATTGATTGATTGGTCAGTTTGGATTTGGCAGCCATTTGAGTAAAAAGTGTTTCGTGATTTTCGCTAAGAAGAAAAAAGAGCAGTATTGTTCGGTAATTCGCTTTTTGTTTTTTGATGGGGAAAAATGCGAGGACATAAAACCAAATTTGGATGCTGTTTGTGGGGACACTTTGACATCTATGACCACAGTGAAATATTGGTTCAACGAATTTAAACGTGGGCAAACATCCGTTTTTGATGAGGATGACTGGCAGATGTGGTTACCGAGAAAATCAATCAAGTCCACGACATTATATTTGCTGATCGACGAACGAAAGTGTGCGAAGTAGCAGAGGCCGTTGGTTTGTCGATCAGAATGGCAATCAATATTTTACATGATAAGTTGGCGATGAAAAAATTGTCAGCCCGATGGGTGCCGCGATTGCTCACGGTGGACAACAAGCGGATGCGGAGCAATTTAAGCGAGATCCGAAGGAGTTTTTGCGTTGAGTTGTCATCACTACACACCACCAACTAAGCAACAATCAAAACAATGGATTTCTCCCAGTGAATCTGCTCCAAAGAAGGCGAAGACTGTCCCATCGGCCGGAAAGGTCATGGCGACGGCGTCATCCTTATTTTTTAGAAAAAGGAAGAACAATCACTGGACAATACTACAGTGAGTTATTGGACCGCTTTGACAAAAAATTGAAGGAGACATGGCCGCATTTGGCGATAAAGAAGGTGCTCTTTCACCATGATAACGCACTAGCACATTCATCCGAATTTGTCGTCGCCAGATGAATTGCGTTATGAATTGCTTCCACACCGCCAGTGTTCACCTGATGTGGCTCCCTGCGACTTTTTCCTGTTCCATAAAATGAAGAAACGGCTTGCGGGAAAAAAATTAAGCTCAAACGAGGAAGTCATCGCCGAGACAGATGCGTATTTTGGAGAGTTCGACAAATCCTATTTTTTTGGAGGGGTTAAAAAAATGGCAGAAACGATGGGAGAAGTGTATTTCTAAAAGGGGACTATGTTGAAAAATAGAAAAAAAATTTTTTGAAAGAATGGTGTCTTCATTTCAAACATGGGTACTTATTGAACCGCATTCGTACTTGACTGACATTTATCTCATGTCTCTGTTTGTCATTGCATTAACATTCTTTTATGTTTAAAGGCTCGTATCTTTAAAAGCGATTGTTCCACAGATTGTGTTCTGCCTTAAATTTGTACAATCAGTGGTTGACAAGTAACACTAAAGAACCAAAACTGGTATACAAACCAGAGAGATAGAGACAAGAGATGCATCAACTGATATAACCAATTAAATTATAAGTACGGTAATACAAAAAGTTCCAGACGGACCCCAAAACAACTTATATTGTTGAAATTGTTGTGGGCTGATGCCTGATTTTGCTGTGGTCAGTTTCAGTCTTTTCATATGCAGATCGTGGGATCCAAGTTTGAATGCCTTGTAAATCTGGAGGGAAGACACTGTATTGAATTGATCAAAATTGGCAAAGTGGAGAAACTTTTGTCAGCGCTATTCTCAATGTGCAGCTAGAAGCAAACCTTTACTTGGAACTTATGATCTGCAAATGTAAAGATCAGAGCTGACCACAGCATGATCAAGTATGTTAACTCCTATACACTGGGGCGAAATGAAAGTCTTTTTGACCCCAGAGGTATCACAGCATTTCAGTGCTCTCTACTGTTATGCGGTTTCCTGACTTTAGCCTAAAAATACTAAATGCCTAATTTAGCAATTGTGAAGAGGCTCTGGAGTGAAAAAAGAAGTTCTAAAAACAAAATAACCTCTCACAGAAGCATTATTTTGAAGCCATCAGTGCTGAAATTAATGCTCAGCAAATGTTGAAAAATAAATATGTAATTTGTGCTGAGTAAATAAAGGTATAATGAAGTTGTATGATATGATCAAAGTAAACTAAAAGTAAAGTTAATACTCCAAGGATAGCTGGTAGGTTGTGAATTAATCTGTTATGTAGAACCAAGTTTGTCAGTTCTGGTTTCACAGTGAAAATTTTTGTCCTTGCTTATTCCCCTTTGGCAGTACATTGTACATCAGACAGGTGAGTCAAATGTGTGTCCAAAAAAAAATACAGACGTGTGATATCCGCATGCAGTCCATATTTTTTCGGCATCTATTTTTTTCACATCCATATGTCATTTTTTTTTCACATCTGTAAAAAAAACTGATGGTTTTCCAGTGTGTTTTATGCCCTGCCCCATTGGTTGCCTAGCAACTTTTGAATGAAAATGGAACTGGTACGGATGTTATCTGTGTGCCGTCCATTTTTTTTTCCGGATCCACTGACTTATATGGAGGTCCATAGTACACATTTGAGAGAAAAATAGTGTTTGGTATCACCACAAGTATTGCCCACTGACTAAAGATGTCAGCTACCAAAGGTTCTGAGTCTGCAACTACTTTTTTGGCACTGCTGCAGTTTTAGCACCAGAGCAGGACTGGGTCTCTGACTGTCAGACAAAGGTTTATTACCGCTTCTGCCTTCTCATTTCTTCACTACATAGTGCTGAAATATCAAAATAGAACATTTTAGTAACAACACCACTAGCTAGGTTTGGAGGAAGAAGAAGGATGAGTACAACCCTAAGAACATGGTTCCAACTGTGAAGTATGAGGGTGTTTTTTCTTCAAAGGGGACAGGCCGTCTACACTGAATTTGAAGGAGGATCGATGGGGCCGTTGAACATGGTTCATGGTCAGTTCTTCCAGTATGGCAATGACCGAAAACCCACTAAGGAGCAGCTCCGTATGAAGTATTTCAAGGTTCTGGAGTGGTCTAGCCAGTCTCCAGACCTGAACCCAATCAGAAATCTTTGGAGAGAGCTTAAACTCAATGCTGTCCAGCAGCCACCTTGAAACCTAAAGGATCTTAAGAAGATCTATATGGAGGACTGGGCAAAAATCCCTGCTGCAGTGTGTGAAAACTGGGTGATTCAGTCTCTCACAGTTTAAGTGTACCTACAATGAGAATTACAGAAATCTCCATTCTTCTTAGGTGGGAAAACCTGCAAAATCGTCCTGGGATCAAATACTTATTTTTAACAAGTATTTTATATTAGATCTGATGCCCTGCGTCATCCACACTGATGTTGGTACGCAGCATCAACAAATGATTCTTTATATCATTTCCCCCTCCTTGGGCTCGGCACGGAGCTGCAGCCAATCTGGACCTCCATTGGAGAGCTCAGACACTCCCATTACCTGCCGCCAGCTCTCTATGCGATCACATAAGAATGTGGAAGCATATACACTCACCGGCCACTTTATTAGGTACACCTGTCCAACTGCTCGTTAACACTTAATTTCTAATCAGCCAATCACATGGTGGCAACTCAGTGCATTTAGGCATGTAGACATGGTCAAGACAATCTCCTGCAGTTCAAACCGAGCATCAGTATGGGGAAGAAAGGTGATTTGAGTGCCTTTGAATGTGGCATGGTTGTTGGTGCCAGAAGGGCTGGTCTGAGTATTTCAGAAACTGCTGATCTACTGGGATTTTCACGCACAACCATCTCTAGGGTTTACAGAGAATGGTCAAAAAAAAACATCCAGTGAGTGGCAGTTCTGTGGGCGGAAATGCCTTGTTGATGCCAGAGGTCAGAGGAGAATGGGCAGACTGGTTCGAGCTGATAGAAAGGCAACAGTGACTCAAATCGCCACCCGTTACAACCAAGGTAGGCAGAAGAGCATCTCTGAACGCACAGTACGTCGAACTTTGAGGCAGATGGGCTACAGCAGCAGAAGACCACACCAGGTGCCACTCCTTTCAGCTAAGAACAGGAAACTGAGGCTACAATTTGCACAAGCTCATCGAATTTGGACAGTAGAAGATTGGAAAAACGTTGCCTGGTCTGATGAGTCTCGATTTCTGCTGCGACATTCAGATGGTAGGGTCAGAATTTGGCGTCAACAACATGAAAGCATGGATCCATCCTGCCTTGTATCAACAGTTCAGGCTGGTGGTGGTGGTGTCATGGTGTGGGGAATATTTTCTTGGCACTCTTTGGGCCCCTTGGTACCAATTGAGCATTGTTGCAACGCCACAGCCTACCTGAGTATTGTTGCTGACCATGTCCATCCCTTTATGACCACAATGTACCCAACATCTGATGGCTACTTTCAGCAGGATAATGCGCCATGTCATAAAGCTGGAATCATCTCAGACTGGTTTCTTGAACATGACAATGAGTTCACTGTACTCAAATGGCCTCCACAGTCACCAGATCTCAATCCAATAGAGCATCTTTGGGATGTGGTGGAATGGGAGATTCGCATCATGGATGTACAGCCAACAAATCTGCGGCAACTGTGTGATGCCATCATGTCAATATGGACCAAAATCTCTGAGGAATGCTTCCAGCACCTTGTTGAATCTATGCCACAAAGAATTGAGACAGTTCTGAAGGCAAAAGGGGGTCCAACCTGTTACTAGCATGGTGTACCTAATAAAGTGGCCGGTGAGTGTACGTCACCTGTGATCCACAGGGAGGATGGAAATGTTGATACAGACAGAGGCAGGGGCAGCCGAGGAGAGCTGGCCAGCAGTGCTATGCCCACATACCACTATCGGCTAATCTGAGACCAAGGAGGACACAGAGTTGTTGGAACAGAAGGTGAGAGATAAAGTCTGCTTCCTTAACCCCTATGATGCCTCGTATGAAAGATAGTAAAGGGATGGAGGCCAACACATTGCCCTTTTTATTTTAACAAAGACACATTATCACAGCGTTGGGGGAACACACCAGTATAAATATCCTGTGCGCATGATTATCAGGGGAGAGAAACAATATTGGTAAGCCTTCCACTTACTAAATAGACATATAAGATGAACACATGAATCGAAGTGATCACCCTAATGTCTATTAGGTAACAGAACCTATATGGTGACTATATTTAAATAACCTACTTTAATCTACAGGCAGTCACATTCTAGCATTAATGTACTCATGGTATGTGGATCGTAATTCTACCAAAAAGCATCATCACATTGTAGGCCATGAATAATAATTGAATAAAAGCAGGCAATCTGATACCTCTTGCCTTAGTTACTAAGGGATGGATGGACAATGTTTATGCTATATAAAACATGCATAGCTCACAGTCTCATTGAGGCCTTTTTGGGATACAAAGTCAAACCTGTATATCAATTTCGCCTCTTTCCTAAGGATAAGATTTTTCCACAAGCTGATGTGTTCTTAGATGTCACAATATGATTCCCCTCTGGGTAGACGACCGTGTCCTCTCACCAACAGAGCCACAGGGCTCCCCATTGCAGTACCCAGTTGCTGATGGTAAACATGGCGTCAAAGATTCTCAATAACAACATAACCAACTCATTGTGATCCCTACAATGGGTACCCCTGGTTTCCAGGTAGTGCTCGACATCCCTGTACCCCAATTCATGTAGAAATGAAAAGTACAGGACCTCCACATTCAGACTGGCCATATCCCTTCTATCTGCTTGAGAACATCAGTGGTGTCCCTAACATAGGATGCAACGGTGGTCACAAATGGATGTAATATGAGATCCAAATATGTACTGACATTGATGGGTGATGGGTGAGAGAGTTTATGGAATAAACAATGGGCCTCTCTTTCAAGAGGAAATCCCCCTAGGTAGAAGTATGCTGTGGTGGGGAATTCTGGAAGTAGGAACTCTAATTCACTTTTGTTGATTTGTTTGGTTTTGGCCTTCATCAGTATTGCTTTCAATTCTCCCTTAAGTCTGTTGGTTGGAATATAGGTAAGCTTGTGATACCTATCAGTATCATGAAGAATCCTTTCCCACATGGATTTATAGTACAGACGGTCCCCTACTTAAGAACACTTGACTTACATACGACCCCTAGTTACAAACGGACCTCTGGATATTGGTAATTTATTGTACTTTACTACGTACTATTGTACGTACTAGGCTACAATGATCAGATGTAACAGTTATCAAATGTGTCTGTAATTAATTTAATTTACCACACTTGATATAATAGGCCACAACCTACATCTTGTTGATCCTATAAAAGAACCCACTGTTAATAATGATGCATTGTTTTAGTCTTGGTGGCCACAGCTGGAACCAGGGTAGACTGGCCATGTAATCCATTGGTGGAAATCCAGGTTGGCCCACTGGATTGGGGACAGACCTGTCACTGCCTGCGGGACTGGATCAAGTAGAGGACCTGCAGGGGGCGCTGGAAAAGTGAGCACATTGTTTATTATTTTATGGCTGGCTGGCTTTATACAGGGGACTGGCTGGCAGTGTGTTATGATATGACATAGTAGTAGAAATAGTCGTTATATTCCTGTACATAGAGGGAAGTATTATGGTAATTATATTCCTGTACATAAGGGGCAGTATTATAGTAGTTATATTCCTGTACATAGGGGGCAGTATTATAGTCGTTATATTCCTGTACATAGAGGGAATTATTATAGTAGTTATATTCCTGTACATAGGGGGCAGTATTGTAGTAGTTATATTTTTGTAAGTAGGGGAAGTATTATAGTAGTTATAATCTTGTATATTGGGGGCAGTCATATAGTAGTTATATTCTTGTACATATTGGGGCAGTATAATAGTAGTTATATTCTTGTACATAGGGAGCAGTGTTATAGTAGTTATATTCCTGTACATGGGAGGCAGTTTTTTAGTACTTGTATTCTTGTACGTAGTGGGGGGATGTATTATAGTAATTCTATTCACTTATATAGGGGGCAGTATTATAGTAGTTATATTCTTGTACATTCAGGGCAGTATTATAGTAGTTACGGATGCAAAGGCAAAGTCTATCGGCATGAGGCAAAAAAGAAGAAAAAGTTTTTGGTAATTAATTATTTAATGCCGCAACCCTTTTCTGTTTTTTGCAAGTTTTTTTTACCAGAACTTTCTTATTTTTCTATTTACTGACCTGTATGAGGGCTTATTTTGTGCGTAACGAACTGTACTTTCTTGTGTCAGTAGTTATTATTTCAATCAATGTATTTGGAAAGTGTCAAAATATTCCAAATGCAGTATAATTCACCACAAAATGCCATTCATGGAATAATTATTTTTCTATTTTGATAAAGCGAGCATTTTAGGACAGTGGAATAACTAACTATGGTCTAGGGCAGTGGTGGCGAACCTATGGCACTAGTGCCAGAGATGGCACTCGGAGGCCTCTCTGTGGGCACACGGGCTGTCTCCCAGATACGGAGTTTGCCATACATGGCATCTTCCTGCAGTCTCAGGCAGTCCAAGTAGTGCCCTGCTATTTGAAAGTGACCCATCCTGTGCTGATTGGTCCTGTCCGAAGAGTGGAAAGGTGTGGACAGGGTCGTATTGGAGCTACAAAATTTTGGTAGCAATAAGTTTGTTACTGCCTAAATTGCCGTGTTGCTACTTTGGGAAAAGCTAGTGTTTTTTGGGTCTCATTTTGGGCACTCGATCTCTAAAAGGTTCGCCATCACTGGTCTAGGGAAATGGGGTTGATTTAAAATTTTAGGTTTCAGGCTTTTTAAAATTTTTATATTACTATATTTTGAGGCCCCCCTAGGGTCTTTAGATTACTGGGGATCTGATGCCTCATATATTGTTGCCTTGAGCTACATTTAATAAGGGTTTTTTCCAACAATTTTAGTGTGACAAAAGGCAGGTGACTTATGAAAAGCTGACATAGCTTTGTGGAGGAAAATCTTTGCGCCAATCTTTGCAGTTGTGTCAAAATGTTGGTGCTGCTTTCTGGGTAAATTAGCCCAACTAGAACCGTCTTAAACTACACCAGATTTATAATCGTGAATCAGATCTCAGATATTTAAGGGGTATTCCCACAGAGGCAACATACTCAGGATTAGAGATGGGCGAATTTGTTGAAATTCGGTTTGACCCGATTGGCCAAATTTTTCAAAAAAATTTGATTCAACCCGAATCGAATCATGACGTGTCACGTTAAAAAACAGGTATTTCCTGGGTGCAGAGAGCCTGTAGGGTGTTTTAGAACATTTGTCATGGTCAAATATGCATAGGGAGCGTGGTTTGGTCTTCAAACAATGCTGTGTATGACACGCACATGACAGCTGCGGCTCTTAGAATCGTTTCACTCTTCAATTCCATGGGCACTTACAGAGGCCAACTTAACCAAATAAGCGGACCGGGAACACAGCCTAACAAGGTAACGTTTGTGCCAGCTCGTAAGGATTGAACTGAGGGCCAAGATCCCACTATAACATCAAAGAGTGCACTCTTTTTACACTGACATCAGATGATTCCATAGATTATGACAGAACCTGTTCTGTTAAACGCGGTTACATGTAGAAACCCCCCAAAAGAGTGGAGAGGGTGTCGGCAATAATTTTGCATTGACGTTACTGATCATTTTGCCCTTCTTTTTATCTGTCAGTGTCCGCTTTGAATCGGTCAATAATCAAACATCAGGATTGCTAAAGCCAAAAACAAACAGGAGTGGATCCAAAACAGAGATGACCAGTAAATGGGATGTTTGCGTGTCCTCTGTGTTCTGTATACACTCCTGCTTTTGCCTATCAATCCTGAGGCTTTTTATTTCTTCTGACAGATGAAATAAAGGGGAAAACCAAACACAAAGGCAACGTCATAGAGTGGTGGAGGGTGAAAACAGCATTATGGAAATCACAGGGTGTTCCAGGGAGACAGCAGTCAGCAGCATGAGTAGGCCGCAGAGTGGTACAATGACAAATTACAGAGGTGGCGGCAACATGGTAGGCCACAGAATGGCACAATGACATTGTGGAGCTTGCAGCGGCAGTAGCAGAAGGTCAGAGAGTGGCACAATTACAAGTTCTTTAGCTGGCAGCAACATGGTAGGCCACAGAGCGGCACAATGACAGTGTGGAGGTGGCGGCAACATGGTAGGCCACAGAGTGGCACAATGACAGAGTGTGGAGGTTGCTGAAGCAGCAGCAGGAGGTTGGGAAGTGGCACAATGACTGAGTGTGGAGCTAGTGGCAACAGCAGCATGGGTCAGAGAGTGGCACAATGACACATTCTTTAGCTGGCAGCAACATGGTAGGCTACAGAGTGGCACAATGACAGAATGTGGAGGTGGGTGACAATATAAGTCCCTAGTAAAGATGGTGGGAGGCACCTAGAGCAACTGGCAGCAGATGTGTGGAATCAGGCGGGTGGCAGCATAAGAATAGGGGCTGAGGCAGGGAGTTAGAATCCAGACTCATTTCCCAATGTTTGGGGGGGGGGGGCGTCATGGCTGATCTAATCTGATGCATAAGGCATTGGTATGTTGAAATCCTGGCCGATCCAAGCCTGATTCATCTTGACAAACGTCAGTCTCTCCACATTACGGGTGGACAAGTGGGTTCTCCTTGGGGAAATGATTTCCCCCGCCACACTGAACACCTGCTCTGATGCCACACTACTGCCTGGGTAGGACAGCTTCTCTACTGCAAACTCTGCAAGTTGCGGCCTTGAATCAAGTTTGGCTGCCCAGTATGCCATGGGATCCTCTACCTGGAGTGGTAGAGTGCTGTCCAAGTAGGCCACCACCTACCACCTGGTGCAGGGTCTGCTCCATGTCCTGCTTCTTCTGGTGGCAGCTACCCTCCTCACTAGGTGGGTAAAGGAAGCTGCTCATTAAGGACTCCAGACTTAAGCTACTGCTGATGGAGCTGCTACTGCTCCTACCCCCCCCCCAGCTCCCCACAGCAGCCGTGGAAGTAGTACATGAACGATGACTGCCAGGAATCCCCCGTTCAGACCTGACAGAGGATGGACAATGGTGCACATAGGCAGTGGCCAACTGTGTGCACAGTATTTCTCTATAGTACGCCAGTTGTTCCTCCCTCTCAGGAGCAGGAAAAACGTCACCCATTTTTGACCGGTAGCGAGGACCCAAGAGGGTGGAAAGCCAAAACTCATCCCTATGCCGGATGTTCACTATTCGGCTGTCACTAGTTAGGCAAAGCAGCATGCTGCAGACCATCTGCGCAAGCGACTCTGAGGGACTCCTGGCCTCCATCTCTACTGTATACTGCCATGTTGCTTCTGGTTCATCTGCCTTGTCTTCTACCTCCTCTGGATGCTCCTGCTCTTCCTCTCTGTTCAGCCACCACTGGACTCATGTGGCAATTAGATGTAATCGCCACTTCTCCAGTGCCCTGACTAGTCAGATTTTGCAGCATTAGTTCCAGGACATGAAGCAGTGGAATGATGTTATTCATCCCGCAGTTTTGGCGGATAGCGTGGCCTCTTCAACGGGCCTGAGCAAATGGCAGGTGTCACGCATGAGCTGCCAGTGGCTGACATCAAAGTTACACAGGGGAGTACTCCGGTCTTGTCCTCATGCCTAAAACTTGGTATGTCAGGTTCCAATCTCCAGTGAATGGCACCAAGTACATGGTGTCTAATCGGTATGCATGGCACAAACAGCTTATTTCAGTAGCCCAAACTTAGGCTAGTAAGTGTGGAGGCCTGTTGTCGAAGGCTAGCATGGGGTCTGTCATTGTGACAGATGGGTGGTCAAATAATTTATTTGTGTTTTTTTCATGTATTCTCATCACAATGAAGGATATAAGAGTTTGTGGTATAGTACTTTAGTCCAAGTTCACTTACTTAGGTTGTTCAAGAGTCTCTGTTCCCTTTCTTCCTCTGAAGTACAGATTTTCCCTTACTAGTTGGAGTCCACTTTCCAATTGTTGGTAATATTGGGAGCGATGTGTGCTGTTCTATCACCCGGAGCCATGATTGGATGTCCACCGGTTCTGTATCCAGGATCTCTCAGGCTCTTTCCAGGTCACTTGGTATTTTAATGGTTCAGTGGCGGCCATTTGCCTGAAAGGCTAGACCAAATGGGAAAAGCCACTTAAAGAGAACCTGTCAGCCAAAATAACCCCCTAAACTAAATATATTTTCTTAACTGCCATTAGAAATCATTGCCTCTATCACTTCATTGTCCCTCTACATGCCTGTAAACTTAAGCAATGAGGTCCTAAAGCTGTATGCAAATGACCTGTGAAATGTCCAAAGAGTCATTAGCATATTCAAGCTTTCCGGCTTATTCATGAGTGGGAGGCACAGCCACACCCCCAGTGCATGACTTACAGCCAGTATAATGATGTAATGGCTCCTCCATGTGCTTCCTGGAGCTGGTGGCCACGCCCCCTGCAGCCTGTGTGTGTATAGGAGAGGTACAACAGCTCCATGCAGCCATGTTATAGCAGAACATGTCGTGTACATGTGTGGCTGATGTCTTTGTCTCACACATGTGTATTAAGAGGGAGAGCATGTCAGCAGGTAAAGCACAGACACTAGCAATGCTTTACTATACATTACACACAGACATGAGCAGGGGGAGCAGAGGGGAGGGGTAACAGGGATGACATCACTGCCTCTGACCATGTGACATCACTGCCTCTGACCATGTGACCAGCCTCATTTACATAATAAAGAAAAGATGATTTTACAATAATTAATGTGTGAATTGACTAGATAAAGGTGGTGACAGAAATAGTGACAGAGACCTGATGACAGGTGTCCTTTAAACATAGCTTTCTTGCTCTTCAAAATTTCAGTGAGTGGGTTTAGAGGTCTTCACTTATATAGCATAGATGGTGTTATGTCTTGAAAGATGTCATAGTTTGTCCTCTATCTGTATTTCTGATTTCTCTCTTGCTGCCCAAAGCAAGCCAGCTGTGTCCCTGTAGTTCAGGAAACCGCAGACCACGTCTCTCGGTGGTTCTTTATCTTTTGGTGGGGGCCGCAGTGATCTGTGAATGCGTTCTATGATTATAGATGAGCTCTGTCAGGTGATAAAAGGTCTCCAAATAATGCTTTGGCAGTAGGTGACAGGTTGTCTTGTGTCACCTTTTCAGGGATACCCCCCAGCCTGAGGTTCTTTATTCTGCTACAATTTTCCTGATCCTCGATTAAAAGGAGTGCTGCATTTATGGCCTCCACTTGTGAACTACAGTTATGAGCGAGAGCTGAGCTGTGCTCCACTATTGTGGCCTAGCTCTTCCCCAGTATTTCCACACGCTGCCCTATTGCATGTACCTCTCTATGGATAGCATTTAATTCCTCCATTATCGAGTCGAGAGCCTGCGTCAACATCGGCTTCAGAAGTGTGCAGGATAGAGGTGCTTGTTCTGAGGAAGTGTGTTCCTCGGCGATGCTCTCTATTTCCGTGTCTTCTGGCGTGTCTGCCTCTGTGTCTGGTGCGGCAGCCATTTTGCAAGATTTCCCAGGCAGTGAAGTGAGTTTCATTCTCAAGAATTTCTCTGTCTCCTTGTCCTTTCTTATTTCTGGGGGTCTCCAGTTTCTCCCCAGCTCTCTCTTTATAAGATTTCCCCTTGTCAGCTCATTTTGGGGTCGCTATTTTGATGTTGTGATAGTCCGACATGCCACTCAGTCAGGCTCTGCCCCCCTAATTTCTGCAGTGTTGACCACTTCAGTACATGAAGGTGGATATCAACAAGGAGTCCCTGTTAGAACTGTACCTTGCCCCCGGAATTTCTAAAAAGGGGGGTCCCAGACTTACCCTAACAGCTTCAGGGAGGCTAACCCCAAAGTTAAACAACATCCCAACACATTTCCCCCTACAGTGTGTGGGGTTCATCAGTGTGTAAGGTTCATAAATTACAGCGGTGGGAACAAAACTCAAGTTGCCTCTACCTCTCTGCTCAACACAATGGGGCAGATTTATCAAGTGTCTGAAAGTCAGAATATTTCTAGTTGCCCATGGCAACCAATAACAGCTCAGCTTTCATTTTACCAGTGCTCATGAATATTTTAAAGGGGAGCTGTGATTGGTTGCCATGGGCAACTGGAAATATTCTGACTTTCGGACACTCGATAAATCTGCCCCAATGTGGCCGTCCAGGAGTGCGGGTTCTATATCTGGTGAGCACAGCATTGTAGTGCGCATACACCACTCAAATAGGGACCTTTCCTTTGGGGAATGCCCACATTGCTGACTCCCGTATAGAATGCTATTACTTAGGATATGGCTTAGCCATAGCGTTACCAGAAGGTGTGGAGTTAACTCACACATGGTACGTATGTAAAAGGTATCCATAGAGACCAAAGTAAGCGACCGAGGCGGAATCGCTGCACTACATGTTCTATTATAATGAGCAGTGTGGCAGAACCAATACTGTACCGCGGTGTCTCATATCGTGTGCACCTACGAACTATACCAGTAAAATTGGAATGGCAGAAACTATACAGAGTTAGTTATAATTGTACAATTAAGTAAAGGAAAAAAGTTTAAGGCATATACACAATGGGGTAGATTTACTTACCCGGTCCATTTGCGATCCAGCGCCGGGTTCTCTGCGGTGGATTCGGGTCTTCCGGCGATTCACTAAGACAGTTCCTCCACCAGGTGTCGCTGCTGCGCTGAAGTCCACCGTGGTCCGCCGGAGTTCATGATCCGTTGCTGGGTGCAGGTAAGCGTGTGTCCAGCGACACTTTTTTTTTAAAAATGCGGCGGTTTCTCTGAATCTGTTGGGTTTTCGTTCGGCCACACCCCTGATTTCTGTCGCGTGCACGCCAGCGCCGGTGCGCCACAATCCGATCGCGTGCGCCAAAAACACCGGGCAATTCAAGGAAAATTGGCGCAAATCGGATATATTTGGGTAACCCGCCGTAAAAACGCGATTCGGGCCCTTAGTAAATGACCCCCCATAGCATCTGTCAGTACTAGTGTAACAATACTGCCATAAACATTACTGTAAGAAACAACGTAACCCAGGGTCTCATTTAGACCCATCTCTGCTACAGTATCAAGGTGGGAAATCCATCTAGCATTGCAGTGTAGAAGGGTCCATTCCCAGTTACCACCAAGCACAGGTCGATTGAGCTTAGTGATGCCATGACATTTAAAAACAATTTCAAATTACTATTTATTAAAAATTCATCCAAAATTCATACCACATATATAAAATATTATTTTCTAAATGAGACATTTCACAATTAAACTGTAACAATAAATGATAAACTTTATTTTGCTACTACATTAAATTTAAATAAATATGTTAAGTTCTGTTCAATAACCCTTAATTTAACACCCTGTTGTATTTAAATATTGTTCAAAATACTTCAAAAAACAGATATCCTGGAGGACTTCCACACCAGAAAGTAGGGTACTACTTCAAGTTAATAGAGGGTTAATCAAACAACCTTATAGCATGTACAACATTTTAAGTTAAATGCAGTGTTTTTACCGACATACCAACTTACCAAAGCGGAGGTACCTAGAAATAAATAAGATCCGGACACAGAGTTGGAGACACGTTCGGAGTTAATGCAGAATCCACATGCTCTGGACTCAATGGCCTATCTGAACCACACAGTTTCCAGTCTATCTGCAAGTCTACAGAACCATGAGTTTTCCCCACACAGATGAAAGTGTTTTTTCTTTTTTATGGCTTTATTGGCCACTCCCCTGATACTTTGTGTGTGCTATTGTTATGTTATCACCAGGATTGATATCACTCTACTTTGGTGTGCCTCCAGCATATAAAAACACTGCATTTATCTTAAAACATTGTACATGCTATAAGGTTGTTTGATTAACCCTCTATTAACAAGAAGTAGGACCCTACTTCCTGGTGTGAAAGGCCTCCTGGATACCTGTCCTTTTAAGTTGTATATGAATTTGAAAAGTTTTTTGGACAATATTGGAACACAACACAATATTTAAATACAACAGGGTGTTAAATTAAGTTTTTTTTACCAGGCTATATAGATTACACCCTCAGTCTTTCGGTTAATTAAGTCTAGATAATTTATGTTGCTAAATTGGACAAAGAATGATGTGAATAATTAACCAAATCATGGTATTATGCAAAATTGTTTCAGTTTATAGGAGACACTGAAACTGCAGAAGGAGTAGTCTTTTAACTATATATGCTGTATGATCTGCTTTCTCTTTTTCTTCTTTTCTTCTTTTTTGTTATGAAATGTATTTATAAGTGCTGTTATGTATGATATTTTTACATTGTATTCCATGTTTAAAAATAAATATAGAAATTAAGAAAAAAAATATCTGCTGTGTGGTGGATTTAGTGCACCATAGACTCGGGGCCATTCTAAACCTGGCCTTTAACCCTTCATCATATCGGTTTGGAAGTTTTTAAGAAGGTGCACTAAATCCACCACACAGCTGATATTTTCTTACCAACTTCATACTTTTCTCAGTGGTACACAGCTGATTCTCCATCATCCAAAACCAAAGGTGTTATCATCGCCATTAGGAAAAATATCCCCTTCAAACTAAAGGCACAACTCCCAGATCGAGAAGGAAGATTTCTTTTTATTAAAGGCAAAATAGCTAACACTCCAGTCAATATTGCAGCCTTCTATACACCTAACACTGATCAAGTAGATTGGACTATTAACACACTTATGCATCCTAGGGAGTGATCTCAATGCCACATTGGAACTCCTGCTAGACTCCTCCCAAAAATCAGTGGTAGAAAATTAAGGAAACTGAACTCTACACTATCAGAACATTCCCTAAGAGACGCATGGAGGAAATCTCCCCTCCCCCCACCAAAGACTACACATACTTCTCAATCATCCACAAAACCTACCAACGCATTGATTATATTTTTATATTCTTCCCAGACATAGAGATCCTAAAGAACTCTTGAATTGGTAGTATCACAGTGTCCAATAATAGACTAGTTCCGCCAGTACTTGTGACACTTACAATCTCTTCCCTGGCATCCCCAACTTACACCTGGCGGCTCAATGAAATCATACTAAAAGAGGAGAAGCATAGTAAGCAAATTGAATATGCTCTTAACTACTACTTCACAGACAACAACAAATCAGAAATCCCTATCCCTATAAAATGGGAAGACCACATATCAGCAGCTAGAGGTGAGCTAATGTCTATTGGGGCCTACCTTAAAAAGCAGAGGGCCAGAGAAATCTACAACCTACTTATTTAGATAACCCGCCTGGAATGCGTACGCAAATTATCCTTAGCTACATCCTCAATAGAAGAGCTTACGGCAAAAAGGGAGTTACTGAAACAGGCCCTTAACCTTAGAGCAGCCAAAACATACCTAACACCTAACACATAGCAAACACAAAGTCTATGCTCATGCAAACAGTAGCTCCAAAATGATGGCCTTACTTCCTTGTAGAAAAGAGAAATCTTTCATAAAGGAGATGAAAACCCCATTAGAAACAAAACAGTTAGTGACACCACAGAGATTGCCTACCAATTCTCTAACTTCTACAATATCTTCACATTATAATCTCCAACAGCTTGAAAGCCAAACCTCTCTAGAAGATAGGAAACTCAAAATGAAAGCATTCCTGGAAAAACTACGGATTCCCAGGCTATCAAGCTTCCAAAATGAATCTTTACTTCGCCCCTTCTCACAGAAAGAGCTAGACACAGCAATCTCAGAGTTGGACCCAGTGAAAAGCCCTGGCCCAGATGGGCTCCCCACAATATATTACAAATCTTTCAAACACATTCTGATCCCCCTGATGCTCCCCACCTTCAATGCCCTATCCTCTTCCTCTTAAATTTCCCCCACAAGCCCTAAAGAGGGGAAAGACAGCACTCTATGCAGCAGTTACTGCCCAATGTCATTACTGAACATTGATGTTAAGCTGTATGCCAAACTCCATGCTAACTGCTTGAAAGTCTCCCTACCGCTACTAGTTAACTTTGAACAAGTCGGGCTCATTTCAGGGAGGGAGTGGAAGGATAATACCCTATGAATATTACACCAAATCCAGTTTGTCTAGTTCAAGAACTGGACGCTAAGACTTTCCTCACCCTTCCCTTGGTCAGACAACTTTATAACATACCTGGGGATCAAGATCACTCCTGACCTGTATACCTGGTTTGCTACTTATGTCACTTATGAAAAATATTCAAAATTTAATCAAAAGCTGGATGATACCCTATATCTCCTGGTTAGGCAGATCAAACTTACTTAAGAGGTTTGTGATTCCTAAGATCACATATCTCATGCAATCACTACATATTGTCATACCTCAACACTACTTCATTAAAATGAGGAGGATACTTACAAATTATCTCTGGGGTGGGGCAGGACACAGACTGGCTCATAGTACCCTAACAAGATCTAAACAAGACGGAGGGGTAGGCTTTCCAGACATACGTACGTACTACAAGGCTATTCAACTCAACAGAATTGTGGACTGGTTTAAGAACTGTTACTCCAAACTATACATCCCAATCAAAGAAACTCTTACTAGAGTTCTTTCACACAACTTACTCTTCAAACATTGCAGGTTGTACAACCTTTTAAGACGCTTAGCATCATCACAAATGCACCCTTTAAAGTTCGGCACACAACACAAGGTACAAATCCCCACACCCATCTCCGATCACAAGAGTTGGAGACCTACTTGGTATGACCTCTCCACATGACCTCCAGACCTTACACTACAGAGACAGCTGAATGAGAAAGTAATAGGTGATATACTTTGTGACGAAGCATTTCACACTCTCAACCAACTATTACAAATATCTCCGCACATAGCCATTGACCCCCTCACATACGCTCAATTGAGATCCAACTTCAAGATGCTCATTGTCATCTCCAAATAAGTTACCAACTAACTAATCTCCACATTTTACAAAATGTTACTGATAGATGACTCAAACGTACACCAGTATGAACTGGGAATCTCGTTACTAGACTCAGAAATACGCCAGATACTTTCCCACAGCCAGATGCATAACTCTCCAAGTTATAAATTACTTAGCAGGTGGTACAAGACACCAGTGGCACTGCATAGATGTAATCTCCAAATCCCTGATACCCGCTGGAGATGCCAACATGAGAAAGGCACGTACCTCCACATATGGTGGGAATGCAGCAAAATTTGCTGCTTCTGGGACTCTATCACTGCAACTATCACTAGTTTATGCCCGGGGGCACCCCTACTTTCCCCTACAATTTAATACCTACCTCTCACACAACTAGATTCAATAGAACTCTAGAAAGCCGTTATTCCAGCCCTTTGGAAATCACCTACCCCACCAACCCCAGCCCAATGGCCAAATAAAGTCTCACAACTTTGCAGAATAGAAGAAATCTGTTCTTTTCAAATAAATGATGTGTAAAATTCCCATATACTGGCATACTGTATTAATTAAAAAAAATGAATTAAGTAATTAAAAAAAGTTAAAAAATGAAATTAAAAAACCTAAAAATACTCTTTCCCTAGAACTGATATAAATAAACAGTACAGGTATCGTCAAATCCCCAAATGTCTAATCAATCAAAATATAATAAAAGGTTTTCCTGTATTTTGAAAAATATAAAAATGTCAATGGAAAAGTGATCAAAAGACTGTACAGTCCTTAAAATGGTAGCATTGAAAACATCATCAAAAGCCACAAAAATGACACCACCCATAGCTCCGTACACCAAAGTATGCAAAAGTTATTAGTGCCAGAAGGTACAGGAGGTTTTAATTTTTATGAAAACATTATAAAACCTTTATAAATTTACTATCCCTATGATCGTACTGACCAAAAGAATGAAGGATACGTGTTACACAGAAAACAAGCCCTCACACTAAAAAAGAGCTGGAATAAGCTGAGCAGTCGGGGAGTTGTGTGTTGGAAACCAACAATCCTATATGTATTACCTATTCTATGAATGGTTTATCAAAATATATTACTGGAGACCACTATATGTTTTTATTAGTATATTTTTACTAACAATGAAGCTAGTACTGACTCTTTGTACACTAAGCTAAAATATATGTAAGCAAACATTTATACTGATTTGTATCTGTAATATACATTACCTGTTGTTCAGGTCTTCAATATCTTTAAAGAAAGTTCCACCTTGATGTTTGCATAGATTTTTACATGCATGCATCTCTTCACCATTCTTATAAATTATAAAATTATTTCCCGTTTCCTTATTCCTAAGGAAGTTGATTCCATCTTTCAGACCTGCTACTTCGGTAGGCTTGACATGTAGGAGAACGCTTGCTGTTTGTCCCACCCTGTTTCAGAGAAAAACACATTAGAAATTTACTTGCTGGTATAAAAACATAGTATAATATATAATAAAATAATCCAGGTACATTACACCTCCATTAGATGGTGAATGACAGCTATACAGACAAGTATGAATATTTTTTGTTATCAGTCATCCTATACTCTTCTGGGGCTTAGAGTTTCTTGCAAAGGATACACGCTTCACAGATAAGCACATTCTTGTCTTGCCAAATGGTATCAGATACAGCCTGCTATCAGTTTCATGGAGAATCTGCGAGCACTACAATACAAATGAATTACATATCTGATTACTTCAGAGTTCAGTTTTTCAGATAATCTTATGATGACATTTTATTATATCACATTTAACGCCAGAAAATGTTTATGCTTTATACTGAACAAAGTATGATGTGAATAATTAACCAAATGACTCTTGGTATGATGCAACATTGTTTTCCAATTATATGAGACATCAGAATTGGAGAAGGAGTAGTCTGAAGAAGAAGTATGTCTGAAGAAGAAGTATGCCAAACACCTCGCCCGACCCAGGTTTCGCCTCTTCAGGCTTCTTCTGGAGGCGAAACCTGGGTCGGGCGAGGTGTTTGGCGTTTTTTACACTGTTATATGCGCGCTTTTTAACTCCACCTTGTGAGTATATACAATAAAATATCCTTCTTGAACCTTGGGATTCTGCACTATTTGTTCGTTTATCTTCTGGCACAGGACTAAGAGTGCACCACGGACACGGGAGTGATTCAGGGGTGCATTGGAATCCAGTGTTCAGGAGAACGAAGAAAAGGCAGGAGAAACCTAGGAGATCCTCAATTTCTAACTGAAGGGAAGGTGGTGAGATTACCTACTGAATGTGAATTGTGACTTAGAAGAGTTGAGCACTGACCTTTTTTATCTGTGTGAATTGGTTACTATAGTGGGAGAGTGCCGGTTCAGTAGCTCCTCTGTTTTTTCTTTTTTGTCCCTGTTCTTTTTCCGGAGGTCGAACTTTTTGCAATATTTAATCTGAAGAAGAAGTATATCTGCCCTATGGTGGATTTAGTGCGCCATAGACACTGAGCTATTTCAAAGCTAGCCTTTAACCCTTCATCATATACATTAGTTCACTTTTTTGGGTCTATTTATTAATTCAGTTTAATAGTGGGTTGTTCTTTTCAGAGATTTTTACAATTTTAACCAATTCCTGATGTTTAACGTTATAGTCCTACTGCTGCATGCTATATGCTACAATCAAGGACCCCACGGTGGCCTGACATCACTGCGGCAGGCTCTTATTGTGTGACTTTGTGTTTGCGTAAGCATGACCTGACAGTTAAAATAGACTAAAGTACAGTATTATATTGAACAAGCCTTCAGATAATAGCTTGTTCAAGTCTGAGTGTAAACTAACGAAAATATTAAAATAGACCCCGAAATACAAGTTGTTCAATCCCTAAAATGTTATTGATGTACTGAGCAACTTATCCTGCAAAAAATGCCCTCATCCTGTTTACACAAAAAAAAATGTTTTCACCAAATTCGATTTTATTCTGCATATTAAGATAAACATAAAAAAGTTAAATAAAGCTATCTCCGTAACATTTATCGAGAAGAAGTGTGAGGGTACACCAGATTCATGATTTGTGGCATCCATTCTTCGTGAATTTTCACCAACTTTTTTCGTGCACCTTTAACATAGGGTGTTCAACATATTTCTGTTGGATTCCAGCATGATAAATGTGGCGCATTGTCCGAAATGTGGCAGAATGCCCCTTTCAGTGAGTATATTTGTGTCAGGTGAAAAACAGTGCACCCATGACACACAAAGGGCCGCATGCGACACATATGTGGCGTGGACAGTTCTTAAAGGACATCTACTACCGTGATCAAGGATTGTAAACCAAGCACACTGAAATACTGGTGTGTGCTCCTTCTGGCAGGATCAGCTCTTCTTTTAGCATCTTATGCCCTGGTTTTTACAAAAAGAATCTTTTAAAATTATGCAAACAAGCCTGAGGGGTTAATGGAGCCAAGAGCCCTTCAGGCTCATATGCATAATTTTTTAAATCCTTTTTGTTAAAAATAAGGACATAAGAAGCTAAAAGAAGAGCAAATCCTACCAGAAGGGGCACTCACCAGTATGTCAGTGTGCTTGGTTTACAATCCTTCATCCTAGTGGTTAAAATACATTTGCAAGCAGTTTGCAAGCACATAAAAGAATGTACAAATTCCAACTGAAAACTGGCGCAAGGTCCATAGTAAATGTGCCCTAATATTTACACCATATAAAAAGCAGAAAATAAATAAGAAAATAAAAATAAACATGATGTTTTTATCAATAACCTATAGCCTCTGTGTTTCCCGTGTTCCTGTGGTATTCCTGTGGTAATGTGTTCCCGTGGCATTCCTGTCTTCCTGTGTTCCTGTGGTGTTCCTGTGTTCCTGTGGTGTTCCTGTGTTCATGTGGCATTCCTGTGCTCCTGTGGCATTCCTGTGTTCCTGCGGTGGTCCGGTGTTCCTGTGGCGGTCCTGTGTTTGAGGTCCTGCCATCCCGAGGTTCTGCCTTCCCGAGGTCCTGCCTACCCTGTGTCTCTACCCTGGCTGCCACCGTAGGCCTAGTCGTACTCATGGAGCGACCTGGTAACTCCCCGGCGTAGCAAGACCATCCCGCTTTGCGTGCGGACTCTGGTGAAGATCAGGGATCCACTTAGACTCCGCTCCCGGGTTGTGGCTAGTACCATCCTCCCCCGCGGTGGTCCAGGTGGTCCTCAAGAGACTCTTCCCACACCTCCGTGCATGACAGTGGCCTTAAGGTGTTAACAAAGTGGTTTACATTGTTTACTGGGGATAAACCAGTCTTGGAGTGGACACAATGGGGCTCATTTACTAAGGGTCCGACTTCTGCATTTTCGTCGGGTTTCCCGAATATTTGCGATTTGCGCCCAACTGCCCCGGGATTTTGGCGCATGCGATCGGATTGTGTCGCATCAGCGTCGGCTTTAACGTGACAGAAATGGGGGGGGGCTGGCCATCGGATCAATCGCAAGATCAGCACTTACATGCACCGGGACGAAGAAGGTGAACTCTAGCGGACCTCGGCGCAGCAGCGACACCTGCAGGATATCGGGCGCACGATCTTAGTGAATGCCGGCAGACCAGAATCAGCGTCGGACAATGCGCCACGGGATCGCGACTGGACCGGGTAAGTAAATGTGCCCCAATATATTGGTGTAATGCAGCTGTTTGGTAATGGACAAAAAATAACAAAGGAAAGGACAGAAACTCACAGTGAGAAGGTAAGTTAGAGGGTAAGTGACAACTTCCAGACATTTCCTTCCTGTGTCAAAGTGTAAAAGAAGCAATGAAAAAACCCTTTACAGCTACAGCAGAATGTGTCAAGTACTGCGGAGGGGAAGACTCATCCACCAGCTCTTGCGAAGCCCAAAACATCAAGAGGCGTCAGCCTCTCGATGTATCCGACGGGGTCTTGCGCAGCATTTATCTCTATACCAGGCCCTGCCTTGCATAGTAATAAACTCAGCCAGCGTGTTTTCACATGAGAAAAGTTGCCAGCTACAGTGAGTGCACAGGCTTGGGGAAAGTAACGCCCTCGCTCTCCTACAACACGGCCCCTAAAGCCAAACTGGCATGATGGCGGCAGATTGGGGTAAACAATTGCAAGTGTTAACAATAAGCTAGCATTTGCGATTATTGCAGGGCCCCATAGCAGACCTTTGAATGGGGCTTCCCTACCTTCTCAGAAAATATACTTTTTTTGTATACTTTTCTACACATATATACACTCTTACACACATTTATCCACTTATGCACAAATATATATATATATATGCATCAATATATATATTTATGCACTTACACAGGTCTGTCCAAGTAGTTGCTCATCACATGGAGGATGTACATGGCAGGAGTAAGAAATTAGAGATCCCTATTCCGGTTGTTCTGCTGTCCCCTCCCTCTCCCCAAAACATTTCTTATCTGAGGTTGCAATTTATGCTGTGTACTGTTATATACATATTATGCTGTGTATTGTACAGCATAACATGAACATAATGGCGCACACCCTCCTTTCATTTGTATGTCAGGTTGGATGCCGAGACCCTCTTACATTGCAGGCCCCATAGCAGCTGCTATGGTTGCTTCCACCTTAGTTACACCCCTGCTTTTTCCTCCTGTGCCTCCATTGCATTCTCTGTAATAGACAGAAGAGCTTTCCAAGTAAAGGAATAATGAGGGAGGTAGCACTGTCAATGTCTCCATCAAGCAAGGGACGTGTGTCAACCCGATTCGGCCCAAGGCTATAACAAGGTTTTCGATTATTATCGCACATCACTTTGCCGTGCTTATACAAGGGGCAACATAAAGAGAAGAGAGATGAGAGGCAACAAAGAAGATGAGGGGACCCACAATAAGAGCAGGTCAGAAAAAGAGGGGAAGATACCAAGGGACTCACAATAAGAGAGGGGGCGATGAGGGGATACAAAATGCGGGGGGAATGAGAAAGGAATCACAATAAGAGGGGTATATACAAGGGGGACCATAATTAGAGGGGGAAATGAGAGGGGACCCACAAATTTTTCAATGTGGCCTAAAAATGTACCCGTAAGCCGACCCCAGTATAAGCTGAGGTACCCCAATCACTCATCTGTCTGCTCATGGATCCCAGTCTACAGTTCCTGGACATTGTGTAGTCTTTCATCAATACAGATGAGTTTTAGCATGGCCTGCTACCAGTTCCCCATGGCTTTGTTAAAAACGATGGTGCAGGTACTAAGCTGAATGGATGAAGAAGCAGGAGGTGGGGGCGGAATGTGAGCGTTTCCTGCCTTGGGACCAGCTGCCCGTCCATTAACCTCATGGACACCTAAGGAGATATAATGTCCTTGCCCTTGCTTACTCAACATTGTTTCAGTTAGGAAGTGCACCTCAGAACTAATAGTGTACACTTGATTTTGTCCATAACCTGTGTGTTCTGAGAAAAGTATTGGTAGCTTAGAACTTCGTGCTGCTCTTATTCAGGACCAGAGCTCAGGAGTGAGATGGTCTAAGCAACCTTTTTCTCACCTTGATTTGTGGGAATGAAAGCTGAGCGGATGGTTTGGACAGGCTTTCTGGTGGTGGTAGTGATGGTGGTGTCACATCCTCCTTTTTTGTCGAGACAGGCAGGGGTCTGGCCCCCCGAGACGTCGTGGCACAGGCTGAGCAAATTAAAACAGCAGAGGGAGCCTCAGGTGTCTGCAGGCTTTTTTTGGTGTCTTATTCACTGCAGCTCATGTTTACTTTGCAGGCTTTACACTTGGTGCTCAGGTTGGTAATGTTTTAGCTGCACTTTATTATGGACTAGTGTCACAGTGTGTAAATGGCACAACTTCTGCACTCATGGAGAAGAAAATGCCAGGCCGCAAACACCCTTTTAGATGGCTTTTGTTTACTGGGTCCCAGGTCACTTAACAGCTGCTCACATGACCATAAGGTAACCGTGATAGCATGTTAAAAAAACACAAAATGACCTTAATACAAAAAATTTATTAATACACCTTAATACAAAAATACAATGACCTTAATACAAAAATACAATACATAAATATTTTTTAACCCCTTCCCGACACGCGCGGGTCCCGGTGCATTGAGAGGGCTCACGGGCCGAGCCCTCTCCATAGCCGGTAAGTCTTTGCTGCATATTGCTAGCACCGATCGCGGGTGCTTTCACCTCGATCGCAGCCGGCAACGCTGCCGCCATCTTCCCGCGGAGCGTCGCTCCCCAATGACGTCACTGGGAGCGGCGATCTGTCGCCATGGTAGCCTCGGGTGTTCCGAATACCCGAGGCTACTTCGTTTTAACCCAATCATTACAATGTGCTATCAGCACATTGTAATGAATGATGAGTAAAATCCCGATATACTGCCATATTGTTAATAGGCCAGATTTATCAAGTGTCTTAAAGTAAGAATATTTCTAGTTACCCATGGCAACCAATCACAGCTCGGCTTTTACCAGTGCTCATAAATATTTTGAAGGGGAGCTGCGATTGGTTGCCATGGGCAACTAGAAATATTCTGACTTTCAGACACTTGATAAATCTCCCCAATATGTCCATTAAAAAGTTCCAGAGAGATATGCAGAATTAAGATTTGAACCAGTTGTATGATTGTAAATGTTGCCATAGAGACAGGTGATCTTTCTTGAATAATAAATCAATATTTAAGACAAAGTCTCTAAAAAAGCCAACCGCAAATAAAGTAAAGCCATCTTCACTGATACAGAAGCTGAAACCTTCAGAACAACAACTTCAGATGGTTATTTGGACTCATCTATGGGATGAAAAAATCTAAGAAATCAAAATGGAGTGAAAGAAAGCATAAAAAAATTATATATGTTACTACATCAAAAGTAACATACACACTGGTCATTGTTCTGGTCAATGTTTCTTATGTGATATATCTGTGGACCCGGAGGAAATCCTGTCTTAAGGTCTTGAGTTACTCCCCGTCCTATTTAATTGATATATTTGGTACATTGTTGGACGTGACTAGGCTAACTGGAATCATAACATTGTGCAAACATTTCTCTGAATTGCATTTCGAGGATGATCTAAGCGATATAAGTAATAATGAGGAATGTACTGGTGACACACTAAGCCTCAATGTAAAATTATAGTTTTAAAGATCAATATCACTTAACCGTCTTAAGGCAACTTCAGAGTGAAACTAATATAGGTCAGGTTACTAATTTGAATCCTTCCTTTAGAACAAGAAATTCACATTACTATCTCATACAATCACAGAGTGAGGGCCGCCAGATGTATAGTTAGAGACGGACAGGCAAGGATTTTGCTTTGATATTTTGTTTGCTACTGCTGTTTTCTGGAATAAATGCACAGTTTCAACATGAATCCTGCTGTCTGATGTCTCCACCCCCTAGTCACGCCGACTCCTCCTTTTTGCCTGTCCCGACTTGAACTCTGTGCCCTTCAGACACAGATGGATTTGAACATAATGATGATACAGAGAGCTATGAGCTCTCCACATTATCATTGAGCCTCTCTGCTGCTGTGTACAGCAGGTCGGCAGGCGCCATATGATGAAGTCATTGGCTGCCGGCCTGTTGTACACAGCAGCAGAGTAGAAGAGGAGCTTCTGGGGAACCTGGAAAGGTGAGGTATGTGGTGTTTGTTTTTTTTTAACTATGCTACAAAGAGGAGAGGGGGCCACACTAAGAGGGGAGTGAGGGGAGCCCACAAAAAGATAGGGAGATAAGAGGAGGCCACATTAAAAAGAGGGAGATGAAAGGGGCCACAAAAAAGGGGAAAAACAAGATGGGGGGACACGATGAGAGGTGAAGTTTAGAGTGGGTCAGAAAAAGAGGGGCCCACAATGAGAGAAGGAGATACAAGGGGGCAACATTAAGAGGAGGGAGATGAGAGGGGCATAAATGAGAGGGGTGAAAGGGGGTACATAAGATCAGAGGGCCCACAATGAGAGTGGGAGATACCAGGGAGCACATAATAAGAGGGGAGAGATGAAGGGGCTACAAAATGAGAGGGAGATGAAAGATGAGAAAACCACAAATGAGAGGGGGGACAGAAGATGAGGGGGGCAACAATATAGGGGGAGATGAGAGTTGGTTAGAAAAAGAATGGGGATACTGGGAGACACCAAGGGGCTCACAATAAGAGAGGGGGCGATGAGGGGATACAAAATGAGGGGGGAATGAAAGGGGAATCACAATATAACCTGTAGCTCCTGCCCCCAGTATATACCCTGTAGCCTCTGCCCCCATTATATATCCTGCTGCCCCTGCCCCCAGTATATAGCCTACCAGCCCCTGCTCCCCATTATATAGCTTGATAGCCCCTGACTCCCCCCAATGTATAGCCTGCCAGACCGTGCCCCCCAGTTTATAGCCTGCCATCCCATGACCCCCCCAGTATATAGCCTGCCAGCCTCTGCCCCCCCCAGTATATTACTTGCTAGCCTCTGGCCCCCAGTATATAACCTGCTGCCTCTGCGCATAGTATACAGCCGCCCCCTGCCCCCAGTAGATAGCCTGCAGCCCCTGCTCCCATTGTAAAGCCAGCATGACCCTGCCCCCATTATACAGCCTGCAGCCCCTGCCCCCGTATATACCTTCAGCCCCTGCCCCAGTAAATAGCCTGCAGCCCCTTCTCCCATATATATCCTGCAGCCCCTGCCCCAGTAAATAGCCTGCAGCCCCTGCCCCCCAGTATATAGCCTGCAGCCCCTGCCCTCCAGTATATAACCTGTAGCCCCTGCTCTCAGTATATAGCCTGCCAGCCCCTGCCCCCCAGTCTATAGCCTGCAGCCCTACCCCCAGTATATAACCTGCAACCCCTGCCCCCGGTATATAACCTGTAGCTTCTGAGACCAAGAATACAGCCAGCCCTGCCCCCAGTCTATAGCCTTCCGCCCCTGCCCACCAGTATATAACCATCGATGCTCCGGCTCCCGGTCCCCTGCACGGTGCCTTTGCTCGCATCATGATGTCAGCTGCTCACTGACATCATAGTTTATGCCAATGGTGGCGCACACACTAGAACGTCAGCAAGCAGCTGTCATCATGTTGCGAGCGATGGACCGTGCGGAGCTGGAGTATCGATGGAAAGAAGAGGACCTGCTGGGGGGGGGGGCGGAAGCTGAGTACACATGTTTTTTTAATAGACTCGAGTATGAGCGAGTTAGGGTTTTCAAGCACATTTTTTGTGTTGAAACACTCGGCTTATACTCAAGTATATACGGATCATTTAATATTCCTATGTAGCAGTAGGTGGGCCCTTTGTCCCCCATGCCGACCCTGGATGGACCCCTACAATTTATATTTTTTAACTCTCTCTCTCTCTCTCTCTCTCTCTCTCTCTATATATATATATATATATATATATATATATATATATATATATATATATATGAGAGAGAGCTTTTTAGAATAAGTTATCATACACTGATGTACACTGTAGTCATATATATATATATATATATATATATATATATATATATATATTGAAAGGTTCTGTTTGTGTCATCTACTTTAACAGACAAACTTATCTACTAAATAAAAAATGATTTATTGATTTAGTTATCGCTTATGTTATTGTTCTCTTTGTGTACTTAATCTGACACATGTAGATATCCAGGAGAGTAGTAACCATGCTGGAGGCCAATGTCTATTGTCTGAGATACTTTCATTGGTGATGAAGTCCAAAGATTGTGAACATTTAAAGCTATTTTTATAAGTTTCACATGTCTCACCCTCTCTCTCTTTTATGTTTGATATATATATATATTTCTCTACATTCATAAAAACAGGTGCCCCATATCAGTCCTCTGCACTGTCCACCCCCCACAGTCCTCTTCAAAAAATTACATTTGAACACCTTTTCATATCAAAGCAACGTATATATTCATATACATACACACATTAATACACACATAGAGTTCTACATAATTATAGACCAAAGCTGTTACAGGTTGCAACTTTTATTCATATATACAGTATATATATATATATTGTAGAAAGGCACAAGGTGTTGTGGTGGATGGTAGATACGTGTCACCGTGGTGCCTGGCCTCGGTGAAGTAAAAACCAGTATTGATGGTGTCAGCAGCGTTTGGCCACTGACACACTTTTGTTATTTTAGCATAGCTGCAATGCAGCTGATCCGGGACGGGTTTTTTCTGGAGCAGTCACAGTGCTGGATGGGATGGCTGCTCCCACGTTCCAGGCCAGGGCTTACAGCCCTATGTAAGGCCACCTGTGTCAGGAGAGGGGTGGGTGGTTCCCTACCTGTGTGTAACACAGGGAATAGCAGAGCCAGAGCTGAGCCTTGCTGTGTGGGGAAGTCTGAGGACTGAAAAGGTGCTCCTAACCCAGGAGGGTGAAATACGGTACTGTGTCTGTGAATGTGAACTGTGCTTGATAACATGGACTGAGATTTATCATATGGACTATGCATTTTGTTTTGCTGGCTGGAGCAAGCCCTTTTGCCTGTTATTTTTTTATGTCTAAAATAAAGACACCCGTTTTGTTCACCTGAAAGACTGCTGCCTGGCGCTTCTCTAAAGGCTACCATTTGAGTTGAACCCCTACAATTGGTGGAGGATGCGGGCACGATTCCCCTTTAAAAGACTGCATTCCTGGGTTAAGGCTGCTGCTGACATAAAAGTCCACAGAGAGAAAATGGAGGACCTTGTCAAGCATCTGGTACAGGCGGAGAGTAGTAGGAGAGCGTCACGGCATGACGTAGTCACGCCGCACAGCGTCGGGCCGCCCTCCCGACATTCCAGCGCTGACTAGCTCGCGGAGGATGATTGCTTCCCCTGGTAGACGCTGCCAGGACAGCCGCCACGGGTGTCCACGTGGAGCGGGCAAGTGTTAAGGAGCGCGTCGCGGGGAGTGAGAGTCCCTGAACTTTGCGCTGCAGGAGCTGGACGACCTTAGCTGAAGCGCTGGAGACCTGCTTAGATCCTCTTCTGGTCCGGAGCCCCCGAGCCTCGCGCTGCAGGAGCCGGACGAGCTCAATTGAAGCTCTGGAGATTCGTCCAGATTGCCCATTTGATCCGGAGTCGCGCGGTCCCACGTGGAGGAGCACCGGACATTACGTGGGAGCGATGTGTTCAGGGTCCTCCTTTCAGGAGTCGCTGCGACCGGTCTGCAGGATGCGAGTCTGAGATGTTCCAGCCTACGCCATACCTAGACCAGCCCCAGGATTGTTTTGCCTGAAGCCTGGATTTTCTACTCCTCTGATGGGTGAGACCGTTCTTAGTATCCATTGGCTTAATAACTAACGCACCAGCTCTGGTTAACGAATCTGTTTTACTAACTATAAGCTTGAAATAACCCCTTACTAACTGCAGCTTAATAACCAGTGATTCAAGGCAAGCTGGAAACCCTGCCGGGTTTAAAATTGCATCACAGCACCTCATATTAATACTTTTTCACCATCGAAGACTGCCTATTAATGAAAGGGTGATCTGTGAACTGTGTTCTTTTGTGTTCTTTGAGTTCTTTTGTGCCGTCCATCTGCGAACTGGCCTGCCCCAGCCCTGAGATTGGGACTGTAATTTATAAATCTCTAACCTGAGTTTAATAGCCTATGGCTGCAGAAAGGGGGTCAAAGCTGAGTTTTACACCCAAATTTGAGGCCAACAGCTTAAGCTTTAGCGTCGCAGAATACTACCATCACAGCACTGCTTGATTTGTTTGTAAATTCTGATGAAGTGGGCTCGGCCGTATCTTATTCTATTATTCTATTGTGACTTCTAAACTAAATTAAGACGAACAGTCCGTGAGAGGGGAATATTAATTGATCGTCGCATGGCGGCCATTAAGGATCGGTTGAACCGCCTCACCATCTAATTTTAGCCTGATTGGAATCGTGAGCAGGGTCATTCTAACCCGAACTTTAGTTTCGACCCAGAACCAATAGGTTATACTTGAAGAACACTGTTTATTAAGACGTCTTGCTTTTGGGACACTGGACCACGTTTAAGCTGGACTATTATGGCTTATATTAACCAAGACTAACAGAAGCGATTGCTAACAACATTTATGAATGAGTAACTGAATGGTGTTTATGTTAGAATTTGTTACTGTGAAGCCGACTTCTCCTTAATCTACTGCTTTCTTTTCCCACTAGCCTGTGAGAATGGTATAATTGTACCTGCCCCTAGCGTGTACTGGGTCCACCATTATCTGTGCCTTTGCCAGGTGATAGAGCAGAGGTCGGTTAAAAAGAGCTGTTAGTTTCAGAAAGCAGCTGTATCATGCCACCAAAAAACTCAGCGAGGAAGTCCCTAGGCTCAGTATCCCCAAAAGAGAAAGGGGCTACATGCAAAGGGGACAATTTAACCAAAATAGACAAACTTTGGAAATCTCCTTCGGTTAAAACTCGTACAGTTTTAAAAAATCAAGGTAATGAGGGTCAAGACCCGAAGAATAAATCACAAGGGTCAAAACACACTGTATTAGAGGGGGAAGAAACAGAGGTAGAAATGACAGGTAGTGAGAATGAAATGCTGAAAGAAATCTTAGCTTCCATCAAAGTCTGTAGTAGTGCGATCGGAGAATTAACCGATCAAGTAGGGGCTCTGAGAGGTGACGTCTCCCGTCTCAGAGAGGATCTCAACAAAGTCAGGGAGAAACAGAAAGCATCAGAGGAAAAAATATCAAAAGTGGAAAAGGAAGTGGGTGGAATAAAGAAGATAATTTCTGCCCTCGAAAAGGAGAATGTGACTTTAAAAACCAGATTGGCAGACATGGAAGATAGGTCTAGGAGGGCCAACCTGAGATTAATAGGGGTCCCAGAAAAAGCAGAAGGGGAGAATACAGTTAAATTTGTTAAAGAATGGCTCCTGGAAAAAATAGGCAAAGAGCACCTCTCTGACAATTTTGAAATAGAACGGGCACACAGAATACCATCGAGTTTAAAAGTCCCCGGTAACACCCCTCGAACCATTATATGTAAAACTCTCCTTTCTAGGGATAGGGATATAATACTACGACAAGCCCGAGACCATGAGGATCTCAAAGTTCAAGGAGTGAAAGTTGCAGTGTACCCTGATTTCTCCCGTGACACAGTACAGAAAAGGAAAAGTTTTACTGAGGTGAAGAAAAGACTGAGAGAGAAGGGTATTATTTATTCCCTTATGTATCCGGTGAAGCTAAAAGTCTTATATCAGAACCAATCCCATTTTTTTAATTCTCCGGAACAAGCATCTGAATGGATGGATTTAAAGGGATTGTGAACAATAGTTATCATGCTACAATTGTTGCAGGTAGTCGGCGCTGGGAGGGGGGGGGGGCGGTTGGGGCGGGTAAGTAGCTCTAGAAGGAGGAGTTCTACCACGGTAGGACATGGCGGTGGGCGGGGGGAGCCTTGGGGGAGGGGAGGGGGGTATGGTGGGGATGGGGGGGTGAGGTTGCTGGAACTGGAAGGGGCCCTTTTTTTTTTTTTTTTTTTTTTTTTTTTTTGCCTTTTCTTGAATAATGGGGGGTACTAGGATTATTTCTTGGAACATAAGAGGGATGAATGACCGCAAGAAAAGATGCATTATTTTTGATTATATATGTAAACAACTTCCCGCAATTGTAATATTGCTGGAAACACACCTTACCGATGAGTCTCTATCCCGAATCCAAAAAAGATGGGCAAACCAGATCTATAGCTCAGTGTTCTCTTCGTTTGCCAGGGGAGTCACCATCTTGATACATAGATCAATCAAATTCAAAGTGCTTGAATCACAGTGTGACGTAGATGGGAAATTTGTCTTTCTTTTTGGCATCTTGGAGGGCACTAAATGTGTAGTAGCAGGAATTTATATACCCCCTCCCTTTAGGTACGAGGTCCTGAAAAAGCTTTTACTGTTTGCTGAGAAAGTGGGTGAGTGTCCCGTGTTAGCCATCAGTGATTTTAATTCTGTATTCTCTGACAGACAGGACCGAACAGGAAGGAGACGAAACAACCAGTTGGGGAATTTAGGAGTAGGGGATACCCCTTTTGCCAGATTCTGTCAAGAAGTGGGATGGATAGATGTTTGGAGGTCACTGTATGGAGATCAGTCCGCATATTCTTGTTTTAGCCGTTCATTTAATACCTTCTCTAGAATCGATTTTGCGTTGGCAAACGACTCGGCTAGGGGATGGATAAAAAAAATGAAATATGATAACCGCTTAGTTTCAGACCACTCTCCCCTGGTGTTGGAATTATCCGGTTCAAACGAGACCCCACGTAGATTCTGGAGAATCAATCCACATTGGCTGTCCCTGATAACGAATGAAGATAAAATAAAGAAAGAAATGTGTCACTTTATAGCCTCAAATAGATCAGCCGATAATTATGGTTTGTTGTGGGACACGCTAAAATCGTGTTTGAGAGGGTTATTAAATTCTGAAGTTATATTTCTTAGAAAAGAGTTCTCAAAACAAGAAAGGCAACTAAAGGAAGAAGTTAGTATGATGGAGAGGGCCTTCCAGGAGAAAAGGTTGCAAAGCTCCCTAGATAGCTATAAACAGGCTCAAGAGAAGTATAATACGTTCCTATCCAATAAAGCTATGCAAAAACTATTCTTCTTGGGCCAGTCTGCACACTGTGAGTGCGGAACATCATCTCAAAGGCTTATACAGAAAATTAAGAAACAGCAGGACTCGAATAGAATAGAGGCGATTAAGAACTATTTTGGAGAAGTCGTACATAGCCAGAGCGAGATCAAGGCTGTATTTCTACAGCTTTTTCAAAATGTCTATTCCTCTGACCTGAATGTGACTGTTGACAGGATAAAACGGTACTTGGATGGTATTCGTATCCCGAAATTACAAGTAGAAAAAAGGGAGCAACTTTCCCTCCCGATTACAGTTAAGGAGGTGGAGGAGACACTACTTTCATCTAGGCGTAGTACCTCTCCCGGTTTGGATGGGTTACCACTAGAGATTTATGATCGATTTGGCTCTATCCTTCTCCCATTTCTGGTTGAGGTATGGGACAAGTCACAGGCTACAGGTAGGCTTCCTGAGTCCTGGTATGAGGCCGGTATTGCCCTGATTAAAAAAAAAAATAAAGACCCAATAGAGGGAGACTCATACCGCCCGATCTCACTCTTGAATACTGATGCCAAGTTGATAGCTAAAGTACTGACAAATAGACTGAAAATGGTAGTGCCCACTTTAGTACACAGCGATCAAACGGGTTTTGTTGGAGGCCGACATATTAGTACAAATATTAGGCGGCTCTTTCTGAATATGCAGTTGGGGAGAGGTGAGGCCCGCTCCATCCTGTCATTAGATGCCTCTAAGGCATTTGACAGGGTGGAGTGGGAGTTTCTCTGGGAAGTGCTACATAGATTTGGACTGGGTAATATTTTTGTTGAGTGGGTTAGATTGTTCTATGTTACCCCCAAAGCATGTATCAAAATAAATGGCGATTTCTCCTCTTTTTTTTCCTTAACAAGGGGAACTAGACAGGGATGCCCTCTGTCCCCCTTGCTATTCGCTATGTTTATTGAACCTCTGGCAATAAAAGTTAGGGCCTGCGAGGAAATCGCAGGAGCAGGTATGGGTGGCCCAACCGATAAGATTATACTCTATGCCGACGATATTTTGCTTTGTTTGAAAGATTCAGGGACGTCATTACCAAAGGTCTTGAGGGTGATCAACGAGTTCGGTAGATACTCCGGCTTCGAGATTAATGTCCAGAAGTCGATTTTGATGCCCCTCGATAAGGATACGATGAGTAATGTGGAATGCCTTGGTTTAAACGTCGCCCAGTCCCTGGACTATTTGGGGTTAAAAGTCAGTGCCAATATTAGCGATTATATGACACTGAATGTGACTCCTCTCCTGACAAAAGTAAAACATAAAGTCAATATCTGGAACTCCCTGCCGCTGAGTCGAGCGGAGAGGGTTGTATTGATTAAAAGTATACTAATGCCCCAAATTCTCTATATATTGTGCAATTGTCCATGTTGGTTGGATAAGAAATGGTTTGGCTTTATTCGGGCTAGTATTAACAAATTGTTATGGGGAAGGAAAAAGGTGCGCATCAAACAAGAGACCTTAATGAGGGATAAGAGCAAGGGAGGTCTCTCTTTGCCTTCCTTCTTTCACTACTTCTTGGCCACCCAGATTCAATTTATAGGGGAAAATAAAGTAAGTGGGCTCTCTGAGATACTAGCCAATTTGATCGGGAAAAGCTTCACCTCCATCTTCGCCTTATTAGAGTCAGGACAACTCAATAGTTTGGGTATAAGGAAGCTACCTCTAGCCAGATTATTGACAAACTCCTGGAGGGAAGTTAAGAAGTTGCTTGGGATTATGGGGGGCTGTAAATTTACACCTCTGTGGAATAATCTTAATATGCCAGAACTCTGTAAAATGGAGGATGTGTGTTTTTGGGAAAATATTGGAATCACGTCTTTGGAGCAAATGGGCAAAAATGGGTCATTACCTCCCTTTCAACTTTGGGCAGATGCTGGTATTCTTAAAGAGAGAGACTTATTTAGATATTGGCAATTCTCACATGCATACAAAAGGGAAAAAAATAAAGATGTGTTTAAGATAGAGGGGAGTGAGAAACTCACAATGATTTTTGAGACAGGAGAAACCACAAAAAAACTAGCTAAGGTATATCGTTTTTTGCGGAGTTATATTGATCAAGAATTTAATCACATTAGTCAAAGTAAATGGGGAAATCAGATAGGAGGGATCACTACAGAACAATGGGGTGAGATTTATAGGAATGTAGTTAGAAGCACTATTAACTTAAATCACAGATGTACACAATTAAATATTTTGTATAGGACTTATTTTTCACCGAGTGTAATGTTTAGGATTGGGTTAAAGGAAGATTCCAATTGTATGCGATGTAATAGAGTCGATGCCGATATCCTGCATGTCTTATGGGACTGCCCGGAGATAGGGAATTATTGGCAGGAGGTTTTTGAAACTACTGAATCTCGGTCGGGATGCTCTATTCCACGAACTGCTGCTCTTGGTCTGTTGGGTTATATCCCGTGTAATATAGGAACTAGAATTAAACGAGAACTGATTCTAAAGGCCCTGTTCTTAGCAAGGCTGGTGCTCATAAAGCACTGGAAAAAGGATAGGGCTCCATCGATAAGGGAATGGCAAAATTTAGTAGAACGTATTAGGTCATACGAATGTTTATATGAAAAACGATATAGAAAGGGCAGAAAACTTAATGAATTATGGGACCAATGGAATTGTTGACGGTCCGGGGTTTTTTTTTTTTTTTTTTTTCTTCCCGGTCAAGCCCAGCAAGGGGTGTGGGAGGGGGGGGGAGGTTGGGATAAGTTAGATGGAAGATCTGATGATGTAATTGATGTTTTCTGTGTATATGTACCTCAAACTAGTATTTATAAATGACATTTCCTGTGAATGTGTTAGTGAAGGTACGAAACTATGTAATTTATTTCATTAATAAAGCATTTTAAAAATCAAAAAAAAAAAAAAAAAAAAAAAAAAAAGCATCTGGTACAGGCCAGCGCTCAGCAGCAAGAGACAAACCAGTTGCTCATTAAACAGATGGCCATGATGGCAGAGGCAATCAGCATCAAGGAGACCACAGCGCCACCTAGCCAGGTGGACGGGCAGCATTTGAGAAAAGCAGTACGTGAGGCATTGCAGAAAATGACTCCAGAAGATGACGTGGAAGCCTTCCTTACTGTCTTTGAGAGGGTCGCTGAACGTGAGAGACTGACGGCTGAGCAATGGGCTGAAGTCTTGGCCCCGTTTCTCACAGGTGAGCCACAAAAGGCTCTGCAAGATGCCAGGGAATATGAAAAGTTGAAAGCTGAAATTCTGGCACGACTTGGTGTAACTGTTACGGTTCGAGCTCAGAGAGTGCATCATTGGGGTTACAAGAGGGACAAGCCCCCAAGGTCCCAAATGTTCGACCTTCTGCACCTTGTCCAGAAATGGCTACAGCCGGATGTCTGTTCCCCAGCAAAAATGCTGGAGCGTGTGGTGATGGACGGCTATGTTCATGCACTCCCTAAGCCAGTGCAATGCTGGGTTGCACAGGGAAATCCCCAGACCGCAGATGACTTAGTAGGTCTGGTGGAGAGATATCAGGCGGTTGAGAACTCTATTGCGGACCCAGCACCCCTGACCTCTCCTTACTGGTGTGCCCGAAGTGACTCTAGAGGCCAAAGGAAGGGAGCCAAGTCCTCTCGTGAAGGACATTCCAAGGCCAAGAATGTACTTGAGACAACATCTAGACCCACCGTGAGAGAAATCATCTGCTGGAGATGCCATGCTCCGGGTCATATGGCGGCTCAGTGCCCTCTCAATGCGGAACCCATGGACTGTTCCGTTGGGAGGCGGAGCTCTATGTTTGCGCATCTTGCATGCAGTGCTGTGCCAAATATGGAGAAGGGACCACTTTGTGCAATCAGGGTGAATGGTACCCCTATCATCGGACTCCTGGACTCAGGGAGTCTGGTAACACTCATGACAGCCCGTATATCTCATGAATTGGTCCCTGGGAAGACTTTGGGGGTCACTTGTATACATGGGGATACCAAGGTGTACCCAGTGGCTCAGGATACCTTAAAAACAGATGGGGGTACAATATCCCACCAGGTGGGAATAGTGCAAGGACTGATGAATGACATAATTGTTGGTCGGGACTGTCCTTTGTTCTGGGGTCTTTGGGATAAGGTGGTACAGCCGAGACTCCCAGAGGAAAATGACAGCCCCTTGAGCACAGACCCTGAGGTAGTCCCTGAATTTCCATTCTCTGTCATGTCGGGGGACAGGGAGGAAGAGTTAACTGTTGAAGATACTGTCCCAGACCTGGAGGTGTCTAGGGTTAACTTTGGGACGGCCCAACTTCAAGATGAAGCTCTGAAAGGTGCTTTTACTAATGTAATGGTAATTAATGGGGTTCCTCAGGAGCTAGGGGCAGACAAAAGATTTCCTCATTTTGCCATGAATGACAATTTGTTGTACCAAGTAACTAAAATCCGTGAGGACATAGTGGAACAGCTCCTGGTTCCCAAACAGTATCGGCGCCTGGTCATGGACCTGGCACATAACCATGTGTTAGGAGGGCATTTGGGGGCAGATAAGACAATAGAGAGGATTCTACGCATTCTACTGGCCGGGATGTTACCGGGAAGTCAGAGATTATTGTCAATCATGTCCTACTTGCCAAGTAACTTCCCAAGTAACTTTCGCAGCCCCCTAATACCATTGCCGATTATCGAAGTACCCTTTGAGAGGGTTGCCATGGATTTGGTAGGGCCTCTGGTAAAATCGGCTAGGGGTTACCAGTATATACTAGTGCTAGTTGATTATGCTACCAGGTATCCAGAGGCCGTTCTCCTGAGAAAGGCCTCCTCCAAGGTTATCGCCAGAGAATTGTTTCAGATATTTTCTAGAACAGGGCTACCTAAGGAGATTCTGACTGACCAAGGGACTCCATTCATGTCCAGGGTAATGCAGGATCTCTGTAAGGTATTGAAGGTTACTCAACTACGCACCTCTGTTTACCACCCACAGACAGATGAGTTGGTGGAACGTTTCAACAAGACCTTGAAGGCTATGTTAAAGAAGGTAGTTCAGAAAGATGGTAGGGACTAGGACTGAGACATGGGAGAGCGAAGTTACACCCTACAAAAGTGTTATTGAACATGTTGCCCAATTACAGGATCGGATAGCTCAGGTCACTCCTATTGTCAAAGAGCACCCCCGGCAGGCTCAAGAAGCACAGGCTAGAGTCTATAACAGATTGGCTCGACTTAGACAGTTTAGTCCGGGGGATCGAGTTTTGGTGTTAGTACCTACGGTGGAGAGCAAATTCTTGGCAAGATGGCAAGGGCCTTATGAGGTTGTCGAGAGGGTGGGCGAAGTTAACTATCGAGTTCATCAGCCAGGCAGAAGAAAAACCCTATCAGGTCTATCATATTAACTTGCTTAAGCCCTGGAAACATAGAGATGCCCCAGAGGCCTCTTGCCTTATGACCCAATCAGAGGTCAACACAGAGAATGTGAAGATTGCAGAGACCCTGTCCTCCTCTCAAAAACACCAGTGCAGACAATTGTTGGAGAAAAATAGAGATCTATTCACAGAAGCACCAGGTCTAACTAATGTAATTGAACACAAGATAGTTACTGAGCCTCATGTGAGAGTGAACCTAAAACCATATCGGATTCCAGAGGCCAGGAGGGCAGTCATCACCAAGGAAGTGCACAGAATGCTGAAACTAGGGGTCATTGAGGAATCTAAAAGTGGGTGGTCCAGTCCCATAGTGCTAGTCCCAAAGCCCAATGGAGAGTGTCGATTCTGTAATGATTATCGCAAATTAAATGAGGTGTCATACCCCATGCCTCGGGTAGATGAGCTTATTGAGAGGCTAGGGCCAGCCCGGTATATCACTACCTTAGACCTCACCAAGGGATATTGGCAAATTCCCTTATCTAAGGAAGCCAGGGAGAAGACAGCCTTTTCCACACCTGACGGATCCTTCCAGTATGTCAGGATGCCCAGCGGAACGTAACTATTCAATAATCGAGAGAGAATGCTTGGCCATAAAGTGGGCCCTAGATTCGTTCCAGTACTACCTCCTGGGTCGAAAGTTCAGGCTGGTATCAGACCACGCTTCTCTGAAATGGCTAAGAGAGAAAAAGGGTAACAATGCCCGTGTGACCTGTTGGTTCTTGGCTTTGCAAGACTTTTTACAGTGGAGCATAGGCCTGGAAAATTACAAGGTAACGCAGATGCGCTGTCTAGGGTTTATTGCATGCTGGCTGAAGGTGCCCAGACCCCCTGTGTTGGGCAGAGGGGGGGGGGGTATGTAGAAAGGCACAAGGTGTTGTGGTGGATGGTAGATACGTGTCACCGTGGTGCCTGGCCTCGGTGAAGTAAAAACCAGTATTGCTGGTGTCAGCGGCGTTCGGCCACTGACACACTTTTGTTATTTTAGCATAGCTGCAATGCAGCTGATATGGGACGGGTTTTTTCTGGAGCAGTCACAGTGCTGGATGGGATGGCTGCTCCCACGTTCCAGGCCAGGGCTTGCAGCCCTATGTAAAGCCACCTGTGTCAGGAGAAGGGTGGGTGGTTCCCTACCTGTGTGTAGCTGAGTGGAACACAGGGAATAGCAGAGCCAGAGCTGAGCCTTGCTGTGTGGGGAAGTCTGAGGACTGAAAAGGTGCTCCTAACCCAGGAGGGTGAAATACGGTACTGTGTCTGTGAATGTGAACTGTGCTTGATAACATGGACTGAGATTTATCATATGGACTATGCATTTTGTTTTGCTGGCTGGAGCAAGCCCTTTTGCCTGTTATTTTTTTATGTCTAAAATAAAGACACCCGTTTTGTTCACCTGAAAGACTGCTGCCTGGCGCTTCTCTAAAGGCTACCATTTGAGTTGAACCCCTACAATATATATATATATATATATATATATATATATACTGTATATATATTGTAGGGGATCAACTCAAATGGCAACTTCAGTAACAGTCCAGGTAGCTGTTTTATTTCTTTCCAAAAATAGTGTAACGAAACAGAATAGCTTGCTTCAGCATTTTACAGAAAATACAGTCCATATAAACAGGCCTGACTCACAGTCCTTTGTAGGTGGTGTATCCATCCAGCAGCATAAACAGACAGTGTCACTATTGCTGGTCCTTGGTTGTGTAACACCTCCAGCTCTGCATGCAGTATAGCAGAGACTTCCAAACTGCAAACACACATCACACAGCTCACCTGAGCTTCCTTGCTTTATCTGTCAGCCAAAACCTGGCCTGGATATGTGGAAATAGTCACCCACCCTGCTCTTGACTACTCCAATGAAAGCCAGCCCGGATCAACTGCATTAAGCAGCTTTGCTACATTAACAATTGTCAGAAACCTAAAGGTTCCTGACTAAACATTAACCGGCTCAATTCACTGAGGCCAGGCACCTCGGTGACACACATCTGCCATGAATAATGGCCCCTTGTACCTTCTCACTATATATATACACTAACCGGCCACTTTATTAGGTATACCTGTCCAACTGCTCGTTAACACTTAATTTCTAATCAGCCAATCACATGGCGGCAACTCAGTGCATTTAGGCATGTAGACATGGTCAAGACAATCTCCTGCTGTTCAAACCGAGCATCAGTATGGGGAAGAAAGGTGATTTGAGTGAGTTTGAACGTGGCATGGTTGTTGATGCCAGAAGGGCTGGTCTGAGTATTTCAGAAACTGCTGATCTACTGGGATTTTCACGCACAACCATCTCTAGGGTTTAGAGCGAATGGTCCGAAAAAGAAAAAACATCCAGTGAGCGGCAGTTCTGTGGGCGGAAATGCCTTGTTGATGCCAGAGGTCAGAGGAGAATGGGCAGACTGGTTGGAGCTGATAGAAAGGCAACAGTGACTCAAATCACCACCTGTTACAACCAAGGTAGACAGAAGAGCATCTCTGAATTCACAGTATGTCAAACTTTGAGTCAGATGGGCTACAGCAGCAGAAGACCACACCTGGTGCCACTCCTTTCAGCTAAGAACAGGAAACTGAGGCTACAATTTGCACGAGCTCATCGAAATTGGACAGTAGAAGATTGGAAAAACGTTGCCTGGTCTGATGAGTCTTGATTTCTGCTGCGATATTCGGATGGTAGGGTATTTTCTTGGCTCTCTTTGGGCCCCTTGGTACCAATTGAGCATCGTTGCAACGCCACAGCCTACCTGAGTATTGTTGCTGACCATGTCTATCCCTTTATGACCACAATGTACCCAACATCTGATGGCTACTTTCAGCAGGATAATGCGCCATGTCATAAAGCTGGAATCATCTCAGACTGGTTTCTTGAACATGACAATTAGTTCACTGTACTCAAATGGCCTCCACAGTCACCAGATCTCAATCCAATAGAGCATCTTGGGATGTGGTGGAACGGGAGATTCGCATCATGGATGTGCAGCCGACAAATCTGTGGCAACTGTATGATGTCATCATGTCACTATGGACCAAAATCTCTGAGGCATGCTTCCAGCACCTTGTTGAATTTATGCCCCGAAGAATTGAGGCAGTTCTGAAGGCAAAAGGGGGTCCAACCCGTTACTAGCATGGTGTACCTAATAAAGTGGCCGGTGAGTGTATAATATATATATATATATATATATATACTATATGTAGCAATAAAAATTATAAAAAGTTTAAAAAAAATATATATATCTCTGTCTGCCTCACACATAAGCTGTCTACTGATTGCCTAAACTGAGCAATCAAGGGTCACAGTTTATATTCATGACCTGTGGCAAAATAGAACCTGAGCTGTGGTTGGTTGCTTACTGCCACAGCAGGCAGCAGACAATAGCTAATGTATATAGCGGTTAATAAGTCTATTTTCAAAAGCGCTTGGTCTAAATTTCCGCTCAAAATCCAGTCCATGATGTTCCATGAGTCACAAAAGTGCAAAAGCCACAAAGTTGGAAAATAATCCAAAGGACTAGATTAAGACGTGGTAAAGGATCGAAAATTAATAATTTTTGAAAATTGTTTGGATTACCTGATAATGAAGGTGAAATGTCAATCCCCAAAAAACTTCAATTACTCTGTAAAAACTTTTTAAAAAAGTTTACAATCATATTAACCAAAATAGTAAAGAAGAAGTAACATTTGGAGAACAGAATGAAAGCCGTAAAACAAAGCCCACAAGAAAACGCAGCAAAATGTGTTTTTTTTTAGTAAATTTAATCTCACTAGAAAGTACAATTTGTCCTGCAGATAACCCTCACAAATCTATGTAGAAACGCAAAAATGAAAAAGGGCAGTGTCCTGTAGGATAAACCCTTGCTGGTCTAATGCAAGAATTGCAGAGAGTCAGTAGTCCACTAAATAGACTGCTGACTGAAAAGCCACAAATAACATTCAGCACCTGACAAACAGCATAAGACTGAAACACGGATTTAACTATGATTTTTGGAATTTTTTTAGATCCTGTCTGTGACTAGTAAAGTGTACCTACAATAAAAATTACAGACCTTTCTATCATATGTAGGTGGGAAGATTTGCAAATTAGACAGTGTATCAAATACTTATTTTCCTGTGTGTAGTTCTGAGAAAAGGAAAAAAAGGAAAAGACTGCAAAGGTCCATAAGAAGAAGATTGAAGATTCATTTTCACTCAATAATTGAAACAAATTACTAGCCCCTAATAGTCTATTTTCGTTTTTATTTTAAGAGATACTACACAAAATAACCAGTGCTTATTGAAAAATTGAATGGCAATGCACTTAAAGAGGACCTGTCACCCATTTAAAAAAAAAATAAATAAATAAAAAGCACTAAAATAAGCAGCTCCTAGCGCTAGCCCATTTTTAGCAGTGATAAACTGCTAGCTTTATAGGATTAAGCTAGCAGACACTGTCGTGCACTGCCGTGCAGTACAAAAGGACTGCCAGGCAGCACTGCTTTCTCCCTGGATCTCCCCTCCCACTCCACAGGCCAGAGGTGACTGCTGGGCTACATGCAGCAGTCAGCGCCTCCTAGTTCCGCCCCCTCATGAATACGCCGGACCACTGTGAGCTTGGTCGGGTGTTCCTAATGCCGCTTCGCGGCAGTGTCTGCTAACTATATCTGAGGGTTACAATAAAGCTAGAAGTTTATCACTGCTAAAAATGGGCTAGCGCTAGGAGCTGCTTACTTTAGCAAGCAGCTCCTAGTACCCCTTTATGGAGGACAGTGGAACACAGGTCCTCTTTAAAGCTGAATGCGCATACATTCTGTGTAGATAAGAGATCTGCAAAAAATCTGTGACAGGAAGTGGTGTAACCTTCAATCACTGCAAGACTTGAATACAATAGAGGGACCGGTTTGTTAGTGTATGATGCAAGTCCCAAGTTCCTGCTGGATTTGACTGAGGATTTCTTCATCAAGTCCGACCTGGTGCCTTGACCTGTGGCAGCAACTGCTGCAGCTATGGTTAGTGTCTGGGCCCACTGAGCTCCCTTCACACACCTTCATGCCCACTTGGCAAGGAGATAGTGTAAGGGGGGAAATAGGTGCAGTTCCTGGCTGTACACAGGAAAGTGCAGCTATTTCAGTGTTCACAATTCTGGCACATAAGCTTTAAAAAAAAATTTCCCCCAATGAGCTTACATGCAATAAGTAGTTTAACTTTAATAGTTTTGAATATTAAAATGTTGTCAAATATCGTATGTTACTTTTTTAAGAGTTATAAAATATACTGAGTGCTCTTGTAAAGCAGTCTCTTAAAATTAGCCACCTTGTAGGCTTTTCCTGTAACTTAATAAATCTGAAATGAAAGTAAACTACAAAGAAGGATAAATTCTGCCTCTTTTGTGTTTACTGCAATTTTAACTTTTATGGGTGTTCCAGAATTAGGCATCATTCATATACAAATGGGTCCCTAAAATATTAGCTAATATGTAATTAGCTGTTATTTAAAAAGTTGCTCCCCTTAGCAGAAAAATGCTGTGGACATACACTGTACTGAAGAAGCCCTTTAATTAGTCCATTGATTTTCTCAGCGTGGAGCAGACACAGGCCTGTAGATGGCCGTTGGTCACATGTCCACATCACATGTTCTGCACCTTCCTGTAATGTAGTCATCACTATGTTCAGCTGTAGTTGGTTGGTTGCAGTGCATCCAGTATGGCCAGTGTTGTGGTGAGATGTCATCTTAGTGGGGTAATGTGCAGTGATGGCAGTTAAATATAATTACTATGGTAACAGAGAAACAAAGTCTGTTACATCATCACTGGGCGAAGAGCAGAAGAGGGAGGAGTTACTGTGAACGGAAGGATCAAGGGATTTGTAGTTTCCAGTGCCAGCCATCTTGGTAATAACTCTGCCTAGTTTAGAAAGCCCATAACATTTTGTGAATCATAAAATCAAACTATTTAAACTCCATCTGTGACGAATGACATGGAGTTTTGTTATATGCATTAATTTATAGCATGGGTTTTTGTATCAGACATTCATATTCTCAGAATACCCCTTTAAGACTAACAGACAATTATCCTATGCAAAAGTCCAGGAATTCCAGAATATTATATGTTATATTTGAGTGAGCTTTGATAGTAGAATAAACATGTGTAAAGTAAATGGTCATTGAAAAAGCTATGCATAGAAAATGCCAAAATGTAAATATATGTATAAACCTCATTTATAAAATCACATATAAATTATTAAAATAAAAAAAATTATATATGGTTTATTAAGAATTTTCCCTTCCCACCTCACAAAAAAAAGATAATATAAGTCAATCAATAGGTTTATTGAACCTATTTGAGGAAAATTGTTGTACGACTGGATATAAAGGTAGCACCTACAAAAGTGATATGGTTGCATATGCTGTAATTGTACTAGCATTCGATCTTAGCAGAAAAGAGTTTCCTGCTTACATAGTATTTCACTTAGCTTCGAATAATAGAAAATATGCAAATATATATACGTATTTACACACACTTTATATCCCACTTATAGTTCTATCTTATTTTTTTTAGAAATTGTCAGCTCTTATCTGTTTATCTCTACTTACTTTGAATCCATGACCAGTCAGTGACACACAGACAGCGCTCTTTGAAGACAATGATTACTGAGCAATATAAGAGATTTTCTTTTTTTTTTACTAGACAGTTAACTCCACCTTCATTACAGTTTAAGCTGTGAAGGTACTCACAAGTAAAGCACCTTTACAGTAAAAGTAGTGGGAGTCGGGTCCCTTAGAACATGGGTCCACTGTATCCTTGCCTCTTTTGTCATAACCTCAGAAGTCACAGGGCAAGGGTGCCCTGGCTAGTGGACCACTACACTTTCCATTGGCAAGGTACAAATTTAGCACAGGTAGCCATTCCAATGGTAATCTTCTAGCCTTTGTATACTTGCGGTTTTGTGGTCTTCAATGCTCAGGGCTTTCACCCAATTTCTCTAGAGACTAATGATCAGGTGAAATACATATACATCCTATGTATAAACTAGAGCACTTGTATAGGCATTTCAGTTAATGCAGCAATATACCACTATCTAAGAAAAAAAGAAAAGAAATGCCCACAGCATAAGAATACAATTAAAAAAGTTAAATTAAGTACAGTAAGTCTTTAAAAGTACATGAAGCTTATTCATGTACTTTGTAATGTGAAATTAGGACAATCCAAGCAATGTCCGTCCACATATATGGCAGACTAGATCAGACTTCCTAATGTTAAAGTACAATAGGGGGTGCAAAAAAAAAATTAATAGAAAACCTAAATGTTCAAATCACCCCTTTCTTTCCCCAGCCCCTTAAGGATGCAGGGTTTTTTCGCTCATTTCTCACTCTCCACCTTCAAAAATCCATAATTCATTTTTCCATGTACAGAGCTGTGTGAGGGCTCATTTTGTGCGTAGCAAATTTTACTTCTCCAGACTTTATTTATTATTCCATGCCATGTACTGGGAAGCTGGGTTAAAAATTGCAAATGGGGAAAAATTGGGAAAAAAAACGCATGTACCTCAATATGTCTCCTCCACACTCAATGTCTCCCCCACTAGATCCCCTGCTGTTAGCCCTCATCCCCAGATCAGTCAAACCAGCTGTCAGTCATCAGGCTACAATTTGATCCTTACAAGTGCCCAGGTGAGAAAAGAGCTGAAAAGACTCAAAGTGGGCAAGGCTACAGGACCAGATGGTATCAGTGCAAGATTAATCAAGACCTGTGGTGATCAGCTTTGTGGTATCATTGCACGTATGTTCAACATGAGCCTGGAGTTGGGAAGGGTACCTCAACTGTGGAAAACATCTTGTGTGGTACCAGTTCCAAAAACACTTCACCCATCGGACCTCAACAGCTACAGACCGGTGGCATTAACATCCCATTTGGTCTTCGAGAGGTTGGTTCTCACACATCTCCGCCCTCTAGTGAGCTCATCTATGGACGCCCTACAGTTTGCTTATCGGCCAGGCATTGGTGTAGATGATGCCATCATCCACCTTCTACACCGAACTCTTTCTCACTTGGAGAAACCTGGGAACACTGTGAGAATAATGTTCTTTGATTTCTCCAGTGCTTTCAATACCATACAGCCAGGGCTACTAAGGGACAAACTGGATCTGGCTGGAGTGGACCACCATCTCTCTAGTTGGATCCTAGACTACCTCACAAACTGACCTCAATATGTGAGAGCCCAGGATTGTGTGTCGGATACTGTGATGAGTAGTACAGGTGCACCTCAAGGTACAGTTCTGGCTCCCTTCCTCTTCACATTGTACACAGCAGACTTCAGGTACAATTCATGTAGCTGCTACCTCCAGAAGTTCTCTGATGACTCTGCAATAGTAGGCCTCATTACAAACTGATACGGAAATTTGTGGACTGGTGCCAGCGAAACCACCTTAGGATTAATGCTGGGAAGACCAAGGAGATGGTGGTGGACTTTTGTAAGCACAGTCCTCCTTCTCAACCGGTGGTTATCCATGGGACAGACATTGAGGCAGTGAAGTCCTATAAGTACTTGGGTGTCCTCCTCAACAATAAACTGGAGTGGGCAGAGAACATAAACGCATTTCACAGGAGGGGTCAGAGCCGGCTACACCTGCTGAGGAGGCTGAGGGCATTCGGAGTGCGGGGGCTCTTCTTAAGACCTTCTTCAACTCTGTAGTGGCACCAGCCATCTTCTTTGGCATAGTCTGTTGGGGAAGCAGCATCTCAGCTAGGGAGCAGACTGGATAAACTGATTAGGAAAGCCAGCTCTGTCCTGGGGGGTCCTCTTGACACAGTGCAGGTGGTAGCTGAGAGGAGGACACTGTGTAAGATGAAGTCTATTCTGGAGAATAGCTCCCATCCCTTGCATGAGACTGTGGTGGCATTGGGGAGCACATTCAGTGACCGACTGCTTCACCCCAAGTGTGAGAGGGAGCGTTATCGTAAGTCATTCCTCCCCGCTGCCATCAGGCTGTTCAACAAACAAGGCCCAAACAGAAGTATCCCGTGCCCCCCACCTAACCAGTCCCTGCAAGTCCCATCCACAGACCAAACATCAAACTGCCGATCATTGCTTGTCTCTTTTTTGTCTTTTTATCCCCCTTTTCTTTTTGTTCATTTATCCCTAATATTATTGTTGTCATAGTTTGTACTTCACTCTCTGTACCCTCTCTGCTGCTGTAACGCTGTAAATTTCCCCACTGTGGGACTAATAAAGGATTATCTTATCTTATCTTATATCATGTTGGCTCAGTTTTTATGACTTTCACTTAGCGTTCTAAATAACACCTCTCCTTTATTCTTTAGTTGGGTATGATCATGGATCAAATTTATACAGGTTTTATTGCGTTTTAATACATTTTCAAAATATAAACAAATGTGTACGAAAAAGAAAAAAATATATGTTTTTCATACTTTGGTGTACAGAGCTGTGTGAGGTATCATTTTTTTGCTAAGTGAGCCGATGTTTTCATTGCTACCATTTTGAGAACTGTGCAACATTTTAATCACTTTTTATTACATTTTTTTAATGTAAAAGTCGCGTTTCGGACATTTGGCTGCTATTTTCCTTTACGGAGGTCAATGCTGACAATAACCGTTTTTATATATTGATAGATCTGGCATTTTGGGACGCGGCGATACGTAATGTGTTTGATTTTTACTATTCATTTAGTTTTATATTAGTTTTAGGGAAAGGGGGTGATTTGAATTTTTAATATCTTATAATTATTTTTTTTAAATAACCGCTTTTCCATATTGATAGATCTGGCATTTTGGGATGCGGTGATACCTAATGTGTATGTGATTTTTACAGTTTATTTAGTTTTTTTAACTTTATAAAAAAATTTTTCATTATTTGTTAGACCCTCTTATACATCGTGCCACATGCCGCACCGTCCCTTCTGAACTCGTGTGTCCAGCCTGTAGATTATTACCACATTATCATTGCTGTACCCGGGAGAACCTGCATCATGATTCTTGGGGTGTTTGTCTCCCATTGCAGGAGCCAGGCACAAGATGACATTATGGATATTTTGTACTATATTTTGTATTTTGTACTATATCAATTATGCATCATCCTTGGAGTCTACCTGTAGCATCATTTACCTTGCATTAGATTTTAGCCAACATGTTGGGGGTTAAAATGCTCACCACAACTCCAGATAAATTCTTTGAAGGACGTAGTTTCCAAAATGGTATAATTTCTCAGGGGTTTCTATTGCACTGGTACCACACAGGCCCTGCAAACATGACATGGCACTCCAAATCCAAACGTGTGAAAACAGAGCTCCAAAAGCAAAATTTTGCTCCTCAACTTCTCATCCCTGCTGTGTGCCCAGTCTGTCAATTATTGGCACATATGTGGTACTGCCGTACTCGGGACAACCCGTAGAATGATTTGGGTGTTTGATTTGGTTAGATTTTGGCCAGCATGTTGGGGGTTAAAATGCTGATCACAACCCCAGATAAATTCTTTGAGTGGTCTAGTTTTCTAAATGGTGTACTGTTACTTCCGGAGCTCCTCAAATACACTGTGGCACCACAAAACATTTGCAGCCAAATAGGCCTTCCAAAAACCCAATAGCACTAAATTTGTTCTATCGCTGTGCAACAAAACAGCAGTTGACATAGATATGTCTGGTATTGCCGTACTCGGAAGAAGCAGGGCAACATTTTTGGGATGTATATTTACCTCAAATTTCTTCTGAATGGAGCAGATTTACTTATCAGTCCCTGCGCGATCCCCGAGGTGGATTCCCCCGACAAGAATGCACAGCTGCAGCGATTCACTATGGGCGTGTGCCCGATATCCTGGAGTTCATCTTCTTCTTCCTGTCACGGTTACACCCGCGATCCTCGGTACGGATTGAGGGTGCACCCTTGCCTGCTGCCGCGGTCCCCGCTCCCCCAGCCCTCACTTACCTCTCCTGGCTCCGGCCTGCACTCTGGCTCCCAGCGTGTAGGCCGCATGCTTCTTCCCTGCAGCTGGGCGCTCCCGCCACTAGGGGTGCGCGCGGACTTCTCCGAGCCTTAAAGGGCCAGCGTCCTGCTTATTGGCTCTGGCATTCCCGGCTCGGCTATATAGCCTGGCGACTCCCAGCATCCCCTGCCGGATCTTCACGTCATTCTACTGGAGTGAAAGCCTTCCTGAGCGTTTCCAGACACCTCCATGATTCCTGAGCGTTTCCAGACGCCTCTGTGTTCCCGTGGTGTTCCTGTGGTGTTTCCCTGTTCCAATCCTGTGGCGGTCCTGTATTCCTGTGGTGGTCCTGCAATCCTGTGGCAGTCTGGTTATCCTGTGGCGGTCCGGTATCCTAGTGGTCTTCCGAGGTCCTGCCAGTCGTCCTTCCGAGGTCCTGCCAGCCGTCCTTCCGAGGTCCTGGCTGCTGTCCTTCCGAGGTCCTGCCATCCGAGGTCCTGTGGTCCTGCCATCAGAGGTCCTGTGGGCCAGCCATCCGTGGTCCTGCCATCAGAGGTCCTGTGGGCCAGCCATCCGTGGTCCTGCCTGCCATCCGTGGTCCTGCCTGCCATCCGTGGTCCTGCCTGCCATCCGTGGTCCTGCCTTCCCGTGGTCCCCGTGTCCCTACCTTGGCTGCCGCCGCAGGCCTAGTTGCACCCACGGAGTGACCTGGTGACTCCCAGCTGCAGCAAGACCATCCCACTTTGCGGCGGGCTCTGGTGAAGACCAGAAGTTCACTTAGACTCCGCTCCTGGGTTGCGGCTAAGGCTAAGGAATGAACATATATTACACATATTTAGCTGTGTGCAGAATTCCATTAGTGTCCTCGTTTTTAGCAGAGCCCCCAGTCTGCATAGAACATTGTACATACACTGCCAAACAATTTTTGTATAAAAAAATCAGTTTAACAGAAAAAAGATAAGTTATATATTACCTTTCAATGCCATGTGCTCTGTGACAAGTCTACACTCACCGGCCACTTTATTAGGTACACCATGCTAGTAACGGGTTGGACCCCCTTTTGCCTTCAGAACTGCCTCAATTCTTCGTGGCATAGATTCAACAAGGTGCTGGAAGCATTTCTCAGAAACTTTTGTCCATATTGACATGATGGCATCACACAGTTGCCACAGATTTGTAGGCTGCACATCCATGATGCGAATCTCCCGTTCCACCACATCCCAAAGATGCTCTATTGGATTGAGATCTGGTGACTGTGGAGGCCATTTGAGTACAGTGAACTCATTGTCATGTTCAAGAAACCAGTCTGAGATGATTCCAGCTTTATGACATGGCGCATTATCCTGCTGAAAGTAGCCATCAGATGTTGGGTACATTGTGGTCATAAAGGGATAGACATGGTCAGCAACAATACTCAGGTAGGCTGTGGCGTTGCAACGATGCTCAATTGGTACCAAGGGGCCCAAAGAGTGCCAAGAAAATATTCCCCACACCATGACACCACCACCACCAGCCTGAACCGTTGATACAAGGCAGGATGGATCCATGCTTACATGTTGTTGACGCCAAATTCTGACCCTACCATCTGAATATCGCAGCAGAAATCGAGACTCATCAGACCAGGCAACATTTTACCTTGGTTGTAACGGGTGGCGATTTGAGTCACTGTTGCCTTTCTATCAGCTCGAACCAGTCTGCCCATTCTCCTCTGACCTCTGGCATCAACAAGGCATTTCTGCCCACAGAACTGCCGCTCACTGGATGTTTTTTCTTTTTCGGACTATTCTCTGTAAACCCTAGAGATGGTTGTGCGTGAAAATCCCAGTAGATCAGCAGTTTCTTAAATACTCAGACCAGCCCTTCTGGCACCAACAACCATGCCGCTTTCAAAGGCACTCAAATCACCTTTCTTCCCCATACTGATGCTCGGTTTGAACTGCAGGAGATTGTCTTGACCATGTCTACATGCCTAAATGCACTGAGTTGCCGCCATGTGATTGGCTGATTAGAAATTAAGTGTTAACGAGCAGTTGGACAGGTGTACCTAACAAGGTGGCCGGTGAGTGTGTATATATATACATATAGATATACAAGCGGTTCCTTACTTAAAGACACCCGACTTAAAGACGACCTGTAGTTAAAGACTGACTTCTTTGCCCCCTTTGACCTCTGGTGAAGCTCTCTGGATGCTTTACAATAGTCCTATATTGCAATGACCAGCTGTAAAGTGTCTGTAATTAAGCTTTATTGATAATCCTTGGTCCCATTACAGAAAAAAAAGGTTAAACTCCAATTGTCAATGCTCCAAATTGTCTAGAACTACAATCATAAAATATACAGTTTCGACTTACAAATTCAACTTAAGAACAAACCTATGGACCCTATCTTGTACGTTAGCCGGGGACTGCCTGTACATATATATAGATATATATACACACACACACAAACACAATTTTTTCTCCTTTTATGTCTCTCAGATTCGTGCATTCAGTGAACTACAACAATGAGCAGAGGATTTATATTTTTAATTAAAATGGTTAACAAGGGTGTGCCTGTGGAGTTTTTATAAAAATAAAGTATTTTTTTGAAAAATGGTGTGCTGAGATGGTTGGGTACTGGGGTGGCCACAGGCTGGTATTATTGGGCTGTGAAAAGCCCAAAACAGTGATCTCTTCCACCACAGTAATGCCAGGCTGTAGTATTGTATCTGGCTGGTTGTAGGACCAAGGCCGTATTATAGGCGGGGCTCCCAGGGCTCGAGCCCAGGGGCCATCACCATCTTGCCCCCCCCAGGGGGCCCCCCCCACCTGATCGCTCCTCCCCGGGCCCTGACTCCTCAGCCAGCAACCCCCTCCTCAGCCGTCACCTCCCTGAGCTGTCCGTTCGACCCCGGCACAGGTGACCACCTGACCGCATATCCCTCTGCATGGCTGAGCCGCCCGCCCGTCCGCACCCCGACACAAATTACCGCCTCCCCAGCCGGCTGAGCCGTCAGCCCCCCGGGACAGGTTCCCGCCTCCCTGCCCGCCATTCCTGCAGCATGGCCAGGCCTCCCCGCCCGCTCACAATCATGGCTCACTCCCTCCTCCCCCGCCCGAACAAGCAGCCGTCCTCTGCTCCACTGCCCCCCCCCCAACATGCAGCCATCCTCCGCTTGCCCTCCTCTCTGCCGGAATATATATTGTATATAATGTGTATGCAGTATGTGTGATGTATATATACTGTATGTGTGTATATACTTTATGAGTTTGTGTATACTCTGTGTATTAGTGTACAAATGTATATGGGTACATAAATGTGTGTGTTTACTTGTATATATATGGGTGCAAGCATACGAGTGTAGAACTTTATGTGTGTATATAAAGTTGTGTATATATCACTGTATAAATGTGTGTAATTGTATAAACTGCGGGACTGCTTGTCTGGTGTGGGCTGAGGTGGGGCGAGGCGGCTGTATGTAGCGGTGTTACAGGGGGCGAGGCGGCTGTATGTAGCGGTGTTACAGGGGGCGAGGCAGCTGTATGTAGCGGTGTTACTGGGGGCAAGGCGGCTGTATGTAGATGTGTTACTAGGGATGAGGCGGCTGTATGTAGCTGTGTTACTGGGGATGAGGTGGCTGTATGTAGCTGTGTTACTGGGGGCAAGGCAGCTGTATATAGCGGTGTTACTGGGGGCGAGGCGGCTGTATATAGCTGTGTTACTGGGGGTGAGGCGGCTGTATGTAGCTGTGTAACGGGATTAGGCGGCTGTATATAGCTGTGTTACTTAGGGCGAGGCAGCTGTATGTAGCTGTGTTACTGCGGGCGAGGCGACTGTATGTAGCTGTGTTACTGTGGGGATAGTGAGCAGGAGGACGTGTATGCATGCTGCACTCAGTGGGGGCCTTCACCAGATTTTGCGCCCAGGGGCCCCCACCAACCTTAATCCGGCCCTGTGTAGGAGGAATAAAATCTCCCCAGACACACCAGCGTTAACCATTTTATTTAAAACTATAAATCCACTGGTCATCATTGTAGTCCACTGCATGCAAAAATCTAATATTTAATTACAAAAAAGTTCCCTATGGACCTCACTGAGACCCATTGGTCTAAAACTTAACTTTTAATATATTTAAACATTAAAAAGTATTGCTTGAATTTCTGAAACCTATTGAAAACACACGATTAAAATTTCTACAAATCCATGGCGTGGGATGTATTATTGTTTATAAACAGGTCCAAGTAGAACGGAGTTGTCTATTGTATCAGTACACTGTAGGGAGAACCACAAGATGTGCCAGAGATGTGGTTCTAATTAATCTGTGTATAAGATCAGTAGTGTTTATATTAAGTCTGCAACTTTGTTGCTACAATTGTATTCACTGATGCTTCAGTGTACTACTGTTAGCTGACTTCCAAGTTACTATTTTCTGGTATATAGGTCCACTAGAGCTCTCCCTATCTATAAATATTTTCACGTCAATTTCTAACTACTATCGGACATTAGAACTTAGTCCCTAAACACCATTTCATTTCTGTCTAAAAAAGGAAGATAATAGCCCCCCCCCCGACATGTTTTGCCAAAATGATGGCGTCCTCAGGGGTGCCGGGGCTATATATGAATGTTGGAAATATATCAGGTGATCTTTCTTATCCCTCTCATTTTTGTCCGAAATGAGGGCATCCCTGTCCATCAATTTAGCCCTATGGTAAGCCCGTTTCAGGGTACGTTTAGGATAGCCCTTCTCAATAAAACGATTATAGAGGAGTTTACTCTCTGATTCAAAGTCAGTTTCACTGGAGCAGTTTCGTCGAGGCAATGTGGATAAACGCCTTTTGCAATTAGAGGCGAGATGGATAGATCGTTTGAACTCATTGAGCCCCAATGGACTAAATGAGGGGTTCACCTTCGCAGCTTTTCTTTAGAAAGACATATGTCCTTTCCCCTTCATTAGAACACCTAGAAGTTGCCAGTCCAGCCTTCATATACAATCCCCTCCTCCTTTTATCTCTTCCTTCTGTGGCCTGTCTCTTGTGCTCTATTTATAGAAAACAGCGTTCAATAGCGTCTGCTAAAAATTTGTACCTAAATGAATAATATATATGGGATGTAGAAGAAACATATTATATATAAAAAACCTTATATGTTGAAAAAATCTGTTAACCTATCAACAAAAATAATCTTTGTTGGAATTTTCTCATCCTTAATGGGGTAAATCTAGGATTAAAACTATATTACTTCATATGAATTTGATTCCTGTCACCATTAATTCAACTGTAAATCATGCGTTGCACTTAAAATAAAGATCTATATAAACAGTTATGTGAACTATATTGGTCTAATTTAAACATAGTAGCTTCAATTGTTAAAACGTTACGTGGCCAAAATCGATTTTATAAATTCATTTGAACCACACTGAGTATACTTTAAAACAGCACAGAGAAAATTAATATCTATCAGTATGTACATCATTTCTCCTTTTGAAGGCTCAATTTCTAAGTATCAACGCAGACGCCCTCTACTTACCATCTGGCGAAAAGAAACTAAGTCTCCACGCATGCGTATTCCACAGCCCGGTTGAAGGGCTTTGTAGCCTAAGTGCTGGCACATGCGCTTTTCGTCTTATGCAAGGGAAAAATTTAAGTCCACGTGCATGCGCCCTATAATACTGCTACGGACGGACCCATAACCTAAGTGTCAGCGCAGGCGCACTGCCATTATACTTCGGCGAAAAAAAGTGGAGTTGGTTCACATGTACTAGTAGGACGTAAGTATTAAGCCCCAATGGGAATTCCCTAGATCTTTGACAGGTATCAACCATTGGACAAAAACCCTGGAAACCCCAAGGATGACCAATCCAGTATTGGTCGGGCGATTTTGACATCACAAACGGAGTCTTTATAGCCCGACTCTTTATTTCCAACATTCATATATAGCCCAGGCACCCCTGAGGACGCCATCATTTTGGCGAAACATGTCGGGGGGGCTATTATCTTCCTTTTTTAGACAGAAATGAAATGGTGTTTAGGGACTAAGTTCTAATGTACGATAGTAGTTAGAAATTGAGGAGAAAATATTTATAGATTGGGAGAGCTCTAGTGGACCTATATACCAGAAAATAGTAACTTGGAAGTCAGCTAACAGTAGTACACTGAAGTATCAGTGAATACAATTGTAGCAACAAAGTTGCAGACTTAATATAAACACTACTGATCTTATACACAGATTAATTAGAACCACATCTCTGGCGACCTCTTGTGGTTCTCCCTACAGTGTACTGATACAATAGACAACTCCGTTCTACTTTGACCTGTTTATAAACAATAATACATCCCACGCCATGGATTTGTAGAAATTTTAATTGTGTGTTTTCAATAGGTTTCAGAAATTCAAGCAATATTTTTAATGTTTAAATATATAAAAGCTAAGTTTTAGACCAACGGGTCTCAGTGAGGTCCCTAGGGACCTTTTTTGTAATTAAATAATTTGTGTGTATGGACCCAGTCACATAGCACATCCACGCCTAGTATTCAAAAATCTAATAGACATAAAGAGAAAAAAGTTTTACTTAAATAAATATACATTTACAGACCAGTGGTGGACACCACCCCGCACGTGTTTGAAAGGTACCACTGACGAAGCAAGGTAAAACACTTGTCGGTGCTGCATGTACAGTCATGGCCATAAGTTTTGAGAATGACACAAATATTATATTTTCACATGATCTGCTGCCCTCAGGTTTTTATGTGTGTTTGTCAGATGTTTTTATCACATACAGAAATACAAGTGCAATCATATTATGAGTAACAAAAGCTTTTATTGACAGTTAGAATGAGTTAATGCAGCAAGTCAATATTTGCAGTGTTGACCCTTCTTCTTCAGGACCTCTGCAATTCTCCCTGGTAGCTCTTAATCAACTTCTGGACCAAATCCTGACTGATAGCAGTCCATTCTTGCACAATCAATAAATTTTGTAACAATTTGTTGGATTTTGTTTGTCCACCCATCTTTTGATCACAAGTTCTCAATGGGATTAAGATCTGGGGAGTTTCCAGGCCATGGACCCAAAATCTCTGTTTTGTTCCCTGAGCCATTTAGTTATCACCTTTGCTTTATGGCAAGGTGCTTCATCATGCTGGAAAAGGCATTGTTGATCACCAAACTGCTCTTGGACGGTTGGGAGAAGTTGCTCTTGGAGGACATTCTGGTACCATTTTTTATTCATGGATGTGTTTTTAGGCAAGACTGTGAGAGAGCCAATTCCCTTGGCTGAGAAGTAACCCCACACATGAATGGTTGCAGGATGCTTTACAGTTGGCATGAGACAAGACTGGTGGTATATCTCACCTTGTCTTCTCCGAACAAGCTGTTTTCCAGATGTTCTAAACAATCGGAAAGGGGATTCATCAGAGAAAATGACTTTACCCCAGTCCTCAGCAGTCCACTCCCTGTACCTTTTGCAGAATATCAGTCTGTCCCTGATGTTTTTTCTGGAGAGAAATGGCTTCTTTGCTGCCCTCCTTGACACCAGGCCTTGCTTCAAGTGTCTCCGCCTCACAGTGCGTGCAGATGCACTCACACCTGCCTGCTGTCATTCCTGAGCAAGCTCTGCACTGCTGGTAGCCCGATCCCGATGCTGAAACACTTTTAAGAGACAGTCCTGGTGCTTGCCGTCTTGGGCGCCCTGGAGCCTTTTTGGCAACAATGGAACCTCTCTCCTTGAATTCTTTGATGAAGCGGTAGATTGTTGACTGAGGTGAAATCTTTCTAGCTGCGATACTCTTCTCTGCTAGGCAAGTTTTGTGCAGTGCAATGATGACTGCACGTTTTTCTTTAGAGATAACCATGGTTAACAGAAGAGAAACAATGATGCCAAGCACTAGCCTCCTTTTAAAGAGTCCAGTGGTGTGATTCTTACTTAATCATGACAAACTGATCTCCAGCCCGGTCCTCATCAACACCCACACCTGTGTTAAAGCTGTCAAAGAGGTTAAAATATTTCAAAAATCTATTTGTAATGGTTATCTGGAATTAAAGATACCTTTCTATTTCTTATTATGATGCTTGTTCAGCCTCTATTCTGCTCCACACAGATGCAGATGTGGGAGGGGCCTAGCCAGGCACAAGCACAGCACTGACAGCGGCAGTTATTCCACAACTCAGTGCTACAGAGCGCTCAGCCTTCAGAGTCTCCTTCCACCTGCTGTGCTCAAATAGTACCTGCATTTACTGATCCCAAGCACAGCAGGAATCTGCTATTTTGCTGTGTGTCACCTACCAAAGCCCTGACACTGCTTCCTCTCCTTTTAATCATTGTCAATATATAGTTGAATAAGAATATATATCTGTACATGTACACCTATATATTCAATAACATTCTGAAACTATCATATCAGCCTCATTTATAAAAACTATAAAACAGTCTATGTTGTTCATAGCAATCAGTCACAGCTCAGCTATAATGTTTTCACAGCCGTATAAAAATATAAAGCTCAGTATAATGTGTGTGTGTATATACCGTATATACTCAAGCATAAGCCAACCAAAGTATAAGCCGAGGTACCTAATTTTAAAACAAAACAGGCAAAACCTGCTGACTCAAGTATAAGCCTTGGGTGGGAAATGCATTGGTCACAGCCTCCACCCAGTATATATCTAGCCAGCACATGCCCCCCAGTATATACCCAGCCTCTACCCTCTAGTATATAGACATCACCTGCCCCTTGTATACAGCCAAAAGCCCCCAGTATATAGCCAGCCAGTCCCCAGTATATAGCCAGTGCCTGGCCCCTCATATATAGCCAGTGCCTGCCTCCTCGTATATAGCCAGTGCCTGCCTCCTCGTATATAGCAAGTGCCTGCCTCCTCGTATATAGCAAGTGCCTGCCTCCTCGTATATAGCAAGTGCCTGCCTCCTTGTATATAGCAAGTGCCTGTCTAATCGTATATAGCAAGTGCCTGCCTCCTCATATATAGCAAGTGCCTGTCTAATTGTATATAGCAAGTGCCTGTCTAATTGTATATAGCAAGTGCCTGTCTAATTGTATATAGCCAGTGCCTGCCTCCTCGTATATAGCCAGTGCCTGCCTCCTCGTATATAGCCAGTGCCTGCCTCCTCGTATATAGCCAGTGCCTGCCCCCTTGTATATAGCCAGTGCCTGCCCCCTTGTATATAGCCAGTGCCTGCCCCCTTGTACATAGCCAGTGCCTGCCCCCTTGTACATAGCCAGTGCCTGCCCCCTTGTATATAGCCAGTGCCTGCCCCCTCGTATATAGCCAGTGCCTGCCCCCTCGTATATAGCCAGTGCCTGCCCCCTCGTATATAGCCAGTGCCTGCCCCCTCGTATATAGCCAGTGCCTGCACCCTCGTATATAGCCAGTGCCTGCACCCTCGTATATAGCCAGTGCCTGCCTCCTCATATATATATATAGAGAGTGCTTCCACCTCCCATATATATAGCCAGCAGCCCCCTGCCCAGCCTAAAAAAACTCTGTACTCACCTCACAAAAACTCAGCCCCCACAGATCCTCTTTTGTCTTCAGCTCCAGCACAGTCCTATCGCATACACCATGATGTCAGCCGCTTGCTGACACACTATGGTGTATGCTACGCAGCCACGGGAACTCGAACACGAAGTTGAAGACAGAAGAGGATCTGCATGGGGTGTCGGAAAGGTGAGTGCAGAGGGTTTTTTTTTTCATAGACTTGAGTATAAGCAGCGTTAGGATTTTTCAGCACATTTTTTGTGCTGAAAAACGCGACTTATACTAGAGTATATATGGTGGTGACAGGTCATGAGGGTTGACAGGGGACAGGGGCCCCTTAGCAGGACAGGAGGGTAACATGGAGGGACAGTGAGTGGTGGAGAGTACAGGAGGAGAACTGCATCAGGAGATGTCAGAGCTCAGCCTGTTACTTGTGTTATCTCTGCAGCCTCCTGTGTGACCTGACTAATGGTGGAGGGAGGAAAGAACTGCTACATTGCTATGATCCATGTTGGGGGAGGACTCCTCTGTGCAGCAGCTAATTATATCTGGCTGTAGTTATCTTGTATCTGCTGCTGGAAACACCTGTGGAGCAAGTAAGCAGTGGACATCACATTCTTCACTTGTGGTGATGTCTGAGCTCTCTGCCCCTCCTCCCCTCTCACTTCCTATTGGCTGCAGTGTGTCAGCTGATCTCTCAGTGTGGAGAGGAGCTGTGAGCCTGTGGAGTGATCTGTAGTGCAGAGCAGCTGCTGACTCCTTGTGCTCAGACTAGGCCAGATCAGCTGTTGCTCAGGACGGGATACAGCTACCACCAGGGGGCGCCAGCAACCAGAACAAAAGTTGTTATCTCAGTAAGGCTGCAGATTTTGTAATAAGTGTAAATGGTGAAAGTACCTGTCACAATGCACTGGACCCAATTACAGCCATTTGCTATGGTGGCACAAACCTTTTAATGGAGCAATCACTGAAACTATGTTAGCTGCTCCTTTTAAGGCAGGCCTGCAATGAAGTTGAAATGTGTTTTGGGGGAAAAGTTCATTTTCTAGGCAATTAGTTGCTGTTAAGCTGATCACTCTTTATAACATTCTGGAGTATATGCAAATTTCCATTATAAAACCTGATGCAGTAGACTTTGTAAAAATTAACATGTGTATCATTCTCAAAACGTTTGGCCATGACTGTATATGTATTTTGTATGTCTCTTGTCCTCTGTTATTCCTCTGTGTGATGTACATTACTTGTATGTAAGCAAAATTTCTTGACATGTTCTGAGGACTATACCTTCTGTACATGTTACTGTGATTTATTTATTATGTACTTACAGTTATTTCATTAGTGATGGACTCTTTTCTGTGTATGTTGTGGGAGATGTATATCCAGCCGCAGATTGTCCCCAGAGATGGCTATGGCACCTTGGCTCGGTACGGTGAGCAGAAAGTGTGCTCACTGTTTCGTGCCTCCAAGAAGACAGAGCATGCTCTATCTAAGGGATCGTTTACACGAATGTAATGGGGACCATTATCCAGCCACACCAACCGGATACCGTTCCCCATTGACGTCTATGGAACCTGGTCACCGTGACCGTGCAAGGTGAAATATAGGACATGTCCTATATTTCTCTATTTTCTTAAGAAAAAATGGACCCATTGTCCCGGCGGGGTACTTTTTACAAATTTTTACGAAGCTGCCATTGGCAGATTAGACCACCCATATCCGGACAAAAAAAGGATTATAAAACGTCACTTTTATTTATTCAGATAAAATGTATTACTAAGTGCTCAGGGGGGCATCGGCTGCTCATTTCTCTATGGAGAGGAAAAGGGTAAGCAGCTCTCAGTCCTCCGTACTGCTGGGGGTTCCCTTTCAGCTTGACGGCTAGAAAAGATGGATATTCTGACACCCTCTGCTTCCCGGAGGACCTTCAGGCCTTCTGCGAGGTCTTCCAGCTTGACCCGCCTGACCTCCCTGACTGGCCGCAGCAACCAGCGACAACAATGTTGTCCCCAACTTGGCTGCCAGCCCATCCACCTAAGAAGAAGCAGAAAGCCCCGGACCAAAGTCGAAGGTCTCCAACGGGGCGATAAGTATCTATGATGATGTTTCTCTTTGATTTATTCGCTATGCCTTAACCTGTTAATATGGGTATATTTCAAATGTATGATGGGTTAAATGTACTGTATACTAAGATCTCTTGTGTATATTTCTTAGCAAATTCCTACTTCCTCACTCTCTTTGGCCTTCCCCCCTTACTACAAGGCCCGGGTGAAACTCAGTGGTTAACCATAGGTTATTCTGTAGTATGTTGACAATTGGTTGTGATTATCTCCCCGAAGTGAGGAGCTGAGGAGCCGACATTCCTCTTGTGGTTTGTTATTGTTTTGAGGAGGATTTGCAGCGAGATTGGCAGTAGGCCTCCCTCGCTATACACACTTTTTGTTCTTATGTTGTTCTTATTTGAAAGTTGTAATTTAATTTTAAGGTATATCCGTGGGTCCCTATACAGGATGTTCTCCAGCGCCAATAGGCGTAGAGTGGAAACAGTATTCGGCTGGGTTCCCCCGGGAGACCCTATAGCCGAGATTCCGTCTGCTCTACTTTTCATTTACAAAGCTCACAGGCCTCATTACTTTGACAATGGTTAAAGTCTTCTCCCTAAACGTGAAAGGCCTTAACTCAGATGCTAAGAGGCGACTAGCACTTAGTCTTTCTCCAAGAGACACATTTCACAGCATCAGGATCCTTCCATTTTGCTAAACATTGGTTTCCAACAGCCTATATGGCACATGCACCAAAAAAAAGAAAGCAGGAGTAGCCATACTAATATCTAGCCACTGTCCCTTCCAAATAGTGGATAGCGTGATCGACCCCCAAGGTCGCTTCATTATTCTTAGGGGTACTATATATGATATCAATGTAACCTTATGCAATATTTATGCCCCCAATAACCATCAGACGCCCTTCCTCGCTAAAGTCCTTTCCAAATTGTACTCGACCCGGAATGATACTTTTACTAGGGGGTGATTTCAATACTATTTTTTCAGACACTGCGGACCGCCTGACCCATCCTGCACGTCCAACGTCACAGAGTGTGAAATCACTCGCACTATGTTTCCGTCAATTAATTCGTAAGCATTCCCTGTATGACCTATGGCGGGTAAATAATCCTACCGCTAAAGAATACACCATCTACTCCCAACCCCATAGAACTCATTCTAGAATTGATTCTTTTTTTGGTAACTACCCTGCCCTAAAAGCCATGCATTTGGCCACTATAGGCCACATTACATGGTCCGATCATGCCCCGGTCCTCACGGATATACAATTGGAGGATGCTCTTTCTAAAACAACACACTGGCGGCTAAATTATACACTTTTAACGTCAGTACCCTGAGTTTTTATTAACTCACTTTGGTTTTCGCAGACCATTTCTGAACGCCCTGTCCAACCTCTATTCTTTTCCTACAGCACAAATTAGATTACCACACGCCCATTCGAATTCCCTGACGATTAATAATGGCACTCGTCAAGGTTGTCCTTTATCCCCTTTATTATATGTTTTAAGCATTGAGCCCCTGGCAGCACGTATCAGAAACAACCCAATCATTAAGGGTATTGAGGTGCGGCACCAACAGTTTAAAATAGCTTTGTTCGCGGATGATGTGCTCCTCACCATCACTAACCCCTCATATCGCCCCCGAATCTAAACACTGCAATCGAAGAATATAGTAACATCTCTGGATACAAAATTAATCAGACTAAGTCAGAAGCATTACCAGTACATTTATCCCCTACATTATTACGTTCTTTGGAGGACAACTTTCACTATACTTGGATCTTGACCTCCATAAAATACCTGGGGATAAAACTTACCCCATCGTACAACTCACTATACAAAGAAAACTTTCCCCCCTTAATTCAGGATGTGAGGAGACAGTTAAAAAGCTGGAGTACTCTAAACCTCTCTATGCTAGGTAAAATAGCGGCTATCAAAATGTCAATACTCCCCAGATATTTATATCTTTTTGAAACACTTCCAGTGAGGGTGCCAGTTAGCACTATGAGGCAAATTCAGTCACTGTTCTTGGATTTTATATGGAATTCCAAGAGACGTAGGATTTCAAAAACAGTCTTAACAGTACCTAAGTCACGAGGGGGTCTGGGACTACCCGATATAACGGTGTACTACTATGCTACTCATCTAAGACACATAGTATCCTGGACTTCATTGGCAGCCTTCAACAAGTGGACAGAAATTGAGAAGCTCTGGTTAGCTCCCACCCATCCCGCAGCATTGATATGGGGGCCATCGTCGGAAATCCCTACACATTCCCTCTTGGGCCCCATAGTGTTTACCAGAGACGTTTGGAGGAGATGTTGCATGCAATATTCTCTAGCTACCTTGAAGTCACCACTTAGCCTGTTTCTATATACACCGGGTGATGTGTCGTTCGTGAACAGAGCCAGTTCTTTACGCAAACAAAAGGTGTCGGCTCCCCTCAGTTAGGGGACTCACTTAGCCCTACCCCAAACCGGCTCACCACGCCCCCTTTAACCAGATATAACCAGGTTAAAAGTGGTGTAGAGTGGGGGCACTGGCTGGATTGCGGCTCCTTATTATACATATAATAGGGAGCCGTTCAGGAGCCAGAAGAGCTTCATAGTGAGCGGAGCCTAATAATCCAGCTCACTAAGAAGAGCCGGAATTCCCATCACTACTGTATCAAGCTGCAGCACTGATTCTGTGTCCTGATTGGCTGAGCTGATAAAGCTCATTCATGTGGTGCCTGGAGAAATTCTGGCTTCACTGCCCAGAACTGAGATCATAAGCAGTAAGCGCCCGCCCCCTTCAGGAAAAGCTGTAAGGATATTAAACCTTTCCTGCTCTGCATCCGATATATATTGGACGCTGAGCACAGTGACTTAGCGCTCAGGGTCCGATATATATCAGATGCAGAGCCGATGCCAGTTCAGCTCAAGATCTGAGCTGAACCCGCATTGGGAAACACGATGGCTGGCTGTGACTAATAGCCAGCACCCCAGTGTAACGACCACGGTCAGAGTGGGCTCCGATTGCGGGTGTTGTCAGTGTGACCGCAGCATTTAACTTGCCTTTGGGGGGTCTTTTCCCCCACGATCGCCCCCCCCCCCCGTGCCGTTTTCGGGTGACGCCGATCGTCGCTATGGCAACTCTGGTGTCCGATCAGGAACTGTCTGTAAGAACTGCCTGTGTCTGTGACGTAGGATCTTGTATCTCACAGGTGACATGGCATCTCCTTCACGTCCAGAATCGTCATCAAATATGGTTGCAGAATTTTCTGGCAGATGTGTTCAGCTCTGGGAAGCAGATCCCCCTCACTGCGTCCCTAAAAATACCACAGTTACTTACAGTATAATGTCACCTGGATAAAACAATGTCCCACACTGTACTTCTAAAGAATCTACATAAGAAACACCTCTGTGCCCCCAGCATATCAAAAATTACATTGTTACCCCCAAATATATTACTATGCTACAGTCTGTGCATAAATAATACTGTATCCTTAAAAAGTATGTTTGATTCTCCCCTTCTCTCCCCCCCCCCCATTAATTACATAATATATAGTTCCCCTGTTAATAATTTTAATGAATTTATCTATTTAATGTCCCTTCTAATTATTTTTATACATTTCTCCTACAAAAAAAATCTGTTATATAACAATCTACTTATTATTTTAGACAAAATGTACTAACGCGTTTTTATACCATGTTAATTATTATTATACATATACAGGCAGTCCCCGGGTTACATACAAGATAGGGTCTGTAGGTTTGTTCTTAAGTTGAATTTGTATGTAAGTCGGAACTGTATATTTTATCATTGTAATCCCAGACAGAACTTTTTTGGTCTCTGTGACAATTGGATTTTAAAAATGTTGGGTTATCTTAAGAATCAGGATTGACAATAAAGCTTCATCACAGACACCTGTGATAACTGTTACAGCTGTTTATTGTAGCCTAGGACTAAAGTACAATAAATTACCAATATCCAGTGGTCCGTTTGTAACTAGGGGTCGTATGTAAGTCGAGTGTTCTTAAGTAGGGGACCGCCTGTAATCCCCTCCAAATTATAAATGAGCATATAACACCCCTTCAATTATACATTTCTACAACTCCTATTTATTCATTTACACATAGCATCTGCACATTATTTATTAATTCTTATTCTATTTTCACCGTGTATACTGGAGTATAAGCCGGGACCCCTGATTTTAACACAAAAATATATGGAAAAACCTATTGACTTGAGTATAAGCCGAGGGTTGAAAATGCATTGGTCATAGCCTCCCCTGTAGTGTACAGCCTGCCAGCCCCCCTGTGGTATACAGCCTGCCAGCCCCCCTGTAGTATACATCCTGCTAGCCCCCCTGTAGTATACAGCCTGCTAGCCCCCCTGAAGTATATAGCCTGCCAGCCCCCCTGTAGTATATAGCCTGCCAGCCCCCCTGTGGTATACTGCCTGCCAGCCCCCCTGTGGTATACCGCCTGCCAGCCCCCCTGTGGTATACAGCCTGCCAGCCCCCCTGTAGTATACAGCTTGCCAGCCTCCCTGAAGTATACAGCCTGCCAGCCCCCTGAGCAAATTGGGCACCCCGAGCATCTTCCTACACTGTGAATATAAAAAAAAACTTTCATGCTCACCTGTCTTCTTGCCTCTCTCCTCTTCTGCCTGCGTAGGATCGAGTCTTCTAGCCCAGAGAAGCAGAGGCCTAGACTCTCATCCTCAGAGGTAAATTTATCCTTTATTCCACACTCTTCAATGATAGAAGAACAGGATCCTTTTTCCTCCATAAGCACAACCAAGCAGGCTGCATCTGTGGATTTTATCAAAGAAATGCTCTTAGCCTTCAGAGGCTCATTACAATCAGACATTGCACTGTTAGCTCAAAGATTCAGCCAAAACATGGATGAAATAGGAGGAAGAGTGGATAAACTAGAATCCAAAATGGGAGAAATAACAGGTTCACATAATGAACTTATTGACGCTCATTACATGCTTGCAGATGAAGTAACCGCTATAAAAGACAAAATAGCAGATATAGAGGACAGAAGCAGAAGGAACAATATTAAATTCAGGGGCATACCTGAATCAATAGCCCAGACAGAACTAAACAAATTCTTGTGGAACTAATGAAATCGGTGCTACCAAACAGCTCTGTACAAGAACTAACAATAGACAGGGCACATCACCTTCCAAGACCCAAAGGGTTACCTGAAGAACTACCAAGAGACACCATAGCACGCATTCATTTTTATCACATAAAAGAAACACTGATGAATACAACAAGAAGAATGAAATCCTTACCACCACCATATGAGAAGATCAACTTGTATGCAGATCTCTCCCAAGCAACGCTACAAACAAGAAAACTCTTCAATCCGATAACAAATATCTTACGCAATTCCGGCATCTCTTACAAATGGGGTTTCCCCACTAAGCTCCTAATTCACAAAGACGGAATTACCCATGTACTCAGAAAACCTGAAGATGGGATCCCTATGCTTCGCTCCTTCGGCATTGAAATACCTCCTGACTTACCATCAACGAAACAGAAGAACACAAAACAAGTGGAGAAAGAGTGGAATACTCAGCGCTGAAAATACAACATGGAATCTGGAGAAGTAAAAGGAGAAAAACTCCAGGTGAACTTTCCCCCCAATAAACAGGCACTTCACCAACTTGCCTGCCAGATTGCTCATCCTACATCCGAAATAAGTATAACTATTGTATTATGATAGTAGGTAACATTTGTGTTAAACTTTGTTTCAGTTAAAATTTTTGTTACACAGAGAGATGTCAAAGATATTCTACTTTACGTGTCACCATGTCACTTAAAATTCTATCATTGAATACAAGAGGGCTTAATTCCCCTTATAAGAGGTCATCATTATGGAAAGATGCTTTATCCTCACAATCTGAGATTTTATGTCTCCAAGAGACGCACTTTGCAAAGGATAAAGAACCTACATTTATGCATAAAAAATACCCATATATATACAAAGCAAATGCAGCAAAAAAACACGCAGGAGTGTGTATAGCATTAAAAGATACATTATCATTTAAAGAATTAGAAGTACATTTGGACAGTAGAGGAAGATTCATCATTCTAGTGTGTGAAATAAATTCATATACAATCACACTGGTGAACCTCTATGCTCCAAATAAGTCTCAAATACATATACTAAATAAACTCCAACGTAAAATCCAAAAAATTCAAAAAGGATGCTTGATTATGTGCGGAGACTTCAATCTTATACCAGATGCATCTCTAGACACTACTCGTGGGGTCTCCATGGGAGCCAAGTATTCCCCTTCTCTAGCCAATTTGGTCATGGCCTTTTGGGAAGAAAGATATATCTATACTGAGAATAACCCCTTTTCTGCCCATGTGCACTGGTACGGCAGATACATCGACGACCTCCTCATTATTTGGGAGGGCGGTGTGTCTGCCGTACCAGTGCTCATGGAATATTTCAATCACAATCCATACAATTTACAGTTCACATATTCAGTGGGTATAGACAGTATAATCTTTTTGGATTTATGTATCAACATAGATGAGGGAGGGTCAGTACAAACTTGTACACACAGGAAGCCAACCTCAGGAAATACGATCCTACATGCAAAAAGTTCACATCCAACACATACCATCAAATCCATACCAATAGGGGAATTGACCAGGGCCCGCAGGAACTGCAGTACGGACCGAGACTATCACACAGAAACAACAAGGATCATATCAAGATTAAAACATAGGAAATATCCAAACTGGACACTCACTAGAGCAAAACACATAGTGGATTCCAAAAATCGGGAAGAACTCTTATTTGGCACTAGTCAACAACGCCAGTGTAGGAAAGACAATAATGACAACACTCCATACTTGACACTACAATATAGTAATCAGTTTTCTCAAATTAAAAAAATTGTTGAACGAAACCTACCCATTCTTATGGACGATGCAAAATTAGCCCATATTCTACAAGGGGGATGTAAAATAGTACCACGTAGGGCCCCGACATTGGGTAACCATGTTTCTCCAAGTTTGTTTAATGACCATAGAGGACAAAGTAGTAAACCTACCTGGTTGAACAGTAAGGGCTTTTACAGATGTGGCACACATCCTTGTACTACTTGTAAATTTGTCAAAATTACAAAAAAAATTTCTAATGCAGATAACACCATGACACATGAAATTAACAGACATTTAAATTGCAATAGCAACTATGTAGTCTATGTCATTAGATGTAACATATGTGCCGTAATGTACATTGGCTGTACTGTCAGGAGATTTAAGGAGCGTCTAACGGAACACCTCAGAGACATCACCAATATTAGAAGGGGTAGTTCACACAGCAAACACATGTCAGGGGCCGTCAAACATTTTGTGGAAATACATCAGGGTAATGTCTCAAGTTTTGAAACTTTTGCCATAGAACAGATATACAAAGGAAAAAGGGGAGGGGACAGACAGAAATCATTACGGAACAGGGAAGCATTTTGGATTTTTCACTTAGATACAAGAATACCGAAAGGTTTAAATTATAGACATGAATTTCTATTTCATTATTGATTTCCCACTTACTAACTTCTCACTTTATTCACATTTTCTGTCCCCGGATCCAAACATGGTATGTTGACAAAAGATATAGGTACTCTTATCTTGGCCACATATACACACAACATGCTGTTTTCTTCTTTTCCTTCCCCTCAATGAGCACATATGCACTTCCCAGAAACATCCGCTGGGTGTCGCAGTTTAGAAACGTAACTTCCCGGACAAAGCTGTTTCCTAGTTACCAGAAACAAAATTCCCCACTCTGCCACGCAGGCGCATTAGACACAACATCAATTGACCAGCTGCAGACCGCGATCGTTCGAAACAATGTAACAAGCCTAGGTAGGACTTTGGGGATTTTCAATTCACTTATCAGGTAACATAATACACGTTGCAACATTTCAACACAATACGAAGTGGGTATTTCATTCATTTTTATGTATTGTATTTTACTAAAGCTCTTAGGGCTTATTTGTAGATTCCGTATATACGTGATTTACGTCACACGATTACCGGTATATTAGACAACACCCTATTTCCCTTTAGTAAGCCATGACTAAGGGTGTAGCACACACCTGAAACGCGTAGGCTCTTGCCTTTCCACATAAGGTCTTTTTGGTGATGCGCTAATAGATGTTTGCAAATAATTTTTATGGATTTATATAAAAGAAGAATTTTTTGACAAATAAAACTTGCAACTTTTTAAGAAGTTCCTGGTGCCGGAGTGTTCAACATTTTCTTCCTCCTCTAGACACTACTGCCCAAAGAACTAGAAACTCTCCCACCCTTAATATCTGGTTGCAAAAACAAGGACTATATGACACCTTTAGATGTTTAAATGTTACCTCTAGAGAATATACATTCTACTCACCCAGACACAGAACATTTTCAAGAATTGACCTGTTCCTGGTAGAAAGAAATTCACTAACACTGATCAAATCCTCAAATATTCATACAACTTCCTGGTCAGACCATTCCCCTATTTTTATGGAGATTAATCTATTCCCCAATGTAGAAAACCAAAAACAATGGAGATGTAACACATGTCTACTAGGTTTACCCTCATACCAAGAAGCAGTCAAGGAAAACATCACTGAATATTAATAACATAGAAAACATCAACCCCCTGGCACTATGGACCAGCCATAAAATGTATATCAGAGGTATTATGAAAGGACTAACATCCAGACATTACAAACAAAAAAACTTACAAATATCAAACACCCTCTCATGCATTCAGGTCACCGAAAATTTACTACACACTTCACCCACACCTCTTCTCCACAAACAATTATTTTCCTATAGACACAAACTCCATACCTTGTTAATGGAAAATTATGACAAACAACTATTGTCTTGGAAATTAACACACTATATATCCTACAACAAGCCAAGTAAACTAATGGCAAAAAACGTTAAAAAAACAACCCCAAAAACAAGAATCCCTTACCTAATCTCTCCTAAAGATTCAAAGACTCGGCTATCCCACCCCAAAGATATCGCCAATGCCTTTGAAGAATATTACGAAAAACTGTACTATCTTAAAGAAGACCCCAATATAAACACACCACAACCCACACAGATCAATGAGTTCCTACAAAAAGTTCACCTCCCAAAACTGACAAGCTCCCAACTCACCTCCTTAAATTCTCCCATTTCAGAAACAGAATTAAACAATATTATATTACTTACAAAAAAACAAAAAGCCCCAGGCCCTGACGGACTCCCTAGTGAATATTATCAATATTGCAGGGACCAAATTCTTCCTCATATGACGAGAACTTTCAATCAGGCCATAAAAGAAGGAAATCTCCCTACAGAAATGCTACAAGCCACAGTAATAGCCATCCCTAAACCTAACAAAGAACCCAATACACCAGCTAACTTCCGCCCCATCTCCCTTTTAAATTGCGACATCAAATTATATGCCAAACTAATAGCCCAAAGACTTCTAGAAATCCTACCTAAACTTATACATAATGACCAAGTCGGATTCACCAAAGGTAGACAGGCGCCAGACGGAACAAGGCGTTAGATAGATCTAATAACAATTATGGAGACGTCTCGAATGCCTTCTCTGCTCCTTACCCTGGATGCAGAGAAGGCATTCGATAGGATCAATTGGGCCTTCGCTTTCTCCACTTTAGAAAAATTTGGCTTTACAGGAAACATATTAACAGCTATTAAAGCTTTATATGGCTCCCCATCAGCTAAAGTATTAATAAATGGCTTGATGTCCAATTCATTTTCCATCACTAACGGAACCCGTCAAGGATGCCCCCTTTCCCCCCTCATATTTATTTTAAGCATAGAACCATTTGCTGAACTAATAAGAACCCACCCTAATATAAAAGGTATCTCAGCAGGCTCAAGACAACATAAAATAGGATTATTCGCTGATGACACAATATTAACTCTCAATAACCCACTAACCTCACTCAGAGAAGTAACGGATATATAATCAACACATTCGGGGATACAGGCGGTCCCCTACTTAAGGACACCCGACTTACAGACAACCCATAGTTACAGACGGACCCCTCTGCCCACTGTGACCTCTGGTGAAACTCTCTGGATGCTTTACTATAGTCCCAGACTGCAATGATCAGCTGTAAGATGCCTGTAATGAAGCTTTATTGATAATTCTTGGTCCAATTACACCAAAAATTTTGAAACTCCAATTGTCACTGGGGCAAAAGAAAAAAAATTGTCTAGAACTGGCATTATAAAATATACAGTTTCGACTGACATACAAATTCAACTTAAGAACAAACCTCCAGACCCTATCTTGTATGTAACCCGGGGACTGCCTGTATATCATACTGTAAAGTCAATGCTAGTAAATCCCTATTGCTAGGATTTAACATCCCTCATACATTAAAAACACAAATCTCCCAGGAATTCCCTTTTAAATGGGAAAAAGAAGCAGTTCCATATCAAGGCATCAAACTTTCAAATCCACTTAAACACCTAGCAAAAATTAATATAATACACCTAATTTCTTCTCTACAAAAAGACCTAGAAGCCCTAAAGACTACCACACTATCATGGATGGGACGAATATTAATATATAAAATGTTGATTCTACCAAAAGTACTATATCATTTCAGAACTATATCAGTCCCTATCCCTAAAATATATATAACCAAACTTCAAAAACAAATGCTATCTTTTATATGGGGAAACACAAAACCCAGAGTAGCAGCCAATATCCTATACTCCAATAAACTTAAAGGAGGACTAGGAGTGCCAAACCTACATAGATATAGAATAACATTCTTGATACAACAAATAAAATCCTGGTGTATTTATACCCCAGCATACAGCTGGCCGTGCATAGAGGAAACTTTAAATAAAAATCGTCCTTTAATTCATCTACTACTAGCCCACACACTATTTCCGAAAATCCCTACACCAAAACCTCCTAGCCTAGCTGCATCTATCCAGGCCTGGAAGACATTAATAGAAACAAACCAACATAACTCCACTAAACACACCATCCAAGTTCCTATCCAGGTTCTGGAATACCTAATCAAAACCCTGCATACTAGACCTCTCATTGATAGAGAGATCAAATTTATCAACCAAATATCTCCAGAAGGGAATACTATGTCAATAACAGATATAATGAGTAAATACCAAATCCCTGAAGAGTTAAAGGGCCTCATTGCCCAAATCAGAAGAACAACCATTAACTCCTCCCTACAAAACCCACAAATTCCAGACAGCATATACAACCTTTATATATAAACAAACCCAAGGCATCCACAACTCTACAAAATATTTATACGCAACTTTATCAGAAGACTCTACAGATAAACCCATTAAAGGTTCACACCTACTAAAATGGGAACAGGAATTAGGGATGCACTTCCCGTGGTTGGAGTGGAAAGAAGCCTTTATGTGGGCCTCAAAGGCCTCCAAATGTGCAAACCTACGGGAGGTGCACCTGAAAATTCTTTCTAGATGGTATTACACTCCAGCTCATTTGGCCAGAATATTTCCAGGCACTCCAGATACCTGCTGGAGACAATGCGGGCATAAAGGATCTCTATCACATATATTCTGGTCATGTCCAGTCATCAAACGTTTCTAGAGCGACACATTCAACACTGTGTCCGCCTTAATAGAAACTAATATCCTCCCAGATAAGGCACTAGCTCTTCTGGGACTTGGAATTGGGAAAATCCCTACAAAACATAGGAAACTTGGAGGACATATCTTACAAGCTGCCAAACTGCTCCTAGCTAGAGCTTGGAAAAAACCCCATTCTCCCTCCAATTTAGAATTACAAGAAATGCTCACCCAACATTGCCATCTGGAAAGAACCCTGGCTCTTAGAAATCGAACGATAAAATCACATTATGTAATGTGGGATCCTTGGTACAAACTCACCGACACATAACTGGAGATAACCTAATAAAGTAATAATTCTAGACTCTCTCCATTAAAAACCATCCCGTACATATATGTAGCAATGGTACATAGAGAATACTGATTGTTAAAAATCTCTCTGATAGTTTTGTTACTGTTATTGTGTTGATGTTATACAACTTTGATTGTTAAGATCTCATTATTTACTCTAAAGTATGCATTCCATAATGTATTATATGTAAACAATAGTCATAAGGCTAATATTTTTAAAAACGAGTCTATTATGGGAATGCTTTATGTATGTAACTATGCAATTTTGACTCAATAAAAAATATTTAAAGAGAAAAAGAGAGGAATAATAGATAGAACAGGTATAGCTAAGCCCAGGAAGAAGCCAGAAGTATGATATGAGTATCGTTGGAATTGTTTTCAAAGGCTCTCTCCAGTGTGCTAAAACAAATTTTTGTCCAGTATCTTTACTGTTATGCTTTAATAAATAGGAGTTTGGAAAATATACTTGTGCATAAATATATAAAAAGTTTCCACATTGTTTGCTGAGTTTTCATACTCTATTGTAAATAAAATGTTTGAGAAGAGTAAGATATCTATTTTAATTAACACCTCCTTGTTGAGACACCAACAGTGTCAAACAACAGTGAGTACAGGAAATATAACTAGTAATTAGGAAAGCTCCAATGTGGTGTGATTGGTGAGTTTACCACTAGAGGGTGCAAATGTCTCTCTACACTCATTTTATTTATGTGTTTTAAGTTTCTGTTCTAGCTCTTAACTCCTTAAAGAGGACCTGTCACCACGGAAAACCCACCCACCAAATGTGCCCCCCATTATCCTCCCCCCAGCCCCTTTCTCCCTAGCCATTTTTTTTTTTTTAATTTATGTGCAGTAAATTGATTTAAAACGATCTGACCTCTTACCAAATAAGAGGTCAGATCGTGTATCCGGCGGTATTCATTAGGGGGCGTGCCGACACGCCCCCGCCAGTGGTCACATTGTAGGAGAAGCCGGCAGCATTGCATCGCTGGCCGGCAATGTGATAAAGCCAGGTTGCGGCCGCAGCTGCTGTACACGATACGACCTCTTTGGTAAGATGTCGGATCGTTTTAAATCAATTTACTGCACATAAATTTTAAATAAAATTGGCTAGGGTGAAAGGGGCTGGGGGGAGGATTATTGGGGGCACATTTGGTGGGTGGGTTTTCCGCGGTGACAGGTCCTCTTTAAGGACGCAGGGTTTTTTCGCTTATTTCTTGCTCTCCACCTTCAAAAATCCATAACTTTTTCATTTTTCCGTGTACAGAGCTGTGTGAGGGCTTATTTTGTGTGTAACAAATTTTACTTCTCCATCCATTATTTATTATTCCATGCCGTGTATTGGGAAGCTGGAAAAAAAAAAATCCAAATGTGGAAAAATTGGAAAAAAAACATGTTTGCGTCACGTTCTTGTGGGCTCAGTTTTTACGACTTTCGCTGTGCGTTCCAAATAACACCTCTACTTTATTCTTTGGTTCGTTACGATTGCGGTAATACCAAATTTATACAGTTTTTATTGTATTTTAATACATTTTCAAAAATTAAACAAATGTGTACAAAAAAAAAAAACATTTTTGCCATCTTCTGACGCTAATAACTTTTTCATAGTATGGTGTATGGAGCTGTGTGAGGTGTCATTTTTTTGCTAAATGAGCCGACGTTTTTTATTGCTACCATTTTGAGGACTGTGCAACATTTTGGTCACTTTTTATTCCATTTTTTATGTGAAGTCAAATAGTGTAAAAGTCGCATTTCAGACATATGGGCCCCATTTTCTGTTATGGGGGTCACCGCTAACGAGAAACCGTTTTTATATTTTGATAGATCAGGCATTTTGGGACGTGGCGATACCTATTGTGTCTGTGACTTTTACTGTTTTATTACGTTTTATGTCACTTCTAAAGAAAGGGGGGTGATTTGAACTTTTAGGTTTTTAACATTTTTTCATTGTTTTTAAAACTTTTTTTTGTCAAAAACAAACTGTTGATGGCACAAGAAGATTTATTGACCTGATTGCCTATGTGGAAGGCAGTCGGATGCCTGCTCTGCTCCTATCTTTGAATGTGGAGAAGGCGTTCAATAAGGTACACTGGGGTTTTATGGATAGAAATTTTCTAAAGACAGCATGCTCCCAGCCACTGTACCCGAAACAGGAGCAGGAACAGGCGAGTTGGGATTGAGGGTCATGGCCTCACCCATGTTCCTCTGGTTTTTTTATGTTATATATTTAAAATTTCATTAAAAACAGTAATTATCCTTAAAATAGTCAATTCTGAAAATATGGAAAACCAATATTCGTAAGCGCATCAAATTTGTAAGCCACATCAAAATAGGTAGCCCAGACATTTCCAAAAATTATGAAAATGTAAAGTAGACATATGGGAAGTGTTATTCAGTCACTAATTTAGGTAGTAAAACTGTGTGCCTGAAAATGTGATGATGATTCATGATTTGTTCTTATTTTTATAAGTTTTGTGTTTATTTATAACCTTAAATTTACCACTGAATGAAGTATAACATGTGAGGAAAAAACAATCATAATCTCTTTCATAAGTAACAGTGTTCAAAAGTTATAACCATGTAAAGTGATGCAAGTCAGAATAAAAAAAATGGGGCTGAGCCTTACGTTACAAAATGGTTGCATCTTGAAGGGGTTAAGTGAGATCCTCTGATTTTTTTCTTCGTCACAAGAATTGATTTATATTATAATACAATTTTTTCAGATCAGTTGGTGTCATTTTGCAATGGATACAGTATTTTTGGTAGGATACTCTCCTTTAGCAGCCAACATCTACCCGCCAGAAATAGTGGCAAGTCTGTCTATCTCCTTATCTACAGTATTTTGTGGAGAGCCGAAGAGAAGTTCAGTCTATAGACCTTGTGAGCGCGCTATATAAATGCCTAAATATTTTAGCAAGGAGCTTGCTATTTGTATTTTTATTCTGATATCTTTACCCAGTTCACTCCTGCTATGTAAAGGTAAGAGAATGCTTTTTTCCTCATTTCTTTGTAACCAGATAAAGAGCCGAATAGGTGTAGAATGTTAAATATTTTCAACAGTGACTTTTTAGGTGACCATGAAAAAATCAAGATGTCATCCGCGAATATATTAATTCGGTTCTCTGTCTCTTCAATTTTAATCACCTCAAATTTATTAGAGTTTTGAATATATAAAGGTTCTAAAGCTACGTTGAAAAGAACATGAGATAATGGACATCATTGTCTAGTATCTTTTTCTAGGCTAAAGGCTGACATTGCTCCTAATAACCACGTTTTTTTGCTTCATGATAGAGGTTTCAAAGAACACTGATCAAAGCGTGCAGTGTGCGCCAGATTCATGAATTGTGGTGCACATTCATGAATCTAGTGCACCCTGCACTGCTCGACAGAGTGCATCATTTCCACGAGAGTGCACCATTTTCAAAATAATTTTCAAAAATTAAACAAATGTGTACAAAAAAAGAAAAAAGGAATTAGTCCTCACCAGTAATTCAGTTTCCATAAGTCCACCATGAGGGCCCCCTGGAGGTTGCTTCCCCTTCCTCTGTAGGTACAGGAAATTGAGAGTATTAAAAGGCCCTCCCCCAACCTCCCACCAGTGTTTACCATATAACTACACCGGTATAGGCTTCAACTCAATTTTATTTAGCATGTTATATTCATATACAGTATTTACAAGAAGAAACCAACAAAATAACAAGGGAGGGAAATAATAGGGCCGTCATGGTGGACTTATGGAAACTGAATTACCAGTGAGGACTAATTCCTTTTTTCCATTTCGTCCCCCATGACGGCCCCCTGGAGACATACCAAATTATCCCCAGTTAGGGAGGGACCGCGGCTTGTAGGACTTTACGGCTGAAGGCCAGATCTTTTGCCATGGCTATTGTCAGGCTTGCAGGTGTGGATCCTCTGGACCACTGCAGACGGTGTCGTAAGCCACTACCTGGGACCGGAATCTAAGTGGTACCCGGTTTTCACCAGAGCCCGCCGCAAGGCGGGTTAGACAAGCTGCGGCATGGTACCACCAGGTCGTTCCTCAGGCGTGACTTGTCTGCAGTGGCGGCCAAGGTAGAAGTACAGAGACGGCAGACAATCTCGTGGTCAAAGTCCAGGCACAATGTCAGGGCAGGCGGCAAGGATGCAACGTCAGAGTCTGATCCGGGGTCAGCAACAGGAGGTCCAAGCAGAAGGGTACGGGAACACAGCACACAGGACAGCAACACAGAGGAACACGGGAACACGGAGGGACTCAGGTAACACAGGAACACGGAGGAAGTCAGGAACGCAGGAGACACTGGAACGCAGACAAATCGCAACAGAGCTTTCTCTAAGGGTGTGAGGCACAAAGATCCGGCAAGAGTGTAAGGAAGGTGCAGGGTTTTAAAGGGGAAGTGATCAGCCAGTGCACCAATTAGCGGTGCACTGGCCCTTTAAATTTCTTGAAGATGGCGTGCGCGCCCTAGGAGGCGCGGCCGAAACCTGGCAGCAATTCCGGAGCGGGGAGAGGTGAGTCGCGCCAGCACCGCGCCTGCGAGCCCCGGGGAGCACGGGTGAGCCCGCGACCCGTGATATGGGTTGCGGGACCACCCGTGACAGTACCCCCCCCTTCGGCCTCTCCCTCTTCTTGGGTTGTAAAAATCTCTGTAGTAGATCATGGTCCAGGATGTTGTCTTCAGGCTCCCAAGATCTCTCCTCAGGCCCGAACCGCTTCCAGTCAACCAAGAAAAACCGCTTACCCTTCACGGTCTTCATGTCGAGGATCTCCTTTACCTCATAAATATCTGAGGAGTCAGCCACCGGAGCAGGAGGAGGTTCAGAATAACAGGCTGGAGTAGAGAGACGTGGAAGGAGTTCGGGATGCGCATGGCGGAAGGAAGGCGCAGCTTGTAAGACACCGGATTTATGCGAGATATAACCTCGAAAGGACCTAAGAACCGTGGACCAAGCTTGTATCCAGGAATCTTTAACCGGATGTATCTAGCTGACAACCAGACCTTGTCCCCAGGAGAAAAAACAGGAGGTGGCCTGCGTTTCTTATCTGCTTGGAGCTTGGTACGGGTGGAAGCCTGCTTCAACGAAAGGCGAGTTTGCTCCCAAATGGTTTTAAGGTCTTGTACCAACTCGTCGACAGCAGGAACCTCCGTGGACACAGGCAGAGGGAGAGGAGGACATGGATGTTGTCCATAAACAATGAAGAAGGGAGTAGAACCAGAAGCTCCAGGGAGTTGTATGAGAACTCCGCCCATGGCAACAAGGCATACCAGTCATCTTGGCGGGCCGAGACGAAATGCCGAAGGTAGTAGCCAAGGGTTTGATTGACTCTCTCTACCTGTCCATTCGACTGAGGATGATATGCTGACGAGAAGTCCAATTTCACCTGGAGATGGTTACACAGGGATCCCCAGAAACGGGAGACAAACTGGACCCCACGGTCCGAAACAATGTGCAATGGGAGTTCATGCACCCGAAAGATGTGGGAGAAGAACAGGCTGGCAAGACGCGGAGCAGATGGCAAACCTGGCAAGGAGACAAAATGGGACATTTCCGAGAACCGGTCGGTTACCACCCAGATGACAGTATTCCCTGAGGATGATGGCAGGTCTGTGACATGAGTCCACGGGGGCTGGGTATCGGCATCAGGAGACCGGCAGGTTTGAGGCGTGATGACTTGTTTCGGGCACAGGAGACGCAGTAACCCACAAAATCCCGCACATCTTTGGCCAGGTCTGGCCCCCAATAATAACGGGAAATAAGGGGTATGGAACGCTGCAATGTCCCCATATCAAGATCCTCTTACGAAGGGCAGGTCTGACGTACGTCTTGCCTGGTGGAAGCTGCCGAAGGTCCACTGGAGCTGCAAGGACCAGACGTTCCGGAGGCACAATATGACTGGGCACAGGGTCTTCTCCAACCACACCCGAAGCATGGGAGAGAGCACCAGCCTTAACGTTCTTCTCCGCAGGATGGAAATGGATTAAGAAATCAAATCGGGAGAAGAAAAGAGACCAACGGGCTTGACGAGGATTCAGTCGCTGAGCGGTCTGGAGGTACAGGAGGTTCTTGTGGACAGTATAAATGTGAACCGGGTGACGAGCCCCCTCCAGGAGATAGGGCCACTCCTCCAAAGCCAGCTTTATGGCCAACAGTTCCCGATCTCCAATGGAATAATTCTTCTCGGCAGGAGAGAATGTCTTCGAGAAGAACCCGCAGGTGAAGGTACAACCCTTGGGCCCCTTCTGGGTTAGAACTGCACCAGCACCAACGGATGAAGCATCAACCTCCAACTGAAAAGGTTTCTCCGTATCTGGTCTTATAAGTACTGGCGCAGAGGCAAAGGCAGATTTTAACTTAGTAAAGGCTTCCTCAGCAGCTGGAGACCATTATCTAGGATTGGCATTCTTCTTAGTCAATGCCACAATAGGAGCCACAAGTGAAGAGAAGTGTGGAATAAACTGTGTATAGTAATGGGCGAAGCCCAGGAATCTCTGAACAGCACGCAGTCCCACTGGGCGAGGCCACTGAAGTACGGCTGCCAATTTAGAAGAATCCATCTGGAGTCCCTTGCCAGAAATGACGTATCCCAAAAACGGAAGACTGCTCTGGTGGAATTGACACTTCTCGAGTTTGGTGTATAAATGATTAGTCCTTAAGCGTCTGAGAACCTGCCGGATTTGGTTTTGGTGAGAGTGAAGATCTGAAGAAAACACCAAAATGTTGTCCAAGTAGACTATAACACAGGAGTAGAGCAGGTCTCTAAAAATATCATTAACAAACTCCTGGAATACCGCTGGAGCATTGCAGAGACCAAAGGGCATTACCAAAATGCCCGTCACGAGTATTGAAAGTTGTCTTCCACTTGTCGCCCTCCCGAATTCGGATGAGGTTATATGCTCCTCGCAGATCCAGCTTGGTAAACACTTTGGCACCTCGTAGACAGTCAAAGAGTTCAGTGATGAAAGGTAAAGGATAGCGGTTCTTCACCGTAACCTTGTTGAGACCGCGATAGTCTATGCAGGGTCGGAGGGAACCATCCTTCTTAGAGACAAAGAAAAATCCAGCTCCAGCGGGGGAGGAAGACTTACGGATGAACCCCTTTTGCAGATTTTCCTTTATGTAAGCGGACATGGCTTCAGTCTCGGGCACGGATAACGGATAAACCCGACCTCGTGGAGGAGACGTACCCGGCAACAAATCAATGGGACATTCATAGGGGCGATGTGGAGGCAGAACCTCTGCTTGCTTCTCAGAGAAAACGTCGGCAAAGTCTCGGTAGCAAACCGGAAGGTCCTTCAAAGACTTGGCAACCACGGAAGTTAGCATGAGAGGCACAGGGTGAGGAGCATCCAAGCAACGAGAATGGCAGTCTGGACCCCAACGTAGAACCTCCCCCGTCCTCCAATCAAGGACTGGCGAATGGAACTGCAACCACGGAAGACCTAGCAGGAGGGGCGAGGTTGAGCGTGGCAGAACCAGGAAGGACAGAGTCTCTTTATGCAGAGCACTGACTTGCATGGTTATCGGCTCCGTGCGGTATTGTACTGGATCCGAGAGAATTTGTCCACTAACCGAAAAATAACGAGTGGTTTGTCAAGAAGAATCACTGGAATGAGTCCAAAAAAGCTGAGACCTGGGTCTGGTTACCGAAGCCAACGCTGAGAAGCACTGGAATCAACAGGCATGGAGAAGCACTGTTTACACCTAGGGACGCTTCTCCCAAGAACCCTAGGTGCTGGCGTTTCCCAGACGTGGGGTCGGATGGGACAAGTCGCAAGGAAATGTTCAGGACTGCCGCAATAGAGACAGAGGTGACCCTGGTGTCTTCTGGTACACTCCTGCGGTGACAATTTGGCTCTGTCCACCTCCATAGACTCTTCTGCGGGTGGTATAACTGGTGGCTGGAAGGGTCTTTGAAAAGCTGGAGCTAGGCAAGGAAGGCGTCATGGACGAACTGGAAGTTGCTCAAAACGTGACTCTTCGGCACGCTCCCTGAAGCGCACATCAATCCAGGTGGCTAGGGAAATGAGACCACTCAGAGAGGATGGTAATTCACGAGCGGCCAGAGCGGCCTTAACTTGAGATGATAAACCCTTCTTGAAAGCGGCAGACAAGGCAGCGTCATTCCAGGCAAGTTCTGACGCCAAAGTATGGAACTGGACCGCATACTCTCCCACGGAGGAATTTCCCTGGCGCAAGTTCAATAAAGCAAACTCGGCGGGCCCGAGCTGGTTCCTCAAACACAGCCCTGAATTCGGACACAAAGGCCGTGAGAGAAGCCGTAACTGGGTCGCTTCTGTCCCACAGGGGTGTAGCCCAGACCAGAGCTTTCCCGGAGAGTAGACTGATTAAAAATGCCACCTTAGACCGCTCCGAAATAAACTGGGTCAGCATCAGCTCAATATACAGGGAGCACTGAGTTAAAAAACTTCTGCACATCTTAGGATCACCATCATATTTGCTGGGCATGGACAAGCTCATCCTGGGTTCAACAGCTGGAAGAGGAGTCGGAGCTGTAGGTTCGCTAGAGTAGCTTCTGGAACCTGTTGCGGTTGTTGGTTGGCTAATAGTTGCTGTAACATGGCGGTGACCTACTCCAACTGATCACGCTGCGCAGCAATCTGCTGAGATTGATGGATCACAATAGTAGCGAGGTCAGGCTTGCTAGGAGACGGAACCTCGGCGGGATCCATGGCCGGATCTTACTGTCAGGCTTGCAGGTGTGGATCCTCTGGACCACTGCAGACGGTGTCATAAGCCACTACTTGGGACCGGAGTCTAAGTTGTACGCGGTTTTCACCAGCGCCTGCCGCAAGGCGGGTTAGACAAGCTGCGGTGTGGTACCACCAGGTCGTTCCTCAGGCGTGACTTGTCTGCAGTGGCGGCCAAGGTAGAAGTATAGAGACGGCAGACAATCTCGTGGTCAAAGTCCAGGCACAATGTCAGGGCAGGCGGCAAGGATGCAATGTTAGAGTCTGATCCGGGGTCAGCAACAGGAGGTCCAAGCAGAAGGGTACGGGAACACAGCACACAGGACAGCAACACGGAGGAACACTGGTACACGGGAACACGGGAACACGGAGGGACTCAGGTAACACAGGAACACGGAGGAAGTCAGGAACGCAGGAGACACTGGAACGCAGGCAAATCGCAACAGAGCTTTCTCTAAGGCTGTGAGGCACAAAGATCCGGCAAGAGTGTAAGGAAGGTGCAGGGTTTTAAAGGGGAAGTGATCAGCCAGTGCACCAATAAGCGGTGGACTGGCCCTTTAAATTTCCCGAAGATGCCGCGCGCGCACCCTAGGAGGCGAGGACGCGCGCGGCCGGAACCTGGCAGCGATTCCGGAGCAGGGAGAGGTGAGGCGCGCCGGCACCGCACCTGCGAGCCCCGGGGAGCATGGGTGAGCCCGCAACCCGCAATATGGTTCGCGGGACCACCCGTGACAGCTATATTCAGTCGGTAATGGTTAACAAAGGTGGAATTTGAAGTCCAAGTGGATGCTTTGCAAATTTCATCAATGGAGGCTCCCCCTCTCTCAGCCCAAGATGTGGAGACTGCTCGGGTAGAGTGAGCCCTTAACTTCATAGGAATAGGAACACCTTTAAGACTGTAGCATTCCCTGATCGCATTTGTGATCCACCGGCCAATAGTTGACTTAGAGGCTTTTCTTCTCTTATTTTTCCCTGCAAATTGAACAAAAAGGTTTGAGTACTTTCTCCAGGGATTTGAGACCTCTAAGTATCTAAGTACTGAGCGCCTTACATCTAGGCGATGCCACTTCTCTTCCGTAGCATTCTTAGGCTGACGACAGAAGGTTGGCAATATGATCTCCTGACTCCTGTGAAAGTTAGAAACAACTTTAGGTAGAAAATTTCTATCAAGTCTAAGAATAATTCTATCCTCAGAAACTGATAGATAAGGTTCACAAATCGACAAAGCCTGAAGTTCCCCTATCCTTCTAGCAGATGTGATGGCAACTAGAAATGCTGTTTTAAGCGTTAAAAAAATGTATATTATTTGAATCATTGGATTCAAAGGGGTCTGAGGTTAACGCATCTAAGATCAAGGAAAGGTCCCACTGGAGGGATGATTCCTTTACAGTAGGTCTTAAGCGGGTACAGGCCTGAAAGAATCTCTTTACCCACCTGTGTTCTGCAACTGCTGTATCAAAATATGCACTTAAAGCTGACACCTGGACTTTCAGTGCACTAGGCCGTAATCCCTTGTCGAAACCCTCCTGCAGGAAATCAAGAACCTGGCAGATATTAGGAGAATCTTGTTTAGGTTGGTCTTTTGACCAGGCACAGAATTTTTTCCATATCTTAAGATGGATAGCATGGGTCACAGGCTTCCTACTATTCCTTAGTCTTTATTACCTTAAAGGAGAGTCCTTTTGTGTTCAGGAAGGTGCTTTCAGGATCGAGGCCGATAGATTCAAGAACCCTGGGTTCTGGTGTAAGACTGGTCCCTGGTGCAAGAGGTCTGGAATCTTGGGAAGGATGAAAGAAAGGTCTAGAGCCAGCTTTTGCAGAAGCGGAAACCAGCTTTTCTTCAGCAAAAATGGAACTACTAGAATCAGTTTGGCTGGGCTGGATACTAACTTCTGGAGAACTCTGTTGATCAGAGGAACTGGAGGGAATGCGTAGAGGAGGTCCTGATCCCAAGGCTGGGAGAAGGCATCCAGACCACAAGGAACTTCCTTCGGATTTAGGGAATAGAATTTCTCAACTTTCGAATTTGTCCTGGATGCGAAGAGATAGATGGATTTCCCCATCTGAGGACAATCTCCTGGAAGACTTCGGATTTCAGACTCCATTCGTGAGGGAGAATAAGTGTCCTGCTGAGGTAGTGTGCTACCTTGTTCTCTGAGCCTCTCAGATGGACTGCTGAAATTGAAAGAGAATTTTCTTCTGTCCAAGAAAATATTTTCTGGGAGATGTTCTGAAGCTTCCTTGACCTTGTTCCGCCCTGTCTCTTTAAATATGCAACTGTAGTTGTATTGTCGGAAAAGATCTTTAGGTGCTTCCCTTTAGATCCTTGGTACAGGCTCCCAGGGTTTTTAGGACGGCTTTCAGTTCCCTTTCGTTTGAGGAAGCACGAGACAATGAATGGGCCAGAGGCCCTGAACATACTTCTCTGGAAGAAGAGCTCCCCAACCTGAGGTGCTGGCATCTGTCTGGACCTGGATAATTATAACCCAGTTCACACCTCTTTTGAAGGTGATCCAGATCCTTCCACCAATCTAAGGATTTTTTCACTGCTGAAGGAATCTTTAGTCGTAAGTTCAGGTGATGGTAATCTTTGTCCCATTTTGACAGGATCCAGGACTGGAGAGGTCTTGTATGGTTCTGGCACCAGGCTACACATTGGATGCAGGAGGTCATGGACACCAGAAGACTCATCGCTGCTCGTATCGAGATGTATTTCTTGTTCTGGAAGTCCTTGATTTTCAGAAGTAATCTGTCAACTTTTTCCTGTGGAAGATAAGAAGTTTGGGTTAATGAATTTAAGGATACTCCCAAAAATTCTTTTATAGTATTGGGAACCAGATCGGATTTTTCCAAATTTATAATCCAGCCCAACTCCTTTAGTACTTCTATTGTCACCTTCTTTTGTTTTTCTAGATGGCTTACCGAGTCTCCCACTAGTAGGAAATCGTCCAGGTATGGGACCACTAGGACTTCTTCGGTCCTCAAGTATTTGACCACTTCCGCCATGACTTTGGTAAAGACTCGGGGAGCTGAAGAAAGACCAAATGGTAAGGCTGCAAATTGGAAATTAGACTCTTCCCCTGAAGCAGAAACCACTGCAAAACGCAAAAACTTCTGAGAATCTGCATGAATTGCGGTTTATTAAGGGGCTGGCAGATTTTATGGACTCCATTTTGAACTTGACATATGTCACCCATTTGTTCAAGAATTTTAAATTTATGATTAACCTGTAAGACCCATTTGGCTTCTTTATTAGGAAAAGGGGGGAGTAGTGACCCGTACCTTTCTCTTCTGGGGGGACTGGACTAACCACCTCCAGATTCTGCAGGTAGACACTTGCTCCCAAAGATGATGTGTCAGACTTCCTGAGGATTGCCTGGACAGAAAAAAATGATGAGGAGGAGAAGACATAAATTCTATACGGTAACCATCTTGGATAATGGAAGTCACCCACCTGTTGTTTGTTATGTTCTTCCACTGGGGGAGAAAGTTCTTTAACCTTCCCCCAACCCTGGCGTCATTGCTTCTTTTCTTGTTTGTTCGATGAAGTTGCTGCTTGGGCAAAAAATGAGAAGACACAAGAGCAGGGCACTATGTAGCAACTCTAGAAAGGTGAAAAAGATGTAAAGAATGGATGGCACTCACCAATCTATAGTTAAAAATTCTTTTCTGTATTGGTACAAAAATAAATACTCACTTATATGGAGCATACAAGGGAGAGGGTGATGGCAGGTGAAGGTGATGTCCACAAGAAGACGACAGCCGTTTTGCACAAAACTGTGCCTCTTCTGTCCTCCGTAAACAGTTATTAAAAGACAGATAGGGGATGTTATATACCTATAGTTGAAGTAGGAGGCACCTGGTCTTACGGTCATTTTCACTTTTCATAGGTAAAACAAACCGTCACACATTTGTATCTGACCCAATCAATAAGGCAAATCTACAACCTTCAGAAAAGATTTATCACTGCTTCTACTCCAGTTTTAAAGGTAGAGACTATGGCACCTCCACACAATATTGGGATGGGGGGTGTAGAGGGACACAGCAGCTGGCAAAGTAGGCAGGCAGGGAGTTCCCGCCCGCGCCTGCTTAATATTGAAAAAAGCAAGAGAATGCAGCACCCCCTGCCGGATATGTCAAGAGTCCTAAGCCCCTCACTATTTCTGGTGGGTAACGGGGAGGGGTTGGGGGGGGGGGGGGGTTTGGCTGCTATCTGCGTCGCTGTATGATAAATCTCTCCCATGATCTTTCTCTGTGCTAAAGTCATTGTTGTTCTCAAATTATGATCACTTTTTTGCATAATAAAGGTTTTATGTTGATATACTTTAGTAATTATGTAAAACACTGTTCTAGTGACATCAAATGTTGAACAATGGAGTTTACATTATTTTTAAATAAAATTAAGTGATCATACATTGTATTTTGATCTCCAATGAATGTCCATCTTAGCATGTTAAGACACAACATGAAAATGTATTCATAAAAACAGCAGGTGGCGCAACTTTTACATTTTTTCTGGAATATCTAGACATTATAGCTTTACTTTATGTGTAAATACAAAAAAAATATTAAAATAAGAAATGATTCTTTGTCAGAAAAACCTCTTTTGTAAGCTACAATCCTATAAGGTCTTGCTAGTAAGGCCTGCATTCCAATTGTATTATCTGATATGACTATGTACCCCATGATCTGTAAAGCACTGCAGAATATGGTGATGCAATACAAATAAATATTTCTTATTATTATACTTACTTTACCACGGGAGCCATAAAAGTCTATGGGGGCCATGATCTGGTCGCAAATCATGCAACTAGATCATGTCCCCTATAACGGCCGTCTGAATTAGGCCTTATTCATAGTGTGACTGTGGTATTCTTCTTATATTTGTTATCCATTGCCTCCTTCCTTCTAAAATCAATGTTTAAAATTATGCTGATGACTCTGACAGGTGTTAAAAGAGGTTCTCTGTGCAGCAAATTCACAGGCTGTTACAGTGTACATGGAGCACTTTCCGTTCCCTTTGAAGTGAGATTACATCCAGTGGAGGGAAGGAGTGCTGAGGGAGCCAAGGGGTAGGGTGAAACAGCCTATGGATTTTAAATAATGATTTTAGAGGGAAGGAGGCCATGCATAACAAATATAAGAAGATTAACACAGTCACATTTACGGGGTGCTGGCTATTTACGGGGTGGGGACGAAGGCACTGGCTATATACGGGGGGCGCAGGCACTGGCTATATATTGAGGGGCAGGCACTGGCTATATACTGAGGGACAGGCACTGGCTATATACTGAGGGACAGGCACTGGCTGTATGCTGAGGGAAAGGCACTGGCTGTATGCTGAGGGGCAGGTACTGGCTGTAGGCTGAGGGGCAGGCACTGGCTGTATGCTGAGGGGCAGGCACTGGCGGTATGCTGAGGGGCAGGCACTGGCGGTATGCTGAGGGGCAGGCACTGGCTGTAGGCTGAGGGGCAGGCACTGGCTGTATGCTGAGGGGCAGGCACTGGCGGTATGCTGAGGGGCAGGCACTGGCGGTATGCTGAGGGGCAGGCACTGGCGGTATGCTGAGGGGCAGGCACTGGCGGTATGCTGAGGGGCAGGCACTGGCGGTATGCTGAGGGGCAGGCACTGGCGGTATGCTGAGGGGCAGGCACTGGCGGTATGCTGAGGGGCAGGCACTGGCGGTATGCTGAGGGGCAGGCACTGGCGGTATGCTGAGGGGCAGGCACTGGCGGTATGCTGAGGGGCAGGCACTGGCGGTATGCTGAGGGACAGGCACTGGCGGTATGCTGAGGGGCAGGCACTGGCGGTATGCTGAGGGGCAGGCACTGGCTGTATGCTGAGGGGCAGGCACTGGCTGTATGCTGAGGGGCAGGCACTGGCTGTATGCTGAGGGGCAGGCACTGGCTGTATGCTGAGGGACAGGCATTGGCTGTATGCTGAGGGGCAGGCACTGGCTGTATGCTGAGGGGCAGGCACTGGCTATATATTGAGGAGCAGGCACTGGCTATATAGGGGGGCAGGCACTGGCTGTATGCTGAGGGGCAGGCACTGGCTATATGCTGTGGGGCAGGCACTGACTATATAGGGGGGCAGGCCCTCGCTGTATAGGGGGGGCAGGCACTGGCTGTATACTGAGGGACAGGCACTGGCTATATACTGAGGGGCAGGCACTGGCTTTACACAGTACTGGGGGCAGGCTGGGGGCTGGCTATATACATGGGGGCTGCTGGCTATACACTGGGGGGCATGTGACCAATACATTTCCCACCCTAGGCTTGTACTCAAGTCAATATGTTTTCCCAGTTTTTTGTGGCAAAATTAGGTGCCTTGGCTTATACTCGGTCGGCTTATACTAGAGTATACACTCACCGGCCACTTTATTAGGTACACCTGTCCAACTGCTCGTTAACACTTAATTTCTAATCAGCCAATCACATGGCGGCAACTCAGTGCATTTCGCCACCCGTTACAACCAAGGTAGGCAGAAGAGCATCTCTGAACGCACAGTACGTCGAACTTTGAGGCAGATGGGCTACAGCAGCAGAAGACCACACCGGGTGCCACTCCTTTCAGCTAAGAACAGGAAACTGAGGCTACAATTTGCACAAGCTCATCGAAATTGGACAGTAGAAGATTGGAAAAACGTTGCCTGGTCTGATGAGTCTCTGCTGATGAGTTTCTGCTGCGACATTCGGATGGTAGGGTCAGAATTTGGTGTCAACAACATGAAAGCATGGATCCATCCTGCCTTGTATCAACGGTTCAGGCTGGTGGTGGTGATGTCATGGTGTGGGGAATATTTTCTTGGCACTCTTTGGGCCCCTTGGTACCAATTGAGCATCGTTGCAACGCCACAGCCTACCTGAGTATTGTTGCTGACCATGTCCATCCCTTTATGACCACAATGTGCCCAACATCTGATTGCTACTTTCAGCAGAATAATATGCCATGTCATAAAGCTGGAATCATCTCAGACTGGTTTCTTGAACATGACAATGAGGTCACTGTACTCAAATGGCCTCCACAGTCACCAGATCTCAATCCAATAGAGCATCTTTGGGATGTGGTGGAACGGGAGATTCGCATCATGGATGTACAGCAGACAAATCTGCGGCAACTGTGTGATGCCATCATGTCAATATGGACCAAAATCTCTGAGGAATGCTTCCAGCACCTTGTTGAATCTATGCCACGAAGAACTGAGGCAGTTCTGAAGGCAAAAGGGGGTGCAACCCGTTACTAGCATGGTGTACCTAATAAAGTGGCCGGTGAGTGTATACTGTATATAACTTTGATGATATTTTCAGCTAATTATTTGATTGATTGATAAATGTCATTTAGCATTAAGCGGCTGTCCAGTCACCACAAAATAGGTTAAATACCTCTAATGCCAAGTTCACTCATGTAAAGCATTTCCATTTCCAGTTCAGGAGCAGAAAATAAAAATTGTGGAACTAATGTACAATGTGAAATGACAGACACCAATGCAGCCCAAAATACACCAATGACCATAATAGTTTCTGTTGTGCTGTCTATTATTTTACTAAACAAAAAATTTCTGTGAATCTCCTGCGAAGAAAGCCTGAGGGTGCGTTCACACATTGGGGCACATTTACTTACCCGGTCCAGTCGCGATCCAGCGGCGTGTTCTCCGACGCTGATTCGGGTTCTGCCGGGATTCACTAAGGTCCGTGCGCCGATGTTCACCAGGTGTCGCTGCTGCGCCGAGGTCCGCCGAAGTTCACCTGCTTTTTTCTGGTGTATGCGAGTGCTTGATCTTGCGACACAAATGGCTTTTTAAATTCTGCGGTTTTTCCGAATCCTTCGGGTTGTCCGGTGGCCACACCCCCCGATTTCTGTCGCGCGAAAGTCGGCGCGATTGCGCCAAAAATCGATCGCGTGCGCCACAATCCCGTGAAATACAGCTCAAAACGGAAATATTCGGGAAAAACCCGACGGATTCGCGGCTGCGGACCCTTAGTAAATGTGCCCCATTGTGTTTCGGTTGCTTTTTCATTACGTTTGAAACGCATTAAAACAGCTGACGAGAGGTGATTTGCCTAATTACATTACTGTTTACTTTTGTAACATGGTAACAAAAATGCACGCGTTAACGCATTTTTAACATCACATTTACGGTGCGTTTTATAAACGGAAATGCTAATAGTGATGTAATTAGGCAAATCACCTCTCCTCAGCTGTTGTTATGCGTTTCAAACGCAATAAAAACGCACATCAAAATCGGGAGTGGAGTGTAAAAAGTTGGAGGATTAGCACCTTTCCATGATATGTTCTCACCCATTATGATCCACACCTGCTTTTGGTTTTGGAAACTGAAAATGTGACCACACTCCTAGAGTAATATCAAGTAATAAAATGTGTTGCACCGTTTTAATCCCTGATTCCTTGTTCCACATCCCCACAAGGTCCTGGCCTAGTTCTGTCACCCCAGGCTGAGCAGAGCCCAGTCCACACCACATAGGCCTCAGTTCTTGTTGCAGTGAATAGTTGTATGGTATATATGTTTTTGGGTGTTTTGACAGGAAAGTCACTGTAATGCTAAATAACACTGACCAATGTGTGCTGGGGACCATATATATTTCTGGACAATCCCTTTAAGATACCTCGTGCATCATTGCTGGATAGGTAATAATTGGGTTGGTGGTGCAGCTAGTGGTGTTGTGCTGTGGTGCAACCCTCCCTCCCTGGGGCTGTACCTGCAGGGGTGCCATGGGTTATTGCCCCCCGCCTGTGTGTGCCCCCTGTGCCCGGGATGGGGCAGTCAGCTGGAGCCAGGGCAGATGGAGGCGGCCGGGGAGGTGAAAATGCCTGAGAAATGTGAAGCTTGAGGGAAGAGGCAGAGAGCTGCTGTTATCAGCCTCCCCTCCTCCTATCTCCAGTCACACCCCACCCCCTCTCCCCGTCCCTTTAAGCCTCTCCCCGTCCCTTTAAGCCTCTCCCCCTCAGTAGTCAGTGCTAGGGATTTCTCTGCCGGGATACGTTTATTTCCTGTTGGATCGGAGTGACCTGGAGCAGTGGGCATGGAGGGCAGCCGCGGTGGGCATGGGCACTAGCAGTGGCCGCAGCCGGAGTGACAGGAGGAGCAGCACGTTGTTGTTGTGCTGATTTGTGTGGACCTCGCCGCCTGGCACCATCACAGACAAGAGGCTCAACATGACAGAGGAGAGCTCCGAGGTGCCCAAAGAGCTGCAGGGTAAGCGCCATGCCATAACCTCAGCGCTGTGCAGGTGAAAGCGGGGCCCCGGCGCCGCAGGGGTTAAGGGGGTGGGCGGGGCTGCCCGGGAGACCTGAGATGCGGTGACAGCCCTGGGGAGAAGGAGGATGGATGTCAGGGCACAGGATCAGCCCTAATGGGGTGTAGGGGCAGTGAGGAAGCCCCCACACTGTGCACTTATACGAGTGGAGATGACACTACTCATATATACATTAAACTCGCATCACTCTCTGTCACAAATTCTGATATTGCCAGTATAACCCTCCCTATAATCTAACAACCTTTACATAAACTAAAAGTAGAGCTGCACCTTGGCCTGTGGCTCTAGGACCCTGGGATCCCTGTTGCTGGATGTGGCTCTAGGACCCTGGGATCCCTGTTGCTGGATGTGGCTCTAGGACCCTGGGATCCCTGTTGCTGGATGTGGCTCTAGGAGCCTGGGATCCCTGTTGCTGGATGTGGCTCTAGGAGCCTGGGATCCCTGATGCTGGATGTGACTCTAGTATCCTAGGATCCCTATTGCTGAATGTGGCTCTAGGATCCTAGGATCCCTATTGCTGAATGTGGCTCTAGGATCCTAGGATCCCTATTGCTGAATGTGGCTCTAGGACCATGGGATCCCTATTGCTGGACGTGGCTCTTGGACCCTGGGATCCCTGTTGCTGGATGTGACTCTAGGATCCTTGGATCCCTATTGCTAGATGTGGCTCTAGAACCAAGGGATCCCTATTGCTGTATGACTTTGGAATCCCTATTGCTGGATGTGGCTGTATGACCCTGGGATACCTAGAGCTCGGTGTGGCTCTAGGAACCTGGGATCCCTATTGCCGGATGTGGCTCTAGAACCATGGGATCCTTATTTCTGGATGTGGCTCTAGAACCATGGGATCCCTCTCGCTGGATGTGGCTCTAGAACAGTGGGATCTCTATTTCTGGATGTGGCTCTAGGACTATGGGATCCCTATTGCTGAATGTGGCTCTAGGACCATGGGATTCCTAGAGCTCGATGTGGCTCTAGACCCTGTGATCCCTATTGCTGGATATGGCTCTAGGACCTTGGGATCACTATTGCTGAATGTGGCTTCAGGACCCTGGGATCCCTAAAGCTCGATGTGGCTGTATGACCCTGGGATTCAGGGCCGGCTCCAGGTCTTAGTAGGCTCCTGGGCAACAGAGGCTCAGTAGGCCCCTTTGCAGTGAACTCACGTGGCGGCATTTAAAAAAAAATTCTGAAACTAAAAAAGTCTTACCCGATGGATTCTTTGTGTACAGCTTATGTGGACTCCCCCCTCCCCCCAGCAACCCTGGGCCCTGGCACTTGCCGTGTATGCCCAGTGCACGCGCCAACCCTGCTGGGATCCCTATTGCTGAATGTGGCTGTAGATCTGCAGTTGGCACATCGGTTGCTTCCCTTGACAGACAGGATGTTTTCGTAGTGTATAAATCCTAATACCTGGTGATTTTGCGAAAAGAGCCGACGATTCATTGCAAAGTTGCGTAGGCGAGTCCAAACATTTTGGGCGCGTTCACACGTTGCGTTTTGGTTGCGTTTTCATTGCGTTTGAAACGCATATACAACAGCTGATGTGAGGTAATTTGCCTAAATACTTTACCGTTTACGTTTGTAAACGCAATGTTAACGCATGCGTTAACAAAACGCATGTGTTAGCGCTTTGTTAACGCATGCGTTAACATCGCGTTAATGATGCGTTTTGTAAACGGAAACGTTAACAGTGATGTAATTAGGCAAATCGCCCCTCCGCAGCTGTTGTATATGCGTTTCAAACGCAATGAAAACGCAGGTCAAAACGCAACGTGTGAACGCGCCCTCTGGCTTGAGGTATGTATTTCATGTTACCATTGCCTTTATGATGCAATTCATGTTATATCTCTCATGTCTCATGAGAATAGTGAACATGTTTTATTACATTCAGTTCATTGGTGCAGCTGATAAAAACACAGCCCCCCTCGCCATCATCCACATATGCTCACAACCCACTTGTGATGTCACATTAGCTTACATAACAGTTGTAATGTCATGGAGGCTTGCCCGATGCGTGCTGTATGTGGGGCCGCAGAGGCTTGCCAGATGCACGCTGTATGCGGGGTCGCATGAAACTCTTGGACAGATAATGACCATAATGATCGTGTAACAGATAATGACAATGGATAATGACCCCTTTACAGAAACCGCTTTGAGATACCAGATCTAATTTGATGAAAGTGTGTTGCTGGACTTAAAGACCTAGTCATTCTTTAGGCTGGTTGATGGCATCCTACTATTGAATGGGTTTTTAATAGGAAAAAACCTCTATCCTTAGGATGGACCATTAATGTTTGATTGGTGGAGTTACCTTTTCTTTGGTTTTGGGGGGGGGGGGGGGTGCGTCCAGAAAATACTTTTGGCCCTTCAACAAGTACTGTGGCTTGTTTGTAAGGCTATGTTGGTTGTAGCCTGTCATTGGCCTCAGTTGAGTGTGTGCATCTACACTTTCATGCAGTGTTCCCTGCTGGATCCAACATATATTAAGCAGTTAGATGCAAAAAGGAGGCCCTTGTCTTCCAATGTCTGTCTAGGGACACGTTTAAATTTGGGAGCTTTTCTGGTGAACACACTAAACATATGAAAAAGACACAATGTTACTGACCCATCAGTGCTGATAGTATCAGAATATGCAAGGGGCGGCCCCCAAATAGTACCATCTAGTTGGCAAATACTACTTAAAGGGATATTCCGACAAAGACAAGTTTCTTATATGTACTCAGGGTAACATAATTTGATGATATTAACACAAATTTCACAGATACAAGTCCAACCTGTCTCTATCAGTCCCGATAGGAACCCTTATCACCTACTTATCTACAAATCACCCAATGGGCAATTGCTACTTAAAAAAAAAAAGTTATAAGTGAAAATATTTTTATGTGAAAGACTTAATTTTACTATTTGTGTATATGTCTAGTTATGTAATGGGATTCAGTGGACATTCCCTTTTGAAAAAAATATGTTCATAAATCAACATCTCATTGTTAAAACCTGTAAAATTAGGACTGATGATTCAGAGACATGCGTGAAAGGAAAACTACCTACTAAAAAGGTAGATCCGATGGTAGGTTTCTACTATCGACCTCACCCCTTTAATGTATCCAGCGTATAGGATTTTAGTAGAATCTAAGAAAAACATATTTTTTATTTATGCAACTCATCTGCCGCGGCTACTCCACGACCGATGTGGAGCTACTCCACGATGGATGTGGACGATCCCGCCCATTAGCGCGTCCCCACCACACTCTTCATTTCGCCATTTTTATTGTTAAGCTTGCTGATGGACAGCGGCTTCAGGGGCTTGGAGTAGCCACTCTTCCTGATCCACCCCGCATCTACTCCACTCCTAAGTAGCTGCGGATGATGATTTGCATAAATAAAAGATATGGGGGTATGGGGAAGAAAGGTGATTTGAGTGCCTTTGAACGTGGCATGGTTGTTGGTGCCAGAATGGCTGGTCTGAGTATTTCAGAAACTGCTGATCTACTGAGATTTTCACGCACAACCATCTCTAGGGTTTACAGAGAATGGTCCGAAAAAGAAAAAACATCCAGTGAGCGGCAGTTCTGTGGGTGGAAATGCCTTGTTGATGCCAGAGGTCAGAGGAGAAGGGGCAGACTGGTTCGAGCTGATAGAAAGGCAACAGTGACTCAAATCGCCACCCGTTACAACCAAGGTAGGCAGAAGAGGATCTCTGAATGCACAGTACGTCGAACTTTGAGGCAGATGGGCTACAGCAGCAGAAGAGCACACCGGGTGCCACTCCTTTCAGCTAAGAACAGGAAACTGAGGCTACAATTTGCACAAGCCCATCGAAATTGAACAGTAGAAGATTGGAAAAACATTGCATGGTCTGATGAGTCTCGATTTCTGCTGCGAAATTCGGATGGTAGGGTCAGAATTTGGCGTCAACAACATGAAAGCATGGATCCATCCTGCCTTGTATCAACGGTTCAGGCTGGTGGTGGTGGTGTCATGGTGTGGGGAATATTTTCTTGGCACTCTTTGGGCCCCTTGGTACCTATTGAGCATCTTTGCAATGCCACAACCTACCTGAGTATTGTTGCTGACCATGTCCATCCCTTTATGACCACAAACCATCTGATGGCTACTTTCAGCAGGATAATGCGCCATGTCATAAAGCTGGAATCATCTCACACTGGTTTCTTGAACATGACAATGAGTTCACTGTACTCAAATGGCCTCCACAGTCACCAGATCTCAATCCAATAGAGCATCTTGGGATGTGGTGGAACGGGAGATTCACATCATGGATGTGCAGCCGACAAATCTGCGGCAACTGTGTGATGCCATCATGTCAATATGGACCAAAATCTCTGAGGAATGCTTCCAGCACCTTGTTGAATCTATGCCACGAAGAATTGAGGCAGTTCTGAAGGCAAAAGGGTGTCCAACCCGTTACTAGCATGGTGTACCTAATAAAGTGGCCGGTGAGTGTACTTGTGTGTAGGCCTACACCATCAATAAAGCTACACCAAAAAGCAGCACCTTGACCTTTGGTGTATATCATGAATATGACCAACGCACAAGTACATCAACCATAATCCCGTCATGTTTCTGAGCATTACCAGCTAACCCAATCTTCTGTAGGCTTTTCTCATTACAGTTTTCCAGCAATAGAAAAAATAAAAAATCTTGAGACGGGCTTATTAAATATGTCACCACCAAAATGTTATCCTAAATGTGTAAATATGTACAGTACAATGTAAAAGAAAAAATAAGGTGCTAGATTATTATTCTAATTTAGACTTGACTCACTAACAAGGGATAAAGGACATCTTCCTTTTATCTTGCAACAAACACGTTCATGGCACATCGTACTTGGCCCCAAAAGAAATTTTGGTGGTTTTATTTATTATTTTATTTTATTTTGTGCAATTAAATTAAACATTCTTTAAGGCTATGGATACTTTAAAATAACACTTCTGGTTATTGAATTGTATGTTTTATGTGTTATTAATATTATAAATAATCATTTTTTTAAATGAAAAGATGAATAAAAAAGTGTTTTACATTCTGCAGTCACTATGTGTTCTATCCAGCGCGTGCTTCTCGGTTATGTTCAGAATAAAATCCATCAGATGAGCTGCCTTATAGCTTGCTTTGTAGCCCTTTATATCTGTTCTGCTGAAATAAATTGGTAGAAATTGACCTTATAAACTGTTTCCATTATGTTGTGAAGCTGCTCAACACCTTCCCGATCAGGTTTCTTTCATGGTCCAGCGTGGTGGCGCCAACCAGAAAGTCATCTTTGAAGTGAGGTGTTAACTGATTGTATATAGTCATGACAGCGAGGGGTTTAGCACCAAAACCAAGATCTCCCCACCCTAGAACATCCCTTCTGCTGATGACCCTATGTAAATGGACATCACTAAATGGCTCTACAATAGTCTGGTGCTTTATCTCAATCACAGCAGAGGGCACACTATAAAGTTGGGAGAGCTTGACTTCAGTGCTGAGTTTAACCAATTGGTCAATTTGGTCAAATTAGAATAATTTTGAAATGTGCAAGATGTTCCCAAAAAAATTTAAATAAAAAGCTTTTAAAAAGTCAAAATAGAACTAATAATAAAACCAGCCATTGGTGTAAAAATATTTTGCATCAAACAGGGAAATAAAGATATCTAGTAATTTAGTCTACAAAGTGAACCCAGCAAAATGTATTATGTAGAAAGCCAATGTTTTTTCATTCTTTTATGTTCTATATTGTGATTTTCAACCTGTGTGCCGCGACACAAGGTTGAGTGTGCCGCGGGGAAAAGTTGCCCGAACTAGGCTGCCCCGGTGTCGAGCTGCCGCCGCACCCCCGTATTTCTGCCCCATACTTACCTCCAAGCCCCGCGTCGGCGATCCGCCCGTCTTCTGTAGCTCCTGTACCGCGCGGCCCATGTCACGTGACTGACGCGACCTGACGGGTGGCCTTTAGGGCCTTTTAATTAGTAAAGGGTGGCCTTTAGGGCCTTTTAATTAGTAAAGGGGGGGCTCTAGGGCCTTTTAATTAGTAAAGGGGGCCTCTAGGGCCTTTTAATTAGTAAAGGGGGGGCTCTAGGGCCTTTTAATTAGTAAAGGGGGGGCTCTAGGGCCTTTTCATTAGTAAAGGGGGGCTCTAGGGCCTTTTAATTAGTAAAGGGGGGGCTCTAGGGCCTTTTAACTAGTAAAGAGAGGCCGCTACGGGCTCTTAATTTGTAAAGGGAGGCCGCTACGGGCTCATAATTTGTAATGGGAGACCGCTAGGGTCTTTTTATTAGTAAAGGGAGGCTGCTAGGGCCTTTTTATTAGTAAAGGGAGGCAGCTAGGGGCTTTTTATTAGTAAAGGGAGGCAGCTAGGGGCTTTTTATTAGTAAAGGGAGGCAGCTAGGGCCTTTTTATTAGTAAAGGGAGGCAGCTAGGGCCTTTTTATTAGTAAAGGGAGGCAGCTAGGGCCTTTTTATTAGTAAAGGGAGGCAGCTAGGGCCTTTTTATTAGTAAAGGGAGGCAGCTAGGGCCTTTTTATTAGTAAAGGGAGGCAGCTAGGGCTTTTTTATTAGTAAAGGGAGGCAGCTAGGGCCTTTTTATTAGTAAAGGGAGGCAGCTAGGGCCTTTTTATTAGTAAAGGGAGGCCGCCAGGGGCTTTTTATTAGTAAAGGGAGGCAGCTAGGGCCTTTTTATTAGTAAAGGGAGGCTGCCAGGGGCTTTTTATTAGTAAAGGGAGGGCGCCAGGGGCTTTTTATTAGTAAAGGGAGGCAGCTAGGGCCTTTTTATTAGTAAAGGGAGGCCGCCAGGGGCTTTTTATTAGTAAAGGGAGGCCGCCAGGGGTTTTTTATTAGTAAAGGGAGGCAGCTAGGGGCTTTTTATTAGTAAAGGGAGGCAGCTAGGGGCTTTTTATTAGTAAAGGGAGGCATCTAGGGGCTTTTTATTAGTAAAGGGAGGCAGCTAGGGGCTTTTTATTAGTAAAGGGAGGCCGCCAGGGGCTTTTTATTAGTAAAGGGAGGCAGCTAGGGCCTTTTTATTAGTAAAGGGAGGCCTTTTATGACTGTTTTAGTGTCATTTTGTGCTATTTTGGTTGGTGGTGTGCCCCAGGATTTTCTAAGTATAAAAAGTGTGCCGCGGCTCAAAAAAGGTTGAAAATCACTGTTCTATAATGTTTTAATGTGTTATTAAAATATACAAATGATCCTGCAAAATATAAGCTACATTAGCTCTTTGCATGAGACGTGGAAAAATGAAAACAGTGGCTTGGTCATTAAGTCGCCAAACAGGCTTGTCAACAACTTCAAATCATTTTACTAAATGAAATGTATTAACAATTTTCTTGCCCTTGTGCCAGACAGTTTGCATTGATGTGTAGACACATGGGTGTCCATGGCCGTTATATGTTCTTATTAAGTATAATACCTATGTGAGCTAGTTGTTTTTTCTATAGGTATAAAAGACCAGTTACATTTTACCTATAGTATTCTGAAAAAGTAATATTTGCATGTTCTTATCTTCAATTCTAATTTTAGAAAGCATCCGGGATGTTATTGGGAGAAAAATTAAGATTGCCGTGAGGAAGAAGGTGAAACTTGAGATCAAGGGCGATAAAGTTGAAAACAAAGTCTTGGTATGTAAGAAGAATTTTGTAGCTATTGGCAATGTTTTACACAATTTTTTTTCCCCAAATACCCAGTGACTGGTTTGGGTGTAGGGGATAAGGTTTTCAATTTATTCCAGGAGAGCCTCATACTGTAGTTACAGGCGAAGCTTCACCTTTAGATAATGGGACAGGTAACTAGTAGTGTCTAAAAGATAGACAGTGCCAACTTAAAGGGTTAGTCCCATGGAAGTAACTTGCTGCAATCCACATGGAGAACAGGGTGTGAAAGTCCCTTTGTGTGTGGAGGGCTGGGGCACCTGTATGAAAGTGTATCTTTTATGGAAAAAAACACTTTAAAGTGTCCAAGATTTATCATGCAGTAGTAGACACTGTGATATTTATCTTGTATTTTTAGACTGTCTCACTTTCCATTTATGCCAAATTAATAGCAAAATATCAACACATTGGTCCACATTTAGAAACTGGTGCAAATTATTTTGTCTGACTTTGCACTAAAAAAACTGCTTGCACATGTATTTATGAAGTGTTTGTGCCAGTATCGTGGCAGGAATGCACAATGTTACCTTAATTGGCAAAGTCTCCGTAAGGCGAGCTCTTACACCCTGACCCCAATTCTTATGAATAAACATTTTCTCCATTAATCTCGTACGAGAACTACATACAAAGGCAGTGAACATAGAGGGAGCTTCTGGTGTGGATATGGTGTATATGTATGGTATATAGTATGTTATGGTTGTTAAAAAAATGTATTTCCTATTGAACTGTGAAAGGCTTACAACAACTTGTATGGTTTCCATATACTGTATGTTGTCTGTGGTGGCAAATGCCAGCATGATAAGCCAGCAACAGCTTTTATCCCTATCCCGCACACTATTGATTTCTAAAGGACTACTGTCGTGGGACTACTACTTGGCCCAATCAGAGAGGGGCCCAGACATGCTGGTTGGCTTCTGCAAACTCTATATGGGTCCAGAAGAAACAGATCGAAGCCAGGACAATGGGACAGATCCAAATACCTAGGACAGTTGTGAAATATGATGATACCCCTTTAAAAATAGATCCAAGGGCAACACCAGGCTTCATTGACAGATGTTTCTGAGTTCCCTTGAGTATCGCATTTTATAATATCGCAGCGTATTATATATATTTTTTTTAACTCAAATCTTTTTTTATAGATTTTTTTTAAACACTTTTTACAGAAACACAGTTCGCCATCCCTCTCTCCCTTCCTCACAGACAAACCGTACCACAATCATTATAGGTTACATGGATGTATAGCTGCATCATGTTTACACAAATGGATGCAAAAAATAGTGTTTAACAATCAATGCAAAATAAGTGCATTATATAAAGGCCGAGAAGGGATGGCGTCTGAGATGTATAGATGGAAGTCCAGGCAAGTCTAGCCAAGGACCCCATATCTGTTAAAATTTTGCATTTGCTCTTCATTTACAAAAAAACTTTTTTTTTTCTAACCATATAATGTTATTCGGTTTATTGGAGTACGCCTCCAGTCCTGGTGCAACAGGGCGAAGCCAATACATAGCAATGAGTTTCCTAGCCTGTTATAGCATTCTACTAATTCCAATAGTTACCCCATCTTCCCAATTATCCTGGCCTAGCAGACCTAAGAGACAGACCACCGGGGTTGCCGTCAGAGTCACTCCATATACTTTAGTGATATCTTGGTAAGCTTTTACTACTACCTCCGCGATCCTCTTTAATCCAATCACTACCTTCTTCACTTCCTTTTTTTTCCCCTTTGTTTATTCATTTCTCGCTCTTTCTTTATTGTTCCTGTTTTTAGGATGCCTTTACTAATGGAAGCAGGCTGATACTTTGCCTTATTTTAAGTGCGAACCTTATTGTTATTTGCACGTTACTGTGACTACTCTCGTATACTCATTTTATGCACTGTTTCTCTGCCTCACCATGCCCGCCTACAAAGGCTTTTACATTGATGTTCTACTTTGCTGTATTCACATTTATAACACTTACTGTTTCAAATTACCGTATATACCCGATTTTAAGCTGAGGTACCTAATTTTGCAACAAAATCTGGGAAAACTAACTGACTCAAGCATAAGCCTAGGGTGGAAAATGTAGCAAATACTCTTTTTAAAGGGGTTTTCCCACCAAAGAAAATTCTTAAATCTCAATCCCCTAGTGATGTTTACACAATAAAGATCATTTTAATCCCGTACTTTACAATTTTATCTAGTTTAATGCTGTTTTAGCTCCTATCATTCCCCCGGCTGGTAACTGAAAATTTCCAGGGTGTGGGAGGGAACTCTCTAAGCAGAGACTTTATGATCCCTCTAGTTTGTGGGGTGACATTATCAGGGTACAAGGTGTATATGCACTTTCATCTGGCTTCTGACATTGTACTACCACACTGACACATAGAAAGAGAGATGTGACAGATCAGAGATGAGATACCTATTACACAGAGGCTGACAGACTTTTACACTGTCACCACTGCTATATCTCTGTTCTCACAGACATGTCCAGTTTGTGCATGCGAGCAGAGCGCATAGCTGGAAACTGGAAGGTGCTGGGAGAAGACAAGCCGGGGGAGGAGACAATGCTTTATATGTCCTATATTCTAGGTCGGAACTACTCTGAATCCATGTCAGAAAGCTCAACAGAAGATTTTCAATTAACATCATAGTCATGATCGTGTTGGGATTATGACTAAAGCCTGAAGGGGTGTAACTTGTCGATCCTTATCCACATTGGAAGTTGTTGAGTGGAGCGCTGGTTTGCTTTTGGATTGCTAAACAGTAGATTTTGACCCCATATTTGTGAATAAGCAAGAAGAAATGAGTCTCGATCTTCCAAGAGTTCGATCTTTAGGTCTCCCAACTGGTCTCCCAATACTTTTCATGTTCCACTGCGACAGGCCTCTTTGTGCAGGGCTTAAAAAAGGGCAAGTGCAATGTGATGTCACCTTTGTGCCTGCTTGCTTCAGCGTCACGCGCACAGGTTTGGTAATGAAGGGGACTGCTGCAGGGAAACACTGATTATTTATTTATTTATTTTATCCTTTGGATTTATATCGGTGATCTACAACTGTTTGGTCGTGGTCTGGTAGTTGAGGACCGTTGCTTGAACGGATAGATTAAAATAAAACATGCTAGAAGGTTCTCGAAAGTTCAGGTGTTTTGATGTTTTATTTGATACATATTCAGGGTATGTTTTTTCATGTTTCTGGCTGTTTTCCAATTTACACATTATAATATTCTGTGATTAAATCCTCATTTAATTGTTTGAAGAAGAAGGAAATGTGGGATCCAGCTAGGTGTGCTAATTGTACTGTAGTCAAAAGACTTTGCTTTAATCTAATGATTGCTCCATTTATCTCAATGGTGTAATCCATTTCTGGCTCTGCATTGAGTGATTAACAATTTATGTCATCACAATTGCAGATAGATCTGTAAGTTTGCCAACCAGTTGATATAGCCATTTTGGACAATAGGGCTTAACATGCTGCCCACCAAAGGTTATCATCGGTTTTATGTCAAGGAGAATATCTGAGGATATCTGTAACGCCCTGCATTGTGATAACTATAGCATGCTGCTGCTGATAATAAAACATGAAAAAATACATTTTTCCAGATTTATTAAAGATGGACTGTGTATATAAAAGATAAGAAAATCACTGTAAAGTCAGGTTATACTGAAATTTTCACAGCAGACTTACTCTTTTCAGTGCATATGATGCAGTGCACTACAAATAACACATTTGCAAATAAAACTTATGCCATGGATTCTGCTCCTAATTCTAATTGATTTATTTTATCTTGTCTTAATGGGTATAGTGTTCACTTTGAAAGTTGTTTTGCTGAAAAACCCTAACTTGGCTTATACTTGAGTCAAAAAACAAAAAAGTGTACTCTCCTCCCGATGCCCCCCGGCAGGTCCTCTTCCATGCATCGCGGCCCCGGCATCGACTCCATGTCCCCGCGTGGTCCGTTGCAGGAATCCTGATGCCAGCAACACGCAAATATTCTACTAGGTGTGCCGGCATTGACGCACACTATGATGTCGCAGAGCCAATGCCGGGGCCACAATGGATAGAAGAGGACCTGCTGGGGGGCATCGTAAGGAGATTACACTTTTTTTTTCTCCTACAGACATTATATTGGGGACAGGGGCTGGGAAGCTATATCCCACAAGGGGGCTGGCAGGCTATAGACTATGAGCGGGCTGGCATTCTATATACTACAAGGGGGCTGTGACCAATGCATTTCCCACCCTAGGCTTATACTCAAGTCAATAGGTTTTTCCAGTTTTTTGTGTTAAAATTAGGGGTCTCAGTTTATACAGAGATAAGACCTTGATTAGATAGCTTGTCTCCTTTTGACATCCTCTCTTCAGCTGGAATAGGATTTTTTCTTTCATTTTATTAGGTAAAACTTATACAACACATTTTTCAATACAGGCGGTCCCCTACTTAAGAACACTTGACTTACATACGACCCCTAGTTACAAACGGAACTCTGGATATTGGAAATTTATTGTACTTTAGTCCTAGGCTACAATAAACAGCTGTAACAGTTATCACAGGTGTCTGTAATGAAGCTTTAGTGTTAATCCTGGTTCTTATGACAACCCAACATTTTTTAAATCTAATTGTCAGAGACCAAAAAAAGTTCTGGCTGGGATTACAATGATAAAATATACAGTTCCGACTTACATACAAATTCAATTTAAGAACAATCCTACAGACCCTATCTTGTATGTAACCCGGGGACTTCCTGTACTGTATGCAAACAATGCAACAATGAAGAAGCCATTAATTAAAATCTTTTAAAAGGGTTGTCTGGGATTTAAAAACTTTTTATATGTGGCTTTGGGGGTAAGAATATAATAAAGCTTGATACTCTCCTCCTCTGGTGTTCTCGCTTAGCTGTGACACCGCTGCCGGCCTCTCTGAATACAGAGGCTAGAAGTGACATAATGTCAACAGCAGGAGATTTGGCTGCACTAGGCATGCGGCTGTCAATGGTAAGTCACCGCCAGCCTCTCTTAGGTGCTGGCCTGCACCTCATCAAAACAGAAGTGCTGAGGGAAGAGAGTATCGGCTCTAAATAATTTTCGTACAACCACCTTCCTTGGAGATTATTTAATCTCGGACAGATAATTCCCTTTCTACTTTAATTACGGTTTTATTTGTTTTAATAAATGTCTTAGCCATGAGAGTCCTTAGCAACACCATGAAGACCTTCAAATAACAGTACTGTGCAAGACCACTGAATGACTCCATGCCACAACAACGCAAAAAGGGTAAATGAGTGAGAAGAAAAGAAAGGAGGAGAAACGGGAAATCTGTATGTGTCAAATTCTTGCAAGAGACCTGTTTTATGGACTTGAAAAGCATTGCTCCAAGGGAAGTCCCTTAGTAAATGTGCCACATTGCGCCTATAGCTGCTTTCCAGTCCAACATGTCTGTGGGACTAATATATATGAGGATTGTTGTGGCACCTATTTTTACCAGACGGGGCCACCTCTTTCAACAAGGATTTGTCTTCTGTCTGTTCCTGTAGTCAAGGGATGAGGCCAAAACATTTTGAGCAATTTAATAGGGGTTCTGATAGGTTGGACAACGTTTTTAGGGTTACAGGTTTTTTGGGTATTGTTTTTATCTAAACCAGTTAATGTTAATGCACATTTGGTTAGTAGTTGTTGTAATTTATGATGTTGAGAGTGATTGCCATTTTTGTCTTTGTCTAATAAAGTATTCACTCATGAAAGTCCTTGGACAGAACAGATTAATTGGTTTGTAATTATTTACTTTATATAGTTACAGGTAGAACTTCTTGCAGGTAGAATATTCCTTTTGAACAGACAAAGAAAAACTCCTAATCCAGCTCTTGGTCGAATAAGCTATTTTTTTATTTGGCAGTTATTGAAGCATTAAAAGCAAAGAATCCCATGTAAAGTCAATGCGTTTCAAGCACTAGGTGTGTTCTTATTCATGGCTGTCAGTGAATGCGGGCTCGTGAAATAAATACACTTATGTCCCACTGACGTCAAAGGATAATACAGAACATACAAAATTATTAAATATACATGAAATTAACAATATACAAAGGTTAATGAGTATCTGCAAACTTCTTCCATGAGAAACAAATGGTAATTGGCATAGTAACATTCGAGGCCTGCTGTATAGGTCACATAATGCTGATACAATGCACTTGATCGGTCTCGGACCTTTGCTGGGTGCAGAAGACTAACGGCAATGATGTCATCCCTTGATACTCCACGGGCCCACCCCGCTGACAATGGAAACCTCCCACTTGGGAGAGAAGGTAACAGTTTGCTTCTTAGAATATCCTTAGATGGGATCATGCTAATTTGCATGAAAACAAACACAAAAAATATAAGTATGAGTTAAAAACAAAAGTACAGCATGCAAATATATAAGACAAGATGGAACACTTGTTATAGATGTTACTTTAATTAATAATTTTGCATGAATTTGTAATTCATGCCTAGAGGGTGACTGCTATTGAGCACAAATTGCCAAAAGGCTTCCCTATTCTTCAATATTACCACCTTTTTTGGTTTCAAAACCTTTTCAATAGTGAAAGGTTGCAATGCATTTGTTGCCACCATGTACTGCAACAAAATATTTGGATACACCTGATAATTTTTTTTCTTCAGGGTTCCAAAAACCATGTTTTAAATTTTCTTCCAGTTTGTCCAACATACTGTAATGAACAGTCTGTACATAAAATAATATAAATTATATACAGTATTACAGTTCAGAAAACTGACTTTTTAACCTTTTGTATATTGTTAATTTCATGTATATTTAATCATTTAGTATGTTCTGTATTATCCGCTGCAGTTGTCAAATAAAGTTATTGTTTATTCGACCGAGAGCTGGATCAGGAACAGGTACATGTTTTAGCAACAGGAACATAAAGGGTGAGTTAGTATTTTGAACTTTTTCTTACAATATTCCTTTTACCTCTGACTCCCGTCACTTTCACACATGTTTTTGCGGACATGTTCTGTAGATTTGTTCATAAGTTGAATTTTTATGTCGGAACTATATACTTTATAATTGTAGCTCCAGACAAAATTTTTTTGGTCTCTGTGACAATTGGATTTTAAACATGTTGGATTATCATAAGAACCAGGATTAACAATAAAGCTTAATTGTAGACACCTGTGATACCTGTTATAGCTGTTTATTGTAGCCTAAGGCAAAGCTACATTGAATTACCAACATCCAGAGGTCCGTTTGTAACTAGGGGTCGTATGTAAGTCAGGTGTTCTTAAGTAGGGGACCGCCTGTATTTGGAGATAACTTGGGTCTCCATGTTGTGTAATGGATTCATTCTCACTGTTGGTTTTTTCTAGTGTTGTGTTTGTGTGGTAGTTATCTTGGTTCTTGTTCTATTTTTAGCTCATTTTGCATCTAGTGCCTTCTCATTGAAGTCTATGGGTCTCACTTTTTTGCAGATTGCATACAGGTTTTGCAGACCATTTTTGTTGCTTCGGTAAGACGTGTGCAGAAAAATCATCATATGACCAAGTCTACATCACTATCAACATTCTAGTAACTTTTGTTAAAGTTAATCAGATCTAGGCGTTGATCATTAAAAGTGGGCAGTGCTAGTAACTAAATGAAAAGATCCGGTTACCATAAGTCTGGAAATTAGATGGCCACGTGATACTAATGTTTCTTGCTGAGCCAAATACATCCCACTGAGAACCAGACCTCTTTATAATATTAATATTTTATTGACCCCCATTAGTTGAATCCATTTACATCATTTAATTTTAAAGCACATTTTTCTGTATACATAGCCCTCTCAATTTATTCTCATTACTTAGTATATGTGACACTTCATTGTTTCACTCTATTTAGGAAACTGGGCAAAGTATTGTTTTGTTTTGAACTGCGCTACTTAAATGACAGTATACCATGTTGATCAGTTTATTAATTGATCATTTTGTTTGGAAGTCCTTTCTACAGACTGTTGCACATCTCCATAATGAGTCTTCAGAAAATACTAGAGGAATACACCTCCTGCAGTTAGAAATTGATCCCTCAAGTATTTGACCTCCCAAAGACGCAACTCCAGCACAGAAAAGCGTTGCCTTTACATCACTTTAGTAAATAAAACCCTTTTATCCTTTTATTATTATACCTACTATGAAAGCGCACCTGAAATTTTTTTTTTTCCCTCCCACAGCCGATTTTCCATTTGGTTGCCTGTTAAACGCTGAAAACCACGGAAGCTGCATTTTGTTATACACCAGTGAACTTCACATCTCCCCTGCTCATGCTGTGGGATGTGGTGCTGTATTGCAACCATTAAATCGCCTGTCAAAACATTTCCTGATCATATACCCTCGTTATAAGGCCTTTAAACGGTTCAGGACCGGGCCCTTTCCTGTTTTTTTTTTCATTTCCATTTTTCACTACCCATCTTCAAAAATCTATAACTTTTTAATTTTACATGTAAATAGCTGTGTGATGGCTTGTTTTCTGCATAACAAATTGCACTTCATAGTGGTGGCATTGAATATTCCTTGCCGTGTACTGGGAAGCGGGAAAAAAATTCCAAATGCAGTGAAAATGGTGAAAAAACGCATTTGCGCGTTTTCTTGTGGGCTTGGATTTTACGGCTTTCACTTCACGCCCCAAATGACATGTCTACTTTATTCTTTGGGTCAATTTGATTACGCAGATACCAAATATGTATAGGTTTTATAATGTTTTCATATATTTACAAAAATTAAAACCTCCTTGATTTTGCCGTCTTCTTGCGCTATTAGCTTTTTCATACTTCGTTGTACGGAGCTGTGGGTGGTGTAATTTTTTGCGACTTTTGATTATGTTTTCAATGGTGTTATTTTTAGGACTTTCCAACTTTTGGACACTTTTTATAAATTTTTTTTTTTTTAAATGGCAAAAAAGTGCCATTTTTGACATTGGGCGCGATTTTCCTTTACGGGGTTAAACGCAGTGAAAACCCGTTAATATATTTTGATTGGGTATTTTCGGACGCGGCAATACCTAATGTGTTTATGATTTTTACTGTTTATTTATATTTATGTCAGTTCTAGGGAAAGGGGGGTATTTAGACTTTTTAGGTTTTTTATTATCATTTTTTTTTTTAACTTTTTTACTATTTTTTAGACTACCTAGGGTACTTTAACCCTAGGTTGTCTGATCGATCCTACCATATACTGCCATACTACAGTATGAGTTAACCTGAAGTAGCCTGGGGTCTTCGGAACATCTTTTTGAAGCCGTCAGCAGCTTTGCCGGCGGCGATCAGCAAGAAAAAAACATGGGTGTTACTGGCAATATGAAGCAAAGACTTACCGGCTATGGAGAGTGCTCAGCCCGTGAGCCCTCTCCATGCACCGGGACCCGACCGCCGCCGTGAATACACGGCGGGCGGTTGTGAATCTGTTAAGGGAACTTTATCAGGAAGGTCCCTTTTACATGGCATGTTGATTTCCAAAATGCCTTTATTGTGCATCTAATTCCATGCTTTTTAACTGTTTCTTTAACATTACCTAGCTACCTGCTAGCAGTATGTTGTGAGTCCTGGGTGGGGTAGTTTAAATTGTTTGCGGCGGTGAGCTGAGGTAAGCAGGGGGAGGGGACAGGGGAGAGGTGTTTGAGTGAGGAGCAGGAGGCCGCACTGTCTTGTGCCATCTGAACTGCCACCTACCCTCCCTCCCCGGCACTCTCCACACACTGCTGGCAGGGAGCCAGGTAGTGTTAAGGAACTTTTAAAAAGCATTGGAATTAATCAGATGCACGACAAAGGTATTTTAGAAATCAACATCCTAGAGGCTATTGGAACCTGTCAGCATGTAAAAATGACGATCCTGATAACCGGTTCCCTTTAAGGCAAATGTTGCAAAAATGCACAAAAGGCAAGAAAAGCATACCATTACTAAAAGAAGCATGTGTTTGCCTTTGGCTAAGAATGTGTTACTGTTTTCAAATCATATTGTATGCTTGGAGAGAATAGAATTGAATACATTACATATTATTTGATTCTACATAAAAATCTAATTGATGTAATTATGCCAAACATATTGTTCTTCTAATAGAACTATTCTTATAAACTATATTCCAATGTCCTCTGACTCTGGACTGAAGGCTATTAAGAAAATGATGTGTGTCTGAACTGACATTGTTATAGTAGTGGGGAAGGACGTTCTCTATATGATCCATTTTCTTACAATTCTCTTGTGTGGGCTGTAATATTTATTATTATGTATTACCTGATTTTAAGATAATGTATACTTTTATATTATACACTTTATAAGGAAGCCATGGTGCCCAAAAATTCTTGAGCGAAGTTTAAAATGAGCCTTTGATTTCCATAAGAGAGTATAGTGAGCATAATTTATACCATACAATGGAGGCGAGCTGTCCTCTATACACCCTCTTGGTAGTACTATACCTGCAATTCTACTATACTAGAGGAATTCCTTTTCAATGTAGTCCTGCCCTATAGAGAGGGACACCACGATTCCAACACATGCCTAAATTTTCATCAGATTTTGCCCAATTAAACTTTTATCATGAGATATTGCACATGTTTATTGATAAAACAAACCCCTCTATAGTCCTGTGAAAAAAGCAGAGAAGTGGCATATTTTACCTGAGATTAGTTAAATTTAGAGGGTGTGGGGGGAGCCTCACTTCAGCCACTGTCTTCAGTTCTAGAATACCTAAAAGTATGCTTTTGGCATCATTTTAAAGTTTAAAACCTTTCAGATTGCTTCTAGGTACTATATAATAGAAGATCGGGGCATCTGAGGTGACGTTCCCCCTGTATCAGACTTGTGTTCTGTGATATACTGCAGATAAAAATCTAATACCCACCTAAACTATACTACTCATTGGGGAAGAAATACTATGCCTTTGCCAGCAAAGGAATATATAAAGTATCATCACAGCCTGTCTTTTGGCTTTTCTGTCCCGTACACCACTTTTTATTATATTTATAGCTCAAACCAGCCCTAGTCTAAACTGGCAGAGATCCATTCTGTGCCACTGGGATCTGGGGGTCAGGGGGGATACAAAGACTGGCCAGTCTTATTAAATTCCCCCCATTGTATAGCAGGTGGTAAAGGTACTGCAGATTGGATTTTACATGCCACACATCATTCTTTATCATTTCTAGTGTGCTGGCAGAACAGGTTGCACCTTCCAATAACGTAAAATGATTAAGCAGCATATACAGTACATTCTGCTGGATGTAAAAATGTCTACATCGAATCCCAACACAAAGTATGAACATGCACGTATGGTATAAACACACTATGATGTCGGTGTATAAAACATTAGGGAAGGTTGTGAAGTTTGTTATAAATTAAAGTGTCGTTGAATCATGAGCTCCTTTGACCTCTGACAGCGCTGGGAAAACCTTCTTACCCTTGAATACGATAACGTATTTCTGTGTAAACAATATGCTTTTTACTGTCATGCTGTATTCTAGTTTTTAATAATGTCTACATTGTTTGCATTCCTTAAGTTCTAAATTCTCCATTGCTCAAGGCAAAAAAATCCCTAACCTCTCTTACACCTGGCCCAGCCTACAGATTGGAGTAATGTCTGTAAGTCTAGGATGTGCACTGTGTGTGTATTTTACAGTTAATCATTATCTTTCTATGCGTGTAGAGCAGTGCAAGTTCTATCCACAGGAAGTTATTCATAATGAGTCACCATAAACACCCGTTCTTCCTTTTCTATCCTGCAGTAGTTCTCCTTTTACATCCCATAGATGATGTCATGAACATGCTCCTGTATGGAAAGGTCCAAAGAGCACTTTAAAGTTGTTCCTTTTATTCACATAATGCCTATACATTTTCTCTATAATTTGTCTCCACAGTGTGGGGGATGGGGGGCGGTTTTAAATAATTTGGATTGCTTGCACTCATCAAGCTCATTCTTTCTGTGATATTCATGTGACCCAACCCTTACATTTGAGACTCTCTATAAAGTAATATTGGTGCATAGGAGTTATTTTCTGTCACATAATGGAAGCAGCTAATGGGTTGGGTCACATAATCGGCCATATTGGAACTACAAGGCTGTAGCACTGCATTACATAGGCAAAACACTGTTAAAAAAATGTTGTGATGAATAGAACCCATTGGAGGATGTTTATAGAGGGTTCTACTTCACAAAAAAGGCATGGAAGCCTTGAAATCAAAATGCCTGACCAATCGCCCATGGGAACGTTCACCTGGCAGCTGGCACAGTTTTGGCCGCTGGCACAGCCACCCGCCTGATGCATCTTGAGTTCTAATGACCTATGCCGAAGGACCTTTCGTCATACGCTGGTGCACAATAAATCTAACCCATTGTCCCTGAATATACAGAATATTTTGTCATTGATTCATCTTGTACATCTACTTTGTCTTGTTATTTGGACAGTATCCACTTGTTTTCTATAAAATTATTGTTTCAGTTTTCAAATTGGACCACAAATGGTAGTATGAGTTATTACATGAAAACATTATTGTATTTTGTATGGTTGTTCATGTCCCCATTTCTGTGATATATAGTTGTAAGGTTATGTGGCCTTAGGCAAAAAAACAGATTTTGTCTTAAGCCTTGAGTAAACTGCATTCAAGTCTAAACACATTTTAAATTCCGCGCTGAGGGAATTGGAATTGAATTTAGTTTCACGGCTGAAGTAGGATTGTGCAGCTGCAATTTCATATTTGTTGTTTCAAATTAAAGTTACTAATATGTCACATTTGTTAACTGGTTCATGGTATATATGGCAGTATAAAGAATGTTACACTGTACATATGAAAATACCATAATGTGTACCATACAAGTTAAACAGTTTATGTTTGGATATTCTACTCTGTGTTTAAGTGCTGATGGCAGACAAGCTATTGATCGTAATGTGACCTAAATAAAATGCCCCGTATCTTGTCACAGTCATGGCTACAGTAGTAAAACGTAACCAGAGTAAAACCCATTATGGAGAATCACATGTATGGTATTCGTTCTGCTCTGTTACATACATCTAAAGCCGGGCGGTGTGCGGGGCCTATATACAGTGAAATGGCTGCCGCACACATTTTGCAGCAGAAAGCATTGGCATTGAAAAAGTAAAAATCCGTAATCAAAATCTGCCACTGAAATTTACATATTGTGGATTTTAGTACCCTTTTTGCTAGTGATTTTGAAACCACATGTGGAAAGGATTAAATTACACCAGTGCTGTTACTCCTGGTTTCTCTGTACATTTGCATCCTTTGCTTAGATTCCTAATCTGATTGGGAAGGGCAGAATCCAAATTTAAAATCCCAGGTCTTTGTCACTGCAATAGTTACAGAGAAGAGTTTTGAGCTAATTTGACATGGTTGTCACCAGAGTAGCATTCTTCAAGGAACAATTCTGGGTTTTAAATATTAATCCCTGGAATTTCAAAGGCATGTCATCAGTGTATATCATCATAGTAAGATAGGTTGGCCACCCAGGATCTCATGAATTCTAGTCAAATTAAAGGTTTGGGTCATTTTTCCCAAACTTTAACAGGGGAATTCCCTAATAGAGTCACTTATATCATACTTGCCCTGCTCCTGTTGGTGAACATGTGCAGAAGGACAATTGTTATCTCTTTTAACCATTGGTATGGAGCCACATGCATGCACTAATCACTACATGCCCCCCTTGATCCATCAGCAGATGCAGGACATGCATAGCCACCGGAAGTCCCTATACCTGCTGCCTAGAGTCACACTTTAACAGGGTAAGTATAATATGGTTGACCCTGTTAGGGTCTTACCCTGTTAAAGTTTAGCATGTAAATAAGTGGGGAGCCACTTAAGATTTCAAATGCTTCATTGTTCCAACTAAGTCTCCCATTGGTTCAACACGGGTGACTAAATAAAAACCAAATTTTATCAATACAGATTTTATTATATTTGTACACCTTTTAAATTATGTGTGTTTCTCTTGCACTCTCTTTCTCCATATTTTTCTTCCTCTACATTCACTTTCTTCTTCATCTTTCTTATTTTGCTCTTTCTTCCTCCTGTTTTTTCATGCTCACCTGATAATTCACTACTCTCATATAGTACGTAGAGAATTTGTAATAAATGAAAGCCATTTGTAATCCTATATGCTGTGAATTCCTGGCTGTTCGGGTATTTGAGCCTTTAATTCGTGTTTAATCCTGTGTCTGAAAATTGTTTTTTTCAGCCTGATAACATAGCTGTGTGTAAATGTTTATGCCTAAACCACCATTTTATATGTTTAAGTTCATCTGTGTTTCCTTCAAGTTCTTCCATTATTTGTGGAGCTGTAGCCTGCATCCCTGTTCTATTATTAATTATTGAATCATTATGTAAACTACCATTCCATGAGGTATGGAACACAAATGTTAACAGCAATGTAATAGGGCAAATCTCCTCTCCTCTATGTGTTGTATTGCGTTTCAAACTCAACCACGTGTGAACGCATCTAAAGAGTGATGTAGAAAGTAAATCTAAGAACGGGGCTAAGAATGTGTCAGATGCATCAAACCGTTTATAAGCCAGTGCCGTTCCTGAAAAGCTAACTTTAAAAGAAGTCCACTGATAATAGTTGAGGTGTCTCAGTTGCAATTCCTTCAGAAGGTTCTCCATAGGCTTTGCTTGTTGTTGTGGTTATAAACATACATATTGTTGATGAATGATATCAAATAAGATTTTCCTTTTTTACCTATGTCTCTTCCCCCACATATTTTTCTTCAGAACCCTTTGCTTGGCTGCTCTCACCAGGAAACAAGTGTGGACTAGCAACGAGCTGTCGCTGTTAGTCATGAATACCTGGTATTACTGACCTTTGCACTTTTTCATTTCTGTATTTTTAGAGTGAGATTGCTTTAAAGCCAGTCTTGTAGCTATGCAGAATGTGTATCTTTTGCTCTATTGCACTGGGTATTTACAGAACAAAGTTTGGGGTGATTTAATATGTGCCCTTTTTAATGCAGCATTTTGATATCGAAGCAAAGGAGTGTTTAAGATTCAGGAACACACTCATTCACACAACCCTCAATTAACAATTGAGTTTAATATATGCTAATATTAACGCCAATGTAATTAGGCATATTCCCTCTCTTCATCTGTTTTATTGAGTTAAAAAACGCAATTTAAACTCCATGTGTGAACGCAGCCTAAGGCTACATTCACACGGACATATAAAAACGGCCGTATACGTACCATTTTTTTTACGGGTTACATACGGCCACATTCATTTCAATGGACAATACGTTCAACCATTTATATTGCCGTTTTTGACACTGGAGTGTACGTACCGTATACTGGCCGTATAAAAATATAGAGCATGTCCTATTTTCTCCCGTATTTCAGTTCTGTATGCCCTTAAAGTCTATGGGCATGTATAAAATACGGGTTAAATACGTGCTGCATACAGATGAAAAAACGTCACGTATATACGGGCTCATACGGCCCGTAAATACAGGACTGGAGAAATCATACGGTCGTGTGAATGTAGCCTAAGTTAGCTTGCAATATAAGCTTACCTGCTCACAACTAGAAATGAGGACATGTGCTAGCTGTATTTTCTACATGCGTCCATGGGTTCATAGAGGTTGTGTATTCCGTTGGCCGTGGATGAGCTTGAGGCTGCATTAACATAACATTTTGAACCACAATACAACAGCAGAGGATAATAAGTTTGCCTAATTACATCACTGATAACATTATGTTTTGTAAATGCAAATGTTTGGTCACATCCATACAACCTTATGGGGGGCAATAGCCTATGACACAATTTGCAGCCACATCACGGCCCCCATCACGGAACTGTTAATAGAATGATGTGCTGTTTTGTACAATAACGCTTACGCGACCTGTGACTTTCCAGCTTTGATATACTAGTGCAAACATGTCATGAATGCAGTAGGCTGCTTTACTGTAGTTACAGAACCACACATGGCTGATTACTGTTTTGATTGTCTAAAATGGAAACCGAACATAAATAATTCACAAAAGCACATGTTAATATCATACAAGCACTCAAGTAGGGATTAGCGAGACAGACGGTTACCTGGCAACTAGTCATGCTGGGCACTGTAGTTCATTACTGAGAAGTAACTGCATGGAGTGGATATTGATTGCTCTTTTCACAGAAGTCAATAAAGAAAACGGCTAATGTACAGCCTAAGGCATTAGGACAAGGGATTTGATTTCCTTTAAAGAAAGTGTACTGTTACACATAATAAGAAACTCTAGATGCGCACTGTAAGTCCCCCATCTACAACTAGTAGGAGGGTTATAGGCAACAAATTTGGAAGCCTGTGTTCTGGTGTGAGTGGAACCTATTGGCATGGACCAGTGCAATTGATTATCCTATTGACAGCACCAATTAAAGGTTTATGTGCAGGCACCAACTATGACAAATGTCTCTCAGACTAGTAAATAGTTTATATACACTGTCTCAAAAATATAATCCAGCAAACGGGATTATATCTGCTCTCGGAGATATAGTGGAGATGTGCTGGCAAAAAAAACCCTCCTCCCAAACTCCCCGATGAGCATTTGAAGAGGGAGGAACTCTGCTCCGTGCGGAACCCTCCTCCAGGACACTGGACACACGCTGGCAGGGAGTCAAGTTAACTTTAATATAAGTTATTGTTTTAACCACTAAAGCCATAAGTTTTATAAAAAGAGTTTGGGGATAAGCTATTTATTGTCTGTGTGGACATGGGGGAGGCTCAAAGAGAGTGCCTGGTGATGGGTTCCCTTTAAATGTCACACCTTTGCAGTGCCATTGCTCTGCAGTGTGGACATCACATGGCTGCTGTAGCGTATGGTTAGCCTCAGAATTTTCTTTGCCATCCATGCTTTCATGCATTCTAGCATTGTCAGTGAGGTCACTGTGATCTGCATTTCCAGCAGTAGTGGTTAAAATATATGTGGTTTTGGTGGTAGCCCGGGGCCCTTAGCCACCCAAATTTTATACTGCAAAGGACCTTCACCCATGAAATCATCGTAAATATCCTCGTACATGTGTCCATGCTTTCTCTTGAAGGTAGGAAGTGAATTCCGGACTTGTAGGGTCTATAAAATTCATACAACCCAGGACCTTAGGCAGGCTTAATCCGACCCTAATTGCCAGCATTACCAGGGAGATCACTGTGAAATGATTGGCAGCTGTAAATGGACAGTGCAGAGTGCAGATAAATCACGCTGGATGATGTATTTGGTGTCGTTTAGAGCTGTGGAGGCATACTTTTTAGACCAGCCATTATTTGGTTTAGTTAAAGACTAAATTTTTTTCTTGCGCATGGACTGAATTTTCTAATGTCCCTTTTCCTGAGAGCCATGACCCTTTTTCAGATGAGTCTGAACACTGCCTAAATATGGTCTAAAACCCTGAATAAATGTGGCACGCTGCATTTCAGGTCATAGATAGATTGATCTGGGCCATCTTTTCTAAGACCTCCTTGTCTCTTACCTCCTCATCTGGAAATGTACTTGGTATGATGAGAACAAAGAGCATACATGAAGTAGGGGAAGGGTTCTAATCCGTATTTCTTGTACAGTCCCAGTACACATGTCCCTCACATCCCCAGCCTTATTTGAATAATGTAATTAACTTCTGGAAGGTATAGGCTTCAAAGGCCCGGGGGTACGTAAAACAGACTGGAGAGGGTCTTTGAGTCTGTGGAGGAAGGAGCAGCAAACGAGTAACGGGTCGGCAGATATGTCGGAACCCAGGATTTTCTTCGAATTTCCTCTTTTTGTCTAAAGAAAATCTTAGACTCCAACTCCAAACCTGGCATATTATCTCAGCCAGAGGCCAAACACATATCTGGGATCAGGGCAGCGAACGTTTAATTGGGTCTTAGCTTGCTCTAGCGACATATACAAAACTCTCAATGGGGACCATAGACAGTGGACCATGCCTGGTCTCAACAGAATCCGGAGATTCTGGATCCGTTAAAACCAAAACCCTAAACCTATAACTTCCTTTTGAGAAGCTAGAACTCATCCAAGGTCCTGGATCTGATCCAAGGTATTTTAAGCCCACCACACCTTCTGACCATGGTCTTTTGCCTGGGGTAATTATTTTACCATCCCATCAAGAGCATGAAAGAATCTTAAAGTGTGGACTAACCTCCTTCCCCATTAGTTTAGCACAAGGTAAGGGAATTGCTTGTACTTGTAGTACTACACTTGTATTCAGCACTCTGTTAAACTTTGTATGTATTTACTGTGTGTTCTAATTTGTCTAGTGTGCCCTTATGGCAATTAAAATTTAAATTTAACTTGCATTGTTCCATTCCGATCTGCAAATCCTCATGTCCATGTCTCCGGTTTCATTATGTTACGGGGTTGACTCTGATCCTATATTACCCCATTATGGACCGGGATTATATCAAACAAGAATTGGTAGCAGTTCGCTGAATGGATAAAGCTCAATTTCACTGAGGCTAGGTCAATCCCACTTCCTGCACCTCTTGGAACCCGTACCTTCAGGAAGTGTATATAAAAAAACAATAATTAATTGACCTTGTATACCCATTCTGGGGCCGATGCGTCACACTTGGGTGTTGCCTTTCACCTTGTCAGAGAAGTGTGTGTATGTACAAAATTTGTACCGGTTCAGTACATTTGTTCTCCACAGCTAGATGAAAAATTGATTTGGTTTTCAGAGCTGACAGTTGTTGACAGTTGCGTCCCGGTATCTGGTCATTGATCTATGTGTATGCCATAACCTCAACAGATTTAGTCACTTAAAGAAACAATCTGCATTGAATGAGAGTGTGATTGAGAATTATGTGACTCAACTTCTGATATATGATTTCTCATAAGTACAACTGCCCACTTTCACTTCATTTTGCAGAAAATGAACAGCCGTCCTGCTATACTACAGGGAAGCCTGTAGAACACATAGCTAAACCGCCTCCTACTTTACATTTAAATGCATTCAATAATAGGTGGACTGTTGGTTGCAGTTACATCTTTTGGTCAGACACTGTCTGAAAGCTACCCCTCCATTTTAGAGGTGCAGCCGCTTTCACAATAAACCCTCTGTTTTCAAAAATGATATGCATATTTTTCTCTCTATCTGACATGAAATCAGAATAAACCTTTCCTGTTTTAGGCAATTTATGATTAGCAAAATTATTATTTAGCAGAATAATGAAAGAGAATTTTTAAATTGTAACCATCATTTTTTTTAAAACCGCAACCCGATTTTTTTTTTTTTTTTTTTTTTTTTTTTTTAATATTGCGTGTGGGTGGATTTGGTGAACCCTTTTCTAACATACTTCATTAACAAATTCTGCTTACCTTATATACTCGAGTATAAGTTACCTTATATACTCGAGTCTAGTTTTTCAGCACAAAAAATGTATATGCTTATACTCGAGTCAAGGGGGAAAAAAAACAAGTCAACTCCCCTTCTGACATTCCCCGGCATCCATAGTGGCTCCGACATCAGGTCCTGGCCCTTCAAAGTCTTGAGGAGGCAGGCAGGCTATATATTCGAGGGGGCAGGCAGGCAGGCTATATATTCGGGGTTCAGGCAGGCTGTATACTCGAGGGGGCAGGCAGGCTATATACTCGAGGGAGCAGGCAGGCTATATACTCGAGGGGGCAGACAGGCTATATTCTCGAGAGGGTAGGCAGGCTATATAATTGAGGGGGAAGGCAGGCAGCCTATATACTCCATTGTGCTGGCTGGCTATATACTACAGGGGCTGGCTGGCTATATACTCCAGGGGGCTGGAAGGCTATATACTGGGGGGGCTGTGACCAATGCATTTCCCACACTCGGCTTATACTTGAGTCAGTAGGGTTTTTTTCAGTTTTTTGTGTCAAAATTAGGGGTCTCAGCTTATACTTGGGTCGGCTTATACTCGAGTATATATGGTAGTTTGTAAAAACACAATGAGCTACACCCTCCCATAGGAGTGTTTAGTGTATGTCTATGGAAGCTACATACGTTTAAATCTAATTTCCCTGCATTTGGTTAAACAGTTCTGAGGGAGTATTTACCCCTTCACTCTCAGCTTGATATTTAAAAATAATGTTCATAGCATACTACAGTCAGGGAGAGAGCAAAAAGGGTTAACAAATGGCTGTGTAACAAATGGGTGAGGAGAGAGGGAAAGACTGTCTTCAATCTGTTAAAAAGATTTGCCATAGCAACATAGAAGTAACATTGTAACTAAGGGGCACAGTGCAGTGTGTATCTTTACAGACTAAGGCTTCTTTCACACGATGTATGCCCACCGTACTGTAGTACCGCTTGCATACAGCGGTGCCGGGGAGAGAGCGCCACTCGCCCCTGCCCCTCTCCATGGAGTAACATGGGGCCCGGCGCCGCATTCCGTCGAAAGATAGGACATGTCCTATCTTTCTATGGGCTACGGAATGGTACGCTACCGTGAGGCCATTGTGGTGTAAGGGGGAATGTAACAAGTGTATGATCCTGGCACTTGTCTTCTCTAAGCTTGACATGCCGGGATCACCTAGAAAAGAGCATTATGAAAAGCTGTGCGGGGACAAGTAGTCTGGCGCTGCGGGCCGCTAATTATGCACAACTCCGCACCTCCCTCTCCCATGGTGGGAGAGGGAGGTGATGTCACGCGAGAGGCATGAATTCATGACTCCAGCTTGATAGATGGATGCCTCCCTCTGCCATGAGGGGGAGATGACATCACAAAGGGGACGTGCATAATTAGCAGCCTGGAGCTCCGTGCTGCTTTTTATAACTCGGTGTAGTCTAGATGATCCCAGTGTGTCAAGTTTTGAGAAGACAAGTGCCGTGATCAAGATGAAGAAGGGCATAGGTGTATATATGATTTTTTAAAATATTTAAAAATGGTAGATTTCCTTTATATTAGAAAAATGTTCACAACACTCCCCCCACACAATATCAAAAATCATCTGTGTTGGTGGTCGCTCTTCAAGATATTTTTATTACTTTCTGCAAAGTCAAAAGTTTAAATAAATTTCATTGGTATATGTTAACATTGCCATTACACTGTATGACTTGGATATCCTACCACAAGCTTCTCACAATAGTTGTTAGGAATTCTGACAGAACTGGTGTAACTGAGCCAAGTTTGTAGGCAACCTTTCTCGCATCTGCCTTTTCACTTTTGCCCAATTTTCAATGAGAAAAGGGCTTTGTGATGGCCACTCCAAAACATTATTTATTATTGACTTGTTGGCTTAAAAAAAGTGGCAAAAAAATTGCAAGGGCCTTTTTCCACTATGCAGAAAGAGTTGAACCACTGCTAGTGCAATGCTGTGTAAAGCCAGATTAATCATTTGCTTATTATTTTGGATTTTTAAGTTTCTTTTGGAGTAATGGCTTCTTCCTGGCAGAGTGGCCTCTCAGCCCACACTTGTTTCACTGTGGATAATGACACACTCTTCCCAGCTTCAGCCAGGATCTTCACAAGGTATTTTGCTTTTGTTCTTGTGTTGATATGCATATTTCAGACCGAAGAAAGGTTATGCATCCCAGAGATAATCAGTCTCCTTCCTGAGCTGTGTGATGGCTAGACATTATCATCTTGTTGTACTTAGGTGCAATTTCCATCTTTCATCTCTACAAACAATTATACACAAGGATTAACTAAACTTGTGCAAGTACAAAATTCTCTTCCTAATCTCTGATTTCTTTAAAAGACATCTACCACCAGGATGAAGGACTGTATGTAAATGAGCCTGAGGGGCTCCAATAACACCTATGGAGTCCCTCATGTTTATTTGCATACATTGCTTCATTCTGGTGGTAGATGCCCTTTAAACATTCCCATGATTTTAAACAGATTGTGTTTCAGGTGTGCCTTTGAATACATGTGCAGATGTGTATATAATTAACTCAGATGTTGCCAATAAACCCAAGAAGCTTCCAAACACATATCACCATATGGGTTGTCCGTAGTTTAAAGGCACAGTAAGTGTATTTAAACTTTTGACTTTGCAGAAAATAATAAAATGCCTTCTAAATTCTTCTCTCTCATTGTTCTGGCGTTTGGTAAATTATAAATAATTATGGTAATTCAAATTTCTCCTAAAATGGGAAATGTTTATTCTGATTTTGTTTCAGATATTGGGAAAAACATGCATATGTGTCTTTTTATGTAGTGGATATAAACTTCTGGTTTCAACTGTAGGGTGACTATTAAGTGATTACTTTCCCTTTGTCAGTCAGACAGACATTACCAGACTATCTAGACAAGTGGAGTGGTAGTGCTTAATGGCTGCTTTATTGATATCATATATACATAACCAATGGTTGTGCTGATGAGATGGAGCAGATATCTAGGCTTGTTTGACCAGGCCCATTTACAAAGGTTTATGACTGGGAATGAATGATCATAGGAACGCTTTTTTCAACTTTATGTAAATATGCCCCCCTCCCTTATCCCCTAAGCGTACCAGTTATAGTACGTTCTGGCACCGGCTCACTAACTGAGCTGGCACCAGAAGCCGCGGCTGTCAGCTGTCTATTCGCGAGTGTTAACCCCTTACACTTATAATGGTCTAATGGTCTTCCCCCTCCTATGGATCGGATCCCCCTTGCCGCTTACTGGGGGATCGGATCCGCTTCTGGGCAGCCCCGAGGTCTGCCGAGTGCCCTGGGGCTGCCGATGTCCTGAGCAAATCTGCTCTGGATGGGGCCTCCTTCCCTTCTATGCCCCTCAGTGCCCCCATACAGCAGGATACCACCACATATGGGGTATCAGTGTACTCAGGAGAATCAAATTGGGTATCAAACTTTGTGGAGCCTTTTTTCATTTTATCCATTTCAAATGTTTAATTTTCCATCCAAAATGAATGTATTGCCAAAAAAATTACAAATTGTAGAGCTCACTTCCGGTTTTGTTTTAACCCCTAAAAAAAAAACCTGAAGGGTTAAACAAACTTCTTAAAAGTGCTTTTTCATACATTGAGAGGTGTAGTTTCCATAATGGGGTAATTTACGAGTCTAGCTATTATTTATTTATATTATTTCCAAAAAATGTGAAAAATGGCACCCAAATTCTGGGCATTATAACATTCTAGTAAAATATGTGGAATCTTAAAAAACCATGCCAACATAAAGAAGACATTTGGGAAATGTAAGTTATGAATTTATTTGGGAGCTATGACTATCTGCATCAAAAGTAGAAAATTTAGAATTTTTCAACATTTTTGCCAATTTTTTTTTTTTTTCCAGAACTAAACCCAAAATATTTCATCCAAATGTTTAAACTAATATGAAGTACAATCTCAAAATCCCCTGGATATCTTATAGCGTTCCAAAAATGGGACTGGGTCCCGTAGGAGTTAATCCTTTGTCCAACATTTTTTTTTTTTTTTTGGTTGACCTCCCATCTATCGGGGTAAACAGAGGATGTATTACTGAAAATTTGCAAACTTTACTGGGATGAACGGACATTGTATCTATACAATAAGATGTTTTCTCTGTAAATGCTAATAAACTAGCATTGATCAACATGTTTTAGTATTGATCATGTAGCAGCGGGACGGGTCATCAATATCAGATTCTTAGCATTCCGTTTCTGAACTGTCACTGATCAGCTGATATTGGTATCTGCAGTCCTGGCGGAACAGTTTACTAAACTGGAATCAAATGGCTCCATACAATAGGTACTGGACAAACTAGATTACTGCAGCTCTGCTTCTATTCACTGCTGCTTGAGAATAAATATACGTTGTCTGACATCAATACACAGTATTCAGTGCTACGTGTCCTCATTTGTGCTTCCCTTGCTCTTTGTTCTTAATGAAAGGAGCTAATGTATAATGTGCTCAGGTAACGTGAAAGAATGTCAAGTACATACATTTGTCGAAAAAGGCGGCATTAGCGTTACTTTGACTTACATTGACCCCTCTGCATTTTATGAATTCATGGTAAGGAATACTTAATGTGCTTTTGTAAGGCAGTTTTTAAAAACTCTGAGCATGACACAAGTACATTATTATCTTTTAGGCTTGTCCTATCATGACCCACTATAGTTTTGTATCAATGACGCTTAGGAGAAATGTGTGGTTTTTCTGGAGCTGAATAAACTTGCTGGCAAACTGTCAAAGATTAGTTAAACACTGTTTTCTGAGTAAAGAAGAGTATCTTTTTCTGTCTAATCATGTTCTAGTCTCTTCTCGTCCACAAAATACTCTGTAGTATGGTAATTTTTGTGAATTAAGTTTAATTAAATGTCAAGTAATGCCCCTTCATGTTCCTTTACATACAACAGAAGATTTAATTACAATGGCATCTGATTGTCTGCAAACTATATGATCTTGTAGTTTTGTGGATTTCTCATCCATATTTATGTAACCTGTTACCTATGGTCATGGAAAGCGCCAGCCTCCACAGGAATAACTAATTACAATAATGCTGTAATGCAGAATATTTATTAAACCTAATATTTAGGTTACTTAAAGTATTTATTGAAACTGTCATGTCCGGTTAAATTGCAGGTCCTCTTCAAGCCTCAAATACCGGTACATGATTTTTTACAAAAAGCAGTTATGCTTAGAGTCGCATGAATACATTTGTATGTTGATGGATGTTTGTTTTAGTCTGTTTTATCTTGATCATTCTAATAATCTTCCATGATTTCACGTCTTCTAATTTTTACCATTTTGAGCATAGTTTTCTCTCTATATCATCACCCCCGTGTCTATATAGCCACATACGATGGTTTGGGTCATGTGTTTGTGTGGAATGTCAGAATGATCAGATAGGGATTTCTCTAAATACAGGTTTTCTCTGTTAAGAAGTTCATATGAAGTGCAAATTCAGAGCTATCTGCAAAGAAACCCTTTACCCACTTCCTTATGAAAGTTCATAGATCTGTGCTGGATAAGCCATACAGCCTCTATTTCTTCACCTCCCTGAAGGAATTTTCTGAGGAGGAACTTGTCCTAGCACGACCACAGCTACTCTATGCTTCTCATTTTTTGTACCAATGTTCACGGTAAGGGGCTATGCTTGGTTTTCATGTGAAACAGTGAGGTTAAGAACAATTCTGAGATTGTCCATATCATGTCATACTTACAACTGCAGGGTTTTCATACCGATCCATAAATTGTATAGAATAAATGCCAACTTGTAAGGGGAATAACATTTTAAGTGGCATCTGATTTACCTGTGTCATCCTACAAAAGGATTATTCACTGAGAAGCACTTGGCTACTAGTACTGCTCAAATTAATACACCCGGCAGACAAGTAAGAATCGGCAAAAGGAGATCGCCTAGGGCAGTGATGGCGAACCTTTTAGAGACCGAGTGCCCAAACTACAACCAAAATCCAGTAATTTACTGTGAAGTGCTAACGTGGCATTTTAAGCTGTAATTTATTACTACGTGTTCTTCAACATCTTTCAATTTTATCGGCCACCTGGGGCCACCAATACAGTTGAAAGGTAGAGGAAGAATGGTGCGTCCAGCAGGATGACCTCCAAAGATAATGCAGCCCTGTCCACACCTCACTTTTCCTGCAGTTCCAATCAGCCAATGAAGTGTTTAAAATAGCGCTGAGAGCAGCATCTCATATGTTGCTTGAGACTGCAGGAAGATTTGGTGGATTTGTCCTATTTGGTCACCTCTGTCCTGTGGTGATGGCCTGAGTGCCCACAGAAAGGGCTCTGAGTGCCACCTCTGGCACCCGTGCCATAGGTTCGCCATCACTGGCCTAGGGCATGAAAAAACTTCCTAAATAGACTATGATGTTTAAAGAACATCTACAACCAGGATTGTGAATTGTGGACCAATCACACTGACATAAAGGTGTGTGTTGCCTGTGGCAGGATCTGCTCTTCTTTAAGCTTCCTATGCTATTGTTTTTAAGAAAAAAAGGCTTTAAAAATGATGCAAGGGGCTCCAGGCTCCATTAACATGTATGGGGCACGCAGCCCCTCAGGTAATTTGCATAATTTTAAAAGCATTTTGATCCTGTTGGTAGATGTCCTTTAGCCATGGTGGCAACTCTTCATTGTGAATCTATTTGATCTTCACAACCCCATTGCTATAATAATACATTGAATCATGTATGTGGTTGTGATCGCATGGCTTATCATCTCCAGGTAGTTAAAGGGGTTGGCCACTTAATGTTTTTGTAATTGTGTGTGTAAGTATGGGTGGCAGGATATTGGGTTATTTACCAATATATATGTATTAAAAGTTCTGCACCACATTCTTTATCTGTGAGCTGAAGCCTCCTGTCTTTTACCTCATCAGCCAGACATTCCTGTCCATAAAATGGCCGCAGAGGAAGGGTCATGTGATCTCTGACCATGCTTAATTACCCTACCAGGACTTTATGTTAATCTTATATCTTATATTCATGAATACTAAGGTCCTGGCAGGGTGATAGTTCACAGACAGAGATCACATGACCCTCTATCTACAGCCATTTTATGGTCTGAATTGTCTGGGTGAGTAGGTAAAAGACAGAAGGCTTCACTGTACATATCAATTTAGTGGTGCAGAATAATAAATGTATATTGGTAAATTCCCTAATACCCCCCCCCCCCCCACACCTACACACACATTACAAAAAAACATAATGCAAAGTGGCCAACCATATCTGCATTGGTTCAACTTATTAGGCATATTAGTCTGTGGCCGAATAGGTTGCTGTGCCTATGTCCCAGCTATGTACAGTAGGCAGCAGTATATTAGATAGGATTTGTCTGTGGGAAAGTTTTCATGCTCTATACACACAGTAGTGGTTAGTTGATGAGTTTTTACATGATCTATTGTCAATACTGGGGGCAGTGACACAGATGTGTTCTCTTGTTCTCTGTTTTGTCTGTGATGTAAATGTGGTGACTGCTGCAAAAAATTAACAAGTGTCAGTTATTTATTAAGCCTGTTGGCCCCAGTGAAAACCGCATGTTAGGAATCCTTTAATATTTAGATTGTGGCATGGTTAACTTTTCACAGTCCTAAAAATATGTTAAATGTACAAACTTGGAAATGTTATTTTCCACCTATGCATTGCCTTTATTATTATTTTTTTTCAATTATTTTGTTTTGGGCTAGTTTTCGACTTATATATTTGATCAGGGAGACACAAACTGTATGGTGGCCACATTTTATATACCGCAACCTCCCCCAATTTTAGGAACCGTATTCATAATAATATATGATGCCTGTCCTCGTGGGACAACCACATCAAAATTTAGTTTTCAGTCAAGGTTGTTCCGCTCACCTGAAACAAGTCGTAGGCTATGATCACACAAGCCATTTGCATCCTATAATCTGAGTGTATATAGGGTATATAAAAATGTGTGCACTAAACTAGATATTCTTTTTAAGTTTAGGGTGAAGTAGCCCTTTTACGCATATGCTATTGGTTCTTAAATTTATTTTTGGAAGTTTGCATGCTGTGGATTCTGAGAACCAACACTATTCTCGATTTTTCCTATCCACACCCAAACCTTTCCACAGAGTCTCATTCATGACACACTTAAAGTTTTATCGGAACAGTGAATAGTTTGTTCATTGTAGGTGTGTTGAGGAAAGTTTTGAGCTCTGCGGATACCTTATTTTAGTTGTAAGTATTCTGTAAACCACATTTCTATGCCTAGTATGATATAGTAAACCTTGAGAGGATTCATTTTTATAGTCCATATCTATGAAAATGTAATCTACTTTTGATGTATGATTCAGTTGGCTTAATTTTGGACTTTATTTCGATCTGAACTTCCAGGGCCCATTGGTGCCCTCCAAAGATAACTGGGCACAATACGGCCACTATTTTTGTGCATCATACCAACTGAAGCATCTTGTATGTTTGTTTGCACTTCTATTAAGATGCAATACTTTTAACAACTGGCAGATGGCTTGATCCATGAAGTTAAATATCTTTACAGAACAAGAAGTGAAGGTTACTTTATTACTGTCATAAATTGTAAGAAACAATGAATCTGCTCTCGAAGAACATAATAAAAAATTGGATTGTTGGGAATGAATGATTTTCTGTCCTTTATTGATTTTCTGTTCTTCATTGATTTTCTTGTGCGGTGTTACATTTTCATAGACATGATATTGGGATATAACCACATAAAGGATACATAAATTGACATTATGATGAGTATTTGAATAGTCTAAGAATGAAACGTGTCTACAAACCATGACTGTACCTTCTCCCTATTCCCGTGACTGTAGGGGATAGGGCATTCCTGTAACACAAAACACTTTATGGGAAATACTTAATCTCTTTCTAGAAATGATGGTTTTCTCGTCTACTAAGCAAGACACTGAATGAGGATGATGGGGCACATATTTTTAGTATTTAGCTAAAGCTGGGTTGCTTTAGGCCACTGTTGCTTAGGAAGGGAAAGAGAGAACCTTACACGTCGGCGCACTGGAGAGAAGGAAGGATAAGAGCTGAGGAAATGGCGCCGCATGACCGCAAGCACTGGGAAAGATGTACAATATGGTACAGTGCCGCATTTATGTGTCACAGTACCACCGCCGGGTCACCATAGGTCACTTGCGGCTGGATAAACTTTGTCAGAATGATCGTGTGAATGTGGACCAATGCTGAGGATAAGTACAGAGACTATTGGCATGTTGTCATGGACGGTATGTTGTGTGTCTGAATATAAGCACTCGGCTGACTACACTGTTGGCCTGTTGGCATTTAAGAGCATTTATATAAGGGGCTGTATAACACATGAGCCTTTTTGTAATAAACTAGTGTTTCTTTACCATAGTTTGACATGTTTTCTTAGGTGAAAAGTTTAACAAAGATGCTTTTAGATCTCTTCTGCTAGGCAAGAATAAAAAGATCAGCTTCTCAGGGGATAAGTGATTGCTATAGTATTATCATGCAACATGCTGCAATGTCTTGGTCTTAAAGGAATATTCCAGTAACTTCATGTTATCTATTAATTACAGGATAGATAAACATTGGAGATCTGACTGCCCTATTTGTACCCCATAAAAATATTCCAGTTAATACAAGATATCTCTTTATTACAGGACAGGAGATGCCTGTCCAGACATTTGAGATCTGGCTGCTAAAACCCCTCTGTTCATGGGTCCTGTGTGACCCATATGGATGGATCAAGAGCTCGCACATGCTTACAGTAGTTTTCTTCTCTATGGAACTCGAGTTGAAGGGCAACTTTTTTTTTTGTGTTATTTTGATCACCTATGTGCAGCATAACAGTTTTTCTGCTATCCTCCTTAGTTTATTGGCTCTGCCTTTACTGTTTCTCCTGGCTGTGCTGATTTGCAAGATATAGACTTAAAGAGGGGATGGGGCTGCTGCTGACGCAGAATATTTAGAATGTAGAGTAAAGCTCAAGCACTCCTTAGATTCAAACAAATTTTTAATTAAAACTGGTTGATTCCACCTTTTTTGCAATATGCGCATACCGTTTCTAACTAGTAGTATTTGCCAAACGCCGGGAGCAGTGGATAACAGGGATATGTAGTTGAGTAGGGAAAGTCACAGTGGGTAATGTACTGCTGTACAAACTTATGGTGCTTATTCTGAGATGGAGTTACACAAACTGATATTATGTGTCATGACAGAGGGTTTCTGTCTTGAGGAGGTCACTTTGCCCTTATCCATTAGATGATATCTGCTGTCTCATTTTGTATATTTTGTATTGATGGTAATTTTTGTTCGCAGGACTCTGTTCTGTATTGCATTGTATTGTGCTATATTCAATAAACTTGAGTTGAAAACAAAATTGTAACCAGGATTTTTTCCTTGCTAAGGTGTATGAGTGGTTGTTGACATGGTATTGCACACACAGTACTAAATGAGCTAGTGCAGTGATGGCGAACCTTTTAGAGACTGAGTGCCCAAACTACAACCCAAACCAACTTATTATCAAGTGCCAACATGGCAATTTAATCAACTTATTGTTCCCTGATCTGTTGTAGCTTTCAATTGTATCAGAATCCCGAGGACACCAATATACAATATAGTAGATAGGAGGACAAATTCAAGGTCCCCTGAACAGGAAGAAGTTTTGTGCCTGGAGAAGGCTACAATGATAATTCACATCTGTCCACACTTTCCCACTACTACTGTAGTCCCAGTTGTTAAGTAGGGCTGTTGCTTTAAAATAGCATTGAGCGGCACAAGTCCTGGGCTGCCTGGGAGTGCAAATAGATACATTGAGTCCTCTTTGGTGATGGCCTGGGTGCCCACAGAGAGGGCTCTGAGTGCCACCTCTGGCACCTGTGCCATAGGTTCACCACCACTGAGCTAGTGTGTTTAGGGCACTTCTATAGCAGAAACTAGCAATCACTTTGGCCCCTCTAACAGTCCATCATATGTCACCTATAATTTTATAATTCCTTTAACATGCTAGGTCACATAGTAATATTTTGTATTTCCAGGTTTACAACTAGAAACATAACTTTTGGTTTACATCTCAGATTCTCCGCTCTATCCCCATTTGTGTTGTAAAAACACTTTTGTGCTTGCATAACACTGAAGATTATTTCAGTGTATCAGCAGACTCAATGATTCATTTCCTTAATTCTCATCTCTGCTGGAGTCTGGCTGAAAAGCAGCTAATGATTTCCACTGCTTAGTGTTTAGTCTGAGATGCATTGTAATTTCCTTGTAATATGTACCATAAACAACCGTACATGTGATGTGTATGTAAACTGTACATTTTACATTGAGACACAAATATACCTAAAACCATTGATACTTTATGTATTTAAGTATATTTTGTCTCAATCACAAAGATTATTGAGGAAAATGTAAAATTATTTGGTAGCTAAAATAAAGAAACATATCCTACACTCCTGAGTGTCTTATCATCTTAAACCTTGATACAGGGTCGAAGGGGTATTAATCCTCATATACATGCTTTGTATTAATTTTTAGTTACCAATGAAAATTACATATTCACTTAAAATATTTTATATAACCGAGATATAAACTATTTGGTGTCTCTATATGGCAAAGTATTCTCGCCTAGAAGCAACATATGAACATATATATGAAATTAAATGCACAAGGATTTTTATAGGAAATATTCAAATACGTTTTCCAGGATGGTAAAAGGAAAATATTACCTCATGGCTACCTTGTAAGGCAGCTCATTTAAATTGGTTGGCCGTGTGCTTTTACTGCCTTAACCCCTTCGCGCACCAGGACATACTATAATGTCCTGGTGCTGCAGGGGTTGTATATAGAGGGCACATGGGCTGAGCTCTCTCCATACACAGCGGGTGTCAGCTGTATAATACAGCTGACACCCGCCTGTTACTCCCGTGGTTGGTGCTGGCACAGATCATGGCAGTTAACCGGTTACCATTTCATGGGTGCCGCCATCTTGGATGGCCGATCTACGCCCCCAACCCCCTCCCGCCCCCATTACGTCATTGGAGGGCAGGGATCAATTGCCATGGTCTCTCTTTGAGACTTGTAGGTTTGCCATGTGTAATGATGTGTAGAGATGGCAGGCTATTAGGGATCAGTAAAATTGCTTTCTTTATTTTATTTACATGTCCTAGCACTCATAAATAAGAGGGACTTGCAGCACGAGAGTTATTACTCCTCTCCTCTTGTTTGTCAGTGAGAGCTACTGTGGGAGAGATGCATAGTGGGTGACACCATTAGGATGGACTGAAGGAGTGAGAAACAAGACGCTCTGCAGCATGGTGACAACACGGAAAGGCTGGAGCTCTTAAAGGAAACCTACCATTTAGAATGGCAGGGGTAAGCTGTAAGTACCGAGCACCAGCTCAGGGTGAGCTGGTGCCGGAACTTACTTTCGTTAGTGTTATAAACCGCGGTATCGCGGTTTTAACACTTTTTAAACTCTAGACCAGAGCAGGCTTCGGCGCTGGGTGCGCACGATCGTGCGCGCGCCTACATAGGAAATAGTGGAGATGTTGCGCGCGCACGGTCGCGCGCAGCGCCGAAGCCTCTCCTTCTCTAAAGTTTAAAAAGTGTTAAAACCGCGATACCGCGGTTTATAACATTAACGAAAGTAAGTACCAGCACCAGCTCACCCTGAGCTGGTGCTCGGTACTTACAGCTTACCCCTGCTATTCTAAATGGTAGGTTTCCTTTAAAGGAGGCAAAGGTTCAGGTACATATACATGCAGAGAGATGCTGAATGGAGCATATTTATAGAAAAGTGGCCATCCCCTTTAACCTCGAGCATGGGTTTTTCAGAAAGCCTAACGACACAATTTAGAATAATAGCCAAACCAGTACGTTTCTATTCTATATGGAACATATAAGGAAACTGTGCTGTCTACAGTTGTGAATAGATCTGGAATAGATATTCTGTCTACTCTAGCGGTTTTTTAATCTGCATCATGTCATTGGGCTTCCTAAAATATTCATGCTTGATGTTAAGGGGGCTGTGTTACATGGTAGCTAAGAGGCAATGTTTTCCTTATTTTCTGTCCCGGAAAACATATTTTCATGGCTGCAAGTTTTCGCACACCTGCAGAGGCAGCATTGAGGAGTCTTTTTACTTCCTTTTACCTTGGATTTTATGGTAATTTTATTACTATTCCAGACATGTATAGTATGGTTGCATGATGAAGTGCAGAAAGGGATTTCTACTATGTAGATTTATGCAGAATCATCACAATTGAAGCCCTTTGATTGATCAAACACTCTGAAAAATAGATACAAACCACCTTGACATTTTGCGTAGAACATCCTCAATTAATAAAGAAACAACATTGTGTATTCCAGTGCTGTTAGCTGGCAAATTACTATTTTGGACCAGTTGTGAGGCACTTCCATCCCCTCTGAATCCAGCCATTGAGTACAACTTTCAAAACAAGTACTTCTCTGGCCAAATTGCAAAATAGACATTTCCGGTGCATATATGGAGGATTTAGAGAACCTGCACATATTGCCAATTCACAGCTGGTTAAACCTCTCTCTACTGAAGAGCGGTGAGATCATGGCATTGCAATGTATTATCTCAGTGGCTATGCTTTATGTCAGATGTGTTCCCTTTTCTGTTTAGGTACAAACAAAGTATAAAAGTTCCCACAGAAAAGATGATTGAGACTATTTTCTGCAGGGAAGTTATAAAGACCTTCCCGTTTCAGAAGAGATTCATGACAAATCCTCTTTTTCCTTTCATTGCTGTGTTTTTTCTTTCTATTATGTTAACTTTTCAGAATAAGATTCAAGTATATCCTAGGTTTTCATATTTCCACTTTCACAGATGCAAAAAAAAAACTTTGTTTACACCCAAATGATTTTATTAAGGATATTTTGGTTGATAGATCTATAATTCAGCTCCATTGTGCATGTATTTGCCTTTCTATGTTAAAGCTTTCTGTATGGATTCATAAGAAAAGTAATGGTAATGGTTGCATGTAGCATTTGTATGCTGTTCTGCTCAATGCCAGGAGGAGTCTGGCACGGTATGTGTTATTGCAAGGATTTATTGCTGTTTGCATTGTATAGCTCTGCAATATTCTTTTATCACTATACATAATGGGGAAGTAATCCTGTCTAAATGCAGGGATACATGTACTGAAAATGCTGTGTATTGCTTTACAGCAGCATCTCCCACTTTAGATAAGTAAGCACCTTAAATTGGCCCATATTTTGTGGCCTTCATATAGATCGCTATCTGAATTTTAAGATCTGTGCTAAAATGAGCACCATAAATTGACACTTTGCACAGTGTACTTTGCATTTTAGTCTATGCAGCATGTGGTTGGGATTGGTTTAAATCTCATTTTGGTTCTACAACTGTAAACTGCAGTGATTTTAGCTTTCAGCAGTTTATTCCATATCCATAGTTTCTTTATACTAATTTGATTTCTGTGATGTTTGATGAAAGGTTACCCCAGTTTAAAGCCATGTTGGTTTTCTTTCATTTTCATTTCTATGGATTGTAAATGAACACAAGTCTTTTGACTTCTATAGGAATTCTGGAATAGCCCCATAGAAATAAAGGGAGCATGAACTCTTGGGGACCCCCAGACACTTTAATTATAGGAAATCTTCTTTTAAGGGACTCTAGCAGTTCTGACCACGCAAGTGTAACCATACTTTTATGTGTGTTATAAGTGTGTTGTGTTTATATTTCAGGAACATAGGTGGACTTGGGGAGGGATAGGAGGGGGGGGGGGTTCTCTGTGTCTATTCATGTGTAGAGTACTTCCCCAGTGTGTTCCTTATGTGTGTATAGCAAAGCTGTGTATGTATTCATGTGTAGAGTAGTTCACTGTGTGTTCCTTATGTGTGTATAGTAGAGCTGTGTGTGTAGAGTAGATCCCAGTGTGCTCCTTATATGTGTATAGTGGTGCTGTGTATGTATTCATGTGTAGAGTAGTTCACTGTGTGTTCCTTATGTGTGTATAGTAGAGCTGTGTGTGTAGAGTAGATCCCAGTGTGCTCCTTATATGTGTATAGTGGTGCTGTGTATGTATTCATGTGTAGAGTACTTCCCAGTGTGTTCCTTATGTGAGTATAGCAAAGCTGTGTATGTATTCATGTGTAGAGTAGTTCACTGTGTGTTCCTTATTTGTGTATAGTAGAGCTGTGTATGTATTCATGTGTAGACTAGTTCCCTGTGTGTTCCTTATATGTGTATAGCAGAGCTGTGTATGTATTCCTGTGTAGAGTAGTTCACTGTGTGTTCCTTATTTGTGTATAGTAGAGCTGTGTATATATTCATGTGTAGAGTAGTTCACTGTGTGTTCCTTATGTGTGTATAGCAGAGCTGTGTATGTATTCCTGTGTAGAGCAGTTCACTGTGTGTTTCTTATGTGTGTATAGTAGAGCTGTGTGTGTGTAGAGTAGTTCCCAGTGTGTTCCTTATGTGTGTATAGCAAAGCTGTGTATGTATTCATGTGTAGAGTAGTTCACTGTGTGTTCCTTAGCTGTGTGTGTATTTGTGTGTAGAGTAGTTCCCAGTGTGTTCCTTATGTGTGTATAGTAGAACTGTGTGTATGCTTATGTGTATAGTAGCGCCGGGTCAGTGTGTGTGTATTTGTGTATGTTGCTGTGCTTTAGTGCGACCAACAGGGATATTTTGATTGGTGTAAAATATATTTTTCCTTTTTTGGAAGCCGAAATCTGGGGTTCGTCTTATAGTCCGAAAAATAGGCTGGAAAAAGACACGAGTCCATCAATTCCAACCTTTAAGAACTAAACAAATGGTTTTTCCCCCTAACCCATGATATTTTCGCTCTCCAGAAAGTCATCCAGGCCTCTCTTGAACATGTACATAGAGTCCGCCATAACAACCTCCTGCGGCAGAGAGTTCCATAGTCTCACTGCTCGTACAGTAAAGAACCTTTGTCTATGGCTATGGTAGAATCGCCTCTCCTCTAGGCGCAGAGGATGCCCCCTTGTCCTGGTCACAGGCCTAGGTATAAAAAGATCTTTGGAGAGATCCTTGCACTGCCCATTCAGGTATTTGTACATTGTAATAGGTCTCTCCTCAGCCGTCTTTTTCTAGCTTCCAAATAATTTTACTAAAGAACGCCAATGATAAGCTGTACAATCCTCACCGCTACAATATCCCAGCGTGGGGATCAAAAGTAGAAGAGATACTTGGGGTGTTACATGGTGAGTAAAATATCCATTATTAGGCCTCATTCAGACAGCTGTCTGTGGGGATGTATGTGCGGCCGCAAATTTGCTGTCGCATATACGTCCCCATAGATACGGCCCGGAGGCGGTAAGATGGTTTATCTCTTCCCGAGTGTGCAGGCGTGCAATGCTTTTTTCCTATGGAGGGGTCACCTCCTCCTCCTCTCCAGTGCACGGTGGTATGCCTGCCCGGCGGGCAGACATACCGCCGTGTGAATGCACCCTTATGCTGTGGGTAAACAGCCAGTCGTCTTTTTCTAAAGTATCATTGTATTCTATTCCTCTGTTCATACATACCCTAATTTTATTTGCTTTAGCAGCAGATGCTTGGCTCTGGTCACTAAAATTAAGTTTACCATCCACCAATACCCCCATGTCAATTTCGGCTGCAGTTTTGCCAAGTAATTGACTGTTTAGAACATAATTGTACTTTTTGTTTCCATGGCCCAAGTGCATAACTTTACATTTCTACTACTCTTACGCAGAGGGGCTATGAGATTGTAGTCCAGCTACAATCCTAGAACATAAATGCCTTTTTTCCCACAGACCTCTTTCTGATAGAAAAACACATACAAGGATCTGGTTACACCGCTCTCGGAAAGCTGCTATTTAACACTGACAACCAAAGCTGCAAACGGCTATACTTCATGCTACTTCTGAATTTACACCATTGTGACTAGTAAACAATGAAGGAAATGCAGTGCTTGTTGAATTGCTGATAAGTGGGAGTGAAGGGAGTCTTACTTCCACCTACCTAATATTGAAACCCAGAAAACCCACAGTCAGCAAGAATCGACAAGCTACATTACGCAAAATTAGGGTAAAACCATGATCTTTTCCCTGCCTACAGAAAGCCTATCTCAACTTTCTATCATAAATAACATAAACATTTAGTATATCTATTACAATGAATTTGTGCTGATACAGTTATTATAACCGTTACAAGAAGATTTTTGTTTCCTTGTTCATTTCATGGTTGCATCTTATGTAGCCCCCCGCAAAACACCCAAGTAAACATTTGTATGCTGTATGTAACTGAGAGTCCTTATATGTGTGCTGAGTAATACAGTGTAGGCTATGTTCTCCACCCAGTGCAGCGTACATGATTCTCCCATATGGCTCAGATATTTGCATAGAGAAACAAAACCTAATTTATAAAGCTTCAACTTGCGATGTATGTACAGTCACATCCGAGAGTAAACCAGATCTGTAAAATTGTGGTTCTCTATACAGACGACCCATTAATATTTATTTTAAAGGGCAGCCGGGATAAAATGTTTTTGTATAGACACATTGTAACACATAAGGAAGTAGCCTTTAGTTCCAGAAGACTATTCCCCCTACACAGGAATGTGAGAGGGATCAGCAAATAGTTGTAAAATGTCATGACATGGTGCACTGTCCTCTTCATTCACTGTGCTGATGTATTACAATTCCATGGTAATACACGGACTTAGGATAAATAATGCACAGACAACATTGTCAATGTTTTCCACCTCCAGGGTGTGGATCGTAGGGGATTCTAATGGAATAGTACATTCATGGAAAATCTAAAAAAAATAAATGCCAAGAACATTTTCCTCTCCTTATTCCTCTGAATACTCTTCATCCACAGAACAGTTTTTTAAATTTTTTCTGTGGTGTGTCATTTTATAAAAAGCGACTTTTGCTTCTCTTTTTCGGGTTACCCAAAATACACATTTCCCTCAGAATATATATATTGTATATCGTAAGGCTTGGTAGCAGAGCTAAATCCTGAGAGGTCTGTCCATCAAGCGACTCTTTGTTTAAAATACAAAAAAATTTACCTACCGTATATACTCTTGTATAAGACGAGTTTTGCAGCACAAAAAATGTGCTGAAAAACCTCTCCTTGGCTTATACACGAGTCAATTAAAAAATAAACTTACTGCTCAGATACTCGTTGCGGCTTCCGATCATCGGCACAGCTCCTCTTCTGTCTTCATTCTGCTGTATTAGCCGGCAGAGACTTCCATGCCTCTGATGACGTCATAGTGTGCGCCAGCCGGCAGATCACGTGGATGCGTCTCTGCCGGCTAATACAGCAGAAGGAAAACCGAAGAGGAGCCGCTAGGAGCCGAGCATCGGGGTCCCGGTGGGTGAGTATGTAAGTTTGTTTTTTGCATGTGTTTGGCATAGGGCTGGCTGTATACTATTTGGGGCTGGCTGGCTGTATACTACTTGGGGATGGCTGCCTGTATACTACTTGGGGTTTGCTGGCTGTGTACTACTTGGGGCTGGCTGGTTGTATTCTAAAGGGGGCTGGCTGGCTGTATTCTACAGGAGGCTGGCTGGCTGTATTCTACAGGAGGCTGGCTGGCTGTATTCTACAGGAGGCTGGCTGGCTGTATACTACAGGAGGCTGGCTGGCTGTATACTACAGGAGGCTGGCTGGCTGTATACTACAGGAGGCTGGCTGGCTGTATACTACAGGAGGCTGGCTGGCTGTATACTACAGGAGGCTGGCTGGCTGTATACTACAGGAGGCTGGCTGGCTGTATACTACAGGGGGCTGGCTGGCTGTATACTACAGGGGGCTGGCTGGCTGTATACTACAGGGGGCTGGCTGGCTGTATACTACAGGGGGCTGGCTGGCTGTATACTACAGGGGGCTGGCTGGCTGTATACTACGGTCGGCTGGCTGGCTGTATACTACGGTCGGCTGGCTGGCTGTATACAACTGGGAGACTCTCACAAATGCATTTCCCATCCTCTGCTTATACTCAAGTCAATAGGTTTTCCCAGTTTTTGGTGGTAAAATTAGGGGTCTCTGCTTATACTCGGGTCGGCTTATACTCAAGTATATATACGGTAATAGGTTTTCCTAAAAATATTTTAACATTTGTCCATTGCTTGACGGTAGATTACCCTAGAGATCACATTGACAATTGTCCTCATATTAAACGAAAAAAAAATCCTGCAGCTTAATTTAGCCAGTAAGATTTATTCTTACTCTGGAAAAGTAGACTTCTTTTCAATGAAAGTGGATTTAGTATTAGACTGCAGACATTTTGCCACATAGTGCTTAACATTTTTAAGATAGATTTAGCTTAATGTCTTCTTAAGCTGGCATGAGGCTTACAGTAGATATAAAATATGCTTCCTCTTCTTGGCTATCTCTTGCACACCAGCAGTTTCTTGTTGTCCATTTATAATACTGTAAAACATGATAAACCATATTGCTATAATGAGAGTTTTCTCGTTGTAAAAGTTAGTTACCAATAAACTGTATGTTTAGTGTTCAATAAAAATGTATTATTAGGTATCATTAATCACCTTCCCGTACATTCAGCACAGTAACACCTAAATATTACGTTTTTTTCTACAGTGGTGGCTGTTGGGTAAATTTTTGGCTGCCCATCTTTCCTATTTCAGGTCATCACATCTAGTTTGTTAATGATGGAAATGTTTGTGCACATGCATGCAGGATAGCTCCCATAAGCTGCCGCTCTCTCTTCATTCAATTCTATGCAAATTAAGAAACTGATGCATATCAGTGCAAAATATTTTTTTTTGTAGATGGGTATGGGTTTTGTTTTCTGGTCAACGCCTTTTCACCAATACAAATTGTTTCCCTTCGATCTCCATATAATCAAATGTGTAAGCTTGACTGGTATCCAGGGATAGGAGGCCCCCCACCACTCGACTCGCTCTTGATATCCCTGAACACCAGGCAAGGTTATTAAATAAATGAAATTGATCGTATGGGGATTTGATGGAAACAATTTTTAGCTAAAATAATTTTCAGTCAGTTACAGGGCTCTATGGGAGACTGCCACTAGCTGTATTTGTGAAAGATGTGGTGACAAGTTCCTTTTAAGTAGTCTTGAGTTTTGAGATGTACTCTTGCATATAAAAACTTATCTATCAATTCTGTATGATGAGTGTCCAAAATTGCTTGTGGCTCTTCTCCAAGATTTCATAGCTCAAAGATATGGATTAAAAGAAAAGAACAAAACACTTATGGAAAAAAGTTTTTTCCAGCTTAATGAGAATTAATATGCTGTAAAAATGCAAAACTTATCATATATGGTAAAATGTTACAGGTAGAACTGTCCCCTGCACTGTTCTCACATGAGCCATGTACATACATATTCCCAGGCAGAGACAAATGGGCATGTAATTTAGTATTTTGCCTTAAAACCATTGAATAGGCCTTTATTTAGAAAGTTCTCTCTAGGCACCAATTAGGCTTGTTGTTGCCAGGCTGGCCTTTCTAAGGGACAGCAGACGGGAACAAAAGCCTGGCTGCATGAATAAATGATGCCAGTTTACAATGTGGATTTTGAAATGCAGCGTCACGTATCCAAAAGAAATCCGGATTTTGTGACCAAAAAAACGTATTATTACTTATTAATACTCACTTATTACTCATTTTTACTTGTCTAAATGGCTAGTAAGGTAATATAAAAACTGTTCCCTCAGTGAAATCATTTAATTACATTCTAAATATAAATCTGAGATGCTGCAGCGTTTATTTCTGGAAGGATAAATACAGTTTAAAAATCTTCCTTAAATTGCAGATCTTAATTTGTCCAGTTAGGGGTAGCAGGACCTAGAAATACACTGCTGTAGTGCACCACATTTGTTACGTAAATACAGAATAGCTGTAAGAATAGCTGAAAGAATTTTGAAGTAAAAAAACTGTCTGAAATGCCATGCGCCATATTTAAACCATATTTTTAAACCAAAACATTTAAACCATATTTTTGTATGTTTCCAACTTGTATGAAAAAAAAGACTTGTATGGTGGTCGTGGCACATTGCAAAAAGTCCATGCGTAAAAAAAAAATTACCGTACATAATCTTTTTTGAGACAACAAATTAGACCAACTAATAGACCGTGCTAAGTATTACTGGATAGTCTTAAACTACACCAGATGTATTACCCAGCATCAGACACATTAAAGAATAACTGTAAAGGTTTTTTTCCCCCCACAAATTAATAGCTCTTGGGATGTAAAACAACTTTGCCTATTGTCTTTGTTACCTAAATCCAGTTTCTTTGCTGTAGTCCCCAAATTACCTCACTGCTGCAATGGCTGCTTCCTCTGCCTTTGCTGATAAGCCCTGTGATTCTGTAGTTTGTTTATTGGATGGTTTCATGGGAGGGGAGGCCTGCTGCTCCCTGCTTGCAGAGAAGAAGGTCATGTGTGGTAGCTCACTCTGTATGTAGCACATCTGGATGTGTTCATAACAGTGGATACAGATGTTTCCTGCACAGAATAGTGAGGTACAAGATCTCCCCTGTTCCCTATCCGTTCCTCCATCCCAGTCTCTGATTATACAGAACTTTCTCTCTCTGTACCTCATGCTGCTTGTCACTTTCTGCACTGTTTAGATAAGCTATTAACCCTTAGTGCTCACACAGCACAGGCTATAGACTTTATGTAATTGGTTTACTTGTTCCCTGCTCCTGCATGTGATGAGAGCCGCTAGGCTAGTCAACATATACATCCTGTATGTGCTCTTTGCAGTGTTCAGTGGATATACTTGTGGGAAACTAAATGAATTTAAAGCATCATGGGATCTGTGGGCAAGCTACCTGGCCTCAGCCTGAGGGATGGGCAGACAGCCATTAGTTTCCCCCTACTTTACCTCTGGAGAGAAAGCTTTTTGTCACTTTCGTAACAGAAAATGCCAGTACTTTGAAAAGAAAAGGACGAGCAGCACAAAGTCTGGAATAGAAGACTGCTCTAGTTGTACTCTGCACTGTTAATATAACTCTAAAATACTCTTGGATTTTGGATTGGCAAGGGGACAATGACAATCAATAGAGCTTCTTTACGGACACCTTGCAGCTGTTCGCTGCATCATGGAACCAAGTACAGCATCCTGAGAGCTTCACCGGCGGTCACAATGCGCAGACCGGTTCGGTTGTTACTGGGGCTGGTTTCTAATGTAATTGGGTAAGAAGATTAAGCGTGGTCACGGTTCCTATTTGAAAAATACACATATATTTGCAAAACGTCTTTCTTTTGTAGACCCGAACGGCAGGGAGTGCACTGTTTTATATTTCATATAATGGTGGTGCTCTATTCTTATAAAAAAAAAAAAGGCAATGTCCATACAAAGTAGTAGAAAAAAAAGTAGTTGAATGGCACTCTCCATAGATCTTCTTATAAAATCCTTTTTTTTTTTTTTTTTTTTTTTTTTTTTTTTTTTAGGATTGTAAAACAATTGATCATATGCAGGACCACCTATGTATGTACATAGTATCTTGTGCATATAAGAGATTTTACATAGGTAAAACAATACGGAGTTTAAATACATGTACGATCAATTAAAACCGGGAGCAGAGCTCCAAGACTGGGCACATAAAAACATGTCACAACTCCAATTCTGAAGCAATATTCTTTGTAGGTAAAGAAACATGTACCCACCACCAACGTTTATTGTTACAGAAAGAAGGGAGATGGATTTTAAGGACAGGAGCCTTAGGTCCAGCAGGTTCTAAATGACAAATTGGCATTTCCTTAGACAGAGTAATAACATACAAATTTAAGATACCTATATGCATAGTCTTATCCTTGTTGTTTGCACCGTACTAAGAAGAGGAAATAAGGAAAACATATCTTGTTTTTCCTTTTTTTATGTGTATGTATTTTTTTAACCCCTTAACGCCGAAGCCACTTTTCACCTTCTTGACACGGCCCATTTTTTCAAATCTGCCCTGTGTCACTATAAATGGTTATAACTTTTTGTTTTTGCATCGCCATCTTTTTGGAGACATAACTTTAATATTTTTTTGTTGACAGAGCTAGTTTAGGGCTTATTTTTTACGTGTTGAGTTGTCTTTTCAAGTGGTACCATTTTGGCGCACATAACTTTTTTTGATCAGTTTTTAGAACCTTTTTGTGAAGAGATTTTATGAAAAATTTAAATTTTTGCCGAGTTTTTCGGTTTTTGTTTTTACGGCGTTCACTGATAATGTTTGAGTTATTGTACGGATTGTTACGGATGCGGCAATACCAAATATGTGGGGTTTTTTGGCGATTTTGTTTTTTTTTTTTCACTTTATTGCATGTGTATAGGGAATGTTTGTGTTTAGGGGACTTTAACTTTTATTTATTTAATTCTTTTTATTAAAAAAATGTTTTTAACAGTTTTTTTTTCACTTTTACAGGTAAACTTGAACAAGCGATCCACTGATCGCTTGTTCAAGGTATTCTTCACCTTACACAGTGTAATACAGATGTATTACACGGTGTTATGTAACATGCTGCGCATGCTCAGTGTGTTACAGCCGGGTCCTGCCGGTTCACGGAGGAGGATCGCGCAGCCCCGGGCACTGGCAGTCCCGGGGCTGCGATCGGAACCACAGACTCCCCCCCCCCCCCCCCCAGTAAGCGCTGTGGGGGGGGGGGGTTGTACGATTCTTGTGAAATGCCCCTAACACCCGAAATCTCCGATAGCAGGTGTTAGAGGCGGGTGTCGGCTATAATATATAGCTGACACCCGCAGCTGCTGGCCCCGGCTCCGTTCATGAGCCGTGGGCCAGAAGCTTGACGTAATAGTACTGCATTTTGCGGGAACGCACCATGCAGTACTATTACGTCAAATGTTGGGAGGGGTTTAAATGTGTATTGATACTTACACCCACAGCGACAACTAACAGACCCCATGCATTAAAAAACTTAGGGGGACATTTATCTTACACCATCTTCATCCTCTTGATGTATTGGGCATGGTGCTGCGCAGCGTCTATCCTACGCCAGGCCCTTCCTGGCATAGAAATGAACACAGCCAGCGACATATCGCAAGTGAAAAGCCACCAGCAGCAGCGTGTGCGCAGGAGCGTGGACTGTAACACCGCGCATTTTAACACTCATGCACCGCCACCATTTTGGGTGAGGCAGGAATCGGGTGACCTGCTCCCTGGCTGAAGGTGGTTGGACTAAGGTTTTCTTTTTTTGTTAAATATAATAAAATCTATGTAAATTTGGTATTTTCATGATCATACTGCCCCCCCCCCCAAAAAAAAAAAAAAAAAAAGTAGTGGTGCTATTTGGAGAGTACAGTTAAATCTGTAAAAACAGAGCCCTCAAGAAAATTATGGAAATTTACTGAACTTCTATTTTTTTCCAGTTTCCAAGCTACTGTTTTTGTATATGTAACAACATTTTGCTAGTTTCGGTCACTGGGCAAACAAACATATCTATTGATTTGTGGAAGACAGGATTGTGTAACAGTAGAATTATGATTTTGTTCTAGCGCTGACACATCGAGGAAAACTAGCAGGAGAGACAAAGTGAAGGTAATGAAGTCGGCAAACTGAGCTTTATTAGAAGAGACGTGCTTTTGATGGCGATAGTATTGTTTCAGCAGCCGACGGATATTCTCAGCGCTAGTTTATGAGTTTTTGCTGAAGAGATGATATTGTAGGTCACCTGATTGATAACAAAAAGTGCATTAGGGAATGTATCTGAACTTATCCAGCGTTGAAAACTGATTTGATGTGTGAATTAACATCTCGTCTATCATAGTGAGAGAATATAAGCAATAATAATAATGAATCTTTATATAGTACCGACATATTCCATAGGCTTTACAGATCATGGCGTAAATACTCTGACAAAATAAGATGGTACAGAGTACTACATGTCAGATGAAACAATGCAATCTCATTGAAAACATCGGAATTATTACAAATTCCACTCATAGTGTTAGCTAGATATATATCTTCTGTATTTCATTTACTAATTAAAACCACATGCTGATACATATTCTTTTTTAATTTGGTTTTTGTACGCTTTTTGTTTTATATTCTTGCATGATGTACATGTTTTTTTGGGGACTGATATTATACCATAGTTATTGTTTAAATCCCCCCCCCCAAAATTTTTTTTCCCTGTCTACAATCTTGAGCATAGAATGGTCTGATCACTGATCATTAGAACGGAGGTCCCTTTGCCCAACCGTCTGAATAGAGGTGGTGTGCTGCAACTCTATTCTGTTCTCTGGGACTATATATATATATATATATATATGTATTTGGCTGACCGTGTCGGGATTGGAGGGAGTATGACTGCTACTAAAATTTGTTTGCTGTTGTATGAGGTGGCTATGCAGCCTGCAGACAAAGCAGCACAAAGTTCCCAAGAGATTTAATGTCACTGTCATATTGTTATTGCCAGTGGATGGGGCACAATGGATGGATCTTCACTACCCTGATATTGTATGTGGAAAGAAAAATGCTCAGCCTGCCGTCATATGGACTTCAAGTCAATAGCCAGTCCCATTGATAAATTAATTTGCCTTTTCAATAGCGATTGGCCTTCAAATTGACTGAACCTGCAGATTTTTCATCCTGTTGACTGCATCCTTCATTCTCTCTAGAGCAGGGGTCAGGAACCTTTTTGGCTGAGAGAGCCATAAGCGCCATATATTTTAAAATATAATTCTGCGAGAGCCGTACAATATGCTTAAAGGGACACTGACAGAACAATGGCTCCAGCAGTCATTAGTACAGCAAGGAGTGTTCCTCCCCCCCCCCCCCGTACTAAGCTTCCACTGGACCAAAACAATTGTAATTCCCTGTAAAATAAAAAAATAGATAATTTACATTCGAGCTTGTCCCAATACAGACGCCAACCGCTGCAGAACATCCCCATACATTAGCCAACCAATGCAGAACATCCCTATACAGACGCCAACCAATGCAGAACATCATTATACAGACGCCAAACGCTGCAGAACATCATTATACAGACGCCAACCGCTGCAGAACATCCCTATACAGACGCCAAACGCTGCAGAACATCATTATACAGACGCCAACCGCTGCAGAACATCCCCATACACGAGTCAACCGCTGCAGAACATCCCTATACAGACGCCAACCAATGCAGAACATCCCTATACAGACGCCAACCAATGCAGAACATCCCTATACAGACGCCAACCAATGCAGAACATCCCTATACAGACGCCAACCAATGCAGAACATCCCTATACAGACGCCAACCAATGCAGAACTTCCCTATACAGACGCCAAACGCTGCAGAACATCGTTATACAGACGCCAACCGCTGCAGAACATCCTTATACAGACGCCAACCGCTGCAGAACATCCTTATACAGACGCCAACCGCTGCAGAACATCCCCATACACGAGCCAACCGCTGCAGAACATCCCTATACAGACGCCAACCAATGCAGAACATCCCTATACAGACGCCAACCAATGCAGAACATCCCTATACAGACGCCAACCAATGCAGAACATCCCTATACAGACGCCAACCAATGCAAACATCCTTATACAGACGCCAACCGCTGCAGAACATCCCTATACAGACGCCAACCAATGCAGAACATCCCTATACAGACGCCAACCGCTACAGAACATCCTTATACAGACGCCAACCGCTGCAGAACATCCCTATACAGACGCCAACCGCTACAGAACATCCCTATACAGACGCCAACCGCTGCAGAACATCCCTATACAGACGCCAACCGCTACAGAACATCCTTATACAGACGCCAACCGCTGCAGAACATCCCCATACAGACGCCAACCGCTACAGAACATCCCCATACAGACGCCAACCGCTACAGAACATCCTTATACAGACGCCAACCGCTGCAGAACATCCCTATACAGACGCCAACCGCTGCAGAACATCCCTATACAGACGCCAACCGCTACAGAACATCCCTATACAGACGCCAACCGCTACAGAACATCCTTATACAGACGCCAACCGCTGCAGAACATCCCTATACAGACGCCAACCGCTGCAGAACATCCCTATACAGACGCCAACCGCTGCAGAACATCCCTATACAGACGCCAACCAATGCAGAACATCCTTATACAGACGCCAACCAATGCAGAACATCCCCATACATTAGCCAACCAATGCAGAACATCCCTATACAGACGCCAACCAATGCAGAACATCCCTATACAGACGCCAACCGCAGCAGAACATCCCCATACACGAGCCAACCGCTGCAGAACATCCTTATACAGACGCCAACCGCAGCAGAACATCCCTATACAGACGCCAACCGCTGCAGAACATCCCTATACAGACGCAAACCGCTGCAGAACATCCTTATACAGACGCCAACCGCTGCAGAACATCCCTATACAGACGCCAACCGCTCCAGAACATCCCCATACACGAGCCAACCGCTGCAGAACATCCCTATAAATGAGCCAACCGTTGCAGAACATCCCTATACAGACGCCAACCAATGCAGAACATCCTTATACAGACGCCAACCAATGCAGAACATCCTTATACAGACGCCAATCAATGCAGAACATCCCTATACAGACGCCAACCGCTGCAGAACATCCCTATACAGACGCCAACCGCTGCAGAACATCCTTATACAGACGCCAACCAATGCAGAACATCCTTATACAGACGCCAACCAATGCAGAACATCCCTATACAGACGCCAACCGCTGCAGAACATCCCTATACAGACGCCAACCAATGCAGAACATCCCTATACAGACACCAACCAATGCAGAACATCCCTATACAGACGCCAACCGCTGCAGAACATCCCTATACAGACGCCAACCGCTGCAGAACATCCCTATACAGACGCCAACCAATGCAGAACATCCCTATACAGACGCCAACCAATGCAGAACATCCCTATACAGACACCAACCAATGCAGAACATCCCTATACAGACGCCAACCGCTGCAGAACATCCCTATACAGACGCCAACCGCTGCAGAACATCCCTATACAGACGCCAACCGCTGCAGAACATCCCTATACAGACGCCAACCGCTGCAGAACATCCCTATACAGACGCCAACCGCTGCAGAACATCCCTATACAGACGCCAACCAATGCAGAACATCCCTATACAGACGCCAACCGCTGCAGAACATCCCTATACAGACGCCAACCAATGCAGAACATCCCTATACAGACGCCAACCGCTGCAGAACATCCCCATACGGACGCCAACCGCTGCAGAACATCCCTATACAGATGCCAACATGTGTCTAAGCTGCTGCATAACCTCACATTAATGTAGAAATGCAGTGGTGGGGGAAGATATGTGAGGATGATGCAGCTATGAAGCTCTCAGGAGAGCTTCATAGCTGCACACAGGACACTAAGGGGTTAAGGCAGAGTGTGAGGAGACACTGGGGGAGGGAGCACTTATCTCTGGCTGATCCCCGGCTGCTGACTCCTTCTCCTTGGACTCCTTCTCCTTCATGTCTCCGGAGTATGCAGCTCTCTGGTCTCCTCTGTCTGAATCTCCCGCGCTGCTACATCCAGCCCCGGGATTGGCTGCAGGCAGACAGTCTCCTCCCCTCCCTCTCTCACACACGGAGGAGACTGCTGCAGGGAAGGAGAGGGAGGCGCCGCCCCTGAATTAACCCCGCGGACCCTGCGCTGCTCTGCAGAATACATCCAGGGGCATAACTACAGCCGGGGGCACAACAGCCTGGTCTTGGCAGGCATATTAGCAGTTGCTGCGGCTGTAGTTAAGCCCCTGGATAGGAGCCCCGGCTGCGAGCCAGATGCGGCCATCAAAAGAGCCATATCTGGCTCGCGAGCCATAGGTTCCCGACCCCTGCTCTAGAGCATGAAATATAGCTTCACTTATGAGAAGGATGTTCACCATCACCACAAACCTGATCCGTGTCATGGTGAATTTTCCACATTGCTGACTGGCCTCTGCAGTCTAACACTAGCAAATTTTAATTCCTTCTCGGCAATGGTTTCTCTGTTTTTCAAATAGGAAATCTCCATATTGTTTGCAGATACTTTGATTGATTTGATACATGATTTTAGCTGTATGGTACTGACAGTGTTGTTTATGCTGTGTGGCAGGATCATTCAGTACTAGCTGCTCAGGAAAATGGATTTTATTTTTCATTATGTGTAACTTCAGTCTAAGAATGATGTACTGCTTTCTGAGAAAAGTAATTTTATTTTATTGTTCGGGTACATTTGAGTTAATCCTGAGCGCAGCTCTGCAACTAATATTCCTATTTTGCTTGCCAATCAGATAGCTGGAATGAAAAAAAAACAGGAGATGTGTTTTTATCTTGTAGATGGCGAGATACAAAAAAGATTAGATGGAGAAGAAACTGCCTTCTACAAAGAAGACTTGAACCTCTATTAAAAATAAATAAATAAATAATACTTTATATTTGGGAAGTCCTCATGCGCACACGTTGTTTGGGTACATGTGCTAGCCATTGTTTCAAAAGCTTGCACACATATCCCCTTATATTGCTATCGGCTCACATACACAGCAGTGGTATCCACAGCCCTGTGTATGAGCCGACTGTCCAAACCTCAAAACTCAGAACAGGTCCTATTCCTTCCTGTGTTTGTGGCTCAGGCAGTACATTTTTACGGTTATCTGCATGTGAGTGGACATCATACACTGATGACCTATAGGCCACAAACGTTGATGCTTTATATCAGGGGTCGGGAACCTATGGCTCGCGAGCCAGATATGGCTCTTTTGATGGCCGCATCTGGCTCGCAGCCGGGGCTCCTATCCAGGGGCTTAACTACAGCCGCAGCAACTGCTAATATGCCTGCCAAGACCAGGCTGTTGTGCCCCCGGCTGTAGTTATGCCCCTGGATGTATTCTGCAGAGCAGCGCAGGGTCCGCGGGGTTAATTCAGGGGCGGCGCCTCCCTCTCCTTCCCTGCAGCAGTCTCCTCCGTGTGTGAGAGAGGGAGGGGAGGAGACTGTCTGCCTGCAGCCAATCCCGGGGCTGGATGTAGCAGCGCGGGAGATTCAGACAGAGGAGACCAGAGAGCTGCATACTCCGGAGACATGAAGGAGAAGGAGTCCAAGGAGAAGGAGTCAGCAGCCGGGGATCAGCCAGAGATAAGTGCTCCCTCCCCCAGTGTCTCCTCACACTCTGCCTTAACCCCTTAGTGTCCTGTGTGCAGCTATGAAGCTCTCCTGAGAGCTTCATAGCTGCATCATCCTCACATATCTTCCCCCACCACTGCATTTCTACATTAATGTGAGGTTATGCAGCAGCTTAGACACATGTTGGCATCTGTATAGGGATGTTCTGCAGCGGTTGGCGTCCGTATGGGGATGTTCTGCAGCGGTTGGCGTCTGTATAGGGATGTTCTGCATTGGTTGGCGTCTGTATAGGGATGTTCTGCAGCGGTTGGCGTCTGTATAGGGATGTTCTGCATTGGTTGGCGTCTGTATAGGGATGTTCTGCAGCGGTTGGCGTCTGTATAGGGATGTTCTGCAGCGGTTGGCGTCTGTATAGGGATGTTCTGCAGCGGTTGGCGTCTGTATAGGGATGTTCTGCATTGGTTGGTGTCTGTATAGGGATGTTCTGCATTGGTTGGCGTCTGTATAGGGATGTTCTGCATTGGTTGGCGTCTGTATAGGGATGTTCTGCAGCGGTTGGCGTCTGTATAGGGATGTTCTGCAGCGGTTGGCGTCTGTATAGGGATGTTCTGCATTGGTTGGTGTCTGTATAGGGATGTTCTGCATTGGTTGGCGTCTGTATAGGGATGTTCTGCAGCGGTTGGCGTCTGTATAGGGATGTTCTGCATTGGTTGGCGTCTGTATAAGGATGTTCTGCAGCGGTTGGCGTCTGTATAGGGATGTTCTGCAGCGGTTGGCGTCTGTATAGGGATGTTCTGCATTGATTGGCGTCTGTATAAGGATGTTTGCATTGGTTGGCGTCTGTATAAGGATGTTCTGCATTGGTTGGCGTCTGTATAGGGATGTTCTGCAACGGTTGGCTCATTTATAGGGATGTTCTGCAGCGGTTGGCTCGTGTATGGGGATGTTCTGGAGCGGTTGGCGTCTGTATAGGGATGTTCTGCAGCGGTTGGCGTCTGTATAAGGATGTTCTGCAGCGGTTTGCGTCTGTATAGGGATGTTCTGCAGCGGTTGGCGTCTGTATAGGGATGTTCTGCTGCGGTTGGCGTCTGTATAAGGATGTTCTGCAGCGGTTGGCTCGTGTATGGGGATGTTCTGCTGCGGTTGGCGTCTGTATAGGGATGTTCTGCATTGGTTGGCGTCTGTATAGGGATGTTCTGCATTGGTTGGCTAATGTATGGGGATGTTCTGCATTGGTTGGCGTCTGTATAAGGATGTTCTGCATTGGTTGGCGTCTGTATAGGGATGTTCTGCAGCGGTTGGCGTCTGTATAGGGATGTTCTGCAGCGGTTGGCGTCTGTATAGGGATGTTCTGCAGCGGTTGGCGTCTGTATAAGGATGTTCTGTAGCGGTTGGCGTCTGTATAGGGATGTTCTGTAGCGGTTGGCGTCTGTATAGGGATGTTCTGCAGCGGTTGGCGTCTGTATAGGGATGTTCTGCAGCGGTTGGCGTCTGTATAAGGATGTTCTGTAGCGGTTGGCGTCTGTATGGGGATGTTCTGTAGCGGTTGGCGTCTGTATGGGGATGTTCTGCAGCGGTTGGCGTCTGTATAAGGATGTTCTGTAGCGGTTGGCGTCTGTATAGGGATGTTCTGTAGCGGTTGGCGTCTGTATAGGGATGTTCTGTAGCGGTTGGCGTCTGTATAGGGATGTTCTGCAGCGGTTGGCGTCTGTATAAGGATGTTCTGTAGCGGTTGGCGTCTGTATAGGGATGTTCTGCATTGGTTGGCGTCTGTATAGGGATGTTCTGCAGCGGTTGGCGTCTGTATAAGGATGTTTGCATTGGTTGGCGTCTGTATAGGGATGTTCTGCATTGGTTGGCGTCTGTATAGGGATGTTCTGCATTGGTTGGCGTCTGTATAGGGATGTTCTGCATTGGTTGGCGTCTGTATAGGGATGTTCTGCAGCGGTTGGCTCGTGTATGGGGATGTTCTGCAGCGGTTGGCGTCTGTATAAGGATGTTCTGCAGCGGTTGGCGTCTGTATAAGGATGTTCTGCAGCGGTTGGCGTCTGTATAACGATGTTCTGCAGCGTTTGGCGTCTGTATAGGGAAGTTCTGCATTGGTTGGCGTCTGTATAGGGATGTTCTGCATTGGTTGGCGTCTGTATAGGGATGTTCTGCATTGGTTGGCGTCTGTATAGGGATGTTCTGCATTGGTTGGCGTCTGTATAGGGATGTTCTGCATTGGTTGGCGTCTGTATAGGGATGTTCTGCAGCGGTTGACTCGTGTATGGGGATGTTCTGCAGCGGTTGGCGTCTGTATAATGATGTTCTGCAGCGTTTGGCGTCTGTATAGGGATGTTCTGCAGCGGTTGGCGTCTGTATAATGATGTTCTGCAGCGTTTGGCGTCTGTATAATGATGTTCTGCATTGGTTGGCGTCTGTATAGGGATGTTCTGCATTGGTTGGCTAATGTATGGGGATGTTCTGCAGCGGTTGGCGTCTGTATTGGGACAAGCTCGAATGTAAATTATCTATTTTTTTATTTTACAGGGAATTACAATTGTTTTGGTCCAGTGGAAGCTTAGTACGGGGGGGGGGGGGGGGAGGAACACTCCTTGCTGTACTAATGACTGCTGGAGCCATTGTTCTGTCAGTGTCCCTTTAAGCATATTGTACGGCTCTCGCAGAATTATATTTTAAAATATATGGCGCTTATGGCTCTCTCAGCCAAAAAGGTTCCTGACCCCTGCTTTATATCCTTGCTGATTACAAGAAGTGACGTCTTTTCGGTCGTAATTGACAAAATAGTTAAAGGGATATTCTCGTTTGGCCATTCACATTCGGTTTCATTAATCTGCCATTTATAAACCTTTCTTCAATTAGATGTTATGAAAAAAATGTTCCTATGTGAAGATAATTTCTCATAAATGTAGTCATATGGTTCCGTAGAAACAAGACTGTGTCCTTGGATACGGCCACCTCTACTGGATTGCACAAAGAAACAAAAGTTTTTTTGTATATGAAATTTCCGGAAGTTACTGCAGGTCCCACAACCATCCTGTGGTAATAATTGCTGAACACAGGTGGTCAGGGAGGACTCAATAGCACATGTCTGGTCACTGCTACCAAAATGTGAGGTGGTCAGATCTGAGGAAGTCTTCTCGTTTCTAAGGGACAACATGACAACATTTTTGATAAATTATCTAAACACAGGAACTTTTTTTTTTTTTATGACATCCAACTGAAGAAATGTTAAAATATGGCAAATGAATTAAATTAAATCTGAATGTCCTGATTGGAATACCCCTTCAAGTAGTTTGATTAGTAGTAGTTCTGATTTAAAATGAATTACATTCTGCATAACTGGAGCAGATACTGGGTGCTTGGTTCAGTACTATGGTAATAAGCACACTCTGCTGTTAAGTTTCTTTGAAAGTAGAAGTTTCTTTGGTCTCTTTCACGCTTAAAGGGGTTTTCTCACTAAAGACATTTCTCACATCTGAATCCCCTAGTGATGTTAACACGATAAAGATCATTTTAACCCCTTACTTTACAATTTTACTCGGTGTTATTGCTGTTTTAGCATCTAGCACTCTCTAGGCTGGTCAGTGTAAGATTCCAGGGGCCTCTCTAACAGGCATATTACTGTATTATCCATCTAGTTCGATGCGGGGACAATGTGGTTACATTATCAGGGTACAGGTGTATATGCACTTTCATTTAGCTTCTGTACTAACACACTGACAGATAGAGAGAGATGATGAGATGCATGATGCCTATTACACAGAGGCTGCAGACTTTAACACTGTTACACTGTGAGCTCTGCTACATCTAACAGACCTGCCTCCCCCTTCCCCTGGATCACTTATCTCCTTGTAGCTTGTAGTTTGCAGCCTCTCTCTCTGCTCATGTTCTCCTGGCAGGATGTGATCAATGAGCGTCTCTGAGCTCAATGCAGGGGGCGTGGCTACAGGCAGAGACAGACAGAAATCTCATCTGCGCTGCAAATACAAATCCAAGATGGCGGCCCTACACCAAGTCAGAAGTTACTGGGTGATGTCTAGGGCCAATTATAATTGTGTACAGCAGGACTGATAGAGACAGGTTGGACTTATATCTGTGGAATGCTGTATTTTTATTAATAACAGTGAATTATAAAATGTGTTATTTTGTTATCCTGAGTACATATAAGAAACTGGTCTTCGAGGGAATACCCCTTTTAAGGCTTCAGGGTTGAAATGTATGGTTACTCTGCTACATCTGAGATTTCTTACAAATATACATGGGATTCTTTATTGATACAGAAATATTTCAACTTCAATTGTAATGTATTTTTTGTTATTTCCTTTTTATTTATATTTCTAGGTCCTAACATCATGTCGAGCCTTTATATTAACTGCTCGAGTCCCAACCAAGGTAAGTTCCTCCTTTTTTTTCATTTCGGTTTTATGTATCTTTGACACTTGAACTATCTGCTGTAAAATTCAGGATATCTTTACACTTTCTGTATAACCCAGAAAGACAGAATTGCATGGAGTTGATAATTTGCCCTTTTCATGAAGTAAAATATTATTATACTACTTTTCACTATTTTCATATAGTGATATTTAGTGATATTTCATAATATCAGAGTATTGGTGGTCATCTATGTTTTAGACCATTTACAAAATTTGTGGCCACAGATCCCATAATAAATGATGGACTAAAAAAATCACAAAATGCTCATATTGATGACTAGGTGATCAATATAGATAAGCTCAAAAACTCTTAATATCTGATTTCTCATCTACATAAAGTGTCCATGTCCATAAAGGGTGTGCCAATACAGTAACAGGTTAGTCTTATTATAGGACAGGGAGGTAAAGCGAGGCACTAGAGTCGGTGGCGGACCGTTTTGCACACTCCTGTGATTTGTCTATCCGTACAGATGAAGCGCAGGAGTGTGTAAAGCGATCCATTGCTGATTCTAGTGCCTCGCTTTACCTCCCTGTTCAATGGCTGACAAGAAATAAAGACGATTTGTTTGGTGAGTGTTTTTTGGTCTTTCATTGCTATTTTTTGATAGCAAGATATCAAGTGTCCTTGCCAGTTTAATATTACTCACACATCTGGTAGTGTCGACTCACTATTGGTACATTCACTAGTTTTCAAAACTCATCATGATTTTATTATCTATCCACCACCTTTTGCACACGCTGGAAGCCTGATTTATAGACCCAATATATTTGGCTAAAGAGTAGTCCGATTTTAATGCAATTAATTTAATAAAGAATATTTTAATGGGAACCTGTGACCTGAGTGCTTTTTTTATTAGGGGATAGGTTGCTATAGACAAAGTACTGTAAATGTATGTGTTATATGGCGTTCAAAATAAAGTATGGGAAACTTTACCCGGCTCCCAGCCAGTGAGTCCCAAATAGGAAAATTTCAATTGACAATTTGTCACAGATTGTGCCAAAAATGATGGACAAAATATCTCAAAATAGCTTTTTTCACCTGTGCCTCTAAATGTGGCCCCCAGTTTGACAAAAGGAACACAGGTAAATGGTGGTGAATGATGTCACGAGCCATGCTTTGCACTCCATCCATTTACAGTGTGCTGACCTCTAATTGCAGTCATTAGTACAGTGTAAATAATATCTCAGATTACAGCTTCATCTATAATGGGACTTCAGGAAATCTACACAGCCATGGTATTGCATGCTGACTGTCAGACTGAAGCCAATTATGCTGCATAGCAGTACGACCTAACATCACACATGTTTTGTTATCCGAGAGATTGTGCTAAATTCAAGGTCATTCATGACATTTCATTTCTGGTGTTTGTTGAGGACACCAACTTAACCTCTAAAACAAGTCAAAATGGTGTGCATTGGGTCGTAAACCTCAGATAACTTGATCAGATAACATCAGAACCTCATCAGAGGAAATTTGGGACACAAAACCCCCCACAGGTCCTTATGGACTGAAGGTTTGGCATCTCAATTCTATCTGTATGATTTGTGTGGCAAAAATAACTCCAAACTGTTTACACACCTCTGCCCATGATCCTTGGGCACCTGCGCGTTGTGGGTAGTGAACCCTGCATAGTAAACCCTGGCATCACTGTGCAAGCGCTGTAGGTACAGCAACTTCACTTACCTCACTGTGACAGAAGGCACCAGGATCTTGAGATGTGAACAGGAAAAACTGTTATCTGATGTGTATGGCCCAGTTTACACCATTAAGCCTTGGATTAGAGGTTTAGTTGTGTCCTCAACAAACACCAGATGTGAAATGTTATGAGTCATGAATGACCTTGCATTTAGCACAATTATTACTTTTAGGTAAGAAAACCTATGCAATGTAGCATCATTGGCTTCGGTCCGATAGTCAGCATGCAATACCATGACTGTATAGCCTTCCTGAAGTCCCATGGTAATACAAATTCCACTTATAAGATAAACTTAATAATTCCAAAATAAATAATTTTAATCAATAATTTTATTAAATTAATAAACAGAATAATTCAAAACTACAGATTAACAACATAACAATATTGTATAACTTCGCCTCCCCAGCATGAGCTGGGAGATAAAACCCCCACTAATAAGCACTGCGACGGTCAGGAGAAAATGATACATTAGGGTGGGCTGGGTGGGGCGTGGTAACCGGATTCTTCTTCAGGCTGGCCCAAACACCCTGCTGACATCTCAATTTATGGGTAAGTTACTGTAGCCAGCTGCCAATCAGCTGATTGCCTACAATATTTTGCATGGTTACAGTGCTGCCATAGATCCAGCTGTTTACCAATCATAGCTGACCTTCACCTTCAGCGAATCAGCAGGCAGACAAAAAAACAAACATCTGGCAGCAAAGTGCACAAAGGTACCTAATGGAAAAAGCGGGAAACACAGAACAAAAAATTACCTCAGAATAACATTAACCCTTCTAATGCCATCACATAATCCTACTTGTAATGTGTTACCATGTTCCCTCTTCAATAAAATTATCAGGGGCCACCGGTCATTATAAATGAAGCTGTCATCTGAGATACTATCTGGCCCAGAGTTTCCAATGTTTGTTGAAAGAGAGATAGAGTTGCCAGGCAATACCTGGTCAAGACTAGCTTAATACATGGTAGACTATAGGAAACTATAGACCAGTGATGGCGAACTTTTTGGAGACAAAGTGCCCAAACTACAACCAAAATCCAGTTATTTAATGTGGAGTGCCAACATGGCATTTGAAGCAGTAACTTATTGCTACCTGGTCTTCCATATATTTCAATCGTATTGGCCCCCTGAGGCAACCAATACAGTTGAAAGAAGGAGGGCAATTTCAGACCTCATCGTAGCTTCTCTGCAGGGTCTCTCTGAAAAGGAAGAATGTTGGGTGCAGCAGGAGGACCTCCAGAGTTATTGCAGTTCTATCAGCACCTTCTCACTAGCCCTGCAATTCCGAAGACCCAATGAAGTGTCGCTTTAAAATAGCACTGAGAGCAGAATCTCTTCAGTTTCCTGGGACTGCAGGAAGTTTGGATTTGGTCCTGTTTGGTGAACTCTGTCCTGGGGCGATGGTCTGAGTGCCCACAAAAATGGCTCCAAGTGCCACCTCTGGCACCCGTGCCATAGGTTCGCCACCACTGCTATAGACCTTTGAGGTTCTGTCATAGTTTGCACCAAGACAGCTTGATAGCACAAAAAGGCCCCTTATACAACAAAAGGGGCATGACCAATATAAAGATATATCTGGTGCAGCATAATTTTGTCTATTCTAACTTAGTTTTACATTGGGGCAGATTTATCAAAAGTTTCACAATGTTTTTATTTTTATGGGTTTTTTTTTTGTTTTTTTTTTTACATTGGGGAAGATCCGTGGCAAACCTTTTCTCATTGTCTTTTTCCGAGGGTGGCAGTATCCTTTTTCTGGGCAGAATCTGTACAGGTACTGCTCGGAATATAGGTTATGTTAGGGGTCAGGAACCTTTTTGGCTGAGAGAGCCATGAACGCCACAAATTTTAAAATGTTATTCTGTAAGAGCCGTACCATATGCACATGCCCCCCAGTAGATAGGTAGTCCCAGTGTCACGGGTACCCCTGCGATCTAGGTCTCGGATCGCAGGCACACCCGTGCCCCTCTCTGTGGCGCCGCAAAGCTCACTCAACCCACCACTCCCCCCCCCCCCCCTCCCTTCCCGGCTGGCCAGTGCGTGCGCCAGCACTCACTGATTTAAAGGTGCACTGCCCAATTTCTGGGTTCCTATAAAAATCAGGGGCTACCAGATAGGTAGCCATAGCACATGTCTCCCAGTATATAGGTAGCCACAGCACATGCCCCCAAGTAGATAGGTAGCCAAAGCACATACTCCCAGTAGATTGGTAGCCAAAGCACATACTCCCAGTAGATTGGTAGCCACAGCACATACTCCCAGTAGATAGTTAGCCACAGCACATACTCCCAGTAGATAGGTAGCCACAGCACATACTCCCAGTAGATAGGTAGCCACAGCACATACTCCCAGTAGATAGGTAGCCACAGCACATACTCCCAGTAGATAGGTAGCCACAGCACATACTCCCAGTAGATAGGTAGCCACAGCACATACTCCCAGTAGATAGGTAGCCACAGCACATACTCCCAGTAGATAGGTAGCCACAGCACATACTCCCAGTAGATAGGTAGCCACAGCACATACTCCCAGTAGATAGGTAGCCACAGCACACACTCACTCTCAGTAGATAGGTAGTCACAGCACACACTCACTCTCAGTAGATAGGTAGTCACAGCAAAAAAAAAAAAAAAGAATATTCACTTAACAGCACTCCCTGCAGCCAGCTCCTCTTCGCTCCCATGCTCTTCTCCTTGACCCAGGCTTAGACGATGGCGGCGATGGCGCCTGGGTCGTACAAAGGACTTAGGCAGTGGTAACATCGCTGCCTGTGTCCAGTTATCAGTCTAAGAGACACAGCAGCCATCACTATTTATTAAAGATCTGTCTGAGCCAGATGTCGGAAGAGTGGGCACCGGTATTAACAATTGTGCTAATAATGGGTGATAAATGATCACTTCTCCTTTCATATGATTAAAGTTTTGGCTGTTAATAACCTCCACAAACAATATCCAAGTTACAGTATGTTTGATCAAAAGTGGTTGATGAACATGGTTTATTGTTAGTTATGATGCTACAGCCAAGCATTCTCCATAGATCTGCAGCATGGTGTAGAAATTGAGGAGTTGCGCAGATATATACTCTGTGGGGAAGATTTATCACCAAGTTTCTGAGTTAAAACTGTTCTAGTTTCCCATGGAAAACAACCAGAGCTCAGCTTTCATTTTATAAACAGCTGTGGGAAAATGAAAGCCAACCCTGATTGGTTGCCACTAGAACAGTTAGGCTCTTCGAGACTTAGATCTCCCCGTGTGTGTGGTTATGCAGACGGTCTCCGATTTACAGACAACCCATAGTTACAGACAGACCCCTCAGAAAGCTTCACCAGAGGTCAGAATGCTTTACTATAGTCCCAGATTGCAATAATCAGCGGTAAGGTGTCTGTAATGAAGCTTTATTGATAATCCTTGGTCCCATTACAGCAAAAAATGTTTAAACTAAATTTTTTTTGTCTGGGTCAATTATACAATTATAAAATATACAGTTTCGACTTGCATACAAATTCAACTTAAGAACAAACCAGGGACTGTCTGTATATCATAACGTGTGTGTGTGTATGCATGCATACATACATACATACATACATACATACATACATACATACATACAAACTAGGCCCCTACTGCTATTTTCTTTCTTAATATGACATATATTATGTAGTATAGTACCATTTGTTAATGGAATATGAAATGTACATACCCTGATGTGCATCATTTATATTATTATGTTGCCTAGTTTTAACATACATGTCAAGAAATAACTACAGATTTGTCATTCTTTGCCATGATATACTGCAGCAAATTGTGAATAATTTATTTTTATGGGAAATGTTTATTTTGTGTGCTACATAATGTCTTGTTTAACTTCTAGCTCGAACTTACATTCAGTTATTTGGAAATTCAAGGCATTACTTGCAACAAACCAGGCCATGTAAGTATCTTTTCTTATTTGCTGGTAAAATCATAATCTCTAAAGATAACACAACTTGGAGATTAAATCTACCTTTTGAGCCATTTGTGCATAAAAATTAGCCCAATGTTCCGAAGTGGACAGCTATGGAATGATGGTTTTTACTTATGCTATAATAATTTGAATTGATGGTGCTTTTTTACATCAAAAGAGTAAAAATAAGTTGAAGTTGAGTCATGCTTTCATTGATGCGAACAACATCCACTTTAGTGGGTCTAGTATTCATATATTATTTGTCAGAATTTTCAGCCCATCACTTGTCACATCTCTGGCATTCTTCATCTTTCTACTGCTAGATGCTGTATGAAATAATGGTGCTGTAGAATGACAGTCAATTAATAAAAAAAATAGTTTCTTCTTTTTACAGTAATTTTAATTGACATATTTCTGTTTCTGTCTCAAAGACAAGTCTTTTGATTTCTCTGTAATATCTGAAATGTAACACAGCTGAAGTGGCATCTTTTTCAGTGGCAAAAGTAATGACATCTTGATGGCACATCCATTGTTGTGATCCAAATTAGAAAGCCACAGCTCATCACGCAAAAAAGCCTTCAGCTAGTTCAGTTGAAAACCCCCCCAAAAAATATGCTGGAGACCAAAATTGGAGAACAACATACATTTTCTTTAAAGTTGAGGTCAATGGCCCACATTTTCTGGCAAAATTTGCACATTCTTTTCAGTGCAAACTTCTTGCACAGGTATTTAAAAATGTCTGCGATGTCTGTGATTTTTAGAACATTGCATCTTTATAACATCACAAACTCATTCAAGTCCCCCAAAATGGGTGGTTGCCTTCGGGAGACAAACACAAGGAAGGACAGGATAATACGTTGAATCTCCATGGGTAATTATTTGAACACTGCAACTTTAATTGCTTGCTAGTTCAGCACTGGACAGTGTAAGGATCTGTCTCGTCATCCAATGGCTCAACGTTTAACAGCATTTGGATTGACTCCTCACTCTGCAGTGACCAAACCGTGCGGAAAGAGTCAAAAGGCTAGAATCCTAGAATCACCTCTGTTGAAGAACATGTTGTGTGGACAGAGGAGAACTGGTCCATAGTTCATTTATTATTAATGATCACAGCAAATTACTTTTTTTTTGTAGTCCGTGAAAAGGGGTGGAGGAAGTGTCATGGTTTTTAGAATGTTTTCAGCAACAGTGTTTGACCCTTTTGTACACCTACATGACAGAGTAAATGCAAGTGTGTATCGAAACCTTCTTCAACCACACATGGTTCCTTCCTTGCTTTCTACACTTATTCGACCCAGAGTCCTGATCTAAAACTTATAGAAAAGCTCTGGAACCCACAACAGTCACAGAACTATTTAAGAGACTGAAGAAGAGTGGACTAAAATCACACGAGAGCAGTGTGAGAGACTAGTGATGTCCTGTGGCCACAGATGTGCTGAAGCCATTCAACTTGTACACTTGCTAATAATTGGTGACAGTTGTAACCTTCAGAAAATATAGTTATAATATTTCTCTATGCTACAGGCATTAATGTACCATCCTGAGGTGGACCATGTTTTTTTTCTCCTTCCTCAGAGGCTCATACATGAATATCTTGGTGGAGATTTATCACTTCTACGCCAGTTTAAAATGGTGAATATGCCTTCTGGGCATGGTAGCTGTAGGCGTAGTAGCTGGTGAAGGGCGCCGGCCCCCATGCCTGCATTCTTTCAAAAAAACTGTGAGACGGACAGACATGACATAGTTTTGCCTGGCATCTGTACCAACAGATACATCAAAGAGCCTTAGCCTTTTGATGTATCTGGCCGGTGCTTAATTCGCCTCCCCTTAACTCTACTATGTTCTTGTAATAAGGGGTTTCCTTGTGATACAAGATAAAAAATAAACTATAAAATAATACAAATATGTAACCTTAGATTTTATCTTCAGGGTAAAGAACTCTTGGGGTAATAAGGTAACTATCCCTTTAAAGGGGTAGTCCAGAGGTTACTTCCAAAAAAACAGCTCCTCTACTGACCATAGGTTTTGTGTGGTATGGCATCTATTGCTCTCTTCTCTTCTGTACAGGTAAGCTGCATTACTGCCACTAGCCATGGTTAGGTGTTTCAATTAATTTTGAAAAAGCAGCCTTTTTCCCAACCTCCACAAAATCCCTTTAAGCTCCCTTTAAAACTTAAAGGGGTTGTCCTATTTCAACAAATAATTGATATGACTTGAGTAAGGCAAAGTTATAACATTTTCCAATACACTTTCCGTATCAGTTCCTCACCTTTTCTATATTTCTGCTTGCTCTGCTTCTATAGAAAGCTTCTAAGCTTACTTCCAGTGGAAATAAACTGTCCATGGTGATGTGATGGACATGCAGGTTCACTCTCACTCCTCAGTGATAATAATGGCACATGCACCTCATGCACCTGCATGTCCATCATATCACATGGACAGATTGCATCCACTAGAAGTACAGCAAGCAGAGATCTAGAAAACCATGAGGAATTGATACAGATAGTAAGTTGAAAAATTTGTATAACTTTTCATTACACAAATCATATCAAGTATTTGCTGAAAGTGGACAACCCTTTAACATCTTTCTGCTGACCAGTTGGTGTGGAAAACAAAGACTAAACCATACAGCACGTGTTGCTATGGAGATTTCAGGTTTCATTGCTACAAGAGAATAATGACAGAAGTAATGGTGATAATTGTAGTCAAATCCATAGATCACCATAACTTGAGATTCACATCAAACATTTAATATAAATATATGGAAAGTAATTTTAACAACTAATATTATGTGTTCTGACAGATTTATAAACGGAAGTAGACAGATGGTGACCTAAGGTTAGACAGTGAGACCATAAGGTTAGAGTTAGACTAGAGCCTTATTCTGCACCAGATTCATACAAGTGTCTAATGCTGGATGATAAATCTGTCCTAGTATAAGACTGTCTAGTCGTACTCTGCACCTCCTATTAGTTGGCTTACTTTACCCCAGAAAATTAGGACACAATTCTGTCGGGTTAGCAGTAGTTTTGGCGTACAGACCTTTTTTGGTGCAAGGTCATGCCCCTTTTTTCGAGCTTGTAATAGGAGAGCCAGAAAACTGTCTAAAATCCTTTGAAATGTGGTGCAGACAGTTTTTTTTTAGTGCAAACTACAACACAATTCTGTCTGGATTGCTTAAAAAATCTTCCCCATAGTATATGTTTTGGAGAAAAGAGGCCACTGTCAGATTTTAGTGTCTTTTATTCCCTATAAAGATGACATACATGTTTAAAGCGAACCTTTCACCAGGAATGTCTTATTTAGCTGGTGATGTGTTCCAATATCCTATGCTATGCTGATTTTAAAAATGCTGTTGTCCACAGCATGTGGTGAGGCCCCCGAGAGTGGAGGGCATCTGCAGCCTGAGTGTGCCTGTGTCAATCTCCTCCACACTAATAATAATAATAATTCTTTATTTATATGGCGCACACAGATTACACAGCGCTGCACAAAGCATGTCAAAACGGTCCCTGTCCCCAATGGGGCTTACAATCTAAACAGCCTAACAGTATGTTTTGGAGTGTGGGAGGAAACCGGAGTACCCGGAGGAAACCCACGCAAACACAGAGAGAACATACAAACTCTTTGCAGATGTTGACCTGGGTGGGATTCGAACCCAGGACTCCAGTGCTGCAAGGCAGAAGTGCTACTCACTCAGCCACCGTGCCGCCCTGATGCAACTCCCTACCCACTTACTGTCGTGTGTATTGAGCAGGTAGGAGAAAATTATTTATGCTGACAAAGGCATTTTTAAATTCAGCATAGAATAGGTTATTGTTACTTGCTGGTGGGGGAGGGACAGGAGCACCAAGATGGAGCAGCCTGCAGCTCAAACAAGTCACATGTTTTTTGAATTGCATCCAAGCCAAAGTCCAGCCTCTGGATGCAAGAGTAAGTTATAACACACAATTATATTGTATTGCAAATACTCAGAAAAGGCAGAGAGGCATTTTTGCACTGCAGGTGTCATGGGGTTTTAAAATCTGTCTTTAGTGAGCATGCATGTGTAAGGGGAATAGGATGACCATTGGGGGGAGCATTTATCATTCCTTGTTTGCTATTTTTTGCATGAAAAGGTGTAAGTGGAAATATAAAGACTGCTTCACAAAGTGCACAATAGAGGGTAATTTTATAAGTGTATATGTACATGGATAAAAGTGTTTATACTTCAGTATCTTTAATAAATTTATCATTCAATATGAAATTACATCTATTGATGTTTTGACATTACTGCTTCTGTTATAGGATTCAACAGAGCTGATTTTTTTTTTTTTATATACAGTATTTTGACACCGCTTTTCAAGATAAATATGGAGGTTGGTTCTAGAAAATATCATCCAAGGGAATAAGAATGGTGAAAATAATTCCCAATAAAGTGACATTCCTGACAGCGGGAAAGCCCATATTACAGTCTAGTGCAGGGCACATCCCTTATACATTATTCTTTAATTACGTCTCCAGGGACAGTCTGTGTGATATGTGATCTAGTCATGGAGTCCTTGGCTTTCAAAGATTTTTCTTTGTCAGTCTGAGCTATTTATTTCTAATGTAGTTCCTAAAAAACCCTTTAGCATTTTAGTATTTCGGCTGGAAACCTAATGTTTAAGGCTTCTAACTATAAAAAAATATTTTCTGTGTTTGTGCACATACGTTCTATTTACGGTATCTGCATTCCGTCACTGCAGTTCTCAACATTATACATTTTTGGGCCCCAATAATCAGTTTTAGTTAGGTGTATAGCGATATTGCATGTATATGTATTGCACTCCATCTATTATTTGGTTCTGACCCTTGGGAACCGATTATTTGTCTGTCAAACAATAGAACACATCCATTGTAAAGTGTGTAAAGCAATTCAACACATTCTAAAACCTGTAAGCAAGACATAAACTGAAGGTTTACCGATAGGCATAGGCCCCTGAAGCTGAATGAAAAATCCAGGTCTAGATAGACTGAAAAATAGAGACCTACATTTATTAAAGCCTTTGCGACCGTTTTCTGTGTGACTTTGCACTATAAGGAACATGCAAACTGCTTTCAAATGTATTTAAAGGACATCTACCACCAGATTTTTTTTTGTGGTAGGCTGCTAATTAGGCTACTCGTTCAGTTTTGGGGTTGGGGGGGGGACTATTTTTAACAAGTTTTCTGGCATCTTTAGTAAGATTAACTTTGTAAAACAGCCAGAGGCGCTCAGCCTGACCACATCCCAGCGCCTCTTGGCTTCCCAGGCTTTTAATTTATGCATGTTCCTCGCTGTAAGCCTCCTTCTGCTCTCGACCAGGGAGCTAGGAGAGAGCACATGCCCCGCTCTCTCCACCCCCTCCCCACCCGGCTCTGACGTCACCAACCGGATCCTAATTCCCCTAGCCAGGAGCAGGAGGAGGCTTGCAGCGCGGTCGTGCATAAATTAAAAGCCGGGGAAGCCGAAAGATGCCCAGGCGCCGTAAGCCTGAGCGCCTCCGGCTGTTTTACACAATTAATAATTTGTTATTAAAGATGCCAGGAAAGAGCAGCCTAATAGGACAATCTACCACCAGTAAAATGATGGTAGATGTCCTTTTAAGAAGTGCCTGCCTGACGTGACACAAAATTCTGCACAAAAAGTGGCGTTCTGGGGGACAGACGGAGTTTGGGACACATTTATCATTTGGTGTCCCTCTGTATAGCTTTTGATAAAAGTGGGGCAGTGTTCTGTTACTGTAGTGCCACAGTGTTACATTTTCAGCAGTATAACATGTTTTTACCTTTTTGTTTTCTGTAATCTGATTACTTAAAATGTGCTGTGCAATTCTGACTTTGAAAATGTGTCATGTACATCCAGCTATTTACTAAAAAAAGACAAGTGTGTTGACAGAGGTACATTCAAATAATCTTATTAAGTGAATAACCCCTTAATCCCCAAAACTGTAGGAGTGAATGAAAAAAAAAAATACATACCCTTTTATTAATATACAGGATACCTTTTTTTAGAGTCCTATTCCATTGGACTGAAAAAATAATTAATCACTGTATAGTATGCTAAAATGTAACATATTTGGTTGTCTTTGTTTCCCTTACAATGTGTCTTGCAGTTGGTAGTTGAGACAGAAAAAGGCAGCATATCATTGAAGATGGTTTCTTCTGATGACGTTAATGAAGTCATAGCACATATTGGCACGTGTCTTCGAAAGATATTCCCAGGACTTTCACCTGTGTATGTACTATAAGTTCTCAGTATATTAAATGCTTTTTATTATTTTGTTACACAAAAAAGCTTAATATGATCATATTGTTTGGACAGTGTATGCTTGCAGACCATTTTAAATGATGCACTGGGTCTAATCACACAACACAAGGGGCTCTTCCCGGATCTATGGGTATGAGGGACTGGGCACTAGACGTAAAGGACTTTGGGGGAAAATTTTTGCAAACCAGTCTTTTATATTTCTCAGTGCCAGCACAGAGCAACCCACATCTACTAAGATGCTCCAGCCTCTTAGCAGATCTGGAGGGGATTTCCGCCAGGTTGGACCTGTTTAGACCAGGTTAGACTTGGTAAGGATTTCAGCTATAGTCTGGGGAAGACTATAGTAAATACGGTGAGACAGGGTGTTTTTTTTTCAATCAATTTTCAAAAAGTATAACCATGTACAAAACGTGACAGCTGCCTTAGGGAAGTACAACCACAAGTATCAAGCATTGGTACAAAAGGAGTAACATAAGATAATAACATCAGCCAGTGATGCAGTGAGAATAATACCGCTAAAAGGCACTTCTTCCTTAGGGCAGAGAACACAGATTCATCCACACACCTATACACACAAACAGACAAAAGTATGGACGCTATTCCTTCTTTGCGTATGAAGCAGTCTGAGCAGCCAACCAATCATCCCAAATCAGAGAGGATCGGTCCATGATACCTCTAGCAGCATAAGTGCCTTTATAAACCGGAACATCCACTTTGATCAACAAGATCCATTTAGCAAGCGTTGGTAGTTTAGAAGGTTTTCAGTTTGCAGCACAATAGAGATAGAGGTGCTTGGGTAAGATGACCATCTTAAAAATATTAACTCTACCTACTAGGGACAAAGGCAGATTTTTCGACACTATAAGCTTCACGAACTACAAACAGGAGAGATATAAAAGGCTTAAAACTTTGAGGTATGCCTATGAATAATTATCCCCAAATATTAAAATTGCTCAATAACCACCAGATCAGAGGACTACGAAATCAGAGTGGGGTCAAAATCAACCACCATAAGGAGGGCTGATTTGTGCCAGTTAAGCTTTAACTTCGAGTAACTAACTCCTCTACCACTGAGACTAAGGTTATTGGTATTCACGTCCATACCCACCCCACTGTCACTCTGTTCGTGTCATGTCATGCCCAAAGTGGTATGTTGGGTGGAGATTTCTTAAAACTGGAAGAGATGGGGCTTATTACATACCTTCTCTGCTTTCAGAGATGGCATAGTAAAAACCCCTCTGTGTGTTGGGTCTGGGCACTGATAACTTAATCTATAAGTGATTAGACACAGATTTCTAGGTTTAAAAGGCTAGGCACTGATTTCTTAATTAAAGAGGACCTGTCACCCAATTTATCGGCACTAGTGCTTGATCAAACACCGCAGTGTTAGAGTGATAGCGTTACCGGAAAACTCCGGTAACCCTATCAAACACTGCGGCGGAGTACAATGTAATCGTCAGACCACTCGCAAAGCTGTCTGACGTATTCATGAGGGGGCGGGGTTGGGGCGTGGATATGGGCGGTGACTGCCTCCTAGCGCGCGCCAGTCACTGACGGCCTACGGAGCGAGCAGGGCGGTCCGAGGAAGAGGCAGCGCCTCGGACCGCCCCCTCATGAATACATCGGACAGCTTTGCAAGCTGTCTGATGATTACACTGTTTCCGGTAACGCTATCACTCTTAACGCTGCGGCGTTTGATCAAGCACTAGGAGCTGCTTACTTAAGTAAGCAGCTCCTAGTGCTGAAAATTTAGGTGATAGGTCCTCTTTAAGTGATCACTATATCATAATATTAATAATAAATGTTTATATATAGCACTGTCATATGCAGCAGCGCTTTACAGATCATGGAGTGTACGGTATACACAAAGAAAATAACCTTATTTAGCAATAAGATGGTCCGATGAAACCATAGAAATGAGGGCCTTGTTAACAAGAGCTTACAATCTATAAGGGTGTAATAGTCTGGGTGCTGATTACTAAATATAACCCTAAATAAGAGGCAAAAATCAACACATAGGAGAGAAAAATCCTTAGCAAAAGACAACGAAAACCTATAATGGTGGTTCAACTCTCAAATTTGCAACAAAGAAATGACAATATAGTTTTTTTTAGAAAGACCAACAATTATTTTATTACATAAATGAATCTACTACGCATGATTATACACAAAAAAAGCAAACCACTGTAATGTAGAATGAAAACACTCTAAATTACATTCAGCTGATTGCTACATTTGAGATTCCACACCGGTGACCATAATAAAATTATCTTATTTTATTGTATTATTTGTTTTCCTTACTTTGATTAGAAAAGGAAATTTCAGGCATCATTATTTATTAAAATCTGGCAGGACCGGCTTCAGTGAAGAAACAATGGGGCAAAGAGGATAATTCATAATTGTTTGACATATACAATTGTTTCTGCATTTTCATAATTCACACATTTGTGAATATTATCCAGCCTCCTGCCACTCCACTGATTTATCTCCTAAACCTGACCAATTTATTGAGATATTCTTATTATTTACAATAATAATATGGATTTTATGGATTTTTATGTTTTCTAAGAAGCTGTGTACACTGTCACAGTCAGTTTATTTGTAACCTTATCACAAGGCCCATAAAACGGGTGACTAAAGCCCTGATCCCTACTCTGAGTTATATGTGAGAATGTTAAACCAAAAATATTGAAAAAATTGTCAGCTAACCACTATGTTCATCACTTAATCATGATTGAGAGATAAATGGCTTGAAATGCGTAGATCTTTAGCTTTTTACCAATGGATGTACATTTTTTTTTAATCTAATAAAATATAGTTTTAAAAAAAAAAATTCTACAATTGAAGGGCTGAACATTGTCCTTTTTATGCTGTATGTGAGAAGGTTGTATTTCCTGTAGAATCATGGTGTACTATCTATGGCTGCTGGGATACCCTCAACTTGACGCAAATTAGCCACAGACTAACTCTTTGTATCACTCATTAGTCACTAGGTGCCTGGTAGTTAACCTACAGCCCCTACATTTTAAGGACTATAGGGATTTTACATGATGGAGAGGAAGCCAGCACCGATTGTAGCGAATAAATAGTAGCTTTATTTTAGTACTTCTGACTCCGCCTCTGCCAAAATGGTCACAAAGTGTAGTTCAGGGAGCAGAAGAGGAGAGTATTTATTTATTTAGTCTGCTCTGGTGGTCTCCAGTATTATTGTCTGCCATCGGGTCTTCAGTATTTGTCTGCTCTGGCGTCTCTCAGTATTATTAGTTTTATGACCATGACTAAGGGGGTATCCCCCTGAAGATGGAATAAAACTACCTTTTTATTCAATATTCATGCTTGGACTTTTTTTGGATTTTACTGATTATTTTAGCCGCAGCCAGCGTGGATAGTCCTTTGTAAGAAGCTAATTTCAGCACCTGTTCGAGCAAGCTGGAGTAAGGAAGGGGAAGGTGAATGCTGATCATTTTATATGGATTATTAGTTTTATGCTGTTGGTCTCCAGAATTATAACCAGCAATGGGGTCTCCAGTATCATTGTCTGCTCTTGGGGCTCTAGTATTTGTAGTCTGCTATGGTGTCTCCTGTATTAGTAGTTTTATGTTCTGGGCACCTGCAGAATTTTTAGTTTGCTAAGATTGCTTCCAACTATGAGGCAAGTCTTCACAGTCCTGACGTAAACAAAACGAGTCACAAAGATCAGTCTAGTATTCACATTGACTTCTGATAAGTGCACAATCTTTGGTTGTTTTGTATGAGTTAACCTTACTCAATTTTCTCAACATTTGCCACACAAATATGGCATCAGATGGAAATTTGGTGCACAATCATCTTCTACTATAGGTGACACCTACCAACCGCATCCAAGAACCCAGATTATAAACCACACAACTGCTCTGATCATTAGCTGTAGCCCAGGGGCTCAATATTGCTGATGAGGTTTTTTTCTTTTTTCAGTAAATAATTCTGTTTAAAATTTTACAAAATTATTGACTAAGATTGTGTTCTATTATTTATTCCAGAAAAATCATGAAGAAGGTAACAATGGAACCACCTGACAGACTGGCAAATCTTCAAGCTCTGTGGGACAGTCAGACTGTGACAGAAGTAGGCCCCTGTGGTATGCAACCTAACAATACTCAACGTATTAAAATACTGATACAACTAAAAAGAACTACTGGGGGTCTCTGACTTAAGTAGGCCTGACTTACAGACGACCCCTAGTTACAGACAGCCCTCTCTGCCCACTGTGAAGCTGGTGAAGCTCTCCGGATCCATTACTTTAGTTCCAGGCTGCAATGACCAGCTGTTAGGTGTCTGTAATGAAGTTTTATTTTTAATCCTTGTTCCCATGACAGTACATAATTTTGAAAATCCAATAGTCACTGGGACAAAAAAAAAAATATTGTCCCCACCCATTATAAAATATACCAATTCCTGCTTACCTACAAATTTAACTTGAAGGAGTTTTCCAATTAAAGAAAATTTCTTAAATTTCAATCCCTAGTGATTACAAAATAACGATAATTTTTAACCCCTTACTTTACTATTGTACAGTTTTATTGCTGTTTTAGTAACTAACATTCCGTGATGGTCAGTGTAAAATTCCAGAGTTTGGGATCTCTAAACAGACACTTCATGATCCCTCTAGTGCTGTGTGAGAGGCTATGTGCTAACAATGTGGTTAGATTATCAGGTTTATATACATTCAGCTTCAGAACATTCACTAGTATCTGACACATAAAAAGTGAGATGAGACAGATCAGAATGATGAGATCCATGAGATGCACACATACCTCTACGATCATAGAAATAACATTCAATAACATACACAGCTTTGCTACATCTCATCTATAACACATACTGTTAAGTCTGCTGTGCTTCCCCCTCCCCTGGATAAAGACGTTATCTGTCTGTAGCTTAACTCTCCTCACACGGCCTCGGCACTTATTCAGTGTGTCTGTGTGAATTCATCCTGGAATGCAAGGGTGGGGGCTAGAGGGAGAGAGGAGCTCAGTTCATTGCAGCATCAGACAGGAGTGCAATATGTCTGCTGACCCTAAAATCACAAGATACAGAGTCAGGTCCAGGGGCAACCAAAATTGTTTACACCATGACTGATAGACAGGTTGGAATTATTTCTGTGAAATGCTGTATTTTTGTTAATAACATTGAATTAAAGAACTTTTTATTTTGTTATCCTGAGTACATTTAAGAAACTTGTCTTCGTGGGAATACCCCTTTTAAGAAAAAAAATTAGAGAACCTATCTTATATGTAACCGTGGGAATGACTATATAAATTTCTTCTTTTTATCATATCATTTTTAGGTGGATTTTCTCAGATGTATGCGTGCGTTTGTGATTGGCTTTCAATGCCTTACAGAGAAGAAGTACAGTGGGTAGGTCTCTAATGAATCACCAAGAATTATACATTATCACAACTTTTCATTGTGAACAGATTGCCTTTGTCTTGAAGCAGTGCTACCTTTTAAAGTGAGGTAGAAAAAATATTAGTCCATGGACAGTCCCCTGCGCTGTGGTTGTTCTGTGTAACAGAACAATGCACAGTCCATGATTGAATTGCCCAGCAAGACAGTCTGTGGAAGCCCTAAAACTAGTTTTGCAAAAAAGAGCCATTATAAAATACTGTATGTTATTTTCATTCAAAAAATATATTCATATAAGTGAAAAGCTAATTTATTTTTTCTTTTTGTAGGATGTAGATACAATATATTTAACACAAGATACAAGGGAACTGAATTTGCAAGATTTCAGTCATCTAGATCACAGGTAATTTTGATCATTTTTTTTTGTAACTGGATCTGTAAAATGCCAAGGGAGAAGCCGAAAAGACGACTTCATGATATTATTTTTTTATTTTATTGTGCAGGCATACTCACAAAATGAGGCTAGTACAGGACAAAAGTGAAGGGAGGACATTTTGGGTTGCTTCCTAAGAACAGCGACAGCTGTTTCCCAATCACTGGTTATTCATGCCGCCTCTGTAACATGCCTCTCACTGTCACATGACCTCTCTAAGGCCAGCTGCACACAAATATGCTCGGTCTTGGGAAACTGACCCGGTTAGATGCTGGTTAGATCACATGGACCGAGCACAGGATGGGAGTCCTTGTATCAAAGTGAAATATTACGCAAGTCCTTGTTTTCTGGTGGAACAGCAGCGCCAACACTGTAACATCTATTACTCTGAATGTCAATTTTGTTCAGAAGTTCTAGGTTTAGACCAGTTAATCCAACAAACACTAAGGTTCCTTTCATAGGATGTGTGCTCACCCAGCAATCACCCCTCCCCTCTCCATAGGAAACGGCGCCGCCCATCTGCTCCTAAGTCCGAACATAGAGCAGGCTCTATCTTTTTTGCGGCAACAGTACAGTACAGTGTGCACACGTCTATGGGGATGTATATCCAGCCGAAAGATTTACGTCCCCACAAAGGCCACCTTTGTGTATTGTCCCCACAAAGGCCACTTGTGTATTACCAGCCTTAATGACACCTATTTAGGACTAGTTCTCGAGGTGGCGATCTATTATTCTCTATGTACTGTTTTCTTTCCACTGAATCTAATTTTTAATGCTTGATAAGGCATAGAGTATAAGGGTTTAAAAAAGGGAATAAAGAACTCGTTGCTCAAACATAACATGATAATGGGCATCATTTTGTCAAATTTGAAAAAAATCTGATTCTTCTAGTCTTCTAGTAGTAGGTTTCTCTTTTATAAGATGTGATTAAAATACTTAGCCCTTTTTGTGGTCTGATACAATCTGTTATCCAATAGAGATGACTGCTCTACCTCTGAATTTGAAAAATGTACAGATCGAGTGAAGTGTGACATGATCTAATGACTGGTGACATACAGTGAGATGTTTTCTAATCTGATAAAGCATGTTAAAATACTATGCCAGCTAACATAGAAATCATGCATTGTGCTGCTTTTCTGACATATTGGCCGTTGGCCAATCCAGTCCTAACATCTTCTGTCTGCTAGCTGCAGGATTTTCTTGTATTCATTTGAATTTGGTATATGGATCCTTTATTACACTGTTTCCAATCATATTAGCTCAATGTATGAAATTATTAGATTTTTCCCAGTTTTTTATATTATAAAACTAATCTGACAATTGTACATTATAAAGGAAATCTACCAACAAATTACAGTTTCATTAACCATTAATGCTTGTGGTTTCCAGTGGCATAAATACAGCAATATATTTATTAGTAACGTTAGTTATGGTACTTAATCACTGCGGTCACAAACAGTAGGAGGGTAAAAACCAAGAGAGGTTGGAGGCGGGTTATACGTGCTTCAGAGGGCGTGTTATAGCCAGAGATAATGGTCCCTGATAGGGCTCTGATCACATCCCCGAAGGAGTTTGCTTCATGTAAATAAGGATAAAACTGCATTTTACAACTAAAGTAGCTGTGCAACTCTACGAATAAACATATTGCTGTATTCATGCTTCTGGGAGCTACCCAACAACATTAAAGCGGTTGGCCACTTTACCTTATGTTTTTTGTAATATGTGTATAACTGTGGGAGCAGGATATTAGGTAGTGTATATACTCAAGTATAAGTCAACCCAAGTATAAGCCGAAGCACCTAATTTTACAACAAAAAACTGAGAAAATGTATTTATTCAAGTATAAGCCTAGGGCGGGAAATGCAGCCGCTACTGTATAATAAAATGTCCATTAGTCTCCCCTCATCATTCAAATGTCCATTAGTCTCCCCTCATCAATAAAATGTCCAGTAGTCTCCCCTTATAAGTGAAATGACCACAGGAGCCCCTCAAATTAATAAAATGTCCAGCAGAGTGGCCCCCATTAGAGTAATGTTCAGCAGAGTGGCCCCCATTAGTGTAATGTTCAGCAGAGTGGCCCCTTAAAGAAATAAAGTTAGTATTCACCCTCCGGTGCTGACCCACGACATCCTCTTCTCCCTGCAGCACATCTTCGGGTTCCCAGTCGGGCCGGCAGGTGCACGTCTATGTGATTTGCCGTCACACAAAGGATGACATCAGCAGGCGGTGACACTACTACATCATAGTTTGTGTGCGGGCAGATCACATAGAAGTGCACCTGCCTCCCCGAACTGATGCATGGAGAAGAGGACGTCATGGGTCAGCATCGAAGGGTGAACCTGAAGAGGACACCCGGGGTCAGCACCAGAGGACGAGTACTAACTATATTTTTTTTATATACTCAAGTATAAGCAGTATATACAATAATTTACCATTATACAACTATTAATATTTCTGCACCAGGTTTTTGATATGTAGAGTGAAGCCTCCTGTCTTTTACCTCATCATCCAGAGATTCCTGTCCATAAAATGGCTGCAGATGGAGGGTCATGTCATCCCTAACTGGAGATTGTTCATGAACAGATAAGATCATATGACCCATGGTCAGAAATGTCTGGCTGATGAGGTAAAAGACAGGGGGCTTCACTTTACATATTAAGAAGCTGGTGCAGAACTTTGAATACATGTATATTGGTATATTACCTAATATCCTGCCCCCAACACTTACACACACATTACAAAAAGACATGAGTAACAGTGTCCAAACCCTTTAAGGGTTAATGAAACTGTAATTTGCTGATGGATTGCCTTTTAAATATTTGGTTTGGACTTTTATCCAAAATGCAGATTGTATTTATATTTGTTATTTTCTATAGTTGTTGTCATTTTTTTTCTATTCAATTATGGCAATTAATGGGCTTTGTGGGACCTCCATTGAATTAAGTTACAGCATTCTCATAAACACTTAAGAGACCAGAATACTTGCCTGAGCACTGTGCCCCCACCAATTACTCAATAATGACATAGTGTGGATGTGTGGATGTTTAATCACATGAAATGATTTCCTAGCAATCTACAACTGCTTCTATAAATTTGTGCTTTGTAGCTCTTTTATTGATCTATTTGGTACATTTATCACAAAAATGTGTTGCTCTTCCTGCCATATCTTGTAGTAGCTTAATTGGGCGAAACTACAATTTTCTTCTACTGTGCCTGTAAGTGTTAAAATGAATCTGGATTCTCTTTGTGGAGGATTTTGGTATGTGAATGCTGTGCACGTCTCAATAAAGATATTCACACTCTGCCACAGCTGATCTATCTTGCGCAAACACATTTTGGATTATGAGGCTCTGCAGGATATTTTTTTCCTTATTAGAAACAAGTCTTGACTGTATTAGCGGTTTAATGATTAAATTATGTAATTTATAGCTTCCTTTATCATATCTGAGGTAGACAGCAATTGTTTAAAGATCTCTGCTTGTTTCATCTTTTCTTCATGATTTTATATTTTATAAAATGTTAAAGTCTGGATAGATTCTTAGATTCATGAATGGTGAGTGTCGAGCTGGATGAATGGATAAGTAGAATATATCTATTTTAATACAGATTCTTATATTATAATTTTTGTGTAAAATAAAGGTACAACAACATTGTGTAATGCATCACCTTAGGCCTTAAATTGTAACACATGCCAAGCATTTGAGAAGTTCTTGTAATGTTGATAAGCCTATGCAAGGTAAATGGTTAGCCTTATGTATATCCTCCTGAGATGAGCATTGACTTAAAGATCTTTGCGGCTTATAAATGAATCAATGAATTGCTTCACTGGCCGCTATAAACTAAAAGTGCATCCAGTTGCTCTCATTGAAAAACAACATTGAAGTCAATGTGGGGGATTTATCAGAGCTTTTACTGGCATACAAGCCTTGATAGAGTCACCGTTCCTGGCGGCCAAGATTTTTCACCAATTACGCCACCTGTATGTGAAGTAGGTGTGGAGGGCCATGGAGCGGCACCCCCACCAGCGCACTTGCTTTAGCAGCTGTTCCTGGTGTAGGGTATAGTGCAATTTTATAATTGCCTAGCCGCACAGTCGGTGATTGTATATACTATGAGTACAGAGCTTCGTAGTAAGTCCAACGTGACCAAAGGGACAAGGGTACTACAAGTGCTGAAGTACGATGTGACGGAATATGATACATTTTCCCTAATGTCAACGTGGCCATGTGCTATGTGGTATCCTAGTCCTTCTTTGCTTATTTTAATCTCTTATGTTTTTATGGTTTCTAAGCCAGGAAACAGAACCATGGCAGTCAGCCCCAAACCGCTGATGACGCCAGTTTGGCAAAACATGTCGGATGGGCTTGGTCGAGCACAGTCAGCCCCAAACCCCTGATGACGCCAGTTTGGCAAAACATGTCGGGTCCAAATCTAGTGAGGGCCAACTAGAATCTATTGAGGAGCCAGCAATAGTAAGGCAAATTACTTAATAGGAACAGATTGGGAGGTCTCTATGAGCAATACGCTCTTTACAGCGACATACAAACCTTTTAGGGAGAATTGATCAATCTCCCCATAGGAAGATATTACACTACATGTTCTATAGAGCTTCCTAATAGAATCCTTTTTCACTGACCCTCCTTCACACTGTCTGTTTATTTTTAAATAATGTTCCTTTGTTACCAATCCTTATAAATAAACCTAATAGAAGTAAATTTTTATTAATTAACCCTGGTGAATAAAGGGTATTTGTGGTTTCAAGCCGTGCGACTATTGGTGTTTAAATAAGGAAACAGAGCCATACTCCTTACACTGAATATTTTCAAACCTTTTATATTTCATGGTATTCCACATTATATTCACTAAACATGGGGCATAGATACAACTAGGAGGCAACTTATTTATGTATTTAGGAGAAATAACTTCTATTACATTTACAATATCCTTAGGAGACCTGACACATGTTTTTCGAGGCTGTACAAATTACCAAACAAGTTTGATTCCTAGTAATTTTAGTTTTAACATGTAATTTTATATTCGTACTGGATACATGTCATAGCACTAATAATTCTAGATACTTAATGGGCTGCATTGCTCTTGTTTACAACAAAATACAAATCCCAATAAAAACTATTGGAAATAAACAGTCTACAGTGTTTAGCTGTTGTAAGGGTCAGTCCTCACAAGAGCTAGGGTATTTCTCTCATAAAAAATAGGTTTGACATTGTTTTCCCTTTCTCCTTGTTCAAGTGTATGATCTTCCTAGAACGTGAGCCGAATCATTTTGTTTAGAGACGAGCATCAGTGCCTATATATCCAGTTTCTTTTATATGACACATGCACATACATTTGAATACTGATGTAAGCAGTAGAATATAATGTTAGTAAGCTCAGTGGCGCACAGGCAAGTTTGTTTCCCTTTGTCAGCCAAAAAATATGTATCAGCCATATAAATCATATAATCGTATAAATCATTGCTTGTTTTTTTTTTCTTTCCAATTCACAGAGGGTGTACTGCTGGAAAGCAACCAAAGTATTTATGTTAAACCTACATTTTTAAAAAGTTTATTTTTTTTATTTACCTTGTCGCTTTCTGTATTTGGCCTCTTTCCCACTAGGCCTTAAAAGGTTTTTACTGAATGGAGCATTTATAATACATTTTCATACTTATTGGTTTAAGGGCTATAACTTCCTTTTTTGTGCAATACTGTAAACATGTTAGTTCCTTTTTTGTGGCACATAGGGATAGTTAAAAATAAAAAAGTTAAGGGACCTTTTTCCCCAGTGTGTGATGGTCGTTTTGATATTTTGATATAAAATAGGTGCATTCTTGGACAAACAGGGTGACTGTGGCAATGTTTTTTATTTATTTTTTAGTATAGCAGGGTTTTCTTTTATTGTGGAATATAAATGTGTATTTTTAAATATTCGTTTGAAGAAATTAAAAAAGCTTTGCTCCTTACGACTTTATGCTGCACTCACCATTGCATATTTATTACATCTGTTCATAGAAATGTTCGATAAACGTCTGTAAGGGGTAGAGGTAAGAGCAGGAGATTCACAGGCTAGAGAAAGCGCTGGACGGCACGAAACTGCTGTCGCCTGTGAACCTCCATCTCTTACCTCCACCTCTTACTGCCGTCTGTTGAACTTTTTTAACCCTTATAGGACTTGGCCCTTTTTTTCGTTTTTCTGCATTTGCTTTTTACTCCCCTCATTCCAAAAGTGATAACTTTTTTGTTTTTACGTTTCCAGAAATTGTTATCTATGAGACAAATTCTACTTTCTGTGGCGCCATTTAATATTCCATGCAATGTACTAGAAAGTTGGGGGGGAAAAAAATTTCCATGTCCCCTCTGGTGACTAAACCTTGTTTTCTCCAGATGGCCTTTGTGCCCCTTGTCTTTTAATTTGATTTAATCTGGAACGACTTTCCACCATATTTTTTGTATAACACACAAAAGGAGGAAAAAAAGTCAGCTCACCTCTCTTGATAAACTGGTATGGAAACGGGGATTAGTCCGTGTGACGGATCACCTGGGCTTCTCTACTTCCAAAGGGCAAGCAAAAGATCCCGCTGCAGACGCCTTCCTTAACCCCTTACCGACATGTGACGTAATAGTACGTCACATGTCGGGTCCCGGTGCATGGAGAGGGTTCGCGGACCGAGCCCTCTCAATGGCCGGTAAGTCTTTGCTGCATATTGCAGCAAAGGCTTACCGGTAACAACCGCGATCGGTGCCGGCACGATTGCGGGTATTTTCCTTTGCCGGCGACTTCAAAAATCTTTCTGAGAATCGTCGCTCCCTGTGACTTCATCGGGGAGCAGCGATCCGTCGCCATGGTAGCTTCGGGTTAACCCATTCATTACTATCAGCACATTGTAAGGTCTGAGTAGTAAAATACACATATACACATAAAGTTTTAATCACTCCATTGGCTTTATAAGTCTTGCAGACTCCATGTTTTAATATCCAGTAGACAACAGCTAGTCATTAATAATTAATGCTTAATAATTAAATATGGAATAGTATGTAAAAGCATTACTCATACCTGCTGAACCCAATGCAAACTCTGCACCAGGCTCAACTCCAAAATATTTTTTGTTGTTCCCTACAGATGGGAAAACATAGTAGTAGAAATAGTATCCCAACTAGTGAATGGAGATGTTTACTTATCCTCCCAGCATATTTTTGGAAGTTTTCTATATGTTTTACTGTGCACATGTTGACGCCCCTGATGTGCCCCTTTTTCCCCCTTTCAACACCTCCACAATAAGCTAGCATGAAGGGGGTTCTGACACAATTCTACACCAGGTCCTGTCCTGCTGGTGCTTTACAGAGTCTCCTGGTAGATACAGTGTGGCAGGGATTACATAGCACGAGTGTATGATAGCCTCTCAACCCACGGGGGAGATTTATCAGATAATGTGCATTTACTAAAGCAGCCCTAGAGCTCCAAATCAACAATTGTTGCCCATGACATCACCAGAGAGATAAACGGTCTCTACACTTCTAAGTTTGTAGTCCAACTAAATGAAATTTATGTGTCAATATAATGACAGCACTGCTAGCATTGGTGCCAAGAAATGATTCAAAGAAACACATTGCCCCATGCAAATACCTCAATTTGATTCCTTGGCTACAACTATGAGTCAAGAAGCGGTTATGAAAAATGGTAGCACATAGGTTTACTATGACATGGAATGCAGTATGTAGCTTTTATGTTGTGCAAAAAATCCAAATCCAGCCATGTCGAAGGCAACTCATTCTTTATTAAGGCATAGTATTAAGATCCAAAGTGTGTTTCGGGGCCAACGACTTAATCTTACAAATAATTTAAGCATGCAAGTGAAATCAGACACTCCCCCAATTCATTACATAATTAGATCGGATTTCCGGAATTCCAAGGGAAGGGGGCGGGAATTACCATTTACCATGTAAATTAAGAAAGTAACTTACCATGGATAACCTAGCCTGCGTATAGATGATTGTAAAACACATATATGTGTATGAACGTGAGCATGTACCTTTAGGTTACCTGTTAGTAAAGAGAAGTTTTGTATTAGAATTAGTTTTTATGCTTGGTACTTTGTGCTTGTAAATATCTTAATCCCTTTCGCAGTCCTTCAAATTTTACAATATTTAACAGAACATTTATTTGTTCTAGTAAACAATTCAACTGGCTATAACATGAACATAATGGCATACTTTCGTTGCGATGTGGAGGAGGGGTGACCCCTTCCCTCTCCCTAGCGATGCATGGAGCACGGAGCCATAACACAGGGAAAGATAGGGCATGTCCACATGCGGCACTGTATCGGTCCGTTCAGCCATTGCCGTCTATGCGGGACTTGTGTATGGATGCAAACTTGCATCCCCTCCCCAAGAACCCCCCCCCCCCCCCCCCGACGGTCTTGTGAATTAGGCCTAAACATATAGAGAACATGTTGTAAACGATTTGAGCAATCTTTTATATATTTCATGGGAAATGTTGTGTGACAAATTTTTAATTCTCTTCATTATGAACTGATAAGATATCTTGTAGAAGATTAACAAGCAGAGATGAGCACAAGTACTGTGATTCTGTGGTTATCTCCAAAATTCCTGCTGACTGGTGTACTTTTGTTTAGCATAATGAAAAATTTGGAGTTAATTGTTCAACGGAAGCGCATATTAGGCCAAGATTAGCTACACAACACATTTATATGCTTGTTCTTACTAAATAAAATAAATTCACTTTCTATATTTTAACGAAACTGAAACTTGGTGTCTAGATCATATTAGCAATATGTGAAAGCAGTTCTTTTTTACAGTATCATAGATGGCTAACACTGTGCAGAAACCTGGACCAACAGCATTATAAAGGAAATCATCGTGGATTTAATGGTTTCAACCCAAGCGTACTTACACGCTTAAATGTGACCCTTGAAACGGTCAGCCCTTCTGGCTGCGGTGCATGCTAATCCTTTATCCTTTGGCGTTTTATACCCACCTCCGCTCTCCATTCCCCTACCAGAGAGCCGGTGGCGCCAACTAAGCCGGAAGGGGCTTCTATTACATTCACAGGACCCTCTGATGCTAAATTTAAAGAGTAACCGTGATTTCCAAAAAACGTTATATTTTTTTTTTTGCTCAGAATGATGGTTACACTTTAAAAGTCCTTTGTCACGAAAAAAAGCCATTTACAGCTAAACAAAGAACGGATCCTGTTTGATGCCAGCGTGTAGGTATGCTTGGGTTAAAACCACTAAATTCATGTCCAAAATGAATATGAAAATCCATAGTCATTCTGGGCTTAGGATTCCACATTGCTTATTAAACTATTGAGGCTAATTAGCATGGAAATCATATACATTAAGGCAGAGGGATTTTAAGGGAACCAGTCAGCAGAAATTGACCTAATCAACCACAACCAGTAGGTCACCAAGCATATTAACAAGTTTAAGATCATATCTCTTTCATGACCAAATGTAGTTGGACCAATCGCCCATAAAATCAAATTTGAAGTGACATGTAAAATGGATGTGGTGGCGTCATGGAGGCAGAGATGTTAAGCTCTGAAATCAAGCTCTCCTGCCTTAGAATTTTTATTATTTTATAGAGCACCATTAATTCCATGGTGCAATACAATATGTAAGGGGTTCAGATACATTACATTAAGACAAAAATGCAAGCGCAAAATACAAAACTACAGTGATCAGCAGCAGGAGGACCCTGCCCATGAGGGAACACAATCTATATGGGTGGGGAAAGTTCGAGAAATTAGGTGAGGAACCAGAGCAGTGCAGTTATTGTACATTGTAGGTGTTCCTGAACAGTTGGGTTTTCATGTTACGTTTGAAGGTTTGGAAAGTGGGGGACAGCCTGACACATTTTGGTAGAGGGTTCCAAAGTATGGGGGATGCACAGGAGATGTCCTGGATGCGGTTGTGAGAAGATTGCATGTTAATAGAGTGAAGCTGAAGGTCCTGTGAAGGAGATTATGCATGGGGCGGTATTGGCTGATGAGTTCAGAGATATATGGAGGGGACGGGTTGCTTTGTAAGTCATGGTTAGTATTTTAAATTGAATTTGTTGTGTAGTGGAGAGTCTGGCAGAGTGGAAAGGCAGAAGAGAAGTGAAGAAACAGATGGATTAGCCAGGCAGCAGAGTTTAGGGTGTATTGGAGACGCATTAGAGAGTTAGCTGGAAGACCACAGAGAAGAATGTTGCAGTAGTCCAAGCGGTAGATAAGGGCATGGACTAGTAGTTTTGTAGACTCTAGATTGAGGAAGGGTCGATTGAGAGATATGTTCTTGAGATGGGGGCAGTTTGTAATAAGGCTGAAAGGAAAAGGCAGAGTCAATGCTTTTAGTGTAATTGACTGTTCTGTCTCCAGAGGCATCATAAATTGCTCTCTGGAATTTATTTTTTTCTCTGGAGTTGATTTTCTGGATGATGTTTGCAAAGTGGGTCATTAAAGACATATGATATCTGGAAGGTGTCAAATGAAATCTACCAGTAGTATTAAGTAAAACTAAATTACAGGTACCTATGATCCGCATCTTTTTGATCCCGGCTCTGGTTCTCTTTGATCTTGACATGCCACAATTGCTGGCAGGAAAAAGTTATAAAAAGCAGCCCGGAGTGACGGGCAAAGATGTCTCGGTGCTTCAGGCATTAATTAATCACGCCTTTCGCGTTACATCACCTGGCAGAGAGAGGTGACGTCAAGTGAAAGGCGTGAATAATTAACATTTTGTCCTCGCGCTGCGGCGTGTTAAGATTAAAGAGTACCAGTACCAGGATCGCGGAGAAGAGTATGATAGGTGAGTATCTGTAGTTTAATTTTGCTTGATATCACTGTTAGATATTTTTGAAAGTCCTCAGTTTTTTTTTATTTTCATGAGTTTTAGTGTGTCCCTAGCCCCACACGTAGTTGTTTTTTTTATCTATTAATTTTGATTGTTTTGTGTGAAAGTTTCAATTGGAACGAGAAAATTGGATTTAGATATTTCCTTGAGAGACCTACTACTGTAATAAACAAGAAAGCATGGACGTTTTCTACATATTCCATCCTTCCATTTTATTTTATTTATTTTATTGTGTCTTCCAAAACATTTTATTTGAAATATTTGTGTCTGCTCTCCCTATAAAAAAAATTATTCCCAGTTTTTACAATATCTAAGCTTTGTTTCGGTGCATTGTGTTTTCCAGAGATTTGATACCTATTGTAGCAGCCCTAGAATACAATCTGTGGTTTACAAAATTATCATCAAAGGACTTGAAATTGGTGAGTAGCGCTCTACTGACAGTAAACCTATATCGTGCCTATTGGCAGTAAACCTTTTCATTGTGAGGTTTATATAAAGGGAAGCAATACTTTACAGGCAATAATACTAATAATTTTTATATAGTGCCTTCATATTCAGTAGCCCTTTGCGAATCAATTATACAACACTTTAACAAAACTCCTTTATTAAAAAATATAACAATATTATTATTGCTTTTGACCGTGGTTCCCCACAAGCTTTGAGAAACTTTACAAAAGTCTGGGTATTTTTTATTTTTTTTTGGTCAAATTTTTGGAGTACAAGGAACCATTATAGGAATAAAACTTCGATGTAACATCAGGTTAAAAAGCGAAAACCATGTAAGCGCTGATCATTCTGACCATGCAAGGCCTTTTTCAACCCAGGAAAACTGTTTTTTTCACAAGCACAAGCAATGGTGAGGTATACTCAGTCAGGATTAGGATCAATGATGGAGACCTAAGCGAAAGCAGCAAAGCACTAGTTGATTTAGGCAACAAAATAAATTCAAGAGTTGTGCCAATACTTTTTTTTTCTTTTTTAAATTACTACAAATTTTTTACTCTTTCGTGTCTGCAAAATACTGGAGGTATACTCAGACGGCATTATTTTTACTCTGCTGGAAAAAAAGGAAATGCGACCTCTGGGTAGGATACATGTAACCTTCTCTGAGACAGAATACCTGCAGGATATAAACCGATGACCCCAATTCTACAAGCTATGCAGAGATAACACTGATACTTGTCTAGAAATATTTCTGAAATGTCTGTAAATTTTTAATATTTCAGTCCAATGATGTCTGTGATCAAATCTTACGAGTGGTGAGCAGGTCCAGCCGGTTGGAAGAATTGGTTCTGGAAAATGCTGGGCTCAGAATGTAAGTATGAAGAGAAGAAGGATAACCGTAGCCTCTCCTCTGCCTCAGTTTGTTATTTATTTTATTGAATGGATCCATGCAGCATCTCCCACCAATGCAAACTGCCTTAGTGCAGGGTGCGCCAGATAATTGAATAATGGTGACCAGTCTTCAATAATCACGTGCACCCTCCGCTGCTCGGGAAATGTGCATCTTTATTTTTTGGTGCACTCTTAATACACGCCATGCAAGGCATTTGTGTCGAGTCGCAGTAATAAACCTCTCGCAAACGCCGAATAAGCACTACCACCCCCAGACAGAGAGCAGCCGTGACACAAAACTTGCACAAATTGCAAGCAGATTACATGTTCTTTCCAGTGCAAAGTTACACAGAAAACGGTGCAGCCAGTTTAATATATCTATTGAGTGAGATAAAAGTGGATTTTTTTTTTCATATTAATAAATAGGTAATGCTTTTTAAGACCTCCATCAAAACGATTCAGAGTGAAAATATGGACAATAAAAAGCAGGTGTTGCCATTTACTGTTAATGTACCTAACATTGCCATTTTCCTCTTTTTCAAGTGATTTTGCACAGAAGTTGTCCAATGCTCTTGCTTACAATCCAAACTCAGGACTCCATACTATAAACCTTGCGAACAATCCAATTGAAGACAGAGGTAGTGTATTTGTTTTTCTTGTCTTTGCTTATTCAAGTGGACTGTTGTAATATATGTTGTTCATGTGATGCTTTGCTTTTAAGTTTTCCAAAGCACCTTGGGTCAAACCTTTCATGGACACCTACAGCATACATTTTTTATAATGAATTGCTTTAAACGACTCTATTGCAAAACATTCAGAAGTTTGAACATTAGATGAACCTTATTTGTAACAACAAACTAATTTACATTGTATGTGTAACAAACAAGTTACCAAATGTATATATTTAGTGAAGCTACTAAATATATTCACTTTTTAATAGTAGTTAAGAGTTATTGGTAATGGATCCACTGTGTTATGCTAATCAGAGTGCAGGAGGGGGTGGTGCATGACTCAAAAATTTCAGGTCTTTTCAGGTTGTGTTCTGCACAGTAAGTTAGGTTTTCCTGTAGTGTTTTTCTAAAACCTTTCCAAAAGGCACATATGGTAGAGTATATCATTAGATAAATATTTTGTCAAAGTACAGTGAACAATATACAAACCAGAAGACCACTTAGTGAGCACTGCCAAGCTTTAGGGAAAAGTCTAAAATTTTTACATTTTAGAGTAAAATTATCATTTTGTCACCATATTAAAAACCTATATTTTAATAGTAAAGTAAATTATTCATTTTACACTACTGTAATTTGGCAGCAGCATTTTTCATTAAAGGGGTATTCCCACGAAGGCAAGTTTTTTTTTATATGTACTCAGGATAACAAAATAACACATTCTCAAATTCACTGTTATTAACAAAAATGCAGCATTTCACAGATATTAGTCCAACCTGTCTCTATCAGTCCTGCTGTACACAATTTCAGTTACCCCCTAGGCACAACCCTGTAACCTCTGACTTAGGGTCGGGTTGGATTTCTGTGTGAGATCATAGAGCTAAGATTATTGTCTTTCTGCTCTGTGCCTGAAGCCACGCCCCATGCACGAAGCTCAGAGACACTCACTGATTACTCCCTGCCAGGAGATTGTAAGGAGAGAGGCTGCAAACTACCAGGAGATAAGTGATCAGTCACATATCTGTGAGATGGGGGATGCAGGCACATATCTGTGAGATGTAGCAGAGCTCACAGTGTAACAGTGTAAAAGTCTGTTGACCTCTGTCTGTCATGCATCTCTGATCTGTCTCATCTCTGTGTCAGTGTGTTAGTACGATGTGAGAAGCCAGATGAAAGTGTTTATATGCCCTAACCCTGATAATGTAACCACATTTATAATCCATTTTGTTCTGTGCGGTGCCAATGTATCTGCTAAGAGAGGCCCGCCCATACCCTGAAATATAACACTGACCAGCCTAGAGAGTGATAGGAACTAAAACAGCAATAAAACTGAGTAAAATTGTAAAGTAAGAGGTTAAAATTATCTTTATTGTGAACATCAGTAGAGGATTGAAATGTGAGAATTTTCTTTCATGGGAAACCCCCTTTAAATGGACACCTGTCATGAGGTCTCTGTCACTATTTCTGTCACCACTACCTGTTGCTCACAGCCTTTATCTAGTCAATTCATACATTAATCATTATAAAAGGCTGGTCTCATGGTCAGAGGCATTGTTGTCACCCCTGTTACCCCTCCCCTCTCCTCCCCCTGCTCATGTCTGTGTGTAATGTGTAGTAAAGCATTGCTAGTTTCTGTGCTTTACCTGCTGGCATGCTCTCCCTCCTAATACACAAGTGTGACACGCAGACATCACCTACACATATATCTGACATGTTCTGCTATAACATGGCTGTTGTTTCCCTCCTATACACACACAGGCTGCAGGGGGCATGGCTGCCAGCACCAGGAAGCACATGGAGGAGCCATTACACCATTATATAGGCTGTCAGTCAAGCACTGGGGGGTGTGGCAGTGCCTCCCACTCATGAATAAGCTGGACAGCTTGAATATGTTAATGACTCATTGGACATCTCACAGGTCATTTGCATACAGCTTTAGGACCTCAAAGTTTGAACTTTGTTTTACTAAAGACCGCCATAATAGTTGGTCATTGGGTGGCAACGGGAGACCACCCTCTGCATATCAGGAAAAAGAATGGCTATAGCTTCAAATGGACTGTAAATGGGGGTATGTTTAATCTTTATGTACATTCTAGTTGTCAAAAGTCCTAATATGTGTTTAGAAGTCATTTTATCCTTGAAAGTCTGAGATACTTTTTTCCTAAAAGATGAAACTAAATTATGTTGAAGGGCTTTGCTTATCAAAAAGCCTCTCCTTGGCCAGGCAGTCAACCTGTATTTGCCTGTGCAGTTGAAATGAATTATTACATTTCTGATCTGGATTATAGAGAAGCATCCCCTTCCATAATGTCCATATGGCTTACGGGATATAGGGACAGGAATTATGCAATGACCAGGGGTAAGTAGACTTTTGTACAGGCAGTATTTCCTTAAAAATAATCTGAAGCTGATAAATTTGCTGCTGCCTCTTCCCATCTTTTAACTGCTGCAGCTTGCAGCCCAATAGAAGGTAATGTGACCAGGGCTCAGCTACTGCTGTTCTCTGGTCACATGACTTTTGGCGACCAGTTAGCCATTGTCGGGACAGGGGGTCTGCGGTTTCAGCCATAGTCTGGACTGGGCGGGTCTGAATGGTCAGCCATAGTCTGGACAGGGCGGGTCTGAATGGTTAGCCATAGTCTGGACAGGGCGGGTCTGAATGGTCAGCCATAGTCTGGACAGGGCGGGTCTGAATGGTCAGCCATAATCTGGACAGTGAGGTCTGGGGCATTAGCCATAGTTATATATTTAAGCACCGAAAACAGTTGTAACTATTAAATAACCATCTATTAACATTATGCCTAGGAGTTATTTATTTGTATTAATGAAAATTTTATACCCCCTTGGCTAAAAATACTCCGTAATAATGGTACAAGGAATATTCTTACTCTTTTGGAAAAAATGTACAGTAAGTGCGACCTTTGACGATGACCCATAATCTAAAATAATACAGTTGTATTTTTTTATTCTCCAGTCGAATTAAGCATGCCAGCAATTTGTGTCAGTCCAGCAGAAGATAGAGTTTAGGAGAACTCACTTGAAAAATTGAAATGGAAACATAATTTGATGACTTTATTGGTCATAAAGCAAGTACCGTATTTGATCAGTACATTTCTAAAGCCACATTCAGTTCATACTGTAATATCCTCTCTTCCACATTACTTGTTGGCTAAGTTCTTCCAGTGAACAGATACATAAATGAAGTGTCTTACAATTAGCCTTCCCATATTTAAGCATCCTGGAGCTTGAAAGGGAATATGAGATCACTTATTTTCTATTAAGTGATTTCAAGGAAAGATTTTATGTCAAGGAAAAGGGTGGTTCCTTAGTTTAATTGCAGCAGTAAATTACACCCTTTGCAGGAAAAAATTGGGCTTTCAACATTTACTCATTCTCCCTGCTGTTCTGTAGTATTACTATATAATTAATTGTAATTGCAGGTGAGTTTTTGTGTCTTGCCTTTATGCCATATAGTATAAAATTTTTCCTAGAAAGTTAGGATATACTTAAAAGGGAAAAAGTCTCATAGTCTCCTTCCTATTCTTCATTGAATTCAATGGGTCTACAATCACAGCTCACTGGTAAGGGGGACTTGTGGTTTCGGTTCTGACAATCCCAGTGGATCCTGTGGAAAGGGGATACATGTCTCTTATGGAAAAAAAAAAACATTTTTAGATAATATAGAAGAATATTCTTATGATTTTTATGATATAGATACATTAAGGCAGATTATGTTTATATGTTGGAAATGTTATCATGAGCCAAGGCCTGTAAGGTCACCTGCTCACTGATGTGTGCAATATATGGCTTGAAATAACATGGCTGTGGTCAGTTGTGTGAGGTTTCCTTCTAGCAAAGGACCAATCAAGCTGCAAACTGGAACAAGAATAGGACCTGCTCTGATTTTTCCTGCTTGAGGAATGGGCTCATACAAACAGCTGTGGAAACCATGGTTTGTAGGAGCCCATTGAAATGAATGGGTATGTGTGCTTCAGTACTACAGAAGATGTGCTGCTGACTTTGATTTTGTATTTAGTTTGCATTCTGTCCTGCACTTGTCTGAACACTGCCTTATTTCACCCCTGTCTTGTCTGGAGGTTAAAAGACCAGCCCAATATTTCTCTGGACCAGGACTCTGATATCTAATAAATTATTATCTTTCTACTTCCTAGTGCTTGCTATATGTCTTCTTTGGAGATTCCTAGTTCTTTGGTGACTTGTATTTTTTTTTCCATGTGTTGACACTTGCTTGTCTTATGATCATCCATCTGTCTCTTGATTCTGTACTGCACTGTCCTCTTGGTTTTGACCCATATTTGTATTACAATTCTTTTGTGTGTGTTAGTCCTGTTGTTTGCCTCCGCATTTTAACCTTTGTGCAAGAAGTATGTATCTAGTGAAGGGTATCTTAAAATGTCACTTTTTTAGAGGGGGTGGGGTAAAAATTACCAACAATGGCAGTATGTCACACATCTAAGAGGATACTGATACATAAGAAATAAAGAAAGAGATGTGTATGAAAGACATATGAAACTTTATTTAGAATAACATAAAAACACTTAAAAACCCAAAATGTGGGTACATATCACAAGAACTCCCCAAGCAGACACATGATAGATGATAAAGGAAATATCACACAAAATTATAACCAGGTAAGTAGTGTTCCAAGAAATACATGATCAATATGTAAAAATTTACAAATATACCCAGGACCAGGAATTAATAAAAAGTGACATACAAGTGTATAGTATTAACATAAGGTCTGGTAAAGGTAAAGTGCAGTAAAATATAAGGTACAAACCATTGAGACACATGAAGCATGCTAAACATTTGGGTAGACCACTATATCGGCAGTTAAACAACCGAAAATGCAGAAAAATTGTAGGATTTTACCCATCCGATGCAGGATAAAACAGGAAGGTTTGAATGGTAGTAGGGAGAATGCACATGATGTCATCAGCGGGTCCAGGTCAGGAATTAGGATGTCAACACTGCCCCTGGTATAGCCTAACATGCATACGCCCTAATCCCGTCCTTATTAGGACTTCAGCAATTTTCTGGGCATGAGGGCGAATGCATACCAGGGGCAGTGGTGACATCCTAATTCAGGGTAAGATCCTACCATTTTTCTGCATTTTCATTTGTTTAACTGCTGATAGAGTGGTCTACCCAAATGTTTAGAATGCTTCACATGTTTTAATGGTTTGTACCCTATATTTTACTCATATATTAAAAGTTATATTTTAAGATACCCTTCACTTCATACATACATACTTCTGCATATTTGGGTTGGTGAAGATTAGCATCCATCGCTTTAGCTCTTCTCAGTGTTTCCACACTACTGATTGTTGTTTCATGTTTATCTGATTACATTGTTTGTGGAAGAAGTAAGCATCGACCAGCTGTGACCTACAGCTTAGGGTAGGATTGGCGAGTAAGTAAGGACAGCTGGGTGAGTCTAGGTTCAGGGCTAACTTTCTTTATCTGTTCTTTCTTTTTGCACCTCATTGTTAGCAGCATTACAATACAGTACCTTACAGTATATGGAAGTATATCAATATATTGGATGTGATGTAATATTATAGAATTTTTCTTGCACTTTGTACATATTAATTACGGTTTGTAAAATATTGCATCATTCTTCTTGTACTGTAATCTTTTGTATTGTGAAAAAAATTCAATAAATATGTATTTTAAAAAAAATAAAGGTTTCTGTTTAGAAGAGATATGAGATTGGATAGGAATTCATACATAGGTTTGTAGGAATTCAAATGCAATCAACATTTGCAGATTGGTATCATTTTGTCAGACATCTGTTTTAAAATATGTTAAGTAATAAGCAGCTATAACAGGGGAAATGTATGGCTGGCCTTAGCCTTGGGAAAATATTATGTCCATACAAGGTGTTACTACACCTAGCGGGGATACAGAAAATATTTTAAAAACTGGATTGTTTGGTTTATTTTACATTGCTCCAAATTTTCTATATTTCGGCTGTTAAACACATTTTTCCATTCTCCACTGTTTTGCTAAATAGAAGGGATGAATCAGAATAATTATTATATAAGTTTTATTACTCACCATATGTACATAGAACATCCTAAAATTAAAGTGCCCCCACTTCTACTAGTTTTCCTTATATTTATATTTTTATCCCAAGGAAGATTTTGAAGAGCTTTGTGCTCAGGCTCTGACAAATACCTGTTATCATCAAGCTGATATTTAATTTCGAAAACAAAATTCCGATAAATTTGAAACAAATTTTCCAGCAACTTTGAACTTTGCTGAAACAAAACTTTGTTAATATAATGGGAAGGTCAATGTTGCTACATGGCATAGATTCAAGAGAGAGAGAAATTAACACTTTAATTGTATAGATTGGCTATGATAATCTCATCAATTAGCTGAATGCAGCCAGGTGCAATGTTGCTGCACTACAATCGGAGCATGAAGCGGACCACTCCGTCTGCAGAACTGAGTTGTCAAATACCCACTGATTCTCTAGTCTTGAGTTGTCAAATCCCCAACAATCAACTACTATTGATCTATCCTATGGTTAGGACATTCAAAGTGAAAGTGCCTATGACCAATACAGATTTCATGTATTTTGTTCATGGGGTTTAAGGTTGATGTTCCTATGATATTTTAAGGGGTTGTCTACTTTCAGTAATTATATTGATATTGTTTGTGTAATGAAAAGTTATACAATATTCAACTACACTTTCTGTATCAAGTCCTCATGTTTTCCCTAGATCTCAGCTTGATCTTATTCAACAGGAAGCTTAGGGGTGTAACTAGAAGAGGTAGAGCTCCATAGCAGACATCTGAATGGGGCCACATATTTGAAAATATATTTGAATGCACACACTTTTATGCACTGATATATACATTTATACACATTGTAGACATCTCACTGGAGAAGTGCTCGAGGGGGTGTACATCTCACCTAGGTTGCTACGTAGTGTGAGATGGTAAGTCCAGGATTGATCTGTTGCTCAGCAGTATTATGCTGCTGAGTTGTTGTTTAATCTTGCCGGGCCTGGATTTACATGGAGTGGCAGGTAGGTTTGGTAGTGGGACTTGCCACTCCCTCCCCTCGATCCAGTTCGGGTTTTGGATCAGGTGAGCTCTGCTCCTAATCAGCCTGTGAAGGTAAAAGCTTTCCAAAGCTTGCAGGTCTGGGCTCTCAGCCAGGAAACAGCCTATGTGGGTTTGGAGGAGCCCTGCATCTTCCTGTCTATGCGGCCGCTGTGTTTACGAGTGTTAGATAGGTGAGACAACCTGTTAGTAAGCGCCCAGACGGGTAGGTCTTTTGTTTGAACTTTTAAAAGCACGGTGTTGCTGTATTTATGTTTGCTGGACTGTTTATGCTAAAAATAAACGCCAAGTTGATCTTTTATACATCTACGTCTGCTGTGAACTGTGTCCTAACACACCATCCCCCGGGAAGATCCCTACAATTGGTGCTGCGGAGCGGGCAAAAACGGTTGCTAGGGGCAACGGTGTGTATCAACTTGGCTACAGCTGCTTATGTCCTGGGTGAAGACTGCTACTTCACTCCAAAAACAGACAAGCGCCATGGAGGAGATGTGGAAGCAGTTTATGCAAGTGAATTTGCAACAGCAGCAGGCTCAGACAGCGGCTAACCTGCGCCATGAACAAGCAATGGCTCAACAACAAAAACTCATCGAGCTCCTGATAGCTAAGCAAGAGGCGTCTGCAGAGGCTAATCCACAGCCAGCGGTGGCAGCCGCTCCAGAGACTTTTTATGTGAGACGGGCTGTGCAGCGAGCGCTGCAAAAGATGACTGCTGAGGACGATGTTGAGGCCTACCTAACTGTCTTTGAGCGTGTGGCTGAGCGAGAGAAGCTACCAGCTGCTGAGTGGGCAGAGGTCATTGCGCCCTATTTAACAGGTGAACCTCAAAAGGCCTACTATGACCTCAGTGAGCAGGAGGTCAAGGACTATACTCGGCTAAAAGCAGAGATACTTGCCCGACTAGGAGTTACCGCTGCTGTCCGTGCCCGGAGGGTACGCAACTGGAACTACAGTCTGGACAAATCTGCGAGGTCCCAGATGTATGACCTGATCCATTTGGCAAGAAAGTGGTTGGAGCCAGACACCTCTACTCCTGCACAGATCCTAGAGAGGGTCGTGATGGATCGCTACCTCCGAGCACTGCCTGCTGACCTGCAACGCTGGGTGGGACAAGGTGATCCTAAGAATGCAGACGAACTTGTCAACCTTGTGGAGAGGTTCCAAGCGACTGAGGACTACCTCCGTGATGTTCCTGCAGCTTCTTCACCTCCCCGGAGTGCCAGGTCTGTACCGTCACCTGGTAAGAGACTTCCATCGATTGGGGGAGTGTGGAGGGGTGCTGATCGAGGGAAAAGGGCTCAAGAGGTATCTCAGGGGCAAAAGACTGGCGATGGTCCCGGGTGGCCAAGTGGCCCTAAAAAGGACTCCCTGCCAGGGAGACCAGGCCCTATCAAGTGCTGGAGATGCCATGAGGTGGGACACGTGTCTGCCCATTGCCCCCTTACCTCTGAGCCAATGGAGTGTGACGCTAGCCGGCGTCAGTCGCTATTTGCGGAACCATCTTGTGTTGCAGTTCCTGGACTAGAGACTGAACCGCAAGTCTGCAACATTACCATTAATGACTTCCCTGTTAAGGCGTTGCTGGACTCAGGAAGCCTTGTAACCTTGGTGCATGCCAGCCTGGTGGCTGGGGACTTTGGGTCAAAAAAACACATGAGTGTGGTTTGCATACATGGTGATACAAAAGTTTACCCTATAGTGCTGGCTAAAGTCGGGACTGAACTAGGCTCCGTACAGTATGAAGTGGGTGTGGTTAAAAACCTCATGCATAATGTAATATTGGGACGAGATTTTCCGTTGTTCTGGGCTTTATGGGGAAAAAGAAAAACCCCCGAAAGGAGTGAGAATACCCCTAAGGTTGTTGCATTACCCACTGTAAATGATAAAACTGTGCAGGATGAAAGTGATGCTTTTCCTTTACAGGTCCTGGCTGGAGAGGAGGAGGAAGCTCCTCCCACTGAGCAAAATATACCAGACTTAGAGGTGTCTAGGGTTAATTTTGGGACTGCACAGTTGCAGGACCCCACTCTTAAAAATGCGAGAGAGCAGGTTACTGTTTTGAATGGGGTACCTCAGGAACCAGATGCTGAGAATAAATTTCCACATTTTTCCGTGACTAATGATTTCTTCTATAGAGTCACTAAAATTAATGATGAAATTGTGGAACAGCTTCTGGTCCCTAAGCCGTACCGGCGTCAGGTGCTTGACATGGCACATAACCATGTTCTTGGGGGACACTTGGGGACTGAAAAAACGCGGGAGAGAGTCCTCCAGAGGTTTTATTGGCCTGCAATTTATGATGACATTAAAAAATACTGCGAGTCATGCCCCACATGTCAGCTTAGCGCCCCAGTGTCACATTTTCGTAGTCCTTTGGTGTCGCTCCCCATTATAGAGGTGCCTTTTGAGCGTATTGCCATGGATTTAGTGGGTCCCATTGTAAAATCGGCTAGAGGACACCAGTACATTTTGGTTGTCTTAGACTATGCGACCCGCTATCCTGAGGCTGTGCCCTTAAGAAACACTGCATCTAAAACAATTGCCCGGGAGCTGTTTTATATGTTCTCTAGGACTGGGATCCCCAAAGAAATCCTGACTGACCAAGGTACGCACTTTATGTCTAAGGTGATGAAGGAGCTATGTAAGCTATTTAAAATCACACCTATACGCACCTCTGTATATCACCCCCAGACAGACGGATTGGTGGAGAGGTTTAATAAAACCCTCAAACATATGTTGAAGAAAGTGGTAGAAAAAGATGGTCGTGATTGGGATCACTTGTTACCTTACCTGATGTTTGCTGTGAGGGAAGTTCCCCAAGCGTCCACAGGGTTCTCATACTAGTTCCCACTATAGAGAGTAAATTCCTAGCGAAGTGGCAAGGTCCCTATGAAATTGTTGAAAAGGTCAGTGAGGTAAACTATAAGGTGCACCAACCAGGTAGAAGGAAGCCTTTCCAAGTTTATCACATAAACTTGATCAAATCCTGGAAAGACAGGGAATCCTTGGTGGCAACAAATCCTGGTAATAATTTGTCACAACCAATCCCTTCGGTCAAGGTTGGTGATACCCTATCAGGGTCACAGAAACAGGAGGCTAAGGAGTTTTTGCAGAAAAACAAAGACAAGTTTTCTGACCTTCCAGGGCGTACACACCTCATCCGTCATCACATTGAAACTGGGCCTAGAAGCAGAGTAAACCTCAAGCCCTATAGGATACCAGAAGCACGCAGAGAGGCAGTGTCAGAGGTGAAACGTATGCTTGACCTAGGAGTGATTGAAGTTTCACAGAGTGAATGGTCCAGTCCGATTGTGCTAATCCCAAAGCCCAATGGAACTTGGAGGTTCTGTAACGATTTCAGAAGGTTGAATGAGATCTCCAAGTTCGATGCTTATCCTATGCCCAGGGTAGATGAGCTGATTGAAAAGATGGGTAATGCCAGGTACATAACCACCCTCGATCTCACAAAGGGCTACTGGCAGATTCCTCTTACTGATGAGGCTAAAGAGAAAACTGCATTCTCCACCCCTGAGGGGTTGTTCCAGTATGTAGTGATGCCATTCGGGTTACATGGAGCACCTGCGACTTTTCAGAGGTTGATGGACTTGATTCTGCGACCACATCGTGATTATTCAGCTGCCTACCTCGATGATGTGGTCATTTTTAGTCCCGATTGGGAAAGTCACCTCTGTAAGGTACAGGTTGTGTTGAATGCCATAAGTGATGCAGGGTTGACCATAAATGCCGAGAAGTGTGCACTAGCCCTAGAAGAGGCCAAGTACCTGGGTTACATTATTGGGAGGGGTTTGATTAAGCCACAGTTAAATAAAATTGAGGCAATACAGAATTGGCCTAGACCCCTGTCAAAGAAACAGGTCAGAGCTTTCCTGGGTATTACGGGCTATTACCGTAGGTTTGTGCCGAACTTTGCCTCAATTGCAGCCCCGCTAACTGACTTGACAAAGGGCGGAAAGTCAGCAATGGTGACGTGGACTCCAGAGGCCGAGAAGGCTTTCCAAAGCCTTAAGTCTTCTCTGTGCCAACAACCTGTGCTAGTTACCCCCGATTTCAGGCGAGAATTTCTGGTCCAGACAGATGCCTCTAACACAGGGTTAGGTGCAGTTCTCTCACAGGTGGTGAATGGTGAGGAGCATCCGGTGATGTACTTGAGTAGGAAGTTAACCCCGGCCGAGAAGAATTATGCTATTGTGGAGCGTGAATGTCTGGCAGTGAAGTGGGCCCTAGAATCCCTGAAGTATTACTTGCTAGGCAGGAAATTCAAGTTAGTGACAGACCATGCCCCCCTAACATGGATGAAACTAAACAAGGAGAAAAATGCAAGGGTGACTAGATGGTTTCTGTCCCTACAAAATTTCAATTTCACTGTGGAACACAGACCAGGGAAATTACAGGCGAATGCTGATGCACTGTCAAGGGTACATTGTCTGTGGGGACAAAATGCTCAGCCCTCCGGTCTGAAAAAGAGGGGGGGGATATGTAGACATCTCACTGGAGAAGTGCTCGAGGGGGTGTACATCTCACCTAGGTTGCTACGTAGTGTGAGATGGTAAGTCCAGGATTGATCTGTTGCTCAGCAGTATTATGCTGCTGAGTTGTTGTTTAATCTTGCCGGGCCTGGATTTACATGGAGTGGCAGGTAGGTTTGGTAGTGGGACTTGCCACTCCCTCCCCTCGATCCAGTTCGGGTTTTGGATCAGGTGAGCTCTGCTCCTAATCAGCCTGTGAAGGTAAAAGCTTTCCAAAGCTTGCAGGTCTGGGCTCTCAGCCAGGAAACAGCCTATGTGGGTTTGGAGGAGCCCTGCATCTTCCTGTCTATGCGGCCGCTGTGTTTACGAGTGTTAGATAGGTGAGACAACCTGTTAGTAAGCGCCCAGACGGGTAGGTCTTTTGTTTGAACTTTTAAAAGCACGGTGTTGCTGTATTTATGTTTGCTGGACTGTTTATGCTAAAAATAAACGCCAAGTTGATCTTTTATACATCTACGTCTGCTGTGAACTGTGTCCTAACACACCATCCCCCGGGAAGATCCCTACAACATGCACAGATCTTTCCCAGAAGCTGCTGAACACACAGGGGAAGTACACAGCAGGAATTAGAGATGAGAGATACCTAGCTTTGTCATTCTGTTTTCCCCTTCCTCTTCCCCAATATTGGAAGATGTGCACTGTTATATACATATTATGCTGTACAATGTGGAGTGTGAGCTGTGGCTAAGGTTGCTGCTGTGTTTGGATTGATTGGTGGAGCACATCCTCCATTCTTTAGATTTTCAGGTCGGACATGATGGGCCCATAGCACCTGCTGTGGCTGCTACCACTGTAGTTATGCCCCTGAGGAAGCTTCATTGTCAACAAGTGATACAGAAAGTATGTTGAAAAATGGTTTAACTTTTCATTAAATAAACACTATTGCTTATTTGATAAAATGGACAACCCCTTTAATCGTCAAAATATATCAGAAATGTGTACAAATTAATTTAATTTTAGATGAACTTCAAGGGTTAGGCCATAGCTTGCTGCTTTCACAAGCTGCCAAAAACATGTTGTTTCATTGCACACATAGCAAATATGTACCAATTTAGTTTATTCTAGAGAATTCAAGAGAATATATAGAATACAGGCGGTCCCCTACTTAAGAACACCTGACTTACAAACGGACCTCTGGATGTTGGCAATTTACTGTACTTTAGCTTTAGGCTACAATAAACAGCTGTAACAGTTATCACAGGTGTCTGTAATGAAGCTTTAGTGTTAATCCTGATTCTTATGACAATCCAACATTTTTAAAATCCAATTGTCACAGAGACCAAAAAAATTTGGCTGAGGGGTACAATGATAAAGTATAGAGTTTCGACTTGCATACAATTTCAACTTAAGAACAAACCTAAAGACCCTATCTTGTACGTAACCCGGGGACTGCCTGTACTTAGGTATACCTTAATAAAGTTATGGAACACATTTTATGATCTTGTTTCTTGAGAAAGACTCGCTTGAGTCGAAACATGTGAGACTTCATCCTTACACCTTTGCTTGTTGTGCTGCAGCTTTTACCCATTAATGTGTGTGTAGAATCCCCTATATTTAATTCATATACATTTACATGATCTATTTCCTTGTGTTTTTTACAGGTGTGTCTTTTTTAAGTACACAGTTTGCAAAACTACCAAAGGGTCTGATGCATTTAAATTTATCAAAAACCTCAATATCGCCTAAAGGTATGTGATTTCTAGCACTATATTGAGTATACTTTGACTGGGTCACAATAACAGATTTTCAGAGCGCTGTTACAATATCATGCGAAGTTAGTGAGAATTTTAACTAACAAATATATATTTGTGTTTGGCTGTAGCAGGTACGTGCTGTCAATGGGATGTCACTATTGAACCTCTCTATACCAACAAGATTATGTTAAATACATTACTTTATCCTGTAATTTCATTTTGCTTTCTCCAAAAATTAAGTTCTAAAAACATTGATTCTTATTACAGGATTGCTCTAGCATACAGTCGATGCTAGCAGCCATTATTATAGTGACAAGGATTAGTGCTGAGACTCTTGTTATACTGGGAAAAAATATTTTAGGACTTACCGTGATGCTATTGATCATAACTGCCCATGAACAATCCCCTGCCAAGACCTTAATTGTTTATTTAGGAATAGTATCATAAGGTTCTGGAAGGGTGATTGCTTATGGACAGTAAGAGATCACATGACTCTCCATCTGTAGCCATTTTCTGCACAGGAATGTCTGGCTGATTAGGTAAAAAAAAGATGAGGCGTCCCTTTACATATCTAGTACAGAAGCAGTACAGAACTTTTTATAGATGTACAGGCAGTTCATGGCTTAACGAGGACCTGTCACTTTAAATAAACCTTCTAGGAGCTTCTTACTAAAGTAAGCTTCTCCCTAGACCTACCCCAGTAATAGCAGTGTTAAATTGCTAGCCTTCTCAGAACCTTCCGATAAAGCTAGCAAACACTGCACTGCATGCACAACAAGCTTACAGCAGTCCGGCGTATTCATGAGGGGGCTGTCTGAGGTGGCAGTGGCGCCACATGAAGCCTGGCAGTCACCAATGGCCAATGGCATGGGAGGGGTGGTCGGAGCGTTCGGAGTGCTATTTAGTGCAGTGTTCGCTAGCTTTATCGGTACATTCCCATAAAGCTAGCAATTTAACACTGCCATTATTGGGGTAGGGATAGGGAACTGCTTACTTTAGTAAGCAGTTCCTAGAGGGTTTATTTAGGGTGACATGTCCTCTTTAAGGACACCCGCCTTACAGTCAAGACCTAGTTACAGAAGGACCCCTCTGCCCTCTGTGACGGCTGGTGAAGCTCTCTGGATGCCTTCCTTTAGTCCCAAGCTGCAATAATCACCTCTAAGGAGTCTGTAATGAAGCTTTATTGTTAATCCTAGTTCCCATGACAACACAAAATTTTGAAAATCCAATAGTCACTGGGACAAAAAAAATGATTTTTCTAGAGCTACAATAATAAAATATACCTGTTTCCACTTACATACAAATTCAATTTAAGAATAAACCTAATGAACTCTGTACGTTACCTGGGGACTGCCTGCATATTGGAAAGTTACCTAATATGCTGCCCCCCCACATTTACACACACATTACACAAAACATGAGGAAATGTGGCCAACCCCCGTAATGCGTAACTACATTTTTACAAAAAGGCATAAATCCCTTTTGAAGATAATTATACTAAACATTTGGAGAGGGAAAGATATAGATATACATAGTGATCTATTGCTGCTAGGCTACATTAAAACATACTCAAGGTTCTTGGTTACGTTTCGGCTTAGCTGTTACAAGCTAAGTTAGCAAGTTACAAGTTAACTCATTGCAGAGCTGAAACTATTCTCATGGTATCAAGATGGTTAACGTTTAGCCTCCTGTTCTTCTCCTCCTGATCTGCTGTGTACAGACTTCCGAAGGTTTTCAGATGCACTGCTCACTAAAGTAGAAGAAAGCAACAGAAAAATAGCTTTTTTAAGTTACATATTAGCATCTGCTCCATTTCTGAAACAAAATACTACATTTTACAAAGGTTTAATACATTGTTTAGTTTAAAAAACAATCCCCATCCTTATTGTGATTTATCTGTTCTTATCATTTCCCTCTTTTTGTCACTAGGAGTGAACAGCCTATCACAGTCATTGAGTGCAACTCAGCTGATTGCAAGCACCCTTACTCACCTTGATCTCTCAGGGAATATACTCCGTGGTGATGACCTTTCAGTATGTTTCAGTAGTATTTACATGTAGAATCTATATAAACTGTGCTTATATTATTTGTGATAGAGAACTAAGACTTTTCTCATTGGGATGGATTTTGAAGTGATAGTTTGTTGGTTAACTTCATCTATCCGTGTGCAATTTTTTACGTTTATAATATCTGAATTGTTGAGAGAAATATGTATACAGAAAATATATAGAAAATATTATAAATATATATGCTGTTGGGTTGTTTATGACTCTCTTCACTATTCAGCAGTTTCAGTGAATATTGAGGATCTGTTGTTAATGTGCTGTGATTGGATTGGATATTTGAAACTTCAATACAACCGTGAATTTGGTTAATAAATGCATGTCCTGAATTCTTGGATCTTAAGGCCCTCATACACATAAGAGAGAAGGTTTTGGGACCCTGTAATTTATGCAGTATTAACTGGCTATATTTTGTATATGGAGGCCTTCCAACTCCCTTGGACTACGTCAGAGTAAAAGGAAGATCAGACAAATTGGATTCATGGATTTAATGTTGCCCAATACTTTTTTCACTTTTAAGTTCTGCTCATGCGCAGTTTATGAATTACGTTGTAGATCGCAATTCAAAGTCTGAGAGGGGGGGGGAAATGTGTTTCCATTTGCATTAATGCCAAGCCTCACACCACAGTCTTTGAATTGTGTTTCAAAGTGCAATTTAAACACTGTGTGTGAATACGGCCTTGGGTAACACACTGAAAGCTCAGCTGAACCAAGTAATGTATGAAGATTGAGGGAGGACGTGTGAGAAGCCAGTTTATATGGTACAGATTGACCTTTTTTTAACCTAACATACATTATAAACTACTTGTCACTGTAGATATTAGGGAAGATTGTTGAAGCTGTATGATAAATCCGGAATGGAAGATTAACCTTGTAGCTGAGTTTTGTTTGGATAGGGAATGCCAGAAAAATGTTCCAAAATTTTGGCACATTTGTATAGTTTTTTGTTCAAACCCTTTTTCCTTTCTAGTCACTTGTCTTTGATTAGGTTGTGAACCTTTTTATTGTAATAGCCTTAAACCGTATAAAAATACTGATTAATGTGGAGCAAGTAATTTTCATTTTTGTTCCATGGCGCAAAGTAAGACAGATCTTTTTCTCAAATAGAGCAATAAATGTTTCCTGTTGTACATTTCAGTAATTAATCTATGTTTTTTCTTCTTCTAGTGTTTATACACTTTTTTGGCACAGCCAAATACTATTAAGAACCTGGATTTATCGAACACTGAGTGTTCAGCTGATGCGGTAATTATGAATTTACTGTCATTTCTGATAATTGCTTATGACACTATGAGTAAAACCATACAGAAACCATAATGATATGGTATTTGTAGCCAAAAATCTCATTGTTGGCATGGCTGTAGAGGTGTAAGGATCCCCAAATAAAAATTTGACCTCATGCTACCTTAACTAGAATTGGCTGCCTTTATTTGTTGGTGCTCATGACACCTGCTATAACCTGGTTCTTATTCCCCCATACATTCACATGAACATATGGGAGAAGCATATACAGCCAACGTATATATGGAGTATATACCACCCCATACACTTCAATGGCCTTGCGGTGCCGCACATGTGCTATTTCTATGGAGAGGGGTGGGGGTGAGGAGCGCTCACTTCCTCCTCCTCTCCCTGGCACTGCCGTGTGCTGGCCATGCTACGGAACGGCGGGCAGCGGCAGTGTGAATGTAGCCTTTTACAGCATGGCTTATTTTCATCTACTTTTGCAACATCTAACATTTTGAAAGAATCCTAGGAGGTTTGTTCATACTCATTGCTTTCCTAACTATTCTTTGCAGTTAGGTCTGTATGTTGTCTCATGGATAAACTATGTAGCCTATAGACAAAAAGCTATATTATAAATTGTATGGTGGTGAGGAATTAATTGTAACTACTTTAATGTTCTTGATTTAGGTATGTGGCGCACTGCTGCGTGGATGTTTGCAGCACCTTACTACACTCAATCTTTCCAAGACTTTCTTTCCCTACAGGTATAGATCACACTTCTTATGTACCTTGTAGGTGTATGTAGTCATGGCATACAGTCTCTTTCAAATCCAGACAAACTGTGACCAATAACCACGGTAGCATTGAGTCCCAAGGGGTTTTTACAGAGTTTGTGTCGACATTTACATCCTATATAAAGTACCCCGTCAGTCCCTGACTTAAGAACCCTTAACTTGCACATGATTCATAGTTACATATGGGCCTCTCTGCCCACTGTTACCTCTGGTGACGCTATCTGGGTGCTATCTGACCCTAGTTACAAACGGACCTCTGGATATTGGTAATTTATTGTGCTTTAGTCCTAAACTACAATGATCAGCTGTAACAGTTATCACAGGTGTCTGTAATGAAGCTTTAGTGTTAATCCTGGTTATTATGACAACCCAACATTTTTAAAATCCAATTGTCACAGAGACCAACAAAGTTCTGGCTGGGATTACAATGATAAAATATACAGTTCCGACTTACATACAAATTCAACTTAAGAACAAACCTGCAGACCCTATCTTGTATGTAACCCGGGGACTGCCTGTAACCATATGCATAACCTACTTCTTTCTGAAATAAACGTTTTTATTCTAATGAGCCTCTTCTCAGGTGTTGACCGAGGAGAAGCCCCTTAGTGCTGCAGATTTTTAGACTGCTACAGTGAGCAAGGAGCATTTCCCCCTCCCACTGTGTGCTGAACCTTCCTCTGCTGCAAAGGGTGAAGTGCTGAGAGAGCAAGGGGAGGCTGAGACAGTCTAGCAGCCTTTGAAGCTGCAGCATGGGTGGACTCTGGTAACACCCCCAGGAGTACAAACCTACAGAACCATTCCTGTATGTTCCCCGGGACTGCCTATACCACTCTTTTGTCATCAGTAGTGTTTTTTATGTTGCAGTATTACAAAAGTAGTCAAACCTTTTGAGTCTAGTGGATGTATTTGCAGAATTTTCTTCTGTGTCTTTGAATTATTGGTAGGGTAAAATGAATGTTCCTTTTCTGCAGGAAAGGAAAAGAAGTTCCACCATCTTTTAAACAGTTTTTTAGCAGCTCTCTTGCATTAACACACATCAACTTTTCTGGAACTAAGCTCTCCCCAGAGCCTCTAAAGTAAGTTTTAATTTTGCTTCTAATAATTTTGTATGTGACTTTTCTGCCATTCATATTGCGTAGTCAAACATCTGCACTTGTTTAACAATTCACATACTGAAATAAGGAAATAACCAGTAAAAAATATATAGACAACCTTGTGGTTAAAAGATCAATTTCATTTTATTATTATATATATATATTAAATGACAAACAAAAATAGAGCAACACACAGAAAAAATTGCACAAAACCCAATAGTAAACTATGACATATAGCAGCAAGGGTTCCCTAACATGCCAAGATAAGGCAGCTAGTAATAATAACAAAAATAATTGATTCCAATACAAGTTACAAGAAATATTGCACTGAATAAAGGGAAAACCACATACTATGCATATAGGTAAAATGGATCACATACAGACCGTTGGTAGTGTGCATTGGCCGCGACACGTGTTTCGCCAGGAAACTGCTTCGTCTGGGGGACTACTAGGCAAGGGGAGGATAGGACGGCCTATGCTTTTAAGCTCTATCAGAAATCGACTTGGAGTTGTGTAATGCCAAACACCTGGACTGTAGGGGACCGAGTGAGGAAACACTCGGCTCACCGCTGATGCAGCTCGTGACATCATAGTATCGCGAGATGCGAGAATATCGGGTTAACCAAGTGACATCCCCGATAGGCAAATCTCGCGAGATTACGGAACGCTGCAGATATCGGGACTGAAGAATAGTGATGTGAAGATTTAGGTAAGTATATTAAGAATATTAAAGGAAACCTACTATCAAATTACAAAGTAGGAACAAGGGGACAAATTGAAATGATACATAAATAAATTACTATGGAGATGTGTGATGTGATGATGGTGGTGTAAGTCATATGTAAAGATGGTGCAAGGAAAACAGTGTATACATAATAAAATGAGGGGAACGAGGTGAAAAGAGCACGTATATGTATTTAGACCATGTCAAATACCAAGCATATATAAAATAAACACAACATATAAAAGTGTAAGAAAAGAATACACATCACAATAATATATAATTAAAAATATGACATTCTATGACCTGGGGGAAGGGTTTAGTGAATGTTGGGAAGGACTAATAAAACAGACAGCAACTTACGGCTGCCAAATTCTAAGAGCCTAAGCTTCCTGTTATATCTGCAACTTCAAGAAAATGAATTCATCTCCAAACATCTGTCCATTCCAATATTAATATTCATTTACTTACATTTATTTTAGTCACAAAATTAAGCTTTATGCCATCTGAAGTTGTCATTCATTGCATTTGGCAAAATGGCAAGCAAGGATTTCTAGTAACAGTGTATTACAGCTTTCCCATATTGAGTCATAATACATCTGCTTACTTATCGTCATCTGTGCTGAAATATAAGCAGATGGTTTAATACTTGTCTTATTTGTGTATATCATAATGATGGCCAATATAAAAACACCATGAATGGATCTTGCACACATGTATTACAAAATGGCACATTATGCAGGAAACTATTATGTGCCAAAGTTTCTCAACTGCAACGTGTCAATTCAGAATTCTGGGGAAGAGGGAGATCTATTGGATGCTAGAATTGGCCTGTTGGGCATTATTTTTCACTTTGAAGTGTAGGTGTTAAGTTAATGTACCCTTTTCATAGTTCCCTCATGCTGCAGGTGCAGCTGTGGAGGAGACTTCTAGAATATGCCAGACTCGGCACTGTGGTAGACACAGGATTCACATAGGGTGATTTGCTTTGGGAACAGAATGTGAATGTTTTTAGGCATGAGTAGGAGCAATTTATGCATGGTTAATAATTATAATCTTTTTATATAGGGCCAACAAATTCTGCAGCGGTTTACAAATAATAGGGACATATACAAATATAATATTACATTACAGTCATATGGAACAATAGGAGGGCCCTGCTCGCAAGAGTCTATTAGAATGAGAGGGTTGAATTGCATTCTAATAGCTATTAAAATATATATCTTTATTTAGGGGAGATTAGATTTACTAAGAGTTTTCTCAAAGGGGTTTGCCCATGAAAATAAGTTCTCAAATTTTAACCCTTTCAGGACCTGGCCCTTTTTTGTTTTTTCACTTTTTACTCCCCCAAAAATCCATAACTTTTTTATTTTTCCATGTACAGAGCTGTGTGATGGCTTATTTTCTGCGTAACAAATTGCACTTCATGGTGATGGTATTGAATATTCCATGCCGTGTACTAGGAAGCGGGAAAAAAAATCCAAATGCAGTGAAATTGGTAAAAAAACGCATTTGTGCCGTCTTCTTGTGGGCTTGGATCTTACGGATTTCACTGTGCACCCCAAATGACATGTCTACTTTATTCTTTGGGTCTGTGCGATTACGGGGATACCAAATTTATATAGGTTTTATAATGTTTTCATACATTTAAAAAAATTAAAACCTCCTGTACAAAAATTTTTGGGGGGATTTTGCCATCTTCTGGCGCTAATAACTTTTTTATACTTTGGTGTACTGAGCTGTGGGTGGTGTCGTTTTTTGCGGATTTTGATGACGTTTACAATGTTATCAATTTTAGGACTGTTCGATCTTGTGATCACTTTTTATAGAATTTTTTAATTTATTTAAATGACAAAAAAAGTGCCATTTTCGACTTTTGGGCGCGATTTTCCGTTACGGGATTAAACGCAGTGAAAAACCGTTATCAAATTTTGATAGCATTTTTGGACGTGGCGATACCTAATGTGTTTATGATTTTTACTGTTTATTTAAATTTATATCAGTCCTAGGGAAAGGGGGGTGATTTGAGTTTTTAGGGTTTTTTATTATAATTTTTTTTTTTTTATGTTTAGTACTTTTCAGACTCCCTAGGGTACTTTAACCCTAGGGTGTCTGCACGATCCTATCATATACTGCCATACTACAGTATGGCAGTATATGGGGATTTTACTACTCATACATTACAATGTGCTGATAGCGATATCGAGGTGAAAGCAATATGCAGCAAAGACTTACCGGCTATGGAGAGGGCTCAGCGCGTGTGCAGACAAGAGAAGCTATTCTTGAGAAGAATCCAACCATAGTCAGAGGATTTATGGTTTTATCCTTGTTACAACCCAAATTGTAAACAGCAGGAATGGTAGAAACAGGTTGGAATTATATGTGTAAAGTGCTGTATATTTGCTAATAACAGTGAATTATATAATGTGTATTTTGTTATCCTGAGTATATTTAAGAATCTTGCCTTCATGGAAATACCCCTTTTAACAGTTTTTTTCAGTTACCCTGGTGTATGGGACACAATATATTGCGCTGTGGTTTTAATAGCATATGGCAGTGGTAGTGTCCTATGGCACGGGTGGCACTCTGAGCCCTCTCTGTGAGCACCCAGGCCATCCCCAAAGAGAATGCACTGTATCTTCATGGATTCCCAGACAGCCCAGGACTTGCTGTGCTCAATGCTATCTTGAAGCAACAGCGCTGCCTGGGACTACAGGAGGAATTGGAAGGAGTGGGCAGATCTGCATTATCATTGTAGCTCCAGCCCTGACAATTCTTCCTTTTCAGGGGAGCCTGAATTTGTTCTCACTCTTTCTACTGTATTGGTGTTCTCAGGATACTGAAAGCTATGACAGAGAAGGGAGCAATAAATTTACTGCTTATATTGCCATATTGGCACTCTGCAATAAATAAGTGGGTTTTGGTTGTAGTTTGGACACTCAGTCTATAAAGGGTTCATCATGACTGGCATATGGTAAACATGCACTGCAAGCCTCAAATTAATCATTTATGGAACGCTGCAATTTAACTTCTACACACTATATGCATTACTTGAAATTTTATTTTTTGCAAAATAATCCAGCGTGATTACAATACTTTTAGACATAACACGAGCCTTTTCTTCTTGCGACCATTCTAATTTAAATAAGTATTTTTCATCTTTGTTTTAATCCTATTTAATAGAACAAAATGTTCATACATAATTAAATGTTAAACATAATTAAATTTGTAGTTGGCATAAGCATTGGCATAAGCATTGTATCCCCATGGAAATTGCATAGCAAAATGACCATTGAAATTATAAAGATTAGCACTGCTGCAAGAAACCAGGCCTGATCTCTAGTGCCCTTAATTGTTCTTATAGATATTTCATGCTTTGGTATAAAGTAACACAGCCATACAGGCTTCCCATTAAAACTTGGTATTTTTCAACAACGGGGTTAGTGCTAATTGCTTTTTATCCTAAAGAATAAACCTAAAACCTTCAGAATCCACAGTAATCTTATTTCTCTGCAGATTACAAAAATTATATTTGTATATTTGACGTATATAATAGAGACTACAAGGTGGGGAAAATTGACTTCATGATAGTAAACTTTTGGAAATGAAAAATACTCTTTTACATAAATAGTGGTTTTAAGCCATGTAAGGCTAGGCCCCAAAGCAAAATTGTAGTTCGGCCTCTCGACTCAAAGGGTTTTTTGGCCATAATACTACTAGGGCACATTTTTGAAAGCCAATTTATAATCGGCTGCAATGAAATAGAAAGATTTATTGATCAGGGATCAGAAATCTACGTTCACAGTCTACATGAGAGAGGAGATGAAGGCACGAGGTGAGGAGCGGGTCAGAGCAGTGTAGTCATTGTCTGTTGTCGTAAATCCTTACACAGGGTTTTCAGATTACATTTGGAAGGTGGAGGACAGTTTGGCACATTTTGGTAGATAGTTATGAGGAATGCACGGCAGAAGTTATAGAGACAGTTGTGAGAAGAGTGGATGATAAAATAGTGAAGCAGAAGATCCATGGATTGTAATATAGGAACAGAGATTACATGTTGGACAGTAGTAGCTGATGAATTCAGGGTTGTAAGTCATGGCTAGTATTTTAAACTTGTTGTACAAGTGAAAGGGGTATTCCCATCTGGGCATTCACATTTAATTAAATTAATTTGCCATATGTCAACATTTCTTCAATTGGATGTTATTAAAAAAATGTTCCTGTGTGAAGATAATTTCTCATAAATGTAGCCATGTTGTCCCTTAGAAACGAGATGGCTTCCTCGGATATGACCACCTCACATTTTGGCAGTGATGGCCAGACATGCGCTATTGAGTCCTGCCTGACCACCAGGATGCAGCATTCACTACCACAGGACGGCTGTGGGACATGCAGTAACGCCCAGACATTTCATGTTCAGAAACTGTTTGTTTCCTTGTGCAATCACTCCCGCAGAAGTGGTCGTATCCAGGGACACAGCCTTGTTTCTAAGGGACAAAATTGCATCATTTATGAGAAATTTTCTTCACACAGGAACATTTTTTTAATAACATCTATTTGAAGAAATGTTTATATATGGCAGATTAATGAAACTGAATGTGAATTCCTAGATGAGAATAGCCCTTTAAGGATAGATTAGACGGATGTAAGAGAGTTAGCTGGGAGACCACAAAGAAGAATTGCATTCGTACAAGAAGGAGATGATGAGGGCATGGACAAGCAGTTTTTTTTTACTCTGGAGTGATGAAGGATGGAGGCAGCTGGTTGTAGTAAGGGACTGAATGTGAAGCTTAAAGGATAAGGCACTGTCAAAGATGACAATAAGGCAGTAGACTTTCTGGACTGGTGAGAGTGTAGAGCCATGTATTGTGAATGTTAGGCCTGATGGCAGGGATGCATTAGGTGGAGGAAAGATTATTGGTTCCATTTTGTCCATGTACAGTTTTAGAAAATGAGAAGAGAAGAAGGACGATATTGCTGGAATTATCGCTAGCAGCCATATTACAAATAAGGGCAGAGGCAGGCAGGAGGCACCTATCATCATATCTACTTCTGATGATTAAATCCCTCTTGGTAGGTTTTCTTTAAATGGGAACCATCTAAAATGAGAGTTTTTACCCTCTTAAGCTATTAAATTATAACCTAGACAAGTGAATGGGAGTAGAGGGTAAACATTAAAAGAAGTACATTTTATGATTTGGTTAGTACCAAACAAACAATGTTGGTGCAGTCTAATTTGGTGCTTATCCTGCAGGTAATGTGATTAGATGGTACATAACAGTGTCAGCAGTTTTTGTGCTGTCATAAATTGTGAAAAGTTAATTCAATATCCAGAACAACCTGGGCACATTAATTCATCAAGAGATAATTGTACAGATACATCACCTCTGACTTGGTTGAACAGATATATGTTCCTATATGGAGTGACATCTTGTGTCATATGCAATGAGGAGATATAAGAGATGGGTATGAGGAGATGGATGTAAGAGAGAGCCTGGTAGAGTTCAGGCTTAGTAGCTAGACATGAGATGGATACATTATACATTACATTAGTACACAGGTATTTCATGCAAGCTTGACCTTAAAAGGTGGATGCACATTTTATAGCAACCTAGACATTGGTACAGTTTAGATGGGTCTATAGATATGAATAATAGATGTTCATGAAACATAACCACAGAAGAATAACATATGAGAGAGGTATGAGTAAGCTAGAGATGAGATTGAAAGGGTGGATGGATGTTTGGACTGGACTGGATTAAGTCATCTAATATATATATATATATATATATATATATATATATATATATATATATATATATATATATATATATATATATATATAAAATATATATATTATATATATATATATATATATATATATATTATATATATTTTATATATATATATATTAGATGACTTAATAGATAATAGATGCAAGATACATGTACAATACATGGATACATATTAGGTAGAATTAGCTGCATATTTCATACGTATAAGGGTAACTTTACACCTCGGTTATTTAATATTTTTTTTGCATCGGTTATACTTATCCAAAACCACCTGTGGAGATTTCAGAGAAATAAAGTGCAATAGAGAGATGTGAGCCTGTTGTGTGTTTTTGACCTCTATGATCTTTATGATCTTTTACTTTATTTTTTATTCTAGAACTTTTTTTTTCCACTTTTTAAGACTTGGACTTGAACAAGCATTCCTCTCATCGCTTGCTAAAGCCACTTCATTGGAAAACTATTACTAACAAACAGCACACTCAGCCCTGCTATATCATCCAAAGCACACAGCTACATCATACACCCTATCACACACACTTCATATAGGGGCGCAACTACAGAAGTATCAGCCATAGCAGCTGCTATGGGTCCAGCAGTATCAGGGGGCCCTTGGATATGGTGTATTGGGTGTGTGCATGCTGTATATGTGTGTCTGTGTTATGCATATACTAGTTGTGTGTGTACATGCTGCATGTCTGTATATGGTCCTGTATGTGTCGTTGCTGAATGGGTTTATATGGTACTGTATGGGGCTCGTTTACTGCACCGTTTTCGGGATTTGCACGGCTTCGACAGGCATTTAACAGGTGTCTGCGCTGGGATTGTGTCGCACGCGATCGCTTTTCGGCGCAGCTGTGTTGGCTTCCACACGACACAAATTGGGGCATGTGCCAATGGACAATCTGACTGTTTCAGACTGAGCTTGGGATTTAACTTTCAAATTGTGTCGTAACAGAATGCACTTACTTTTGTGTATATTACTTTTGTGTATACATGAGTGTATACATGTGTGCAATTGTAACTCACATATGTGAGTATACAAATATTTTTTTAAGGGGGAAAGGGCCCCGTTCAGAAGTCTGCCATGGTGCCCCACCTCTCCTGGTTGGGCCCTGTTGCGGGCCCCATCCCCTGGCTGTGTGCAGTGATACAAGAATCATGTTATCAGTCACATTCCTCTGACATCATTAAAGGTTTTGCAGAATTACTCATGTTGGGAATTGCAAATACGTTTTCACCGAATTTGCAAATACGGTGTTAAATGGAAAACAATACCTCCTTTTGCTACCTTGAAAGGCAGCCCCCTTAACACCAAGTATGACCTACAAGAAGTTTAAAAACATGATGTGGGATTAAGTCAAACCAGTATATCTATTCCAGAAGGAACAGACACTCAACTGTAGACAGCACTGTTCTGTCCTGTATGGGTCTCCTCAGTACAGTGTTGGGAATTGGATTGGCTGTGTTAGAGGCTATTGACTAGCGTCAGATGGTAGTTGTTCTCCTTATGGAGCGATTGTTTAATCCCACATCATGTTATTAGATTTCTTGTAGTTCATACTTGGTGAAAGAGGGCTGCCTTTCAAGGTAGCAAAAGGAGGCATTATTTTCCATTTAACACCTTGGAAAATGTATTTGCATACTTCCCAGAATTCCATAGTGGAGCATCTAAGGGGCAATCTCTCCATAAGAAGAACACCTACTGTCTGACCCTCATGTTAGGACAAGCAGTGAGAGAGAGAGCAGTGCAGTGGCTGCTGGAAGGGGAGGCTCTTATTGTGAAACAATCCTCGACAACTGCATTGCAATTAGATGACTGCAGCTATTCATCTCTGTATCGAGTATGTCTCCCATCTCTTAAGATGTTGTGATATTTTTTTTTTACAGCTACCATGTCGGTTTCAGCAAAGCGTAAAGAAACACCACATGGCTACTGCCTGCACTGTGTTGTGTTAGCTCTAAGAGCAACATTTGCTGTGGTAGTCATCATGTCATGTTTTCCCATCTAGTCAATATTATTTGTCTAGAGAGTCTAGAGTATATCTAAAGAGTATACTGTATTTGACATTTGTGAATACTTCAATTTTCTTTTATAGAGCCTTGTTACTTGGCTTGGCATGTAACCCCAACCTAAAGGAGGTGTCCCTCGATCTCAGTAACTGTGAGGTAAGATTTTTACAATTTTTCTGTTGTATGCAAACATGATTTTCTCTTCATTAAAGGAGGGGGCTGCTGGCTGTATACTGGGGACGGGGGGGCTGCTGGCTGTATACTGGGGACGGGGGGGCTGCTGGCTGTATACTGGGGATGGGGGGGCTGCTGGCTGTATACTGGGGACGGGGGGCTGCTGGCTGTGTACTGGGGACGGGGGGGCTGCTGGCTGTGTACTGGGGACGGGGGGGGCTGCTGGTTGTATACTGGGGGGCATGGGCTGCAAGTTGTATACTGGGGGGGAAGGGGCTGCCGATTATATATTTGGGAAGCAGGAGCTGCAGGCTGTATACTGGGGGCAGGCTGGGACCAATGCATTTCCTACCCTCGGCTTATACTTGAGTCCATAGAGTGTTCCAGTTTTTTGTGTTAAAATTAGGTAACTCAGCTTATACTCTGGTCGTCTTATACCCGAGTATATATACGGTATATAATAAAAATATCTTTGAGCCAATGAGAATGGATTCTGTCATTATTTGCGATGTCATTATGTACATGTCATTCTACACATTGTATATATGTACTAATTCTGTTCTTCCTGTAATAGTATCTGCTTAGTATGTAGTCGCCACCAGATACCCCACAGTTAAGCTGAGTGAAGTTTGCCTCTGGTAATATGGCTGGGCAGTACACTGCAGTAATCTCTGAATTTATCTTTCCAATTGATGATGACCATAATCTTATAGTCTGGTAGATTTAGCACCTAGATGTCAGAACAAGCTTATCTTCAAAATGGATGTAGCGATGGTTGGATTTATGGAAACAACTGACCTGACTGTGCTATGCTGTAACTCCAATTGACTTCTGAAACATTCTAACTCAGCAAGCAAAATGGTTTCTGTCAGTCCCAAGTAAAGCTTGCTGCGTTATGCTGTTTTTATAGGTCCCATTTACTTTAAGGAAACCATGCAGCACAGCCAGTTTACCTGTTTCCATAATCTACCGGTGGACCTGCAACCAGGAGCCTGAGAAGGGATCTCTGTCTTTGAAATAGGTGTGAGTCCTGGAAATTTAATTGTCAAATCATAGCACACCATGTGGGCATCCACCAGGGCAACCTATTGACCTAAACCAACATATATGTATCACCTGTATACCTAGGGACTCTCTCTGGGTAGTAAATTGTCATATAATAATTAATATATTATATTTAATTTTCAAATTGTTTATTAATTCACATCTCATATGTCATATAATGTTTTATCATTTTGATTTTTACTGTTGCCTTCATTTATGTCACAGCTAAACCTTGAATACGGTAATAAACTTGATGCTTGGCAGTAAAAAAGATGACTGTTGTATTGTAGTCTTAAGCATGCAATATCTTTTGTGTACTTATCTCTATCTGCTTTCCCTGCTATGCTTCCTAAGCTTGGTCACTGTGTAAGTACCATCTGTGTGTTATCTAGGTTTTCTCTTTATATTGCGTAGATGTGTATGTATATTAAGCCAACCCTTCTTGATAATCCCTTACTGCTAACTATAAATTGTTGTATTCTGTTTTCCTGACATTCATTTACTTTCACGGGACTTTCTGTAGCCTCAATGTGTGAAGGCAGCGCTATATAACTGATTGAGGCCTAGCTTTCTGGGTCTATTTCTTGAATACAAATGTGTTTCTTTGTCATTTATTACACTTATCAGGGCATGAATACTCTCCAAAGTGCCTGTTTTATAGAACTACTCAGGCTTGTTATACCAAGCACAATACAGTTATCTTTGGTGAGGGAATAAAGTCTGTTTTATATGAATTAATGGGTTTTGATACAAATCTGGTTTTTCACATAATCTTCATTTCATTGTATTTAAATGGAAACAAAGCTGTTTTATCTGCATTTCCAATACCTGTGATGAAAAAGATATTGTTATTCTTATTTGACTCAAGTTGCATCATGGCTACTGGTTTTAAAACTGGTCAAAAGAGGCAGAAATAAATTATATACAGACTATATAAATATAGCCTTATCTGTATATCTATAATATCCCTAAAATTTGTTTAAGCAACTATTTTATTTGTCGTTTTGACATAGTTAAGATCTGGTGGAGCTCAGGTTCTGGAAGGCTGTATTGCAGAAATTCATAATATCACCAGCTTGGATATATCAGATAATGGTAAGTAATATTCTGCACATTAAATTCAAGTTGGCAGAAGCTCCTGGATTAGATATGTAATGTGACCTTAAATGTCGTAAAATTTTACCACACTTGAGTGGATATGCATGATCAAGAGAACACTTTGATATCATAAATCTCTTACTTATAGTGCGAAAAAATGCTTTATCTGAAAGATCATTTTACAATGAATGGCAATTGGAAGTAAACCAGTTTCAATCTTGAGTAAAACATTGCAAAAGTAAAACATATGATTTCATTGAATGATTGCATTGTTTGCATTTATCTGTACGTAACTGAATTTCCTTAACATATAATTATTTTTAACCTTACAACCATATTCCATACTTATGTGATTATATTATTAAAAATTAATTATCATGGTGTTACTTTTTATGTTTTTGATAGGTTTGGAGTCTGACCTCTCGACACTTGTAGTCTGGCTCAGCAAGAACAGATCAATAAGACATCTAGCATTGGGAAAGAATTTTAACAACATGAAGTCTAAGTAAGTTTATTTCATTTCTCCCTTTTCTGTACTTTTGTAGCACATAATTATGTGACAGAAATGCATTGTGTCTTTATTTGCCTCTGTAGAAATCTAACCCCTGTCCTGGATAACTTGGTTCATATGATACAAGATGAAGAATCGGTAAGTAATTCCTTTTAACTGACCCTTAAGTCATCAATTCTGCCATTGACACAAAAACTATCAAATTGTACTCCTCATGCCTCTGGAACATTAAAATCTGTGAAAGCAATTATAATTACCAGACTCCTTCATCTTCAAGGACTGTTCTGGTAGATAAGGAATAACAGCACAGATATTGATTGGAACCTCTGTATCTCATATAGACAACCCTTTTCAAAGTGGAACCTAGTAAAGGGCATTTCAGCTTAAAGCCATTCCTAGTAAACTGCAGCCACTGGGCCATAGTTCCGGTAGACCCATTTTATAGTGGAAAAAGAATTTCAATCAAATGATATTGTGTGCATTGACTGCATCGATGATATGTTGATGATGTGTGACCATTCCAGCCCAACACTGGCCTCCACCTAGTACTGCTAATCTTGAAGATGGGCAGCAGAAGACTTGTCCTGTCAACATAATGTCATTGCTGTAGCTTCTATGTAGAGAGGTCCACAACTACTGGAACCGATGCAATATATTGGGTTGTTTTATAACACCATTTTATTTTTAATCCCTTACCCCTTACTTAATTTGACATTTCTTTGTCAAAATAGTCCATGTCAACATTTGGAATTTTCTATTTGGAGTTACTTTTGATGTTGTGTAGGTTTTTAATCTAAAAGGTTTTCAGATAATATTGCGTGGATTCCTTTGGGGTTAACGTGTTTGTCCAATTTGTGTTGAAACTTTTGAAATCTAATGGATAAAATGCTGGCTAAAATTCCATTATCAATAGAGAAAATATTTTAATTCCCGAAAGTGCATCATTATACACACTCTTTTATTTCATTATTTTTATCACTTTATATAAACAGTCTTAAAATAAATAAGTGCCTTGAAGAGATTTTCCCACTATAGAAATTTATCGTCTATCCACAGAAAAGGGGTGAATGTCTGATCGCTGGAGGACTTGCCTATGGGACTGTTTGTGATAAGGAGGATGGAGGGAATGGAGGTCTGCAAGTGTCACTTGAGTGTCTGATGACACTGGATCAGTGTGTTGTCACTGAGGGTCCAGTGGAAGTGAATTGAGCACTGATCTAGCATTCACATCACCTTTCATTCACATTGGGTACTTCCAAACCTCATTTTTTGGTGATTGCTGGGGCTCCCTGTGATCAGACATGCAAAAATCAGTCATTTATCCCCATATTGTGGGGATAAGGGATAATGTCCTTTAACAAAATTAAATTGAATTGAAGTTTCTGTTCTGTACTAGAATGGGGAAGATTAGAGGAAGGATAGTGTTTTATGGTGGCTGGTCGATTCCTGTCAACTAGTATCTGAATACCAGCAGCAGGGTGTTCTGCCATTCAGTGCACATACTTCATTTGAGGATAGTAAAGAAAAGTGGTTTTAAAGCGCACATATATTTCTTTCAGTGGGGCACTGTCTGGACTGTTATATTTATTGGTTGAGGTTGCATCTTTCCCTTTCTCCAAACAATTCTGACATCACCTATTCTCTGCAATGCAGGTTAATAAGAGGTTCATGCATTTCTCACTGTGAAAGAGATGATGTCAGATTTACTCCCACAACAATAGAGTCACTGTTCTCATTTCACCCAGACATTTGTTTTTCTTGGAGTCAAAGCTCATTCCTTTAAGCAGGTTTCTAAAGTGAATTCAATATGCAAGATTAACCTGCTGGATAGATTAAATATTCCTGAGCAATTCTGCTAAAAACCTGCTTTTCCCAAAAGAGAGAGAGTTGCTCTATTTTAAAGCTTTCCTGATTTTTTTCAAAGCTCTGTCTTTCATCAGTAATATCCCTTTGATTCCCCATTCTATTGGGTAACCAGGTCGTTATTTTTAATCACCAGGAAGTAAGGAGAACACCACTGGCAACGTCACTATTTGAGATGGATTTCCTATATATTTTATTCTATATCTGGGGTCATTATCAAGTTTCCAGCATTTATGCTTGGCCATGTATTGTGTGGTCTTTTTTCCATGGTGTGAAGTGTTTGAAATCATATAGCAACAGGTTCTATAAATATTTTATCAGCAGGTTATTCTTTAGTGCCTCTTGTCTAATCCTGAATGTTCACACACAGAAATATCCTCACTAGAAGAGGATAGAAGTGAATATATTATGTTGATGGCTTTAATCAAAATATAAATTTTCCTTCTGGCCTAGAGAATAATGTATTGTGCTATATATTAAATTTTAATATTAAAAAAATCACTTGTAGGATGAAGGTCTAAAATTATTCTCTTCTTGGTTATGTGGGAACACGTTCTCTATATAATAGTCTAAATGCTTTTTAAACTTTTAATTAGGCAGGATATACTGGGAGGCCAGCCCTAAATCCCGATCCTTAGGATAAGCGTTTCTGGAGAGATTCCTCTTGATGAGTAACATACAGACAGAAGAAATTTCTCAAAAAAAATGTCTGTAAGGCCCCTTTCACACTTGCGTTTTTCACCCGCATGTTCTGCGTATTCTTTTGACGTGAAGAACTTGCATTACTGACCCAGCTTCCATTGCACTCTGATCCATTGTAATCAATGTTTTTTATGATACGCACCCTTTTTTTCCCACACACACGCACATTTTTTTTAACGCACGTTTAAATCTCAGCATGCTCTACTTTTGCAAGTCTAGTGCGTGAAAAAACGTACCACACAAGTCCATGGAGACGCATCAAAAACGCATTGCACTCTGGGACCGTGCAGGTCCAATGCAAGTGCAATTCATTTTTAACTGATCAATTGCCATAGAAAAGATAGACCTTAGTCCTAAGTCTTTTTTACGGGTGTTATCTGCGCATGAACGCAAAAGGCATTAAGGTGACTGACAAGGATCTTGGGGTCAAACTCGGGCATCTAGAGTGTTAAAAGGATGACCATTATTGAAAATTGTATTGCAGCTGACCCACGACTCTCCATTTACATCATTATTAAACCTACTGGCGTCTACCATTTATCACTGTAGCAATAGTCAAACATTGTGTGTGTACCATATAGTAAAACATCTTAACTTTCACCAAGGATAATTGTTTTGCCTCTGAGAATTTGCATTCAAAAACTGCATAAATGTAATTGTAATGCATTGTTGATTCTTTTTCATTTTCTCTACAGCCCTTGCAGTCATTGTCTCTAGCAGATTCTAAGCTAAAGACAGATGTGACAATCATAATAAATGCCCTTGGTAGCAATACATCATTGACAAAAGTAGATATCAGTGGCAATGGCATGGGAGATATGGGGGCCAAGATGTTGGCCAAAGCATTACAAATTAACACCAAGCTCAGGTGAGTGAGATGGAGAGAAATTTTTAGAAATTAGTGAGCAATGAAGTGCGTTGCCATGGTTAACCTACCGGTATATGTTTTTGGTTGTGATAGAACTGTGATCTGGGACAAGAACAACATCACAGCCCAAGGATTCCAGGATATATCTGTAGCCCTAGAAAAGTAAGTATAACGGTGTTGAAATAACAATTTCATTACTCCCGGGATCCATTTACTTGTCATATTAACCTAATGATCACCCTTCAAGCCACATTTTCATGATTTATTGATGGTTTTTGCTACAAACATTACAAATCTCCACCACCAATATATAGTTGTACACTGTGCATTCATAACGTTACAGACAAAATTTAAACAAAAATGTCTACCAGATATTACATATACTACTGCCAAACTCACGAGCCAATGCTCTAAACAATGTTAACTAATGCTCTGTGAAGAGATCAACGTGATTTCAAAGCACTTGCAATAAACCAAGACAATCTCAGTGTAGATGTCAGATATCTTACCTGGACCCCACTGCAGCAAGACTGCCATAATATCACAAAAGCGCCATGCTGCCTATTTAAAGAGGTATTCCTACAAAGACAAGATTCTTAAATATACTGAAGATAACAAAATAACGCATTCTCTAATTCACTATTAGCAAAAATGCAGCATTTCACAGTTTTAATTCCAATCTGTCTCTATCAGTCCTGGTGTATACAATTTTGTTTGTCCCAGGATCTGTCCGTAAATCTTCTCACTATAGTCAGACAGGGCAGATACTTCTCACGAATAGCTTCTCCTGTGAGATATAGCAGAGCTGACTCTCTCTCTGTTATAGCTAAATAAAAGCAGAGCTGGAGTGTGTCATTATGTTTTATAAACATCTCATGGATCTCATTATTTCTGATCTGTCTCATATCTCTTTTTCTCTGTGTCAGATACTAGTGAATGTTCAGAAGCTAAATGAAAGTGTAGATAAACCCGTACCCTGATAATGTAAGCATATTGTCAGCACACAGCATCTCACTGCACAGAGATGTAGAGTCTGAGAGTCCCCATTCACTGGTATTTTACAATGACCATTACTGAGTTATAGGAGCTAAAATAGTAGTAAAACTGAGTAAAAATGTAAAGTTAGGGGTTAAAAAAAATCTTTATTGTGTAAACAACACTAAGGGATTAAAATTTGAGAACTTTCTTTCACGGACAAAACCCTTTTTTGGGAATTTTTCATGTATTTTCCACTCAAAGAGCAGTCTTCCAGGCCTTACTACCCCTGATTTAATTGATTTGGTCCAGTTGCCTGGCTGCTTCAATCTAGTGAAACAAGATTTTTTTAAACCGTCCAACTGGTGAAGTGCAACAACATATTGGAAATTAGTACAAGGTGTGGAAAATTCCCAAACATTGTCTGTCCAAGTTGGAGAATATAAATATATTGCAACTTATTTGGTCACATTATACCATTCAGTTTTACCGTCATTCTACCAATAGTAAAATCACTGGCAAAGTGCATAGCTTTACCTTAACTAGTGTGATGTAGCTACACAAAACAAGCTTTCCCTCTTCTTAACAGGCTTCTGATTGATGGGTCCAATCAATACAATCAATCAATTATTATTGCAATGCATTTAATTGACATCCATTTCCAAAATGTACAGATTCTATATTTTACATAAATGTAGTAATGAATTCAAGGGCCCCCTGTTCATATAGAAATAAGAATATGAAATAAGAATATGCTGATTAAAATGTTTAACTTTTATTGCATTTGATCAGGATAAAGAATATTCATGTTCAGTGTGTTTAGTGTTGTGCTTTATTCCCCTTTGTGCGGATTTAAAAGATTCTAGCTTGTTCACTTTGGCTAACATTAAAAATAGTGTTGCCATAATAACATCTTCATACAGTGCCCGGTGTTGCCTTGATAAATCTACTTGTGTGAGAAGAAAGCCGAGTTCAAAAATCACTTAGAATGCAAATTACAGAATACAAATGTTATCTAAAGTCTATTGATGTTACTGGAGAAGCTCAAGATAATGACTATAACATGGGAAGATTGAGATGAGCAAGGAGTAAACAACTAAACGATTAATCCCTTTATCACCCATCCACTGGAAAAGTAAATGCGACCTAACTGATTGTCGTCCAACCACAGAGTCCCTATGATCTCTAGAAATCCAATCCACAAGACCATGATTAGGAGATGAGAATGTAATGGAGTGCTGATTGAGCATATATTCTGCTGTTCTATTTAAAGTCTAGGGCAAAAAACGAAATGGTTGAGCAAAGTGCTCTCTTTTATAACTTTTTTTTAACAGATTTATAACTGTTTAAATGCTGAATGATAAATCTTTTATAGTTTAACCCCTTCCCACACAGTGACTGTGTTTATAGGGCTTTATCATTTGTTCAAGTGCCACACTTAGACAAAATAAAACTGTAAAAAGAAATGTACAAATACAAAAAAATCTACATATTTTGTATTGTCAGGTTCATAAAATAAAATTGTTAACGAACCCCTAAAGAGAACACCTTAAAAAAACCCAAAAAATATACATTTTCACCTCCAACCTCATAAAAACATTGTCAGAATTATCAAAAAGTGACATTTACCACGATATGATACCAATCAAAAGTACAACTCAACAGAGGGTTATGATCAGGTACATGGGGAAAATGACACAAGAGGTGCAATAGGGAGGTTCCCCTTCGCCTAGGGACACCGGCCATCCACTTTACCCTCACAGCATCTCATTCTAACACTCTGCGGTTGCACCTCCTGTATTATTTTTGCCATGTACCCTGTAATAACCCTGTGAAGAATGTGACCTAAGAAGAAATATGTCTGGATGGCTGGTGTCATACCTTATGGCAGATTTATAAAACCGTTATACACAGCCTTTTGTACGTTTTAAACTCGCATATCACTCCTTGAATCTAGTCTGAGAGCGTCTTTGTTGGCTGCTGATTGCCTGTTGTGTCTTTGTTTAATGAAACGCGATACATTATATGATGTCTAGAAAAAATATTTTCATGTATGTCTATGTAAACAAAAAAAAAAATCGCATAATCTGATCCACGTACATAAAACATAGATTTATAGTTACATAGATTATTACACACAGATTACATATACATACATAGATTTATCTATGCTATATATTTTCTTTATCTAACCACTTCATGAAAGTGATCACAATGATTTTATGTTTCCATAATATAAATGAGATTTTCCACAACTTAAGGATAAATAATGTGAGACACTGTGTCTCTTAGATGTCCTACATTGTGTCCTTTCTACTATTCTGATCTCTTTTAATTGCCTGAGTTATTGGCCGCTCTGAAGCTTGCTGGATTGTCTTCCTCGGATGTGATTTATGAAGAGGGATGGTGGCACTGAATATGTAATTCCCGAACACTGTCACATTTCTTTGCAAATTGATTTCTGGCTTAGACTGCAGGACAGGCTTCAATGCAAATTAACTGTTGTAATGAATGAATGTTCAGCATGTAGAGGGGAAATTAGTTTGAGTTCTGTATAGTGGATGACTGTATATACACAAGATGCTGATCCTATTCCAGTTAATACTGAATATGCATGATGTTTTTTAGGAACTATACATTGAGGTTTATGCCTATACCTATAAATGATGCTTCACAAGCACTGAAGACTAACCCAGAAAGAACAGAGGAAGCCTTACAGAAGGTGAGTGTTTTTATTTTTGTAAAAAGCTTATAAATGTAAATATCCTGTTCTATCCTAGAACAACCTACAGTTGGTGATATTTAGACCTCTATTTCCTTAAGGAAGTTTTTATTAGTAGAACTTATTAGTTTAGCCAATAGTCAGGGCCTAGGACCCATAGTTTTTAAAGTAAAACTTCTCCATATTTTACTAGAACCATGGTTAGATAAATCATTAATAATTGATTAAAAATGTATTTAAATGTCTTTACATGATCTTACTCTTTGAAAGACTTGATTGCCCTTAGAAACTAAGGCTAATACTGTCCTTAATCTTTATGCTATATCACTTAGATTTAGATGTCCAGTTTATTGATTAGTTGTCAGTCATAATTGATCGTAATCCACTCCACTGACCGCCCTCAGGCGCTGCCAGCCCAACCGCTCATTTGTCTTTCAAGTGTGAATATGAAAAGTAGATTAATAATGCATACTGTATAAAGGAAGTTTAGAATATATGGCCTTGTCTTTGATGTTTTTGGCCATGCATATTTTTAACTTTATATATGAAGATGCAGCATGCCAGGGTGTGGAATAGAGTAAGAGGGATAGAGGAGAGGATGGTGATGGTAGTAGTAGCAAAGTGTAGGTGTTTAGGCTTCTCTCCACTGTGCGTTAAACGCTGAGCTCTGGGTTGAGGGGATGCAACGAGCTTCCGGATGAGAGTGGTGCTGTTAGCTGTGTATGGCTCCACGGTCTTACTCCCTAACTTATCTCACTGACTTATTCTCTCACACTTTCAATTTTACCCCTTGATCTTCATTTTCCCATTGTCGGAAACAGCCAGACCTGTATGCCCAAAAAGATACCAACTGAACTACCACTCCTTCCCCTCCTGTTACAGATAGGGTTTATGGGTGTGGCCCTCATTAGCATGTCTCGCCTACCTTTCCACCAGGTTCTTGGAAACCCTGAAAAGTACTTGCACTACCAAAATCCGTTGCTAATACAGACTGCGGGTGTCACTGTTGCCAGTTTGTGTGTGCAGTGTAGTTTCAATGTAAGTCATTCTCTGCCTACAAATTACAGTGGTACAGGGAATAACGCCGTTTACATAAAAACATATAAAATACCACTTTTAGGCACATCCTAGGCCCAGCCACATGAATTGCGCTCTGGTACACTACAATGAGATCAGTGGAAGCCATTAAATGCTGTTTGAGTCTCATTCTTTTATTGCAACCATTCTCTCTTTTTTACATTGGCAATCAGACTCTTGGAAATGAATTGCTATTTGGCTGAGCTGTGTGATCTACTTGCAGGGACACATTTTGTGTTTACCATAGTAATAACAGGTTCTTTTGATGTCATTTCAATTCTGTCTTTTATTTTTCAAAGATTGAAAACTATTTGCTGAGGAATCATGAGACAAGAAAGTACCTTCAAGAGCAAGCCTACCGACTGCAGCAGAGCATCGTGACCAGCACGACACAACATGTAGGATGGCAATATTCAAGTAGTTGTCCTTTTTAAGCAAAATATTGATACTGTTTGAGTTATTTAAAGTTGTACAATTTTCCAATCTACTTCTATAGAAAGCTACTATGTTTACTTCCAGTGGATGGAAATCTGTCCATGGTCATGGACATACAGGTGCATAAGCTGTTATTATCACAGAGAGTAATCAGAGCCATGTGATAAAAATGGATTGTGCACCTGCATGTTCATCACATGACCATGGACAGATTTCTACCCGGAGGACGTAAACATAAAAGCTTTCTGTAGCAGGACAGCAAGCAGAGATCTAGAAAACTGTGATGAATTGATACAGAAAGTATGTTGGAAAACTGTAAAACTTTTCCTTACACAAACCATATCAATTATCTGCTGAAAGTGGACATCCCCTTTAACTGTTGAAAGAATACATTTTACAGTTGTTTTTCTAAACCAATAATACCTGAATTAATAACATTTTAATGTTACAAATGTAATTATTATAAACACATTAAATAATGCTGAGTGATGGGAGATAAAATGAATATTTTACATTTTATTCTTGGTCCATGGGGATTAGGTTCAGGTTATACTAAGATTTATTGTTAGACTTCAAGTTTATTTTTAAAACTTATTGGGGCACATTAACTTATCCGGTCCAGTCGTGATCCCGCGGCGCGTTCTCTGACGAGCATTCGGGTCTTCTGGGATTCACTAGGGTCCGTGCACCCGATATCCTGCAGGTGTCGCTGCTGCTCCAAGGTCCGCTGGAGTTCACCTTCTTCTTCCCACTGTATGTGAATGCTGATCTTGTGACACAAATTCTTTTTTAAATTCCACGTTTTTTCCGAATCCATCGGGTTGTCCAACGGCCATGCTCCCCCATTTCTGTCACATGAAAGCCGGCGCCAATGTGGCAAAATCCAATCACGTGTGCCAAAATCCCAGGGCAATTCGGCGCAAAACGTAAATCGTCATTTTGTTTTAGACTAAGTTCACACCAGTGCTGGAAAGCCTGTTCTGGCCATTACTTTTCGGTGTAATCTGGGATACAGGCTTTTAACCCCTTACCGACATGTGATGTAGTGTTAAGTCAGTATTACATCAAAGGCTTACCGGTAACACCTGTGATCGGTGCCAGCAGCGATCGCGGGTGTTTTCCCGCTGATCGCCGCTGGTGATCGCCGCTCCCTGTGACGTTATCAGGGAGCGGCCACCCATCGCCTTGGTAGCCTCGGCTCTTCCGAAGACCCGAGGCTACTTCACGTTAACCCATGCATTACAATGTGCTATCAGCACATTGTAATGTATGCAGAGTAAAATCTCCTTATACTGCCATACTGTAGTATATGTATATGTAGTATATCATAGGATCCTACAGACCTAGGCGGCAAAATCCCCCAAAAAATTTTTGTACAGGAGGTTTTAATTTTTTTAAATGTATGAAAACATTATAAAACCCATACAAATTTGGTATCCCCGTAATTGTACTGACCCAAAGAATAAAGTATACATGTCATTTGGGGCGTACAGTGAAATTTGTAAAATCCAAGCCCACAAGAATAGGGCACAAATGCATTTTTTCACCAATTTCACTGCATTTGGAATTTTTTTCCTGCTTCCCTGTACACGGCATGGAATATTAACTCCCACCATTTTGAAGTGTAATTTGTTATGCAGAAAATAAGCCATCACACAGCCCTGTACATGGAAAAATAAAAAAGTTATAGATTTTTGAAGGTGGGGAGTGAAAAATGAAAATGTAAAAACAAAAAAGGGCTTCGGCGTAAAGGGTTTAAGGACAAGGCCCTTTTTCGTTTTTGTCTTTATTTTTCTCTCACAACCTTCAAAAATCTATAACTTTTTTATTTTTCCATGTAGAGAGCTTTGTGACGGCTTGTTTTCTGTGTAACAAATTCCGCATCATAGTGGTGGTATTAAATATTATGTGCTGTATACTGGGAAGCGGGGAAAAAAAATCTGAATGCAGTGAAAATGATGAAAAAACACATTTGCGCCATTTCTTGTGGGCTTGGATTTTACATCTTTCACTGTGCGCCCTAAATGACATGTCTACTTCATTCATTGGGTCAATAAGATCATGTGGATACCAAATTTTGTATAGGTTTTATAATGTTTTCATACATTTACAAAAATTAAAACCTCCTGTACAAAAAAATTCTTAATTTTGCCGGTTTGACCCGAGGCTGTCATGGCAAAAGATCGCTGCTCCCCGATGACGTCACCAAGAGCGACAATCGGAGCCAAGATGGGGGAGCCCGTGAGCCCTCTTCATACTCCCCCATGCGCAATAAAACGTACAGGTACGTCTTATTGCGCTATGGGGTTAATAGAGCCTCCGATGCAGATGATAGATGCTGCTTTATTCATTATTTACCTTTTTATACTGCCTTTGAGAAGCCATCTTGTCATGGGACAGGTGTTCTCATAAGTAGTTTATCTGCTTTAAGAAGAATACATGTGATTGTAGTCCTACAACTCTAGTGATGGAAAAGTGATGAAATGTACTAGCTGTCACATTTACACTAGGTTTTGGACTGTGCTTTTGTTTACGCCCACAAATCTCCTCTGATTGTATTGAAGAAGTTTTGACTTTATGCTTTACAGATGATTGACCGTATATGTGTCAAAGTTCAAGACCACTTAAACTCTCTAAGAAACTGTGGCATTGATTTTGTCCTAGAAGATGTCAAGTCAGCAGAGCGAGTCATGCGTGATGCGAAGAATTCCAAAACAGTATGTAATCATGGTGTTTAATGCTTAGCACTGCGCTTTTTAAAAATAATTTCTAGATTTTGAAAATAAATTCACCCTGATGATATTTCTATGATCCCAATATATGTGTCATGTGTTTTGCAGCTTTTGCCAAATTTGTATCACCTTGGAGGAGCAGCTTGGGCTGGAGCTAATAGTTTACCAACCCCAATTCAAGAAACATTGGAATCAATGGCAGGAGAAGTCACCAAAGTTGTTGATGATCAGTTAAAGGTATCAATTGTTATTTTGTTGATGGTAATGTTCTGGGTGCCTGGAGCCATGACAATGGGATGAATTTAACATTAACTTAAAATTTTGAGTTGTTGACTCTGAATCTGATATTCAACACAGTCCAAACCATGTTCCAAACTGCTCCTATACTTACACTCACCAGCCACTTTATTAGGTACACCTGTCCAACTGCTCGTTAACACTTAATTTCTAATCAGACAATCACATGGTGGCAACTTAGTGCATTTAGGCATGTAGACATGGTCAAGACAATCTCCTGCAGTTCAAACCGAGCATCAGTATGGTGAAGAAAGGTGATTTGAGTGCCCTTGAACGTGGCATGGTTGTTGGTGCCAGAAGGGCTGGTCTGAGTATTTCAGAAACTGCTGATCTACTGGGATTTTCATGCACAACCATCTCTAGGGTTTACAGAGAATGGTCCGAAAAAGAGAAAACATCCATTGAGCGGCAGTTCTGTGGGCGGAAGTTCTGTGGGCTGCTGACGTCATAGTATGCGCGGCCACGAAGAAAACATGGCCGCGTCCATGACAGAAGAAAGAAGAGGAGCCGCGGAGAAGAAAGAAGACGGGACGCGCTGACATCGGGGACGTCGGGGAGCTGCGCCGAGGGTGAGTATATAAGTTTTGTTTTTTTAAAGTGGGAAATTTTTTTTTTTTTAATAGACTTGTGTATAAGCCGAGGGGACGTTTTTCAGCACATTTTTTGTGCTGAAAAACTCGGGTTATACACGAGTATATACGGTAATTATCAGTGTAGATTAAATACAATACAATGCAAGACAAGTAATAAGATCATGCTACAGATTTGTCAAGATGTTAATGATTCGTCTTCTGTTATCAGTTACACTAAATGCATGTATGAAAGTGATAAGCGAGTGCTGATCTCTCTGTGTGATAACTTCAGTCTACACAATAATTGTCTGCCTATAATGTATGAAACCAGCATGGGATTATCTATAGGAAGCCTAATGACCTCATTAGTATGGAAGCAATTGAGTGGTTTCATCTGCATAAATAATTCCTAGGGAAATGAAATATCCTTCCTTTTCCATGGATCATCTGTGCACTTTAAAGTTACAGGTCCTTTCATCAATTGCATATTAAGCACCTTCCATTACTTATTTATACAATGTTCCCACACTGATCCCATTAATGTTTAATGCTCTTGTTGTAATATTGTATTATGTTAGAGGTTACATGTTTTACTATTGGAAATATGCTAAGATGCAACTAGAAGAGCATGAATTATGTCACTAAGTAAACATATTGAACTAATTTATCACATTCTGTATCAGGAAATGGTTCCTAGTTATGCTTTTAGAGATTTTCTTTTAATGTCTTCTGTTTGAAAGAGACTCCAAGCTGGTGATTTTGATATTTATTGGGGGGCATTTATCAACACCAATTTGGCATACAAAAAGGCTCAAACACAGTCTACACCGGTTGGTAAAATGTAATTCTTGATAAATATACACCATTGACTAAAGGTTATACCAATTTAATATTAAATGTTGGTATTGATCAATAGGTGTTTATTTTAGTTCCAAAGTACAATGTGAAAGAAGAAAAAAAATTAAATTAAGCTTTTTAAATCAGTTGTGCTTTAAGGCATGTAGATAGACACAGTTGACACATACATTTTCATTACATGAAATGGATTTTCTGCTTTGCATTCCTTCACTTGTCTTTCATTATACTACTTTTGCATCCTCTTCTCAGAATTCTCCATCATTGTTGCTCTGACAATTATCATTGTAAAGCCCAAACCATAAATCTGAGTTTCTGTATATTTCCCTCCCACATCCTTTGGAAGTTTAGCTGCAATCCCAATTTCCTTCACATGCAGCGTTTGTTGCCCACTTATTACTAAAGATCCTTCATAATTGCTCAAGGAAATGTCTTTTCTTGTTTGAATGCATTGGAGCTTGGTTATCCTAGTAGGCAGGAACCCAGTCTTCCTTTTCTGTGCCAAACCAATAAACGTAAACCTTAGTTGTGTTCCATTATGTGCAATAACTTAAGTCTTTATGAAATATGAATTCCTATATTAAAGCATAACTGTAAAGCTATAGTGATTTTACCAAATTATTATATGTGATTCCCCCTTTGAAAACAAACAGAATGATTACTACTTTGTGCTGCTCGCCCTTTTCTTTCCAAAGTTATTGCAATTTCTGTTTTGAAAGTGTTTGACAAAAATCTTTCTCACTGAAAATAAAGTGGTCAGTCTATGCCCTCAGGCTGAGGCCAGTTAGCTTGCCGACATATCCCAGGATGCCTTGTGTTCTTAAAGAGAACCCGTCATGCAAAATAACCCCCCTAAACTAAATATATTTTCATGAACTGCCATTAGAGAGCATTGCCTCTATCCCTTCATTGTCCCTCTACATGCCTGTAAACCTAAGCAATGAGGTCCTAAAGCTGTATGCAAATGACCTGTGAAATGTCCAATGAAGCATTAGCATATTCAAGCTGTCCACCTTATTCATGAGTGGGAGGCACAGCCACACCCCCCAGTGCATGACTGACAGCCTGAATAATGATGTGAGGCTGTATAATGATGTGCTTCCTGGTGCTGGTGGCCACGCCCCCTGCAGCCTGTGTGTGCATGTGTGTGTGTGTTTAGGAGAGATACAGCAGCTCCAGGCAGCCATGTTACAGCAGGACATGTCAGGTACATGTGTAGCTGATGTCTGTGTCTCTCACCTGTATATTAGGAGGATGCAGCATGTCAGCAGATGCAGCACTCACACTAGCAATGCTTTACTATACATTACACATAGTAATGAGCTGGGGGAGGAGAGGGGAGGGGTAACAGGGGTGACATCACTGCCTCTGACCATGTGACCAAACTCATTTACATGATAAAAATATGTGATTTTACAATGAATAATGTATGAAATAACTAGATAAAGGCTGGGATGGGATCCTTGTGAGCTGCTCTAACAGGTAGTAGTGACAGGACAAGTGACACAGACCTGATGACAGGTGTCCTTTAAAGTAATTTAGCATTAAATCCATATAGTTTCCGACAAGTAAATCCAGTGAACACTGCACAGTGCACATACAGGATGTATATGATGAGATTCCATCACATGGATGAGCAGGGAACATGTAATGGAAGAAATTATAAGTAACCCAGTTAAACACAGCCTATAGCCTGTGCTGTGTGGGTACTAAGGGTTAATAGCTTATCTGGACAGAGCTGATACTGCAGATGACAAGGTGGGGAAGTAAGCAGTGAGACAGATGGAGAAACTTCAGTAGAATCGCAGACTGGGATGGAGGGTCTGATAGGGAACAGGGAAAATGGTAGGGAAATGTGCAGAACAGTGCACATTTCCAGCTCTGCAGCATTCACTGAAACATAACCTCTTCCCCAGTAGAGGCAGCCATTGCAGCAATGAGGTACTCTGAAGGCTATAGCCGAGAAAATACTGCATATAAGGTAACAAAGATAATAGGCAAAGTTGTTTTACATCCCAAGAGCTATTGATTTGTGAAAAATAAAAAAAAATTACAGTTACTCTTTCAGTGAAAATGTGCTTCTGCAGACTTGTTTGGACAAGTGACTATGATGACTTCACAGGTTTTATGGTAAAGGTAAAACTTTATTTGATCTTTTGAAACCAAAAAGTGCTTAAAGTGTAAGAGTCATTCCAGATAAATTTCTAACCTTGTAGGGATCTGTATTCTAGCCTGTTTAAGGTGAGACTATGGAGTCTGACTATGAGCTCACAGCTAATATCCTGATGTTCATTTACGCAGCTCTTGGCAGTGAGTATTGGCCCCTTGACATTTATCTTGGTGCTAAAATAATGCTCACAGTATACTTCTGCTTAGAGCTGTGTAAGCCGCTTTAAACCATTTCTGATATGTCAAGGGTGGACACTACTCATACATGTATGAGGCCCTCCAACTATATAACTCAGGTAATGCTCTTTGTACATAGAATAAAGACTGCAAAAACTACTGTAAGTGTAGTGAACTATAAATTCCAAGGATTAAGAGATGTAGCACAATAAACAAGGGTTAATCTGCATTTATGCGTTAAATGTGCCAAAAACGCTGTCATATTTGTCTGAGCCACATTAATTATTTTGCTGCTCAATGGGCTAGGTGTAGCAGAAACACTCTGTACGTTATGAGCAACTTAGCATTTCAATTAAATTACACAATGTTTATGCAAATGAGGAGCTGCATTTAAATAATGTTAATTTAATTTGTCCAGACTTCAAGAAAAAACAAATATGTTAATGCAATAGGGCGATAACAAATCCTTGCCTAGCTCACATTATGAAGAATGCTATTGTGTAATTATATTGCTAAATTTTAAAATTTAGAAAGTGAATAGGAGTTATTCAAAATTTCCTTTGATTCTTCTTCAATTTAAGCTAAATAAACCTGGTCTTTGACCAAGAAATTTGCTTGGAAATGATTATTTATGTCATTTTGCACAAATACAGTTTTGAGTTACCTAGGCAAATAAACTAATAAACAAAATACATTGTAATATGCATTTGTTAAGGCCTCACTTCCTATTTAGTTCTCACAAACACTTTTTTCATAATCATTCAATATTTCTGATATTGCATAAATTAGTTTTTTTTCTTCATGTTTCACTAATAGATTTTAAAAGGTTATAAGTGGAATGAGTGGCTGCGTTAATGAGAGATCTATTGATTTAATGTCTACTCCATTGTACTGCTTGAGAAGTAGATACTCGCAGATCAGACTTTGCATACCTTTTCCCTTTCGCTATCTAATCAATTATTTCCTGGGGATAAATGAACTAGCATCAGCTCATATAAAGCACACACCTTGCCATGTCTATATAGAAAATGCATACAGGAAAAAAGCTTCAGTTCTGTAGAGATGAAGTATTCCTTTATCATTACAGTCCATTATAAAACCAAAGGCAGATAACAATGGAAACACAATTAACAATTTGATACAAACTGTTCTTCCCTGCAGTATCACAGTTCACAGAAGATGCCTAGAACACATTCCTATAAGGCTATATTCACACTGACGTATGGGGGACGTATATACGGCCGATATACGTCCCCCATAATCAGCAATGGGCGCACCGTACCGTTCCGTACCCGGAAAAAGATAGGACCTGTCCTATCTTTATCCGTAGTACGGCGCCGTGCGCCATTAATTCCTATGGAGAGGGGCGCTCACCTCCTCCTCCTCTCCCAGTACACTGCCGTTGCCCGCTACGGTACGGTACGGGCGGGCAACGGCAGTGTGAATATAGCCTACGTCAGTAAGTAGGGGCAGCTCTAGGTTTCAGTGGGCCCTTGGGCTACAGAGCCTCAGTGGGCGGCATTAAAAATTCAGTAACTAAAATAGTCTCTGGTTCCCTAACATATTCCCTAGTTTATCATACCAAACAACCCCCTTATGGTTATTTTATATAAAGCTCCCCTCACCCCCTATGGATTCATGAGAAACAACCCTTCTGCCCCATTTTTATGTGCGAAGAGTTAAATTAAAAATTGTTACATTTGAAAATACAATATGAACAAAATATATACAGGTAGTGTTACATACAAGATAGGGTCTGTAGGTTTGTTCTTAAGTTGAATTTGTATGTAAGTTGGAACTGTATATTTTATCATTGTAATCCCAGCCAGACCTTTTTTTGGTCTCTGTGACAATTGGATTTTAAAAATGTTGGGTTGTCATAAGAGTCAAGATTAACACTAAAGCTTCATTACAGACACATTTGATAACTGTTACAGTTGTTTATTGTAGCCTAGGACTAAAGTACAATAAATTACCAATATCCATTGGTCCGTTTGTAACTAGGGGTTGTATGTAAGTCGAGTGTTCTTAAGTAGGGGACCGCCTGTAGTTTTAAAATATATAGTTTTCATTAATCCAAAATATATAACTAGTTATAAGTTTCATTTTATTCATCTCTTTAAAATTGCCTTAAAATTGTCAGGTCTAGAAATAATTTTCTTTAAAGGAAATCTACCCTCCGGAATCTACTTACTTGGTAGATCCTGACCGTAGATTCCCCAAATGTAACTCATCCCTATACACCTTTTAACACTCCTGGTGTGGGCTTTGGAGGCAAGGCTACTACATACCGTGAGTATTCACAGGATAGGGCCTAAGTTGCTGATCAGTGGGGATCTCAATGCTGAGAGCCCCACAAAACGCATGACCGTTCTGCTCCATTAATCTCTATGGAGCGGCGCTCAGCAATTTCCCTCAGCTCCATAGAGATTAATGGAGCAAAACGGACATGCCCGGCCATCTGCTCCATTAGTCTGACGGAGCGACGAGGGATCCGACGGACCCCTAGTTCTCGCGATCTGTGGGGGTCTCGGCGCCAAGACCCCCACTAATCAGCAACTTAGGCCCTATACCATGGATAGGGCCTAACTTTAGTTTGTGGGAAAACCCCTTTAAATTACCTGCACTTGCCTTTTAAACAAGACAAAGTAGAAATATGGGTAGTTATTTGAAAGGACATCTTTTTGGAATGTTGCTCTAGCTGTCCCCAAGTATGTGCATGTGATGTAGTATGATCTAATCGGGGACTATTGTGAAATCTGAATGTTAGCATTTGCTGGAACTATAGCTGTTCGGCTATTGTGAATTTGTAACATCAAGCTAAACTTTTAATAGCTCTACAGATACTAAACTGACTGAAATACTATACATATCAGGTTTTCTGTTGTTTTTCTACAATGAATGTATCATTTGTAAATTCCAAACAGGTTTAGGTTGAGGTATACAGCTTTGAACAAGACTTCTATGGATAATCTCTTCTGTATATCCTTGCAAGCTCAGAGCACACCATAGAAATCTGTGCTGCTCATTTACACATGAAAGTGATCTTGTCCTTTACTTTCATTTCTAGCGATTTTATTCAATAGACATGATTTTATGTTTATCTGATTCCAGATACATTTTACACAATGTATAACAAATAAGAGAAAGAGAGTTTCATTGTGTGTACATTTAATAAATATTTGATGATTTCTTGTACTATAAGGAATATTAATGTACCATATAAACTCGAGTATAAGCCGAGGTACCTCATTTTACCACGAAAAACTGGTAAAACCTATAGACTCGAATATAAGCCTAGAGTAGGAAATGCATTGGTCACAGCCTCCTCCAGTATATAGCCTGCCAGCCCATGTCCCAATATATAGCCTGCCAGCCCCTAGTATATAACCTGCGAGCCCAGGGATATAGCCTGCCAGTCAGTCCAAAGGATATAGCCTGTCAGCCAGACCAAAGGATATAGCCTGCAGGCCAGCCCAAAAGATGTAGCCTGCAGGCCAGCCCAAAAGATGTAACCTTCCGGCCAGCCCGAAGGATGTAGCCTGCCGGCCAACCCGAAGGATGTAGCCTGCCGGCCAGCCCAAGAGATGTAGCTCGGCTGAGAGTTGATGGTTCTCCTAAAGGCTTACCCCTGCCCCTTTAATCCACTAAAGAATCAGCAGGGCTGTCTTTTTTAGTGAGCTCACCCACATGATCCAGCTTACTACAAGGTGATCCCATCATAAGTAACTATGCATTTAGTATCTCCGTGATCATACTGACCCACAAATAAAGATAGGGGAGATTTTCTAAGTAAAATGTGCCAGACTTGTAGCATAATTTGTGCCACATACATGAAATAATGAGACACATTTTAGACAGGAAAATTGCATAGCTTTGGACAGAAAAATCTGTATATGGAAACCTTAAGTCCTTGTATTTAAGATGAGAATGGGAATTTCAGGACCAGGACAATTTTTGTTGTTGCTTTTCAGCTCCATACATTCTAAGTATTGATGACATATCCTCGGAATATGTCTGTTACCTACGCTCATCTCAAAGATGAATGGTGATTGACTTCTTTGCTCCATTCCAGTAAATACAGTAGAATTGACCAGAATATCTGTTCTAGTAGGATATTGAGTGCACCAAATTGAATGACAATATGACCACATTTTACCACTCGTCCCATAAGAAAATTCGCTCAGCTGTGATGTGAAGTTTAAATTCTTTAAATCCTAAAACCCAGTAGATCCTGTAGAATTAGCGTTCTTGTAGTCCCTTGCACTTGTAGTGAAGCATTATACTGTTTCATACGCTGCACACCTCTACAGTACTGTAGAAATCAACAGTAAATCAGTCCTTTCAATTGACACTCTCCAATAGCTTTTTGTTGTGTAGAGGAGCCAGGCAGGGTTGCCCCTTCTGCACTCCACTTTGCTGTGACAATAGAGCCCCTGGTATGCATGATGCCATGCAATGCGAATTAAAGGGGTTTCAAGGATCATTACTATTGGCCCCAGCTGGGTATGAAAATTAACAAACAACCCAAACTAAACTCGCTTTGGCACTCTTTACACAGACTGATTTTCTTGCCCCATCTGTTTCCAACATCCGTGGGCATTCCCACCATACTGTACATACTGTAGCTTGAATCCACAAGCAGCATGGCACCGCCAGCAGGTGTCTGAACCCTCCATAAGAATATGTGTAAAAAGCACTAGAGTAGGATTTTATAATTCACTTAATATTTAGAAGAAACTGGGAACTAGAGAGAGCCTGCAAAGGGGAAACTTCTAAAATGCAGAGTTCAGATCATATAATGACCAGAAATGGAATTATGATACTGTTCTATTCGTGCTCAGTATTTTGAAAGGTTATGTATACTTAAAATAGTCAACTGTCTTCAGAATCTGAAGGTTCATCAGTGTTGCCAGTTGGACCTCACAAACCTAGGAATTAATAGCAATACTTATGTGTGTAATCAGTGTCTGGCCAGGGAGTAAAATAATAATTATAAAATAATTGAAATGGACTTTTTGATTTGACACATTGAGGTGTTATGCAACTGGTATGCTCTTTCAAAGCGACTATAAATTGTGTCTTATTTCAACACTTTCTATTCACATCTGTCACTTGAAAAATTATGCATTCATGACACATAGTATTGACCTTTACTGCTCTTCTGGGCATTCTTTCGAGAGCCTCCTCTTACAAGCAATGCAAATAGCCTTTTTCTCATATCAAAAGTAAAATGAGATTTCAATTATTTTGATGGTTTGAAAAATAATCTCAGGCCCTCATTCCTGCTTCAAGAAGCAATTCCAGGATTTATGGAGCTGTATGGAGCATGGTGTCGCTGGCAGAGGGCATGAGTGGACTGTAAACTAGATGCAGCTTTCATTTCTTTTAGTGTAATAGTGTCTGCTGTTCTGGAGTGGGTTCATACAGTTATACTTTGCACATATTTGTTTTTGATATTTATTTTATTCTAGTGGCAATAGATATATGGATTTTCACTCTTCCTGTTCATGTGCATACTATTTTAGACACAGTGAGGCATATTTATCAAGCTGTGTAAAAGTCAGAATATTCTTAGTTGCCCATGGCAACCAATTACTGCTCCACATTTAAAATATTCATGAGCACTGGGGAAATGAAAGCTGAGCTGTAATCGGTTGCCATGGGCAACTAATAATATTCTGACTTTAAGACAACTTGATAAATCAGCCCAGTATGGATTAAGCTAGGTGCTACTGTTTATTTACGGTATGTATTTATTTTATTATATAAATAGCTATATAACTAATTATATATTTAATACATTTCCTTCAGGATTAGTAAAGTTGTATTGTATAGTAAGTAGACCCACTAGCAGATAGATGTACAAAGAGACATACATTATTAACTGGTGTTGGGTGGCAGGGTGTTATTGCCACTAAGAACTTGACAAGCTCAAGATGGGTTAATTTACGTAAGGTGTACTTACCTCACCTTTTTTGATTCCTGTTTGGATTCTCCCTCCTGTTTTCCCTAGTTCCATGTACTGTCTAACCTCCACCAGAGAGCCCTACTTTCTGCTTAAAAATGAATGACTTTCTCCTACGCTTTGTTGAGTCATGCGTCTCTATAGCGCAAGTCCAGTGAAAAAAAATGTAGAATGTTGTGGAATTAATGTATACTAAGCTATTAGCTCAAATATATTCAAAGCAGATTCCATCTTTGATTCAACCCCTGTTCTTTGTTCATTCATAGCAACTTCTTGAATCAATGGTTGATGCTGCAGAGGACCTATGTCCAAATGTAATGAAGAAAGCTCATATTCGCCAGGATCTCATTCAGGCCAGCACTGAGAAAATCTCAATTCCTCGTAACTTTGTAAAAAATGTCTTACTGGAGCAATCTGGAATTGATATTCTTAACAAAATAAGGTAAGTTATGAATATTGACTTAAAAGAGGTTAAAAGAGTAAATATGTTCTTTAACATTAAGATACTCAGACATTATTACACAAAAGACCATAGTTTGAAGGTGATTAATAAAGAATACCTAGACTGAAGTTAAGACAGTTTCAGACTCCTATGGTAGATCCGTGAATCACAGGTTGTGGACTGCCCTCTTTCACAGACTGACCACAGTGTCGGCGAAGAGACTCTGTGGCATCGTAGAGTATTTGCTTCCATGCTAAACAGCTACGCCATACTATAATCTTGAAACAATACAGCACTGCTATTTAATAGGGTAGAAGGGACTCCTTGCTTCATATTTCAAGATGATGCACATACTCCCAGTCCCCAACACTGTGGATAGTCTGTGAAACATGCCACTGCACAGTCCCTGATTCATGGAATGACCACGGTCCTTACACATATGCTCTACTAAAGTGAAATAACTTGTGACTTAAGCTCTACAGAAATAGTTTATTGCTTTAAGATCGGTGTTTACATTTTATCTATGTAGTTTAGTCTCTTTTCTTACTTTATTACACTGAAGTAACATAATTGCAGGATAATTTTCTAATAAAATGCAAATCCAACCTTTTATAGTTTGATATAATACACATTGGGGGAAAGACTTCTGTTTTTTAACACAAATCTCTGCCAGTTTAGGGAGACTTTGATTATATATTATGGTATATAAATATGGTGGGTCAGGGCGTTCACACCACCAAAACTAGTGGAAATGGGCTTATTGGGAGGACATAGTATCTTTCCCCTATTGTTTGTTTAGGTTCTTCACAGACTAGCCAATTATAATCTTACCCTGTCCAAAATAAGTCCATACATTGTGTGGTCAAAAAAGAAAGTGCTTCCTATGTACGAAACATATTGTCTGTGAGCATAGATTCATTCCAATAGTCAAAATAGTGGCAAGATAAGACCTTCTGTTGTATGATCAATGGCCTTGTCGCGCTAACAAAATGAGTGGTACTCGCGTGAATGCCTAGCCTCCTTACTTCAATACCCACCAGAGAGACTTTTTTTTTTCTGGCCATTCTGGATATTCCTATTAATCTTTTTTCAGCCTCAGTTTTTGTGAAAGAAGCTAACTAAAGTGACACCAGTATGGTCAGGTCATTGTCATGTTCTGCTGCTTAGCACCATTTATACCAAATAAGAGTAGCAACATTGTGAAAGAGGGCAGTTTCTTGATCTGATGATCTGTGAATCAGTGGGGGGTTTTCAGCATCACACATTGATGCCCTTTTAAACTTAAGAATTTCTTTTTTTTTAAGCAAATCTTTATTCATTTTTTTCTAAGTTCATAATACAAAAATTTCATTCTACAATCATTTCATTAAAAACATTAGGATATCTTAATCGGCATTATTATTACATTTTCACTCCCCCCACTTCTTATTACTTAAGAATTTTAATTTTTTGTTCATGATGCCAGAGCACCTGTACTACTGCCCACTGCTGCAAATCAGTCACTGAAGATGTTGAGTAAAGGTCTTAGAGCTGTTGAACTGTATTTCCCCAATATTCACATTAAATGCAAATGCCAGTGGGTATTTTAAAAGGCAGAATTTTTCAAAGGATTAGGTGGTCTTTTTTTCAACGAGTGGGTAAACTATGGTCATGAATATTTCATGCTTTCTAAAGTGTCACATCAAAAATAATAAGATAAGATGTGAGCCTTTTTATTCATCTCTTCCAGGGGTGCCTCAGATGATAGCACAAAGCTTAGGATCCTTTGCTGCTGATTAAAGGTCCAACCGTTAAAAGCTAAACCTAAACCCCATTACTGTATCGTGGCTATCATGACCTTGTTTTACTAAATGCACTCCAGATGTAAATGTAGTTTGTTTTCTTTTATGATCAGTGATTTAATTTATACTGTCTGTAAAGGTGTCAGAAATATGTCTCCTTAATCCACCAAACCTTTATCTTTAGATCAGTCATCCAGGAAGTGAATCCCTTTAACTCATTTCTGTTTATTGTGCTTACACATTGACTTGGTCATGATTCAAAGAAACCCTATAAATGTTAAATGTATTCTCATATACTCTAATATTAAAGTACCATAAATTATGGATTATAAATGACTAGATGTTGTCAGAAAAGGCTTTAATGCATTGCTATGTTAAATGAATTACGGAACGTATTGACCAGGGTAAAATTTATCCTTCCTATGCATTGCTGAGCATAACAAAATAAAATAATGAATCGTTTGTATAGGTTGAGTGTGATTACATAATTCATAAAGTACCATTCAATTGTATAGCATAGCTTCTGTAAACATTATATTTAGTTTGTAATTGCACTATACAATTTACCTGTATGTAATGTTTTTTTCCAGTGAAGTGAAACTTACTGTAGCATCCTTCTTATCTGATCGAATTGTTGATGAAATCTTAGATGCACTTTCAAGCAGCCATCATAAACTGGTAAGTCTTGTCTCTAATGCCTTCTCCATATGCAAGTGATGTTAGGGCAATATATAGCTGTATACTGACATCCCTGACATACATTGATAAGTCATAATCAAGATATGGTCTGAGCTCATGCAGAGTGCTAATGTCGCAGCAGAAAGTTGATCATTTCTGCTTTTTGTGAAAAATGTTAAAAGTTACAATAAATAATATAGTGATGTTTCCAACACCATATATAATAGTACAATTAAAGACGTTTTCCAATAAAATTGGAAATGGTTCTAATTTTGTTTCGGATAGTTTGAAATACACTTTACCTTGTAAATATGTCTTTTTTTGTAATTTCTGTGAGGATACCTACTTGTCTAGATGGTCCTTTAACCTCGTCCTGCATTGATTTTTACACTTCCTGTAATGTCCTGGTTCTGAATGGACAGGTACATCCCCTTAGGTGTAAGGATCGGAATCCCCCCCACCCCCCACCTCCACTGGCAGGACCTGACTGTAACACATACGCTGCAATCGATTTTTATTGGAGTGTGTTGGCTCAATGAGAGCTTAAAGGAAACCTACCACTGCCCACATGATGAAATCATGCGAGCAGACCACCCTGTAGGCTACTTAATGCTGATGCCGGCACATAGTGTAGTTAGGAACGGCGAACTTTAGTTCAGTTAAAAAAACGATTTTCTTACATATGTAAATGAGCCCTCCGGTGCTACCCTACATCATCTTCGTTCTGGCGATGGCTTCCGATGTTTAATTACTCCTGCCTCCTTCATATTACCCGTCCTCCTTCAGGTGCCGAGAGTCGTGACGTCACCAACCTCTCGGCACCTATCGCCGGCCGGCTGTGCGGGACTTAGTGTTTGCGCATGCACGATAGGTGCCGAGAGCTTTCATTTCATGCGGGCAGTGGTAGGTTTCCTTTAAACTTGTGATCAGAGGATCACTTGTTCAAGCCAACCTGAAAAATAAGTTTTGCAAGAGCAAAGGTTTTTTTAATAAAAATAAATAATTAAATAAAAATAAAAGTCCCCTAAACACCATCATTTTCCATACACATCTCATAAAGTACAAGAAACACTAAATCGCGCGAACACCTCAACCCCCCCCCCCCCCCCCCACAGACACACATACTTCCTATCATCACATTCAGAACAATCTGTACAATTAATCAGATACTGTATTGGAACCACTTGGTGAATGCTGAAGAAAAAAAGAATTTTCATCAAATCCCTTCACAAAAAATACTAAAGTTATGCCTCAGAAAAGATAAAAATGGACAAATATAAATAAAACTATATAAATTAGGTATTGCTGTAAGCCTTTAAAAAGTGACAACATCTGCTCTAAATTGCACAGCTTCCCTTTAATGCCATGGTGTGTGCCAATAAAGCAGTTTACCCCCACATATGAGGTATTGGCATAATCTGGAGAAATGGGGTATCATGTTTTGTAGAACATTTTGGTATGTTATCCATTGTGAATGTGTAAATTCTTTTAAAAATACTTTAACCCCTCAAGGACACATGGTTTTTTCGCTCATTTCTCGCTCTCCACCTTCAAAAATCCATAACTTTTTCATTTTTACGTGTACAGACCTGTTGTGGGAGCAATTTTTTTCACGAGTCTGAAGGGCTATATGCTTCTCCAATGTGTTCTTTGCAGATTAGGTGCTTTGAGTCTTCAGACATTATGATTCAGAGAGGCACCAGACAAGGGTTACCCTTGTCCCTGTTATTAGTATTATTGGCCATCGAACCTTTGGCTCTTGCAATTCGTCACAATACAGATCTTACTGGGTTAAAGTTTGTAATAGGGAATATAAATGTTTCCTATTCGCAGATGACATTCTAATGTCTGTCACTATGCCTATTTCTACCTAATCTGTAAGGAACCCTAAATTTATTCTCGATGGTTTGGGGACTTAATCTCAACCATGTGAAGTCTAAGGTCCTTAGTATTTTTTGACTCAGTTATGAAACTTTTAGCTTTAAATTTTGAGTTTCAGTAAGGATAGATTGACATATTTGGCCATTCAACTTGCACCATTGATTGATCAGATATATGAGGTATATTTCCCCCCTTTAATGAGATCTCTGGAGCAGGACCTGGCCAGATGGGCATCATATAATATATTGCTTGGTTTGGACGCAATGCTTCGCTCAAAATTACCTTGTTTCCCTAAATTATTGTATTACTTTCATACTCTCCCAATTTAAGTTCCTAAACGAGTGATGAAGTCCTTTCAATCCTTTTATTTGGGGATGCAGAGCCCAATGTGTCCAAGGCAAACTCTTCTAACCCCTAGGAGTCTGGGGGGGCTTAGAAGTCCTATGTATGTTAAAATATTACACGGTGGCACAGATAGCTTTGGTCTCCTTTCATGCAGGCCCTTTGGCCCTCATGACGGTGAGTGTTGAACAAATGGCTTATCCAGCGTTGCCTCTTTGCTTGATTTTGTGGCAACCCTCTAAAGAGTGCCTGGCAATATTGGCTCCGGCTTGATCACATTTGTTGGCCCTATGGGATAGCATGCATAGGTCTCATTCTTTGATTTCTCCTCACTGTCCATTAGCTTCATTACTTGACTATCCTACCCTTACCCCTGGGAATGAAGAAGAGGGCTTTCTCTTGGTGGACCTTTATATGTCAGCCTGGGAATCAGACCTAGGTAAATCTTTCGAGTATGGCCAAGAGTTTTCACTCACTTTGCCAAGGTTTCTGTTAATGTCTGGTTGAAGCGCGATGTAAGACTCTGTTATGCTGGTATCTAGTACCCCGGCGTTTTCTATAAAACGTATCCTTGCGCTTCCCCTAATTGTTTTAGAGGTTGTGCTGCTGAAGGCTCGGTTATGCATATTTGGTAGAATGTGCTATGGTTAAGAGGTTTTGGATTAGGATACATAAATTTATAGTTTCCATGACAACACATAACTTACTCAAGGTACCAGAACAAGCTTTACTACATATTTTCTCTTTCCAGGCCCCTACACATATACATACTCGTACTAAAAGGCTTATTATGTATACTTTTTGGCTGCTAAAATTGCGATGGCTCGTCACTGGAAATCACCAAAAATTAGCTTTGCGTATTTTAAGGCTCAATTGTTGTGGATAATGGTTAATGACAACTGGATATCTTGTACTGTTTCACTATATGTACCCTTATTGTTTTACATATATCTGTCCCATTATAGTGATATAATTATTGGCGATGTTAGGCCTTATGTTTGGGTCTTATAAATAAATATACCAAATTTTTTTCTTAATCTTTAAAATAGTTTTGGCATTACACCCAACATAGGCGTCTAAAACCCATCTGCCTCTTATTCATAGCTATGAGTAAGAGCCAGATGGACTTGAAACGCGTAAGCTGGATGTAATACTGACACTATTTTAAACTGAATGTAATAAACTCCGTGGGTTTTAATCTGCTGGACCTTCCACATGATATTGTAAATAGGCTATTTAATTCTGCAATGACATTGCTATGGCAGGACACCCAACAAGAGACAAAGGTACACTCTAGAGCAGTGATTTTCAACCTGTGTGCCGTGGCACACTAGTGTGCCGCGACACATGGTCGGGTGTGCCGCGGGGAAATTTCCCCCAACTATGGTGCTCCCTGTGTTTTGTTTCCCGGCAATGTGCAGTGATGCACAGTCTCGGCTTCTTACAATGTAGGAGACATGTACAATAACACATTCGCAAGCTTTGAACCTCGTGCGACAAAATGTCGTCACCGAGGCCGGCGCATCATCCTGAGAGCAGAGAGACTCCCGCATTTGCCCACCGCCAAGGTAATGCCCACCAATAATGCTGACTATATGAGCTTTTGCCTGAGTATATGAACTGTTGTCAGAATACTCAGCATATGAGCTGGTACTTTTAGTACTCCAGCAGTATACTGCATATAACAATGAGAAATGTAAAATGAGAAATACTATAGTCATGAGGCTGGAGTACTACAAGTACCAGCTCATATGCTGAGTATATGAGCTGGCACTTGTACTCTGGCCTCATGGCCATAGTACTTCTCATTGTACCCCTCTATTTTGCAGTATATGAGCCACATAATAATCAGCACCATATACTAAAAACAGGGAGAAACTGAGAACTGTTGAGGAAGAGCTTTGTGTGTGTCTTTCCACCATTCCTGACATGATATCCCTTTTGTGTTTATTGAAACAGGCCCAGGTTTCACAATGAGTGAGTAAAATAAATTTAGAATCTATATTATTAACTATATGTACATTATGACTGTTTTAGTGTCATTTTGTGCTATTTTGGTTGGTGGTGTGCCCCAGGATTTTCTAAGTATAAAAAGTGTGCCGCGGCTCAAAAAAGGTTGAAAATCACTGCTCTAGAGGGTGGCAAGCAAACATCTTGGAGGCAAGGATTACTTATTTCAGTTTCATGTAGTGTAGTAGGCAATCGTTTTCAAGTCACATCTATGATGTAAATCCAATACACTATTTTCTCAGTATAAAATATTTTTACATGTGTTACGCAGAATAACTATGCTATCACATCCAGACTTGAGCAGAATAAAAAGTATATGGTAAACATTCAGTTTTGTAAATCATTTAGATGTCTCCAATCCTTGCTGGCAGATTGTCTAGTGGATGATTTTATCAAGTTAAAGCATTGACAATAGAGCTAAAATAGGAGGAATATTACTTTGTTTCCCTTGAACAAGTCATTTACAGACTGTGATGCTTTCAGACAGAGGCCCCAGTGGGAGAAGCTGCTGAGGTCTTGGTGCTTCTGTCTCCAACGTTATATATGATTTCAGAAAATTGTTCTCGTCTTAGCTGCCTTCACAGTCTGTTGTATTGAATGCATCTACAATGTAGCATTTTACTGTGACCACCAACATTTTCTTTGTTAATTTACTGTATATTAAGAGGTTCATTAACTTTATAGCATTATTTAAAGAGAACCTGTCACCACATTTTCACAATTACAGCAAGTGACAGTGAATAGGGATCTATGGGAATCTAACTGACATCCTTCTTTTAGCTAAATATTGTTTTTCTTATATCCCCATAAATCAACTTTATCTGGCACACAAGGGGGCGTGTCCTGCTCAACCTGCCCCTCCCATCTAGTAGAACCAATTCTAATTCATAAAATGACGGTACCATTGTAACAAATATGCATGTAATTTGTCAAATCCTATATGCTGTAGTAAAATATTAACTTAGAATTGCTAAAGATACAATATTAGATTAGGCTAGAAAAGCATATTATAATTTGATGGTTTCTATAGTTAAAAGTATTTATTTGTACAGGAAAACAAGTAATGTAAAGGAAATCTAAAAAACCAAGCATGATAAACCAGGGACACTTACTTGTAGATCCTGGCTGTGGTAATCTTCTTATTTGTTTTCCATGGCCTCCTTCCTTCTAAAATCAACTTTTAAAATTATGCTAATGAGTCAGTATTACCAGAGCCACTCCATGCCACAGGCAGGGGAAGTTCCGAGGAAGTAGGGGAATGGGAGACTTTGTAAGAGCCTGTTAAGCTACAGCACAGAGGGACTCTGGTAACACCCCAAGATCCATTCTGGCTCCTTAGCATAATCTTTATTTTCAACAAGTGTTTTATTGCTCTAAATGTAACTATTGCCTTACAATAGGATCTGGCAAGAAGAAGCCCCACACTGGAGGATAGATAAGAACACTAAGCAGACAATATACCTCCAGTGATGCAAAGTAGTTAAAACAGTAAAATGTATGGTAAAAAGGGTAGGGGAAGGGACATAGGGGGAGGGTAGGTGGACGCATAAAATCACTGTATTATCGGAGAAATAACACCGAGGAACATAGACTTCCGGTATCACCAGGAGCGGTCACCATGATGAGAGTCGGGTAGAACTCACGGGGACAATGTTAATGCTCTGTCGAACATTGACGAACCCTGGCTACTACTCCAAGGTGCCCATATACTCCAAATATCGGGTAGGTGTCTGATCTGATTGCCTCATTATGTTCAAAAAACATATAGAGATTAATCCTGTTTTTGATTGCATTAAGGACAGGTCGGGTGCTTTCCATTTGGCTGCTACATGGATCTTGGTGGCTAAAGCGATAAACTAGATCAAGCGGTGTTCTTTATTCTGCAGTCTTGTTGGTTTGTCCTCTACCAGGAGCACTTCTGGGGTCAATGAAAGGCCAAGCAGAGAGTAAATGAGGGTGCTTACATTATTCCATAGGGCTGGTGACCACCTGGCATTGCCACCATATATGAGCCATATTACCCAGTGTGTGGCTAAAGGCTAGCCAAACGAGCTGGAGCATAGTATACCCTATGTCACAATCTAAGGGAAGTTTCTTCTAGGGCCACCTGTTGGCTAGGGTAGTACAGCAGTGCCTCCAGCGTATCAAAGAAAGTTGGCAGCTAAGGTCAGTTTCACGCTGGTCCATGAACTGTAATTTGATGTCAGTGGGGGGTTGGAGCATTAAGTATGGAGCATAGCCTAGAAATGTGCTTTGTACCTAATGTAATTGATTAAGGCAGAAGTATTCAGAAGCACCTTTGTATTTAGAACTTTGTATTTAGTAATGATTTCTGCAAAGATTTCATCAAGTGACGTAGGTGGAATAGGCCCTTTTCTAATCTCCATCTGAAAGCACCCAGATCCTGGCCTGGTGGGAAGGAAGAATTCTCAAACGGGGATAACAATGTGGAAGGGCTAAATTGTTGATTAAAATGAAACCTAAGTTAATGCCAGAGTTTCAGTGAGTGGATTGAAAAGGAGAATGACGCTTTTAACAACTGAGCTATCTCTGCAGCCTTGTAATATAATGTGAAGTTGGGGAGTGATAACCTTGTGGTAGAACATGGTGGCCAACGCTTTGCAAGGGGGTTTGTTATTACATATAAATTTGGGAAAGGTAATGACCAGAGATGAGCGAGTATACTCGTCAGAGTATACTGCTCAGTCGAGTATTGGCATACTCGGACCGGCTCGTTACTCGGACGAGTATCTAGCTGGCTCGAGTTCGAGCATTAAATTAATAAAAGACAGTGAAGAACAGTGTTTTCTTCAACACATAACACATGTTTCCAGATGTTTTAATTGTAAGAATACATTAAAAAAAAACACTTCTTTATTTTACAGGTGTTCGCGCGTGTCTCCCTCTAAGTTCGGAGATGTGCGCCGAACATCAGCAATGTAAAGAATAGTGTTATTTGAATGTGTTCTGCACTTAAATGCTTGTGTTTTCACAGTTTTTATTCTATTCTTCACATTGCTGATGTTAGCGCGTATCTCCGAACTTAGCGGGAAACATGCGTGAACATCTGCAAAGTGAAGAATAGAATAAAAACCGTGCAAACAGTGAAAACACAAGCATTTAAGTGCAGAACACATTCAAATAACACTATTCTTCACATTGCTGATGTGCGCGCACATCTCCGACATTATCGGAAGACTTGCGCTAACATCTGCAAAGTGAAGAATAGATTAAAAACAGTGAACACAGGACCATTAAATTGCAGAACACAATGAAAGAACACTATTCTTCACATCCAGATGTTCGGCGCACATCTCCGAACTTAGCGGGAGACACGCGCGAACACCTGTACAGTGAAGAATAGTGTTTTTTAAATGTATTCTTACAATTAAAACATCTGGAAACATGTGGAATGTGTTATTATTTACTGTTCTTTTAATGTGTTGTGTTAGTGAAAAAATGCTCGGGTCTCCCATTGACTTTAATGGGGTTCGTTATTCGGTACAAGCACTCGGGCGTCGGGAAAAGTTTGTACCGAATAACGAGCACCCGAGCATTTTAGTGCTCGCTCATCTCTAGTAAAAGATAAAGGAAACAAGTGAGAGCTACCATTTTGATAGTAGGCAGAAAGTTCTGCACCACTTTGTGAGGTCTGTTATTAATTGCTGTAATAATGGGCTATAGTTCAATTGTAACAGTGTGCATTTATGTGTAAAATGTATTCCCAGATATGTGATATAATGCTGCTCCAAAAGTGGTTAGGAGTCCTATAAGCCTTTTATTCTGAAAAAGAAGCATAGGAAGCTTAGAGGAGAGCGGATCCTGCCAGTGGGGGTACGAATCAGTATGTCGGTGTACTCGGTTTACAATCATTGATACTGGTGGTAGATGTCCTTTTAATTAATTCCTTTGAATGACATCTGTTGCTGACTTATATTCTGGCCATATGCCAGAATATGAATTTGTTTAGTCAATAAAATATGAAATATGAACAGTTTAACAGTTTAAATTTTCTTTCAGGCTGAACATCTCAGCAAGAGGGGAAAGCCGCTTCCTCATCAAGAATCTATGGAGATTGAAACAGTAGAGGAGAAGCCAACCAAGCGTTCTGGACCCACTGTTGAAGAACTCTCTGAGATGGAACGTTTGGAGGACCTGGACACTTGCATGGTGAGTCAGCTCTTTTTCACTTTATTAACAACTTAAATTTTACTATCAACATGTGGGATTTTGAGTGTGATGCATCCAGTGCATTGAGCTTGTGTTACAGACTATGGAAGCTCTAGTCAGGAAAAACCCTTCCATTGACAACCAGTAGACCTATAGTCTAGTGGAGGTTGTGAGTTTAAATCCCAGTCTGGAGAATATATTATTTACTGGAATAACATGAAATAATTAAGAGACCTTGAGACAGCATATATGGACACTTCTCCTCTTTCACAAACTGGCAATAATTACATTCATACACTTGTGTATCTTTTCTGCACACTTCCTGTCTGGACTCCTAACTTTGTTAAGAACTTACTTCACCATTTAGGACTAAGTGTACATTTTATTGATGCATGCATGTGTATTGCCTTTAAAATGGAAGACCTCGGTAGCTACAGTTGGTATGGAAAGTGTTCAGACCGCTTTAAATTCTTCACTCTGTGTTTCATTGCAGCTAATTGGTAAGAGCTCATTAATGTACACTCTGCAACCCAACTTAACCAAAAAAAGATTTAGATATTTTTACCCTGTTATTAAATAAGGAAAAATGAAATACCACACAGTCATAAGTATTCAGACCCTTTGCTGTGACACTGAGGGTGTGGTTACACGTGGCAGTTACAACTGCATCGCAATCAGTTTTGAGGTGGTTTTAGTAATTTTTGTAATTTTAACAGGTGAAATACATGAATTGAACGTGTGAATTTGAAGGGGATACCTGTTCCACAAATGTCTTTCAACTATAAAATTAACAAAACCTACACCTAAAACCATCTGAAAACTGATTGTGATGCATTTTTAACTGCAACGTGTGACTGCACCTTTCATATTTAACTTGCATGCTGTCCTTGTAGTCTAGCTATGTTTAATTAAACTGATTAGCAAGGGAACACACCTGTCTATATACGACCTTACAGCTCACAGTGCAAGTCAGAGCACATGAGATTAATGAGGTCTAAGGAACTGCCCAAGGAGCAATGCACAGATTTGGCTAAGGTTACAAAACAACGTCTGCAGCACTCAATGTTCCTAAGAGCCCACTGGCCTCCATAATCCTTAAAGGGGATAACCACAACCAGGGCCGCATCTGCCATGAGGCGAGATGAAAATCTCGCTTCAGGCGGCAGAATGCGGGTCCCTGTAAAGGGCGGCGAAATTCGCCGCTCTAAAGTGGGCGATTCGGGCGTCCATTAACGCCCGAATCGCCCACCAGCTAAATAAATCGCGCCTGTCTCTTTAAGACACAGGCGCGATTTATATGCGGAGCGACGCAGCGCCTTTCCGGCAGCTGCGTCGCTCCGTTCTAAGCAGTGACACAGGCGCCATGACGTCATGGCGCGGCGCCTGTGTCACTGTGCGGAGCCGCGTCTCACAGGAGAGCCGCGTGAACAACGGAGCCGCGGCGAGGGAGCAGCTGCCTGCAGGTGAGTATGATTTTTATTATTTTTCATGTATTTAATTAATTGTGGCTAATAATTAATACTGCGGGGGGGGCTATATATATCATATGGGGCCAGAATTATTTTAAACTGGGGGGGGGAATCATGGAATGCTATTTTATTTGGGGCTATAATTATTTCTTTATTACTGGGGGGGATGCAATATATATTTATATTATTTGGGGCTATACCGTAATTATTTTATACTGGGGGGAATGCTATATATATATTATTTGGGGCTATAATTGTTTAATACTAGGGGGATGCTATAGATATTATATGGGGCCAGAATTATTTTATACTAGGGGCGGGGGGGTTCTGTATATTTTATTTGGGGATTTGGAGCTATAATTATTTTATACTGGGGGGGGATGCTATAGATATTATTTGGGGCTATAATTATTTTATACTGGGGGGGATGCTATAGATATTATTTGGGGCTATAATTATTTTATACTGGGGGGGATGCTATAGATATTATTTGGGGCTATAATTATTTTATACTGCGGGGGATGCTATATATATTATTTGGGGCTATAATTATTTTATACTGGGGGGGATGCTATATATATATTATTTGGGGCTATAATTATTTTATACTGGGGGGGGATGCTATATATATATTATTTGGGGCTATAATTATTTTATACTGGGGGGAATTCAGTATATATTATATGGGGCCAGAATCTTTTTATACTGGGGGGTGCTGTATATATTATATATCACTATATCACTAAGCTGGGGGGATGTATATGGGATACAGTATATTACTAAGCTGGGGGGATGTATATGGGATACAGTATATTACTAAGCTGGGAGGCTGTATATGGGATACAGTATATTACTAAGCTGGGGGGCTGTATATGGGATACAGTATATCACTAAGCTGGGGGGATGTATATGGGATACAGTATATTACTAAGCTGGGGGGATGTATATGGGATACAGTATATTACTAAGCTGTGGGGCTGTATATGGGATACAGTATATTACTAAGCTGGGGGGGCTGTATATCGGGTACAGTATATTACTTAACTGCAGGGGATGTATATGGGATACAGTATATTATATGTATATAGATTTTATCCCTATATAATGAAGGGATGTGTTATATGTGGGGTAGCGTGCGGTCAGTTGTGTTGTGAGGGGTATATATTATTTAGGAGCGCAGTGTTGTTTTCCAGGAGACTTTATACTGTAAGTGACTGTGGTATTTTTAGGGACGCCGGGTGGAGATGCTGCACGGAGCTGAAGATATCTGCCCGTGAATTCAGCAGTGATACGTCATGGATTGGAGAACCCGGAATAAAGTCCTCCTGATGGAAGAGATTGTCATCTATAAGGTACTAGATGCCACTAATGCCTCTCAGATCCTGTAGTCAGTCACACAGTGTCAGGGAGCTGTCTGTAGGGTTGTTAATTGTTAGTAAAGTTTTCAGCATTTACTTAACAGGGAGCGGGGGGGGGCAGCATTTTAATATTCGCCTCAGGCAGCAAATATGCTAGAATCGGCCCTGACCACAACTCTTCCTCAACATGACCAACCAGCCAAACTAGGCAATTGTAGGAGAAGAGGCTTGGTGAGAGAGGCAAAAAAGAACCCCAAGATCACTGTGGTTTGTGACTTGTTGACTACTGGTTGCAATTGAAGAAAAGATTAATGCAGCCAAGTACAAAGAGATCTCTGGATAAGATTGGGCCAAAGGTTCACCTTCCAACAAAACAATGACCCTAAGCAAACTGTTAAAACAACTCTGTGATCGTTCTTGACTGGCTCAGCCAGAGCGCTGCCTTATACCCAATTTTAATTCCACCAACATTCACCATCCAACCTGAGGGAACTGGATAGGCTCTGCAAGGAAGAGGCAGAGGATCCCCAAATGCAGGTGTGAAAAACTTTTTGCATCATTCCCAAGAAGACTCATGGCTGTTCTAGCTCAAAAGGTGCTTCTACTCCATACTGAGTAATTGGTCTGAATACTAATAATCATGTGATATTACAATTTATCTTATTTAACAAATTATCAAAAATATCTACATTTTTGGTTTTTCTGTCAAGATGGGGTGTAGAGTGCACATTAATAAGCAAAAAAAAAAACTTTTTTAAACTTGCCAATTGGCTGCAATGAAAGAGTGAAAAATTTAAAGGGGTCTGAATACTTTCCGTACCCACAGTATACTAGACAACAATTTGAAGTGGATGGATATACGCCCAACTTTTTCTGATACCAGTTAGAGTTACATTTCCAGGTGTTTTGGGTGCCAACGGTGGAGGTTGGATGAAAACTCTAATTCTCACCATCCAATCTACACCATAGATTTTTAAGTTTATAAGTTATGTGTAGTAATGAGATTGGAAAAGTACTAAACATATTACTGAAGTGTATTTAATACTATCCATGAACGCCTTCTTTGTCAAGAAACTACTCACATGTATTGCTAAGGTGTGATTTTGATCCATTCTTCCACAAACATTCCTCCTCAAATCATGGAGGTTCCATTGGCTCAGTCCAGAAACTCATAACTTCCTTCCATAGATTTTCTATTAGATGGGCCATTTAGTTAAATTGCATTTCTCAGAAACTTTCACTGTGTGTTTGGGATCATCGTCTTGCTGAAATGTCCACCCTTGCTTTATGTTTATCATCTTGGCAGATGACAGCAGATTTCTATCAGGAATATGTATTCGTCCATTCTCCCTACCCCCCCCCCCCTCCTGCTGATTCCCTGTGCAATGATGTATGATGGAAACGCCCCCCCCCCCCCTACCCTCACCAGAACGGACACATCAGGAGGCTTAGACCCCCGTTCACATTCCATGGTTTCCCTATTCTGGCTTCAATGCCCTGAACTGATGTCACAACCAGGAAGTGCCCACCCATTTCAGGAATTGCAGAATCTGATTTAAGAAATGATGTTAAATAAAACAGACATATCTCAGGATAGGAAGAAGCCAGCAGCATGATGTATGTATCATTGAAATTGTTGTCAAAGTCTCTCTCCAGCTGTGCTAAAACTATTTTTATTTGCTTAAAGTGTAAGTTTACATTTACACTTTAAGCAAGTTGATTCAGAAGTGATCCTATGTAACGGACTAGGACCAGATATGGTTCCCATATGAAGATTACAATAAGGGGCATGTCCTCTAGCTCTCATGTATCATGAAAAGCTGTCATAGTGCCAGTGGCACAGCCTCCAGGCTCATGTGCTTATTCACTTCATTAAGCTGCGAGATCTGTGATTCCCTTGGTGTACATGCCATTGAGAAGATGGCTCACAGCAAATGCACCACATCCTTTATCCTCAAGGACTAAGAGGCAACGTCTAATGTGGATTGACAAGCAAGAACTGCAGGGACCTCTGTGCTATGACAGATGCATTTATGAAGGTTACTTGACATAATGATTGCAGTTGAATGCAAAGCATGGAAGGACTGGTGCAAACTGGTTATAAAGTTATACATATATGCAATTATCATCTATATAGAAGAACTAAAATACATTGTCAAAAATGAGGCCAAACTATCGTGGCCCAGTATTCCCTTTATACATGTGTGGGCTTATGAATAATCTTAGCAGATGTATTTCTTAAGTGAGGCGGTTATTTTACTTTGATACAGTGATTTTTTTCATGCATCTCTATTGTGGGCCATATTTAGAAAACTTGTATACAACAAACATAAAGTGCATTAGTCTTTTAAAGGGGTATTCCCACAGAGAAAATTCTTAAATATACTCAGGATATATACAGATTACTCTCAGATGAACATGCATGAACATACAGGGGAGGGGCAGTAGGCAGAAGGCAGCAGAGTCGAGAGCAGTGCTGACTGTGTGTTTTGTTGGTTAGGTGAGATAGTAGAGCTGAGTTTATTTGGGATCTTTTATCGAACTCATTACTCTGATCTGTCTCATTGTTCTTTGTGTCAGATATTAGTAGAATGTTCAGACACTTAAAGTGTATCTAAACCCTGCACCATGATAATCTAAGCACATTGTGAGAACACAACAACAGGAGACTAGAGGATGGGAGGAGGTGTACGAGCATAGCACAGAGGAATCGGGAAGTGTCTGCTCAGCTAGTGTCCATTCATACTGCTGAACCTTACATTCAGGAGCTAACATAGTGATAGGAGGAAAAGCGGCAAAAAACTGAAAAAATTGAAATGTAAATGGTTAAAGAGGTTTTCCCACAAAACAAGGCCCTAGCAAACGGGATAGGATCACGAGAAAGGGGGTCTGATGTACCCCCATTGCACCCCTTGTCAGCTACCTGAACTAATCCGGGGCAGACAGTCGGGCAAAATGACACAAATCGAAATGGCACAAATTTGATTGATCTTGAAATATGTAAATACTCATTAGTCAATTTTAATTGCATAACTAACATGTATAATTTTTTATAACACAGATATCATATTAAGGAAGACTACATTTACAACTTAAGGTTAATGATTATTATTAACTTAAGAGTAATGATCACAGGTTTTGCATATCGGGGTTTGCCATGATGACTGGTATTTACTGTATTTTACTGATAGCGACAGACTGACCAAACATAGCTCAGTGCAGCTGTATTTGCTGATCATTTAGTTACTTTTCCTTGGTCTTGGAACCAAGTGGGAAGCATAATAGAAGAAACTATGAGATGACTCCAGTGCTGAGAAATGAGAATAGGAGAGACATGGTTACTCTCCTATCAATTCTGCTGCTCCCAATTCTGACAGGTCTGAGCTTCGAGTCTGGTGAGTTAAAGCAGAAGAGGCAATGAAATAAGAACATGTACGGTATTGTGGTATTACTCCATTAGGTCTCCTGCACACGATAATTGTTTTTACATGGCCACAAAAAATGGCTCTATTGGCAGTTTTTGTGGCCAGTGTACCCCCTGTGCCTCTATCATATGGCTGAAACGTAGGTTATTTGTAGACAGCGTATGGCTGGCAAATGATGTTAATAGCTTGTCCCAACCCCTTGGAGTGTCGTGTAATTGTGTTGCCTGGCAACCGACCCGCAAAAATGGACGGTACTAGGATGACACACTGTGTATCATCCTAATTTTTCACAACCCCACAGATTTTCATGGGAGGGCAAAGCCATAAATACAGGCAAGAATACGACCTCCTCTGAGGGGTACTGGACTCCGACATGGGCCTGAGGAATCCTTAGCTGTGAGAAAAAGCCCATAGCATTACATGGAGCCAGGAGACCCCCACAACAATCCTCAACCAAATCACCTGAGGAAACCACAATCGTGTGCAGGAGGGCTTACTGTTAAGTAGGGTGTACTCATATTGCTGTTAGACGAACAACAACTGTTATCCCCCAACAAATAATTTGAGAGATTGTTGGTTAGCCTCCATACACATTAGGTGATTGGGTGAACCCATTAAAATCTATAAGATTTGATCTATATGGCAACATTTAGACATGCGAAGAATTTTTTCTTTTAGAGGTTGGTATTAAAGACAGTTTTGCTGCTTTCTTTGATAATTATGGCTCCACTGTAACAAATGTTTGACAAGTGTTGTACATCTTCAAAATAACACTTTTGTCTTAAAATGTTCCTTGACTTTTTCCAGTTCATTACATTTGAGCTAAACTTTTTTAAAAGTCAAGTTTTTCTCTTATCTGCCAACACTGCTAATTCACCAACTTTCCCATCCACAGATCAAGAGGGCAAGGACAAATTTTAAATCAAAAAAAGTTTACATTTTTGTGCAAATAGCCAAGGCATCAAAACTTGCAACTTTTTCAGGACATAAATGTGGCAAAGTAAATTCTCTCATTCAGTCGTTTTCATTTGCATTAACTAGCAGGGGAGGGTTTTCTCTGCCTATGCCTATTGAGTGGGCAGACTTTTTTTTATGTCATTTCTATACTTTTCTGTGAATTCTGAGCCAAGCAGATGTCTTCTTACTGTTCCCCTTCTTCTACCATTGTACGCACTTCAAGGCTGAGTGTTTGCAGCTGCAAACCCAACTCGCCCTTTTAAGTCCCTTTCCCTCTTTTCTTTTTTTAGCATACACTATATTAAAATGTTTTGTATATTTACTATACATGTTATGTTAAGTTCTGAAGTTAACAGTGTCTGGGATCTTTATATTTTATGTTAAGTTTGATAGATGCATTACAAAAATACTAAGAATAATGGGAGAAATCCTATCATACAACTGTTTACCCCTTCCTGACATGTGATGTATTATTACTGAGAAAGCAATTTATCAACACAAAAAAGTTATTCTGTTGCCAGATTAATTAAGTAGCAGCAAAGGAGGTAACCAGTTAAGGTACAAAATTTATTGAAATCGTCTGAAAATTCCAACGTTTAAACTCGCACATAGAGCAGAAGACGCCCCTATTCACCACTGTGCAAAAGTACAAAAATTACTATTAAATCTAGTCTTAGGCTCACAGTTAGATAACCATAAAGATCGACTGGTATGTGGTAAGGAGTACATTTAGTAAAAGAGTACCTACCTCAAACGTTCTCCATCAGATCCGGGTACATGGTTCTTACCCATGTAGATGTCCAGTGCCAGTCAGTATTGTAGGGCTTGGGGAGAGCCTTCTAATCCTGTCCTCGGAAACCAGTAAGAGAGGGTGTCAGGCCCTAGTATACTTTGCCCTAACCCCAAAATGCTACCGCCCTTACAAGGGCAGTCCCACAAACTAGCCCTTTTACTATATATCACGCCTCCGTTATGCGTTTCAACCAAAAGTCTCATTAGAGGGTGAGAGAAACATTCATTCAGAGATAGCCCTGTAAACCAGAAGAGTACTTCATTTAGTCTAAAAACATACAAACATGCTCAAAATGTCCCATGTCATAGGTCAAGGTTTGCTTACCATAAATATCCCAAAGAGAAGAGATACTCTAAACGGGGAAGGAGTGCCTTCACCCACAAGTAGAAGCCTTGTGTTCACACATGGTGTTATCGGTGTATAACGCCTACCCCATGTATGAGCGAGGTGAAAGACATCCAAGATAGTTGCCAGCACAAGTGATTACAATGGGTAATGCATAATGCAGCAAACAACCACCATGTAGGAAGAGGGCTGGGGCCATGTGCACTCTTCATTTATCCTTAATGGCACTGTGATGTACAATTACGGAATGTGACATTAAGAGGTTAAACTAATTTTGGGGGCAAATTTCTAAATCTGCCCAATTGTCATTACTCGCTGTCCCTAAAAGGACTCCTCCAAATCTAAATTCCCTGATAGATAACAGGGTAGTTTGTTGATTAGCATAATCCAAAGACACTCTGGAGTACCTGGAGGAACCCACCTATTTCCTTTTATGCTACACCAGCCCCTATGAATCTTGTTCGTTCTTATTTTTTTACTTCATACTTTACAATAATTATATTGCTTTAATATAGTATATGATTACACAAGACTATGAGTATCCATACTTTATTATCATAATGGGGTTGTCTGATGCATAGATATTGATTGCCCATCAATATATTCCTATGACCAGACTTTAAATTATCATGCTATACATACATCTACTTGTGTCATGAATATGGCCATATCACAACAAAAGTGTATAATATGGCACAAAGGCATTCATGGACCCATATTGCAGCCCCAAATGTCTCAGTATGATAGATGAAGTCCCCAACAGGACAATGTCATACAGAGGCATCATAAGGCAAGTTCAGCTTTGCCAATTCAATACATTATTTTTTATTGTATTTATTTTATAATGTTAAAATGTAAATCTTTTCTCAACCTGTAAATATTGACAAAATGTAAGTATTTGATAGACGTATATGTGAGCTTCTGTTTGCAGTAATTGAAGATAGTGTAGTGATAACTGCAGTACATACTGACCTGTGCACTTTGTACAGAACTACTGAGAAGGTTTTGGATTATACTCTGGAGGTCGTAGGACATAATTTAATGTCAGATTCTCTTGTAGAAGCACATATTCTCCCCTCACCTATCACCGGAGAATTTGGTAAATCCCCTGCTTTGTGAGAAGAAGAGATCAAATCACTGTCTTTCCTCTTTTCTGCTCTAACTGAATGTGTCTTCCAGCTTTATTTTATTTTTCTCCTTATTTCCCTCTGCCTTTTAGCAATCACCTTTTCTCTCTTCTTTATTCACATCCTGTCTCTTTCTTTTTGCTGCTTGGAGACTCTCTGCTGTAGAAGTGTAAGTACTTTCTTTTTTGTGGCTTTCCCTGTGTCTTTTACTTTCATGCTTCATTTATCTCTCTGCTGAGAGTCTGGCTCCTGGGTGATAACAAACATGTCTTCCTGTGGTTCCAGAGCTAATAATACTGCATGGCTAGTGAATAATGCCTTTAGAAGCCCTAAATACAAATTCTGCACGCCGGAGATTATTTGCAATCCGGAAATAGAGGCACAAGACAAAAATGTTTGTTTATCTTCTGAGTGTTATTGTGCTAGCTTTCTGGGGGTTGATACATGGTGTTGCATGAAGAAATCCATTGCCCTTGCTTGTGTTGTAGGAAAGTAACTTTGTTGTATTTGTGTTTTGTTTTGCACATTATTAAAAAAAAACGTAACATTGGGATTGCAAAAAGCAAGGTACAATAGAAACCAAGTTTTTGAAGGAAATCTAATGTAGGAATCTAGCTTTATTAACCAAGTACACTGCTGATTAGCTTTATATAAGGGATCATAAATTAATATTATTTTTATTTTTTTTAACCATGTCACATTATTTGCTGTACTAGATCTCTGCATTCTGAGTGGATTTCAAAGAAATGTATTTATATTAAAGGACATCAACCACCAGGGTGAAAGACTGTATGCAAATGAGTCTGAGGGGCTCCAGGCTCCATTAACACCTATGGAACCTGGTGTCCCTCAGGCATATTTGCATACAGTCCTTCATCCTGTTGGTAGATGCCCTTTAAAGAATAAATAAAGGAATTCCTTATATAAACATAGCTGGTTCCAGATTTAGTTTTTACAAACTTACCCAGGCTGGTTGCACGTCTGGTTGCAGAAGAGGGCAAGAGGACGCCTCACCACCCCATCTCTATAAAAGGCCGAGCGGCTGTGGACGCAATCTGGGAAAAGTTGGGACATAATGCAGCGCAGCCGACAGGCCACAGTTCAGTGTGACCGTGTGCCATAGACCACATTGGTGTCTCTGATCTGATGCAGCCAAATCACAGCCACCATTACAGTTGTGTACATGGGGCCTTACTCCTTTTGCCAGCTTTAAGTAACATTGGGAGCCCATAACAGCTGAGCTTAACTTGGTACATTTGGACCGGTACATCCAGCAAGCACACTGAGTGAGTGGGTTGCAACTAACTAAGCTCTTCGGAAAGTGCTTTTGGCTGTTTATGGATGTTGCAGATCCTTTCAATCCTTTGCCTAGATCAGTGGTGGCGAACCTATGGCACTGGTGCCAGAGGTGGCACTCGGAGCCCTTTCTGTGGGCACCCAGGCCATCACCAGAGATGACTTCAGGTATCTTTCTGCAGTATCAGACAGCCCAGGACTTGCTGTGCACAGAGCTATTTTAAAGTGACAGAGCTACTTGGGACCACTGTAGGAGTGGGAAGGTGTGGACAGATCTGGATTATCATTGTAGCTCCTGCTCCTGCCCTGACAATTCTTCCTGTTTACAGGACCCTAAGGGAAGCTACAATGATCATCCAAATTTCTTCTATTTACTGCTGTATTGGTGTCCTCAGGGTGCCGGTATCAATGAAAGCTGTGACAGAGAGTATGAATCACAAATTCAATTTCTGTGTTGGCACTTTGCAATAAATAAGTGGGTCTTGGTTGTAATTTGGGCACTCGGTCTCTAAAAGGATCGCCATCACTGGCCTAGATTATGGGACAGTTACCTCATGGAAATTGTAGTAGTTCTAGCCATTAATATTTTCCAGTTGTTTCAGTTTTTTTTTAAACATGTTATTCTCTGTGAAGTATTTATCGTCTCTTTTCATTGTTAGGATACTTCTTGCTTTGTTCTTTTGATCATAAAATAGGGATATTTAAATACACAAATATCCGATTTTTATGTTGATACTAAAATGTGGATGTTTGACTCCTACACCTTGCAGTTCACTTTTAAATATTTTTTTCACTGCATGGGCTGTTCACTTCATAATTTTATATGGTTTGAAGCACTTTGGTTCAGTGATGTGTTTTTTTTCCAAATTTTTTTCTCTACCACTTTCTGATAAAGTTAACGATTAAATGTAAATATGATCTGAAGACAGAGTAGTAATATTTGATGTATGTAGTGGCCAAATGTGCTGGCATACATTTCTACACCAGACAGGAACGTGGCCCATTCTGCTGCCAGCCAAACACCCCGCTAGCCTCACACCCCTTCATGCCCCTCAACACTGGGGCATGAAGTGCCGTAAAGGGGAAAATAATCACAATGCACGGCACTTCACAAGGCATTGGCAAAGTTGGTTATTTTTCCTAGTTCCAAAACATTAATTTTGTTTAGACTGTTTAGATTCCGCATCATGTATCCCACCTTCTTGACAAATATTGGGGAGATTTATCATTATATCATTGTGTATTAGCTCATCTGCATGTCAGATTTATTACAGTAGCTTCCTGCTAAATCCAGCATGCTGTATGAAGTGTTAAGGTCTGCTGATTCCAGGAACACCAGGAGGGGACTGGAATAATTTTAACCAAAATAAGCAACTTTAATTCTTTTACATCATAAAGAACTTTTACTTCTGCATTCTATGGATATATGAGGCACATGGTGGGAGACTAGAAAAGTGGCGTGGGTATGGAAAAGCTGCAAAAAATTGCGTACATTGGCAAATGCAACAATTTAGCAAGGTTAAGACACCTGAAAACAGGTGCAACTATTCAAATAAATCCCCCACCCCATCATTTCCATAAGACATTGTTATTCCTTCTACATTTCAGCCTGATAATCATCGCCCACCGTCTATAGATGCAGGCAGTGCCTTTTATACAGCTGCAGGGGCGATTTTTGACATTGCTGCAGTTTTTCCCAAATACATAACTTACAACTGAAGAAACAGATACTTCCCCCTGGATCTCTTTTGTCCTCATGAGGTACATATAATGTATGAAAACACATAAACATATACATAAGTAAATCTTATATATACGTCTACAAAAGTGCTAATAATGCCATTAAATTCTTTTCAGGCCTGATCATTAAAGGAAATCAAGCATGATAAACCAGGGACACTTACTCATAGATCCAGGTACTGCTCCCTCAGCACTTGTGCAGTGAGAAGGAAGGAGGTCATTGATAACAAAGAAGATTGTCAGTCACAGTGCCTGGTCTATGTGTCTATGGTCTATGTTATCATGTGTTATCATGCTTGATTTAGATGGTAGATTTTTTTTCTGATGGCTTGGGGAAGTATAAAGTTTCTTTTATCCTACCCTGTTTCTTCAGATCCAATAGGGTCATACTGGGCATATAGCCTTGGAGCTGTTCCTTGGATTCGCTTGAAATCAACTGTTCCATTTCAACACTAAAGCTTTTTTCTGATGTCTGAAATTTGTAATTTGATAATATTTTTTATCAGTATTGATCAGTTATTAAGGGAATTGTACAACTGTGAAATGTAGATTAAAAATATTGTACATAGCTTATTAATAGATTGTTTTCAGCAATTAAGTTAACAAAATGTCTAATTTCATATGTGCAAGAGTATGTTAAAATGCACAGAACTTTTAATATGATTAAAAATTAATTGGTGCTGATGAGAGTTGACATTTCCCAATCATCCCCGTATGATTTCTGACCATAGCCTCCATTCCTTCATAATCCGCTCCTTCTGACTACAAGCTGTTTTTTCCAGCCATGGTTAAGGTTGACCAATATCCAGCTTGTGTACTAGGCCAAGAACAACGTTATTATCCTTTACATTGATAAACTGCATGGTATTTAGGAATTGCCTTAAAAGGGAAGTGAATACATTTCAGAACTTGTTCTACAAACTATTTATATTGGACACCTCTTCATTTTGGCATCTTATTTTGTCATTGTTTTTGCTGCAACTTGTGCGAATGTTGAAAGTAATTATAATAACCAATTATCCATATGGATAAAATAAAATATACTTCAAGAAAATAATCCATACTCACTAACACATTGTATATTATAAAGAGGGAGAAGAATATGCATTATGCCGTTTGCATGTTCCCCAATGATGAGTCATCTCTATGCACTTGACACTTTTCTATGCATCTAGTATATTGTAAATGTTAACAAAGTGCTGACAATGGATTTCTCATAACATATTATCCAGAGTAAGGAAGCCATGACCTTTCCATTAAGCTGCTCCTCAGGAAGACCATAACATTGTGGTGTGGCCTCTTTTCTTGTCTGCCTGTTCACTGTCCTGGATAGTCTTGTAGTCTACTGTATCTGCACAGAAAATATTTACATCTGCCTCATTACAGTCACTGCAATGTTTTTTTATTTTTTTTATTTACATCTTGATGTTACTTTCTTCACAGTTTGTGTGCATTTACATTGAACTATTGTTGCCATTATTGCAGATGACACCCAAGTCAAAGAGAAAGAGTATCCACAGCAGAATGTTGCGCCCTGTGTCCAGAGCCTTCGGTGAGTATATTGTACAGATTTATCAGCTTTGCTTTAAGAGGTATAAAAGTAACTAATTCTGAACAAAATACATAATGCATGTTTTCAATTTTTCATAATCGGGACCCATGAAAAAGTCAGTTATTTTCATTTAATTACCTTATTAACTTTTTCCTTCAAAGAAATGGAGTTTGACCTGGATAAGGCTCTTGAAGATGTCCCAATACATATAGAAGACCCTCCGTATCCCTCCTACAAGCAGGATAAGCGGTCTTCTAGTGTCATAGCAGAGTTACCATCAGAAGAAGGAAAAAAGCTTGAACACTTTACTAAGTTACGACCAAAGAGAATGAAGAAACAACAACCCAGTAAATCCAATGTAAGTATATTTCATTCTTTAAATGGAACTTAGGCAGAAGCTTATGTCTCAATGCCTCAGAACATCCACTTTGCTGTAATAGACCTTCCTGGGTTAAGGGACATCACTAAATGGCTCTACGGAAGTCTAGCAAATGATATCAATAAAGACGGAAGGAGAAATTTGAGGCAGGGAGAGCTTGACTTCACTGCAGGGGTCTTAGCCTCTGTGACTTTATAACATTTTACATCTCACTTGAAAGTGGATTTTCTGGATAATGCTGCACACTGAGCTGTGACAGAAACATGATGTGAGTGCAAATGGAGTTGCTGACACCACACTCACATGGCAGACACAAGTCCTTCTTAAATTGATCACTTAAAGGGAACCTGTTACCACATTTTGCACAAATACAGCTAGTGACAGGTTCCCATAGAGCCCTATTAACCAACACCCTTTTTTAGCTAAAAATTGTTTCCCTCAGAACCCCATAAATCATCTTTACAATTTTGCCTTGTATTCAGGGATATCTGGAGCAAGTCAAATGGGTGTTGTCTCCTTGGGCTGAATCTAGTAACTCATCCCCATGTTTTCTGAGCATTCAGCAATAATGTTATGCGTGGAGGAGCTGATGGATTCAGCCTGAAGAGGCCATGCCCCCCCCTTGGCTCGCTATAGATAGCCCTGTATACCAGCGAAAAATTGGGGGTCAGTTAGTTAATAGGGCTCTATGGAAACCTTTGTGAAAAATGTATAAATTGTATGGACAAGTTCCCTTCAAACATGTCCATGTACACTCACCGGCCACTTTATTAGGTACACCTGTCCAACTGCTCGTTAACACTTAATTTCTAATCAGCCAATCACATGGCGGCAACTCAGTGCATTTAGGCATGTCGACATGGTCAAGACAATCTCCTGCAGTTCAAACCGAGCATCAGTATGGGGAAGAAAGGTGATTTGAGTGCCTTTGAACGTGGCATGGTTGTTGGTGCCAGAAGGCCTGTTCGGAGTATTTCAGAAACTGCTGATCTACTGGGATTTTCACGCACAACCATCTCTAGGGTTTACAGAAAATGGTCCGAAAAAGAAAAAACATCCGGTGAGCGGCAGTTCTGTGGGCGGAAATGCCTTGTTGATGCCAGAGGTCAGAGGAGAATGGGCAGACTGGTTCGAGCTGATAGAAAGGCAACAGTGACTCAAATCGCCACCCGTTACAACCAAGGTAGGCAGAAGAGCATCTCTGAACGCACAGTACCTCGAACTTTGAGGCAGATGGGCTACAGCAGCAGAAGACCACACCGGGTGCCACTCCTTTTAGCTAAGAACAGGAAACTGAGGCTACAATTTGCACAAGCTCATCGAAATTGGACAGTAGAAGATTGGAAAAACGTTGCCTGGTCTGATGAGTCTCGATTTCTGCTGCGACATTCGGATGGTAGGGTCAGAATTTGGTGTCAACAACATGAAAGCATGGATCCATCCTGCCTTGTATCAACGGTTCAGGCTGGTGGTGGTGGTGTCATGGTGTGGGGAATATTTTCTTGGCACTCTTTGGGCCCCTTGGTACCAATTGAGCATCGTTGCAATGCCACAGCCTACCTGAGTATTGTTGCTGACCATGTCCATCCCTTTATGACCACAATGTACCCAACATCTGATGGCTGCTTTCAGCAGGATAATGCGCCATGTCATAAAGCTGGAATAATCTCAGACTGGTTTCTTGAACATGACAATGAGTTCACTGTACTCCTCTGGCCTCCACAGTCACCAGATCTCAATCCAATAGAGCATCTTTGGGATGTGGTGGAACGGGAGATTCGCATCATGGATGTGCAGCCGACAAATCTGCGGCAACTGTGTGATGCCATCATGTCAATATGGACCAAAATCTCTGAGGAATGCTTCCAGCACCTTGTTGAATCTATGCCACGAAGAATTGAGGCAGTTCTTAAGGAAAAAGGAGGTACAACCCGTTACTAGCATGGTGTACCTAATAAAGTGGCCGGTAAGTGTATGTGACTTTGAGTTGGAGTTAGGCAAATTGAGGCGTTGGAGTTACCGACTCCACAGCCCTGGTTATAAATAGGTTGTTTTGGTTAGACAACCCCTTAAATTTGGACAGCTTATTGTGACAATGTACCTGCTTGAGGCTGAGTTTAAACATTGTACATTTTAGACTTCAAACCAAGTTCTAGATTATGCAAGCTACACTGTATCTGACACCCATCCAGGCGTGCTTATGTAAGCAAAGCTGCCAATGTGGAAAGAACTACATTCTGTAAACATGTCTGTTTCAGATGTTTCATGTAAAAATACTTGTCTGTATGATTTTTCCCATGCGTAAGATGGTTGTTTTTGCATTGGCTGTTAATATATTTATGTATATGTTTACAAGCTGCATAATGTATGCTGCTTGAACAGATAGTACTTTCTATGTGTATTATAAGTTTGTAAGGATACTCAGTATATTTAATTTCTCCTTCTATGTTATTTCAGCAACCTGGAGCAGAAGCCGCTTCTGATGGGGATCAAAATGGCCTGATGCCCAGAGTAGATGAAGGTGTAGATGAGTTTTTCAGCAAGAAGGTGACAAGACTTGAATCAAAGTAAGTTAAAGGCGGTGCCTGCATATTACAATTCTGTGTTGTTAGGAGGGTTCCCTGACAGCGTACATCAATTGAGCATTCATATAATGAACATGATTTTGTGAAAAAGGCAAACGTATTGAAGGGGGAACTAATAGCCCACACAAGTTCTCAGAAATTGAGTCCCCCCCCCCCCCCTCCCACCGCCATTTCTGTTTCTCTAGTTACAGAGGGCATTTTTTTTTAAGAAGAACCGTGGCTGGTGACAGTTTCTCTTTAAAACATGTATAGCATATTCTGCGGAAATAATTTAGCGGTTTGTAATGTAACACTTTCAAATATTACAATTACCATGCAAGTCTAGATTTAACCACAATGGCCCACATTTATCAAAAACAGATTCATGAATTGGGGCGCATGTTCTTCATGAATCTGGCGCACCCTGCACTGCTTTGGCAGAGTGCAATAACTGTTTTGGTGTATTTTAGAACATAAAACACAGTTCTGGCTGACCTGATTATAAGCCGAGACCCCTAATTTTACCACCGAAAACTGGGAAAACCTATTGACTCGAGTATTAGCTGAGGGTGGGAAATGCACTGGTCACAGCACCCCAGTATACAGCCAGCAAGCCCCCAGTAGTATATAGCCAGCCCCCAGTAGTATATAGCCAGCCCCCAGTAGTATATAGCCAGCCTACCCCCAGTAGTATACAGCCAACCTGCCCCCCAGTAGTATACAGCCAGCGTGCCCCCCAGTAGTATACAGCCAGCGTGCCCCCCAGTAGTATACAGCCAGCGTGCCCCCCAGTAGTATACAGCCAGCGTGCCCCCCAGTAGTATACAGCCAGCGTGCCCCCCAGTAGTATACAGCCAGCGTGCCCCCCAGTAGTATACAGCCAGCCTGCCCCCCAGTAGTATACAACCAGCCTGCCCCCCAGTAGTATACAGCCAGCCTGCCCCCCAGTAGTATACAGCCAGCCTGCCCCCCAGTAGTATACAGCCAGCCTGCCCCCCAGTAGTATACAGCCAGCCAGCCTGCTGCACCCAGTAGTATACAGCCAGCCAGCCTGCTGCACCCAGTAGTATACAGCCAGCCAGCCTGCTGCACCCAGTAGTATACAGCCAGCCAGCCTGCTGCACCCAGTAGTATACAGCTAGCCAGCCTGCTGCACCCAGTAGTATACAGCTAGCCAGGCTGCACCCAGTAGTATACAGCTAGCCAGCCTGCACCCAGTAGTATACAGCTAGCCAGCCTGCCCCCTGTAGTATACAGCTAGCCAGCCTGCCCCCTGTAGTATACAGCTAGCCAGCCTGCCCCCTGTAGTATACAGCTAGCCAGCCTGCCCCCTGTAGTATACAGCTAGCCAGCCTGCCCCCTGTAGTATACAGCTAGCCAGCCTGCCCCCTGTAGTATACAGCTAATTACTGATGCTTAATTCCGAATTCCTAATTTTGCCCTTCTTTTATTAATTATCTACTATCTAAGCAATGTGGTATCAGTATAATGTTAAGATATTACTTTACTATTTTAATGAACCATTGGTTTGCATTAGTAGCTTTTTATATCCGGTGGTTTCTGTCTTTCTCGCTGAAGCAGAGTACAACATATCTTACTTTTCCTTAGAAATATTCATAATTTAGCAAAGCAAAATGACAGCTTTTGAAATTAAAAGGGCAAAACACTTAATTGATACTTCAGTGCCGGCTTAGGGCATACTGTGAAATCCCTTTGAAAATGCCTCTCTTCACACTGCGTGAGCAGCCAGCGAGTGTGTATTGAATACAATGCACTTCTCTGTGAATGTTGAAGGTGTTTTACGGATTATGTTGCCTAGTGACATACTGAATATTTTGGTAAATATAGCTTGATATAATGATTTCATAATAAAGCTGAAAATATTTTTGTATATATTCAATATTCATTGTTAATAATTTAATATTTAAAGGGGTTGTCTACTTTCAGCAAATAATTTATATGGTTTATGTAAGGAGAGTTATACAATTTTCCAATATACATTCTGTAACAATTCCTTACAGCTTTCTAGATTTCTGCTTGCTGCCCTGCTATAGGATGCTTCTCTATTTACAGTACTTCCAGTGGATATAATCTGTCCATAGTGATGTGATGAACACGCAGGAGCAGGAGCCTTTATTATCATAGAGAGTAATCTGCAGCGTGTGATATAACCGCTCAAACACTTGCGTGTAAATCACATGACCATGGACAGATTTCTATCCAGTGGAAGTGAACTTAGTAACTTTGTAGAGCACAACAGCAAGCAGAGATCTAGAAAACCGTGATGAATTTACATAGAAAGTATATTGAAATTTTTTTTTCTATGTTATAGTCAAGGTATTTCTTCTTCTTTTTAGTTTTTTTGCCATTTTAAGTGTGACTTTTAATTTAATTGACTTATTTTACAGAAAATATTTGAAAGGAGGAGAATCTCATGATATTAATGAGGGCGAAGAAAAAAAGAAACGGGAATCCAGGAAAAGTGGCTTTCTCAATCTGATAAAGTCTAGATCCAAGTCAGAACGTCCCCAGACTGTAATAGTGACTGAGGAACCACCATCTCCTAAGCCATCAGTTAAAAGTCCTGCTCCTGATCTTGGTAGGAAGGATAAAGTGACTGATAGCAATGGGGCAGTGAGTTCTAGTGCCAGTGCTGGAAGCAGTGGACCAAGCAGCAGTACTGAGAGGTCAGAGGAGTTAAAAACGCCAGACTCTTTAGAGGAAAACTTACAGCTTGATGAAGGCAGCAAGACTGAGAGGATTGACAGCAAAGGCAGCCCACAGAGTGGGAGAAGATATGGTGTCCAAGTGATGGGCAGTGGATTGTTAGCTGAAATGAAAGCTAAGCAGGAAAGAAGAGCAGCAAATAAGGTATGTGGTTACAATCCCCTGGATTGCAGGACTGTATTTGTCATATACTCCTAAAATGTTACACAATTATCAACCATTTTATGAAATAGAATTTTTTAAACCACGTGGGGAGTAATACAAGCTGGACTTACAGAGATCGGCTATCAAAATGAGATTTCCCATAATGTTATGTTTATTGTGCTTCAACAATAAAGCACTTGTGTCAGATAGTCCAATATATGCTTTAAGTCCTCCTCAAAGAACCACAGAATGTGGTGTGTTATGTATATGTAGCACACTTCTGGTTCAGTGCTGGATATTGGTCATTTTGCATAGAAACCTTATATTCATATAGAACATCACATTTTCTCTCTTTGAGTTGTCGGTGTTGGGCCCCCTACAGAAGAACATGCTTGGTCTGTGGAAACTGACCCATGTGCTGCTCATATCCCATGGACTGAACACATTGGGGCAGCTTTATTAAGCTGTCTGAAAGTCAGAATATTCTTATTTGCCCACGGCAACCAATTACTGCTCAGCTTTCATTTTACCAGTGCTCATGAATATTTTAAAGGGGAGCTGTGATTGGTTGCCATGGACAACTAAGAATATTCTGATTTTCAGACAGCTTAATAAATCTGCCCCATTGTTGTGGTAGAGAGTCCTTGCACGGTATAGAAAGGTGATGCAAGGAGTCCCTGCCTACTTGGTCGCACAGCAACAGTACCAAAACTGCTGTTCCCCCGGCAGACAGACACCTTGCACAAAATTTCACTTTGATGCAAGGGCTCCCGTCCACTGCACTGTGCTCAGTCCATGTGATATGAGCAGCACATGGGTCAGTTTCAATTGACTGAGAAAGTTTTTGTGCAAGGGGCCTGAGCCTATAGTATATTATATAAAACAAATGAAAGAAACAGTTAAAGGGAACACATTTAAGGCTTTTGACTACAGAAGAAAAAATTCAATTACGTATTAGATATTAAAATACTTGTAGGACTTATATATACAGCAAATGTATTCAACATGATGGACAATGGTACAGAAATGCAATCGATTATACCATTATATCCATTATATTTAATGGCATATTTTGGGCCCGATTACTGTCTAACGTGCTACAGATGAAAAAATAGAATGTGAACATAGCCTAAAACTGCCATTGAAAAAGAAGAATAGGATGATGGTGGCAGTACACTTAGCTTTCACAACCAGTGCCCAGCAGCTGCTGTCAAGGCTGATTTTTCCCTGAAGTGCAGGAAAATTGAATCAATGCTATGAGATCATAAGTTGAACTTTTCACTGACTCCTGCTCCATCTACTGCATGTTACTGCAATTCTGAATATGGAAGCTAATGGAAAGGGGAATGACCAGGCACATCCATACACCCCCCATTGTAAAACCCTGAGGCTTATGGATTGTTCTTGTCACAAGCCCCTCCATCACATATGTAGAGCTATGTTGTCCTTTGAGAAAGCTTTACTAGCAAAATGTAGTGCATCACAAGTATATATTAAAAATAGTTTTTATGCTGTTTCAGACCCTTTAGTTGCCAAAGCCTTTAACTAGTGCTGTGGCCCCCTCCTGATAGTAGCTCTTGAGTAAAGCAGTGTAGTAGTGAGGCTAACAGTGTGAGGCTGGTAATACTGCTCTGCAGGAGACCTGTAGTCCTTTTCCATTCTGGGATTCACAGGTGTAATGGCATCTATAAGGCATATACCATAACAGTTTATCAAGGGATTACCTGTTTACTTCAAAGTGAAATTAACAATGAATTGGGGTAAAAGGAAACATCTACTGACCACATGGTCATATTCTTTACTTTTCTTACAACATCTTACCTTTTACTACATACACAGAATCATCTTTACCTTTTAGTTGCTGTTATGAAAATCTGTTACAAATATTAATACACACGGAGTCTTGCATTATAATATTTACCATAGTTATCCAGAGGTGATGGATAAAACGGGAGACGTTTAAGAGATTTTACCCCATTAAACTACCAACCCCCTCGGGTAGGGTATAACATATCCTTTCCAGAATTCATTACCAACCCCCTCGGGTAGGGTATAACATATCCTTTCCAGAACTCATTACCATCCTCCTCGGGTAGGGTATAACATATCCTTTCCAGAATTCATTACCATCCTCCTCGGGTAGGGTATAACATATCCTTTCCAGAATTCATTACCAACCCCCTCAGGTAGGGTATAACATATCCTTTCCAGAATTCATTACCATCCTCCTCGGGTAGGGTATAATATATCCTTTCCAGAATTCATTACCATCCTCCTCGGGTAGGGTATAATATATCCTTTCCAGAATTCATTACCAACCCCCTCAGGTAGGGTATAACATATCCTTTCCAGAATTCATTACCATCCTTCTTGGGTAGGGTATAACATATCCTTTCCAGAATTCATTACCATCCTCCTCGGGTAGGGTATAATATATCCTTTCCAGAATTCATTACCATCCCCCTTGGGTAGGGTATAACATATCCTTTCCAGAATTCATTACCAACCCCCTCAGGTAGGGTATAACATATCCTTTCCAGAATTCATTGCTGTATTCGAAATCTCCCTCATTTGCATATAAAAAACTACTCCAAAGGGATAGTTGGAAATGCGAGCTTCAGATACAGTTTCTACCTATTTCCTTAACTCCCAGCATCACCGATTATGTAGCTCACAGACCCACATTTCTAGCTCACAGAACCTACAGTTTCTACATCCCATAGAACAGAAGATAGAGATGGGCATCTGAAGTGCCACTCTGCCTTGGCCTTTGACCTTTTCACATGACTTTGGAGAAGATTTTTATAGGTAAAAGGATGAGATCTCACATAAAGGAGGGAACTCTAGATAGGATATTTCATGCCCTACCTGAGGGTGCTGGTAGTTTAATGGGTAAAATGCAGTGAGTCCCTTTTAAAATGTCAATTAGTTTGGTTCGACATTGAGTATTCTATCGTTTCTGCAAAAGTGACCTAATAAGACGGGAGCTGCAATAACATCTAGAAGTACAGAGCAGCAATGTAATATTCAGAGTCTAATGTTCTAGTCCTGTACCTCCACCTAGTGTTTATTCCCTCATATTCACTTGCTGCATCTATCCAATATAGATCTGAAGCTTTTACACTTGGATTTTACTAATCCAGTACTACTACTTTCTTTTAGGCTGTGGCTACATGGAGACAGTTTTTACTGTGGCTGGAAATTGGAGAATAGTTATTACCCATAGTAAAACACAGAGATTGCATCAATTCTGCTAGACCAGCTGTGTAGCTTCAGCCTTCTAGTTCTCTTAATGGGCGATGGTGTTTATTTTTGCCTGGAACTAGCTATAAGTGGCAATTCAGACTTGTGCAGCCAGCTGCAGTATTAATATACCATGGTCTCTATCTTTTAACATTGGCTACTATATAAAGCTCCCTGTCCTAAATTGTCCTATTAAACCAGTGTTGAGGATGCCATTTGTAACTATTTTAGCACCTACTATAGAGATTTAATGTTTACTAAGTCATTGGGCTATAATTGCTACATAACCATATGGGTTGAATACATTTAGCCCAGACTCTGGATATGTGCCAATAAGCAACTGGTAAACAACATGTGAAAAGACACCTGTCATGTTGAAAGGGGTTATTTAGACTCCATTCTTCTCTCCTTTTTATCCAACAGAAATTGGGCAGTGATGTTGGCAGTAAAGACTTATTGGATGTTGAGAAAGCAGATGGAAGTGGAGCAGGTTTGATCATATTACTGGTTATTGATATACTGGGTCTTAATAGTTTAACATATTACAGAATACTGAGAAATGAGATCGCCTATATTAATAATATAATATCTACTCTTGTTAGTAATCTGTACGTTATTTTATGATTAAAACATGTATTTCTATTTCCCATGCATGATTATGGGGTCAGTGGTCTTGTCTGATTTTTTAAAAGTATTTAGAGATCAGCTTTGGAGTGGCTAAAGAATCTGTAGGCTAATGAATGTCAATGGTATGATCCTGGGTTATCTATATAGAAGTGTTAGTTATAGGGGTTTTCCCGCAAAGGAAAGTTAGGCCTTATCCACGGGAAGGGGTCCACGAAGAGTCCGTCGGACACTCAGCAATTTCCGTCAGCTCCATAGAGATTAATGGGGCAGAACGGTCATGCTCGGCCGTCTGTTCCATTAATCTGACGGAGCTACGTTTTCACGATCTGCGGGGTCTCAGCACTGAGACCCCCACTGATCAGCAAGGTAGGCCCTATCCCGTGGATAGGGCCTTACTTTCCTTTGTGGGAAAACCCCTTTAATTGTAATCATGCATGTTAACTAATGGAATAAATGAATGAAATGACTACATGAGACATGTGAGCATGTGATGCAACTGAATGGCCACTGTAATGGCTAGTTTCTTCTGGCTGCTTTTTACAGAACTGAGTTTTACCTGAGATTTTTTAATTTTCCAGTTCCTAAATACTCCAGAGGTGATTCTACAAGTTCTTGTTCAGAAAAGAGTGTGAAAAGTGATGTCAAGTCAGAGGGCAGTGTACGGTCCAAAAGCTCTTCTAGTACACCAACCAGTCCTAAGCCACCTCTTCAGTCAGCTAAGCCTACCCTAGCAGCACGTCCTTCTGTGCCTCAGAAGCCCAGAAGTGGTTCCCGCACTGGTAAGAGTGATTTTGCTGATGAGAACTAAACAAATGATCGATATCTGCATTTCTAAAGCTCTATAGTACTTGATTATCATATGGTCAGATTCATTTTCAGTACATGTGCTTTTTCAGTATGTAAAAGGTATATTTAACCGGTTGAAGACAGAGGACGAGATAACTCGTGTGAAACACATGGTGATAGAACAGTGGAGAAAGCCGCCACAAATGGCTGAACGTAAACTAAATGGAAAGGTGGACTCCAAAGTATATTTTAAAGTCTTTATTTGCAATAGTGGACGACGCGTTTCAATGACGTATTGTCCTCTTCAGCAGGTCCATAAACAGTATACACTGGGTGCAGTGATGATAGTCATATAATATCAGCAGAGGAAAGTAGCAGCCTAGGAACAGTGGAGCGAGGTATTATGATGTTATTAACCTGGAGTGATATCCGGGCCAATGGCCAGGGCAACGCCACTGTGGGTTGGCAAAAGGAATTGCTGCTTGCTGTCGGGTGGAGTAAACTCTATCTTGCCTCAGCATCTCTGATCTCCTTATTCCTTCCAGGAGATGGGAGCTGTCTGAAGTGATTTGTACCCATCACAGTTAAAACTCTGTGAACACGTACACCTCCCTACATACTTTTTGACCCCTTAGGTTCCCCAGTGAACCCCTTCTGGCAGGTGTTACCTGCTGCTTGCTTCCCATCTTTTACTACAAAACACAGGTTGACAAATAACCTAAAAGTAGTTTTGCATAATTTAACAAAATAGGTGGATAAAGGGGGTTTCTAATAGATGAGCCTTTTTCAAATCTCTTTCAAACTTTCTATGTAAATGTTCCTGAAATTTTCTAAATGTACTATTAAATTAGTTAACCTTCTAACATCCTAAAATAATATAGGATGCTTTAAAAAATTATACCAACGTAAAGGGAATATATGGTAAATGTTATGTTAATTTGGATTCCTCGACTAGTTCTCTGCAAGGCAGAATATTTCAAACCTAAAAATATTTATATTTTTCCAAACTTTTGGTAAATTTCACATTTTATCATAAATATACACATTGCATATTGATCATTATTTACAACTACAGGTGGTCCCTGACTTAAGAACACCCAACAGGCAACCCCTAGTTACAAACTGACCTCTGGATGTTGGTAATTTACTGTACTTTAGCCCCAGGCTACAATGATCAGCTGTAGCAGATATCAGAGGTGTTCTCTAATTGTCAGAGACCAAAAAAATTTTGACTGCTGTTACAATGATAAAATATACAGTTTCAACGTACTTACAGATTCATTTTAAGAACAAACCTACAGAACCTATCTTGTACGTATCCTGTACGTTACCTGTAACCCATATAAAAATAAAGTAAAATCACTTGGATATTCAAAAGTTCTAAGCACATAAAGTGATGCATGTCAGATTTGGAAAATGTGGCTCTGCCCTTAAAGGAAATCTACCACCAGGATGAAGGATTGTAAACCAAGCACACTGACATACTGGTGCGTTCCCCCTCTGGGGGGAACGCTCTTCTTTTAATTTCTTATGCTGTGGTTTTCAGGGAAAAAAGGGCTTTAAAAATTGGGGAAAGAACAGCACAGCTAAGCGTCACAGACTGACGCGTTTCGACACATCGTGTCTTTTTCAGGGTCTGAATAAGATACAAGTGAGCACACGATTTTAAGAACCTCAGAAAGGAGGCTCCACCCATACCAGGTGAAGCTCCGATCATGTGGACTAATTGCAAGGGAATCGGGTCCATGACAACGGATGGTAAGTTTAAAAATAGAAAAAGGTAATAGCATTCTATTATAAAAACCGCAATATGGTTTAACAGCTGGAGAAAGAAGTTTCATATGTATTATAAGAAGGACAGAATGGAGAAGAGCAAATATATAATATTGATAATAGTTCATATTGAGGTTTTTATAATAGAATACTATTTCCTTTTTCTATTTTTAAATTTATCAGCCGTTGTGATCTACCAGATTCCGTTGCAATTAGTTCACATGATCGGAGCTTCACCTGGTATGGGTGGAGCCTCCTTTCTGAGGTTCTTAAAATTGTGTGCTCACTTGTATCTTATTCAGACCTTGATAAAGACACGATGTGTTGAAACACGTCGGTCTGTGACACTTTGCTGTGCCGTTCTTCATGTTTTTACCATATGAAGAATAAAGAACAATCCTTTCCTGCTTAACATGTGTGCTGGACATATGGATTTATTCCTAAAAAGTTTATACGTATGGCCAGGCTCCGAACCAGTCCGTTTGCACCAGTGAAGGCGGTGGAGCACGATATTGGTGGTGAGAGGCGGGTGTGAAGGCATGTTGCCTTCATGGACTTTTCTTTTCGTTATTTAAAAAGTTTTGTCTTCAGACTTGGAGTTGAGAAATTCCAACTGTTCCATAAAATACATCCCATACAGGTAACATCATATCACCAACTAGTTTCAAGCTCAACCGCAGTATTCATCATGACCATCTGATGTCAGCCATGATTCGAACTATAAACAACAAACTTTCAACTGTGTTTACACTATTTGATAAAACAAACACTGTATCTCTAAAATCGCATCGAGTTGTTGGATATTCCTCCTGGGTTTCACCAATACAGATTCCTCAGGGGTATGACTAGCCGAACAACTTCCTCTTACTCATACAAAACCTTATAACACTTATACTTTTTATTGTGGGAAGTGTTATAAGGTACTGTATAAATAAGAGGAAGTTGTTCGGCTAGTCATACCCCTGAAGAATCTGTATTGTTGGAATATCCAACAACTTGATGTGATTTAGAAAGCAGTGTTTGTTTTATCAAATAATGTAAACACTGTTGAAAGTTTATATGGTTATGTGCAAACATATAATTACTGATATCAAGTCTTATATTTATAGTTTGAATAATGGCAGACCTCAGAGAGCCATGATTAAGACCGTGGTTACGCTTGAAATGTGTAGGTGATGTGATGCAAAATTTGAGAAAAGAAAGGTAGGCACTCCCCACTTTTTCTTAAAATTCTTCTTTTATTCGTACATCTTTAAAATTGGCATATGTTCATAGGGAGAGGAGAACTTAGCACGATATTCTCCTCTCCCTATGAACATATGCCAATTTTAAAGATGTATGAATAAACGAAGAATTTTAAGAAAAAGTGGTGAGTGCCTACCTTTCTTCTTTTCTCAAATTTTACATGAACAAACAATCCTATATCTGTCATTGTATATGGGTATGAGCACCACCACATAAAATATGTCGTCCGTTCTCCAATAAAAAGGCTCAAAAGAATTGGAGGTGAATCATCCCACCAAGAAAGTCTTTGGGAGTGCCCCTTACCCCTACATGTTTCGATTTGTAGGTGATGTGATGTTATCTCTACCTGTGCTGGATGTGTTTAATGGAACAATTGGAATTTCTCAATGAAAGTCTGAAGACAAAACTTTTTAAATAACGGGAATGTTTTGGTGCTGGATCAATCTGCTGTTTTGCTGCTCTGCTTACTCCGTTCCAATAAGGGATCTACAGCACACACTGTGACAGTAATTGCCCCTGAAATACTGGTGAGCTGGACCTTTGTTGCAAAATATTTGTGTACAGTTAAAAGAAAAAGGAAACTAAAACTGAAGAATCCTTTATGAATACTTAAATGTTACTCAATATTTATTTTTGCCTACCTAACAGATGAAATCCCAGAATCTCCATCTGGGGCCTGCTCCCCCAAAACAACAACTCTTGCTTCTGTACTGAAGAGGGCTCCATCAGAGAAGGACAAAGATGGACCCAGTAGCCCACAACCTTCTCCTAGATCACTTCCAGATGAAGGTATAATTCCCAATGTGTTTCATAGTTCTTGTACTTTCATACTTACACTTATGTGTCACAATATTGATTGACTACAATAAAATCATGTGTAGTAGGATTCTGCAGTTATTTAGCAGCAGTCAGGTCTGTCCCTGCCAGTTGCTTTGGACGGGAAAAAAAATTCCAATTTTTTACATTTTCATAAATTTCCTTTGAAGAATGAACCATGAAAAAGCTGTTTGTAAATGGAACATTATTCTCAGTCTTGGCTAATATTTAGTTGCAGCTTTTTTTTTATCAATAAATTAATTGGCAAAATACAGCTCAAATTACCAAGAGGCAAAGGTACATTGCACCTATGATTGAGATATTTAGTCTTTTGCATTTCTTCTGTATGTAAAGAATGTTTTACTTTATTCTTGAAGGTCATTATCCAGACTGTACAATTTTTAAAAGACCAGATGTAATAATTTCAGACACTTGGTGGTGCTATATACTCAGCTTTGCCGCAGCATGATTCCCAACAGAGATGTATGCTTGAGCTCAAAATTAGAGAATGTATGCACTATTTATGAAATAAGTTTAAAATACTGCTACAGTGGGTACAGAAAATATTCAGATCCTTTACATTTTTCCCTCTGTTTCATAGCAGCCAATTGGTAAGATCACAAAATTTCTTCTTTTTGCTCATTAATGTACACTCTGCACCACATCTTGACAGAAAAACTGAAATGTAGATATTTTTGCTAACTTAGTAAACATGAAAAACATGAGTAGAAGAAGCTTTTGAGCTAGTACAGGAAATGGTACCAGAGGTTTCTCACACCTGGATTTGGTGATCCTCTGCCCCTACCATGCAGATACTCTCCAGTTGCCCCAGGTTGGATGTTGAATGTCGGTGTACGCCATTTTCAAGTCTCTCCAGAGGTGCCCATTGGGTTTGGATCAGGTCTCTGGCTGGACCAGTAAAGAATAGTCACAGATGTGTTCAGAAGCCACTGCTTTGTTATTTTAGCTGTGAAAAGTGAACCCTTGGACCAGTCTGAGGTCCAGAGCACTCTGGAGGATGTTATCTTCCAGGATCTCTCGGTACTTAGCCACATTTATCTTTTCATTCAATTGCAATCAGCTGAAAAACACCCCCATAACGCCATGTGTCACTGTTGGGATTGTATTTGGCAGGTGATGGTTTTCTCCACACTTACCACTTAGAATTAACACCAAAAAAGTCAATCTTTGTCTCATCAGACAGGGAATCTTATTTCTCAAAGTCTGGGCGTCATTTATTAGTTATGAAGGTTTTCATATGTCTTGTACTGAGGAGAGGCTTCCATTGGCACACTCTGCCATAAAGCCCTGACTTGCACAAAATAATTTATCTCTCTACTGTATCTCTGGAGCTCAGCCACAGTGATCTTTGGGTTTTTCTTTACCTCTCTCACCAGGCTCTTCTCCCATGATTGCTTAGTTTGGGAGGATGACCAGGTCAAGGACTTGGAGGGGTTGAGCACTTAAGGGTTTTGAAGGCTACTGTGCTCTTAGGAACCTTGAGTGCTGCTGAAATTATTTTGTAACCTGGGCCAGACCTGTGCCTTGCCACAATTTTGTCTCTGAGCTCCTTGGGTAGTTTCCTAGACCTCGTGATTCTCATGTGCTTTGACATGCATTGCATCTGTGAGGTCTCATATAGACAGGTGTGTTCCTTTTCTAATCAAGTTCAATCAGTTTAATTAAACATAACTGAACTCCAGTGAAGAAATAGAACCAACACAAGGAGGATCAGTAAGTATTGCATGCGAGTTAAATAAGAGTGTCACGTATTTAAGAAATTAGCAAACATTACTACATTTCTGGTTTTTTCTCTCAGGATGAGGTGCAGAGTGTACATTAATGAGCAAAAAAGATTAAAAATTGCCTGCAATGAAATAAAGAGTGAAAAATTGAAAGGGTTCTGAATACTTTCTGTGCCCACTGTATTTTACTCATGTTAAAATGTTAAAATATATTCATATAGGACTACACAATGACATTGACACTTAGGACATTGTGTGATGTTCTCTTATTTTGAACTCCAGTGTATGTACAGTAAAGTAGATGCTTTGAGCATTTCCATTATCAACTGTAAAAAAGAACCTGTTGATACATAACCAGATGTGTAATTTAGGAGCAAATGACAACTAAAAAGAACTTAGGTATAAGACAGCTGTCCTCATCTAATGGCATGTATGTGTCCAGCAGGCTCAATATTGTGGTGATCTACCAGAAAAATTCTGTATACAGTTTACTTATGTTTTTTTTTCGGGTTTTTTTTTTAACAGCACGTCATACAACTCCATCTGAATCATCCCCAAAAAAGAATCATAGCCAGTCTCCAGATGGACAGGAGCTAAAGTCAAGGTCATCAAGTAAAGATTCTCACCAACGCAGCAAATCCAGTGACTCTGGAGAGGAGGCTGACAAAGAATTTGTTTTTATTTAACCTCCTCAACATGTGAAATCTCTTTTTATTTTTAATGTTAATTTAGTCTGATTTCTTTTATGACCAGTCCTACACTCCTGCCTGCCTTGTATGCATTTGTCCTCTAATTTTCAGAATCTCCCTATGCCCCAAAAGAAACGGTTCACTCAACCGTAACTGTCTACCAAGTACTTATACAACTGTCGGCAATCTCATGTCTTCTGTGTCTAAGCTGTTGCACATTGTAATTAACAGAGCACACTAATGACAAATTATTTGTATAAATGGTAAATACCTATATATAAATATACATATATAATCAAATCTCTCTACGTACATATATAAATATATATGATGATTGGATACACTTTTTACATCCTCTGGTAGGATTTTTCTCCATCTTGTGCTTGTACATAAACGAATACTTTCATGCACTTAAAAAAAAAAAAAAAAGTAAAAAAAAAGCACAAGCAGAGAAACCCTTCGAAGACAGACAGCAACTATAAAGCTTTTAGCGGCAGCATATAATGTGGTTCACTGATGGGAGTCTGAGATACCGTCCTAAGTTTTAACATTTTGATTTAGCTTTCTTCTGCCATTTTTCAAAGGAAAAACTAACATATGTAAATAAATGGAGGAGCAAACTTTTTGAAAATTCAGTAAGATGAATGTTCACTTCTATTACAAGTTATGGGGGTTTTATCTATATGTATATTTGTACCAATAAAACAATTTTACAACTTTAAGATGGCAATCTTCTTTTTCGCCAAAACCTCAAGGACTGTTAAGCGTACTACAGAATGAGCCCACCACACTAGCAGTAAGGACCCAGAAATGTGCTTCTAAAGAAGATAACTGAAGAGTAAAATGTAAAACGAGAGATCTAAGAATCTACTTTTAAGCTTTAAAAGCAAAAAAAAATGTTTAAAGGAAATCTACCATTTGTTTTAATGCATTGTGAAGCAAACATACCTTAAGAATGCTGCTGTGACACTGAAACATATCTTGTTTAATCCCTAAACTTAGTGGTTTTGCTCAAAAAACCAATGATAAAATTCAGGACCTTGGGAAAGCTGGGTGCCCTTGCTGCTGTACATAAACACATTATGATGAAGGCAATACTAAATGTACACTCACCGGCCACTTTATTAGGTACACCTGTCCAACTACTCGTTAACACTTAATTTCTAATCAGCCAATCACATGGCGGCAACTCAGTGCATTTAGGCATGTAGACATGGTCAAGACAATCTCCTGCAGTTCAAACCGAGCATCAGTATGGGGAAGAAAGGTGATTTGAGTGCCTTTGAACGTGGCATGGTTGTTGGTGCCAGAAGGGCTGGTCTGAGTATTTCAGAAACTGCTGATCTACTGGGATTTTCACGCACAACCATCTCTAGGGTTTACAGAGAATGGTCCGAAAAAGAAAAAACATCCAGTGAGTGGCAGTTCTGTGGGTGGAAATGCCTTGTTGATGCCAGAGGTCAGAGGAGAATGGGCAGACTGGTTCGAACTGATAGAAAGGCAACAGTGACTCAAATCGCCACCCGTTACAACCAAGGTAGGCAGAAGAGCATCTCTGAACGCACAGTACATCGAACTTTGAGGCAGATGGGCTACAGCAGCAGAAGAGCACACCGGGTGCCACTCCTTTCAGTTAAGAACAGGAAACTGAGGCTACAATTTGCACAAGCTCATCGAAATTGGACAGTAGAAGATTGGAAAAACGTTGCCTGGTCTGATGAGTCTCGATTTCTGCTGCGACATTCGGATGGTAGGGTCAGAATTTGGTGTCAACAACATGAAAGCATGGATCCATCCTGCCTTGTATCAACGGTTCAGGCTGGTGGTGGTGGTGTCATGGTGTGGGGAATATTTTCTTGGCACTCTTTGGGCCCCTTGGTACCAATTGAGCATTGTTGCAACGCCACAGCCTACCTGAGTATTGTTGCTGACCATGTCCATCCCTTTATGACCACAATGTACCCAACATCTGATGGCTACTTTCAGCAGGATAATGCGCCATGTCATAAAGCTGGAATCATCTCAGACTGGTTTCTTGAACATGACAATGAGGTCACTGTACTCAAATGGCCTCCACAGTCACCAGATCTCAATCCAATAGAGCATCTTTGGGATGTGGTGGAACGGGAGATTCGCATCATGGATGTGCAGCCGACAAATCTGCGGCAACTGTGTGATGCCATCATGTCAATATGGACCAAAATCTCTGAGGAATGCTTCCAGCACGTTGTTGAATCTATGCCACGAAGAATTGAGGAAGTTCTGAAGGCAAAAGGGGGTCCAACCCGTTACTAGCATGGTGTACCTAATAAAGTGGCCGGTGAGTGTATATACTTTGGTTATAGAAAAGATGACTAAAGGATATAGGGGAACAAAAAGCACAGGAGACTCAAGTGCAGGTGATAAATAATTATTGGAAATGAGAAAGTAACATGCTCACCTTTTGATCTGGGTTATATAAGCATACAATAGATGGTGTCTTCTTAATGAGTCAAAACGTTCTTTATTTTTTTGTTACAAAAGGTATATAAAAGGTGTATAAAAACAACTTTTTTCAGGATTGGACTAATGCCTTCATTAGGTTAAAAACCAATATAAATACCAAAAAAAATAAAGAACATTTTGACTTTGGGAAGATACGCTTCTAGAGTGGACTGTCATCGCTTGCTGCACATTGGATTCTACTTTGGTTATGTCTTAAAACCTTTTAAAAAATTCTAAATCATTGTTTCACCATATTCTGACAGCTGCAACATTTTCATACTTTGCTGTAAGGATGTGGATCAGGTATGTGTGGGATAAGAGGCATTTTCATTAATGCCAAGATGACAACTGTACAATCTTTTGACAATTTTAAAATTTTTATTTAAATATTATTTCAGGCCAAGTTCAAGTACCTTGGGGGGATCTGATAATTTATACAAAATACTGCAATAAAACTGCATAGTGCGGAAGGACGGGGCACAGAGAGTTCCATTTAAAGATGGCAGCGTCCATGTGCCGCAACTTATGGTGCCACAGTCTAATTTTACCACAGCGCCTAACAGGTTAACCCCCCATGATTGGTGCCAGCAGTGACCATGGCAGATACTTCAGCTGTCACCTGTATAATACTGCTGACATCTGCCACTTATGGAGACAGCTCTCTCCGTATAGCACTATATATGTACAGTATATTTACGTTGTCTGGTCGTGAAGAAGTTAACATGATTACAGAGAGTTGTTATAGGTTATGAATTGAATCTGCTGTCTAAAACATATAATCAATTTAATCAATTTATAATCAAATCTATGCCATTTATAGGATGTTAGGGCGCTTTTACACTGTATGGGATTGTCTTATGATTATGCTTGGGATCATGGCCCTGATTAAACCCTACTGACTGGCGAAACTCAATTTGGGCTGAGAGACTTTTGTGCATTACCTCAAACTTGCAAGTGGAAGATTGTTTTTATCTTTAAAGGCCTTTTTTAAATCGCTCATTGTGAGTATAACAAATAAATACCTACTGTGAACTTTAAAACAGATTGCAGTGTGATGAGGAACAAGAGTTCAATATACTTTGTTTCCAGAGGATCAGCTGATTGGTGACACGGATCACCACAGTGGCAGACACGGGATATACAGTGGGGGAAGGATTGCATTGCACAGTAATTCACCCAGCAGTGGATATGATAAACCGAAAAACTAGTTGTCCGTCTGTGCAGATCTCCATCTGTGCTCCCTGCCTAACATCACAGGACACTTCATGCCTCATGTACATGTACACGTAATAAGACGGAGTACTATGAAAAAGACATAGGTAAAAAGGTAACATGCACGTGGACGTTTAGGATCACACGACACTGCTGCTATTTTAGGTATAGGAATAGCAGCTGATGAGTTAAGACCTTTCTGAACCCAGGCTTTACTTTACATTTCAAGAAAATGACACAGAACTTTCAATAGATGTGCATTTCCAAATTACCTCATATCCTAGCCCCACACAAGAAACTTGAATTGTCTAATCCTCTAAGTCTAAATTTGAGTAATATGTTTCAATAAAAAGCTTACCCAGACAAGCATAAAGTAGTGGCTTTCAGATAATTTATTGCCAGAAGGGGCTATGCATACAGAAAACCCCAAATAAGTTAGTTTACCTCTCCATAACATATTGAAAAGCTTGTACATACTGTATGAGGTGGAACATTTAACCATATGGCCAATGCGTGCCGATGGCATAAAAAACCTCTTGAAATATCAAGATGGTTACCAAATACAAAGCACTGGGTCCTTGGTACCTTGGGTTAATACAGAATTTCATGTGCAAGCATACATAATCTGAAGAAATAGATCCTCATGTGTATCCCTATAAATACTGCTGCTTACCATATTTTTTGTACTATAAGGCACACTAAAAATCCTTGGATTTTCTCAGAAATCAAAGGTGCGCCTTATAGTCCAGTGTGCCTTATACATGAACCGTACTTGCAGACAACAGCTGCCTTGAACTGTGCCACTTGCTGGTCATTCATCCTTAGAATCAGGTGCGCCTTATAATCCAGTGCGCCTTATATATGAACCTAGACGTTTTAGCAGGCATTTATTGATGGTGCACCTTATACTCCGGTGCGCCTTATAGTCCAAAAAATACTGTAGATGCAGGAAGGTGCATTGACAGGTATTGGGTTGGCAACGTGATTAAAAAGCATAAATTACCCTCCAGTGCTTTTTGGGATGCATTTATCTAGTGTTTGTGGCTGTTATACCAGCAATAAATAATAAGAATCCTTTGAGGTTCTACTAAAAAAGTTAATTTATATAAACTACTAAACAGGATTTTTTAGGGTTAAAGGAAAGTGGAAGGATGAGTACACACCATTATACCATTGCATGGCAATCTTAGCATTCTAAATGGGACTTGTGTCTTTATTTTAACTTTTCTTTTTCCCTTCTTTTTGCAGGTTTTTTTATTCTTTTTTTTTTTGGGGGGGGGGGATTTTTTGAGTACATTCTTGTGACATTCTATGTCCATAAAAAATGTCACCAATAGAAAATATACGTTCTGTAATAGATAAAGATTATTCTGCCTGATTAAAGAACGTTTAAAAATTGTATTTTATTTAGATGAACACTTAAAAACTGGGCCAAATAATAGCCAATTGATTCAGGTTTTAATGTCAGGCGTTCTATGTGGGGAAAGGGCAGTGGTGTATGTGTTCAACACACCACTATTGTCAGTATAGCCAGTGTCCACTCACATAGACTAATTAAATAGTACTCTTTCCCTGGATGAACATAGAGCAGTTGTCCTCCAAGAACATCCCTGGAGGCAGAGCACTACCTCACATACAAAGGTGCCTTATAGCTGCCTATACTCATTGCCTAAGCCTTCATTTTCTGAATGTGACCTCACTGATAGTGAACCATCACAGTCTAGTGGGGTACAGGTCGTGGAATCTCTAGTGAAAAGACCCACGCAACGGGAAGGGGGGCTTAGTCAGAGACCCTCCGATCACAGATTACATGGTGAGAAGATTACATGTATTTCCGATTTGCCCTGAATTGTACAGGGTTTTTTGGCACACGCAATCGGATTTTGGCGCATCGGCGCCAGCTTGCATGCGACACAAATCGGGGGCGAGGCTGTCGGACAAACCGCGGAATTTACAATTCAAATTATGTCACAAGATCTGCACTCACTCTAGCCCCGGCACCCCTGAGGACGCCACGCATGTGGCGAAACATGTCGGGGGGGCGTTAGTGTGAATTTAGTTTTTAGCCAGCAGGCTAAGTGGCATGTGTGTGTTCTAATTCAAATATGAGTGAATGAATGATGACTGGGAAGGTAGAAGTCTAGGAATTGAGACAGAGCTTTATTCCAGAGAAAGCAAACATTGAGCAATATATATACTCAGTCCTATGACAGTGGCAATAACTGTCAATAGGACACGAATAGAATATAGGATTGACGTTTATACCCAAATATGGTCTTCGATAATTAACTATTCGAAACGATCCTTAAAGGAAACCTACCACTTAAAAGTGGTAGGTTTAGACACATATACATGGCACCAGCTCAGGGTGAGCTGGTGCCAGAGCATATTTTTGTTAGGGGAACAAAGCCCCTATCGCCGTTTTATAAGTTATATTAACTTATAACTCGGCGCACCGCACTTGGGCACGGCGCACCATGCGCGTGCCCGTGCGTGCGCCGGATTCTAAAGTGCTGGAGAGCCGGTGACGTCACCGAGCTCTCCGGCACACGCGCGCCTGCGCAACTTAGCACGGCCTGTTTCCCCGTGCTAAGTTGCGCAGGCGCGCGTGTGCCGGAGAGCTCGGTGACGTCACCGGCTCTCCAGCACTTTAGAATCCGGCGCACGCACGGGCACGCGCATGGTGCGCCGTGCCCAAGTGCGGTGCGCCGAGTTATAAGTTAATATAACTTATAAAACGGCGATAGGGGCTTTGTTCCCCTAACAAAAATATGCCCTGGCACCAGCTCACCCTGAGCTGGTGCCATGTATATGTGTCTAAACCTACCACTTTTAAGTGGTAGGTTTCCTTTAATGAATACAACAATGTTGCAACCTCAGGTCTATTGAGTCAAGTGGTACAGTGTACCAGACTGACATCTAGTGGTATTATTGGGGACAAATCCTTATAATACCTATACCTTAGTGGGCCTTCCCTCTCAAGTCGTCAAAATACGATAAATATCATAATTTCACACAAGATAATCGCCACGTTGGTACTGCATAACTTTTAACAATTACAGGGAATTGTCCTCACAAGTTTACCCTCTTAGTAGGCTAACTATTGAGATTTTTTATAAATAAGAAATAAAAGTGAAGTTTTAATTGACTAATGGGTTTCAGTGAGGCCGCAAAAAGCCTTTTTTGGAAATAAGATTACATGTATTTCCGATTTGCCCTGAATTGTACAGGGTTTTTTGGCACACGCAATCGGATTTTGGCGCATCGGCGCCAGCTTGCATGCGACACAAATCGGGGGCGAGGCTGTCGGACAAACCGCGGAATTTACAATTCAAATTATGTCACAAGATCTGCACTCACATGCACCGGGAAGAAGATGGTGAACTCCGACGGATCTTAGCAGGGAAGCGACACATTCAAGAAATCAGGCGCATGCTGTAAGTGAATCACGGCAGCTCTGAATCCTTGTCGGACATTCCGGATCGGCTGTGTCAACGGGACGGGTAAGTAAATGTGCCCCATAACCTCTAATGATCTATTGCAAGTGATAAGAAATTTCCATCTACTAACAATGACACATCTCTTAATGCCTTTTTGACTTTGATGAACTGAGAGCATTTGAGAATGCTCATGAGCCCATACAGTATAATATGATAGCAGAAGAAAGGCAAAGTGTAAAGGAGCTGGAGGGGGATGCTACAATAGTCATCAAGCCCTCTGACAAAGGGGGTAGCCTCGTAATCCTAGACAGGGAGCAATATAGTGATATGTGTCATACTTTGTTGAAAAAATGTTAGAGTTCTACACACTAACCCTACCCAAGCCTTTTTGGGAACATTGACAGAGAATTTCAAGCCAAGACAGAATCATATCAGTCAAACTGAACTTTTTTGTCACCAAGATTTCCTGGGCTTGTGATGTTTTATGCCCTCCCAGAGGTGCATAAAGGGGTAGCCCCATCGTATCTGAAATTGTTAGCATCACCCAAAATTCCAGTTTGTATGTATGATGGACGTGTTCCATAGGATTAAAGGAATGCACATAGACCCTGGGGCACTCCTAGCGAGTCTCGACGTTGAGGCACTTTATAACTCCATCCCTCATGATCGGGGCTGCAATGCGGTGGCTACCTTCCTCCTGACTATAGGCACACAATTTAAAAGACAAAATACCGTATTTTCTGGACTATAAGACGCACTTTTTAGCAAGAAAAAATCTTGCTAAAAAGTCCCTGCGTCTTATAGTCCGGAGGTCAGGAGGATCCAGCATTGCCAGACCCTCCTGACCGGTGTAAGGGAGATCGGGTGATGCCCTAATATAGAGCTGCACCCGATCTCCCAGAGAGGAGCCTCCGGACCACTCTCATCTCTCCCCGATGTCCTACTGGTATAGGACCTGCGGTGATGTCAGAATCATGTGACTGGCTACATGCTTCTTACAGGGTGAGAAAAAGAGGAATGAGGGAAGTATGTGTGTGTATGTGTATAGGTGAGCTGTGTATGTGTATAGGTGAGCTGAGTGAGTGTGTATAGGTGAGCTGTGTGTGTGTATGTGTATAGGTGAGCTGTGTCTGTGTGTATGTGTATAGGTGAGCTGAGTGAGTGTGTATAGGTGAGCTGTGTGTGTGTATGTGTATAGGTGAGCTGTGTGTGTGTGTATGTGTATAGGTGTGCTGAGTGAGTGTGTATAGGTGAGCTGAGTGAGTGTGTACAGGTGAGCTGTGTGTGTGTGTATGTGTATAGGGGTGCTGAGTGAGTGTGTATAGGTGAGCTGTGTGTGTGTGTGTGTGTATATGGGTGAGCTGAGTGAGTGTGTATAGGTGAGCTGTTTGTGTGTGTATAGGTGAGCTGAGTGAGTGTGTATAGGTGAGCTAAGTGAGTGTGTATAGGCGAGCTGAGAGAGTGTGTATAGGTGAGCTGAGAGAGTGTGTATAGGCGCGCTGAGAGAGTGTGTATAGGCGAGCTGAGAGAGTGTGTATAGGCAAGCTGAGAGAGTGTGTATAGGTGAGCTGAGTGAGTGTGTATAGATGAGCTGAGTGTGTATGTGGATGGATGACGCAGAGCTGTGTGTGTATGTGGAAAGATGATACAGAGCTGAGTGTGTAAATCTATGTGTGAGCTGTGCTTTAGTGCGACCAACAGGGATATTTTAAATTGGTGTAAAATATATTTTTCCTTTTTTTGGAAGCCTAAATTTGGTATGCGTCCTTTAGTAAGAAGCGTCTTATAGTCTTAAAAATACGGTAATGTCTTCACGTTTAATGGTAAATTCTACTACAAGCTCAGGGGGGTTGTGATGGGGAGCCCTTGTGCTCCCTCATATGCTTACCTCTTCCTGGGATGGTGGGAATAGGAATAGATTTTTAATGACCAGCTGGAAAAGATATATGTCCCATATTTTGATCTGGCTCCGCTTATTATATGGAATGGCTCGATCGCTATGTTTAATGAATTTGTGACCATTCTGAATACCAACTCTGTGGGATTATTCTTAACCTCGGAAATCAAAGAAAGTAAAATATCATTTTTGGACTTGACCATCTGAAAGTCCGAATCAGGAAAGCTAAATACGAAGATATTCAGGAAATCCATGGCTACTAATAGCCTTTTAAATGGGATAGTTAGCATCCTAAACCCTTATGACAGGGCATCCCAAAAGGGTAATACCTTCGGGCCAGGAGATATTGCTTGGATTTACCTGACTATCTATCAGCAGCTGCTGATTTACGGACCAGATTCTGAGATACCCGGATAGAATCCTGAAAGAGGCTCACCAATATGCCCTA